>NC_045788.1:78033130-78633130 GCF_009873245.2 Balaenoptera musculus | reverse complement strand
TTTTTTTAGATGGGAGTAACAATGTTATATTTGTTTAACCGGAAATGGTGAAGACAGATGGGCAAATATAACAGACCCAAATTGTAAAGCATTCTTGTTTATTCTATTTTCATGTTTCTAAATGAGAAAAGCCTTCCCACCCCCACTGCCAATTTGAATTGCCCATTTGAGGCCATATCTGGATAATTACACCTATTCACATCTATAATTTGAACTCCCCCAATTAAAAATATCTAGACAGTCCTCCCCACTTCAAGTGCCTGATAAGTGCTGATTCAGAGTATAGCATCACAGAATATTTGAGATCAGGTCTGTCCTGAAAAATCTGGATGGGCAGTCAACACAGAGTTTGTATAATTTTTATACTCATTTCTTCAAAAATGTTGAGATGAATAGTATATAGATGTTGATAATGTTAATGTAATTCAGCCAGCCAAAAATATATATGTAAAAATTTCTTTAAAAAAACACATATATCTGAAACCTGCAATATAACTACTCAAAAAGTGGTCAAACACATTAATAGGTTTTAGGTATATGCAGTGTCTCAGGGACCTATGGCAGTTCTGCCAGTCTTAAAGCTGGCAGAAGCTGGAAGGCATCCTCAGGAGATGCATCCAGAGATCTACTTAGGAGTTTGTGCAAGGCCTGGTCCATCCAGATTATATTTACTGGCTCTTTTCTTTTGATGCTTGGTTCCTGTGTGTGTGTGTGTAGAAGGGAGCAGTAAGGCAAAGTGAGATGGTAATCCACTCATAGTTAGGAACAACCCAACCAAACAGATTAAAGGAATAGGTATGTATGTAAGTAAGAAAGAGAAAGGTATGTTAGTTCTAATAATATCTTATATTTTATAGCAATAGTGACAACCTAATACTAGGTGCTAGGTATTATATTAGGTGTTTTTGATGTAGTATCTTTCTACAGTTTTCAAAGTGTTTTCCCATATTATTAACTTTTTGCTGAGCTTTTGCCTCAGCTTCTTAGGCCTTGGGAAGCTAAAGATACAAACGTCTAGAAATAATACAGATTGAAATAGACAAAAGAGTTATTCAGGTTCAAGTAGGACCATCTGCAGACACATCACTCAGAAGTTGGCTTTTATATTACCAATTACATCACTGGCAGATCCTGTTTCATGATTCATTGGCTAGAGCCTTTGGATTCCTGAGTCTGAGACCCTTTCCCTTGGGGCCAGAAAGTGTACAGCTGTAGCAAGACCTCCTGGATATAAACTGAAAAGCCAGAATCAAGGACCTCTCATATTTTTATGAGAGAGTTTGGGAAGAGGGGCAGCTTACTAAGGTATCCACCCATCTGGTCCACTCCTTCTGTCCCTCTGGAAAATGACTGAACCATATCATATAAAAACAGTCCCTAAGATCCCAAGGTATTTCATAACAGCCCTGGGGCAGGTGTTCTTACCCTAATTATACATAAGGAAACTGTAACATAAGAGAGGTTAAGTGACTTGCCCAATTCCAAATGACTAATAAAGAAAACTTAGAACTAGAACTTGGATTTACAAATCTACCAAGATTTTTTTGTACCTGTAATCCACTGCTTCTTGATTATAACCACATCAGACAAATAACAATTTAAGCAGGAAAGCACTAGTGTTTTTGGTATGCAAATCCATCCTTCCAAAGGGTAGAGAAGTTGTTTCTCCCTGCCTCCTTTTTTTCCATTGTCATCTGTCTTTCTTTATATTCATTCAGTCATTTATTTCATCAGTCATATTTTCATTCATCAAACTTAGAACGAGTGCCTACTGTTAGAAGACAGAACCCAGTTCAGATGGAGGGCTCTGGAGCCAAACTGCCTAGGTTTGAATCATAGCCCTATTTCTCACTAGCCATGTGTCCCTGAACAACTTACTTCACCTCACTCACTGTGCCTTGGTCTTCCCAGTAGTACATTGAGGATAATAGCAGTACCTACCTCGGTGTTAGTATACAGATTAAATGAAGTAGTTCAGGAAAAGCTCTTTGAATACGCCGAGGACATTGTAAAACTTAATAAATGTTACCCAATGTATTAGTTAGAGTTCTCCAGAGAAACAGAACAAATAAAATCTATATAAAGAGATCAAGTGATTATGGAGGTGAGAAGTCCCCAGAACTACAGTGGTCAAGCTGGAGACCCAGGAAAGCCCATGGTATATTTCCAGTCCAAGTCCGAAGGCTCACGACCCAAGAAGAGCCTAGGTTTCAGTTCGAGTCTGAGCAGGAAAGGACCAAAGTCTCAGTTCAAACAGCTGGGCAGGAAGAGTTCCCTATTACTCAAGGGAGGGCTGGTCTTTTTGTTCTTTTCAGACCTTCAACTGATTGGATGAGGGTCCCCCACATTGGAGAGAACAGTCAACATTACTCAGTCTACTGATTCAAATGTTAATCTCATCTAAAAACACCCTTACAGACATGCCCAGAATAATGTTTGACCAAATATCTGGGAACCCTGTGACCCAGTCAAGTTGACATAAAATTTACCATTACACCTGATGTTTTTTTACTGTGTCAAGTCCTGTGCTAGGCACTGGTGAAACAGGGTGGTTAAGATATGGTCTCTGCCCTCTGTGTACAGTCTATACCCAGCCCCATCATTAGCCATGTGGTTGCCACTGCTGAAATGAGCAGATTGCATCTATTATTCAGCTGGAATGTCCCCTACCAGACGTCTCTCTGACTGCTCTTTGCTGGGCTGATGGCTTAGAAGCTTCCTTGCCTATTAACTTTCACCATTTGGGTTTTCCTTGGTGCCTCACGTATTTCTTTCTTCTATTTGATCTCACTTCATTATATCAAACAATATCCTTACTTAGGCTCTATGATAAGTTCTTCCTTTATGATGCTTCTTACTTGCATAGTGTCTCTAGGAGAAAAAAAAGATGGAGTCCCTACTTTCATAATGCAGAAGTTTCATTATTCTGTCTTACTCAAGTTGGGAATTTAATAAGTCTTTTAGGCTCAAAAGTTTGATAACTATGACCCAAAAGGTTCTTTTTAAATTCTGAGAGGTCTTGTTTCTTTCTGTTGTGCTAACAGTATCTTACTTTGTGACCCCAAGCAACTTTGCTCCCTGGGTTTCAGTTTTGTCTTTTAGTAGCAGAGACACTTGATGAAAGAATTCTTACTTGGAAGCCCCATTTATAAATTAAATTAGAGAGGGATTTTTCTGATTGAAGTGATAAAGGAATGCAGATCTCACTGATTTAGTCTTTCACCTGGCTGTCAGTGAGGTGGGCTTTGGGGAAAATAGTTTGGAAAGATTGAATCAGATGGTCTCTAAGCTTTCTTTCAGCTCTAACATATCAGGATTCTATTCTAGGTCATGATTCTATGAATGGTACATAGTGCATGGCTATATTCCCCATAGCCCTCAGCCCCTTCTGTTGATAACTCTGCCCAGACCAGTAGATATTTGTGGCAGGTAGAATACACTGACTTACTGAAATTCTATTTTTGCCTTTTTAACATGCCTTCCTGAACTGCTGAGACTACAGAGTAAAAAGCTATATTGCCGGGCTTCCCTGGTGGCGCAGTGGTTGAGAATCTGCCTGCCAGTGCAGGGGACACGGGTTTGAGCCCTGGTCTGGGAAGATCCCACATGCCGCGGAGCAACTAGGCCCGTGAGCCACAACTACTGAGCCTGCGCGTCTGGAGCCTGTGCTCCCAACAAGAGAGGCCGCGATAGTGAGAGGCCCGCGCACCGCGATGAAGAGTGGCCCCCGCTCTCCGCAACTGGAGAAAGCCCTCGCACAGAAACGAAGACCCAACACAGCCAAAAATAAATAAATTAAAAAAAAAAAGATAACATTTGAAACAATTAAAAAAAAACAAAACTATATTTCCAAGATTCCTTTGTATTTTGGGTTCTGGAAATGACGTAGGCTCTGCCAATCAGATACATTTGCTAAAGGACCAAGTTAGCAACTGATTTAAGTGAGGAGAATGGTGATAGTGCATGAGGCATCCTTTCTGTTCCCAGTGCGAATCTAGCAGGTGCAGTTTGACTCTGGAGCCAATACCTGCAGTGACAACTTCCTGATTTACCAGCTTCCTGATATGGCAGAGGCAGCAGTTCCATTGGCAGACCAGCTCAGCCTGTTGTTCTGAGCTTAGCATAATTCAGGGAAGGACTTAACACATACATTGCATGTCTTACCTTCCGTCACCTTCTTTGGGCTCACTCCTCTAGCCTTCCAATGATTTTGTAAATGTCTAATTCCCTGTACAAAACTCCTTTCTGTTTGACATAGCTAGAGTGATTTATTTTATCTGTTATTAAACCCTACCTGATGCAGTGTTCACTGTCTTTACAAATACTTTGCTGACTTCATTTCTTCTTTGACATCCTCAGTGTCTATAGAAGAGTTATGGGCCCATCCTTTCACTGATGTTACCCTTTCCTGTCATTTCTCCTTTGTGGAGGGCACAGAAAATCTTGAGTTTTCTTGGAAGAGAGAAGACATCAAACAGGAATATGAGGTAGAGGATGATAAAGAATATTACCGATTTTTTAGGTATTATGATTTTTTGGAAGTTTTCTCAAAATTGGTTTACCAGTTTAGCAATAACACAGAGCAACTAGAGGACCAAAACTCCTTGTATGAGGGAAGAGTCTCTGTGGATCGGGAGGAAATTTCTGAGTGGACTCTATCACTCTTATTAAGAAATGTGGATTTCATGGATGAAGCTATCTACAAATGCTCAGCCATCACACCAAATGGAAGAGGCAAAAGTACAATTAAGCTAATAGGAGAAGGTAAGGGAATTTATTGGATTAACTTGGTTTCAAGCTCTGTTTCTGTTCACAAAGATAAACTACACGTTTTCTCTTCTGGTGTTCTCACTTTTTCTCTTCTACTCAAATCATTATAGGTACTTCTTATTCCCATTATGAGAGTCAGGTATTTGGAATGTCAATTCATCTTAGCTAAAAATATTGCTCTGAACCAAAGGTGTTAATCTGTACCTGACTACATCATTCATTCATTCAAACAAGCAAACAAAACATAAAATAACCCCCAAAACCCAAAACCCTGGTCCTATCCCAAACTTA
Source organism: Balaenoptera musculus (assembly GCF_009873245.2). Lineage (NCBI taxonomy): Eukaryota > Metazoa > Chordata > Mammalia > Artiodactyla > Balaenopteridae > Balaenoptera > Balaenoptera musculus. Next base: position 78,628,069 of record NC_045788.1, on the reverse strand, counting down.
CTAAACAAATTGTTAACACTGAAAAACCAAAATGTTGCAAAAGACTCCTACATGAAAGCTCTGAGATATGATGTGTGGTTTGGTGAGAAGAGCCCTGTGCTGGGAGTCAGGAGGCCCAGGTTCTAATTGTGTGACTCTGGCCAAATCGTTTAGATTTTCCAGGCTTCATTTTCTCACTATTAAAATGTAAGATTGGACTGGACCAGTGGATGTCCATAGTGCCCCAAGGATCCTCACCCTTTTCAGGATTACATGGAGAGTGGTCTTTTCCTCATCAGAGATCTCACAAAGGGGGAGGGAGGCATGGCAGAATTCCTCTGGGTAGGAGTTGCAAGAGATGCCAGGGTGGTGCTGAAAGTCATTTATCTTCTATGATCCTCAGCAGGGCTATCTGAGTGCAGCAGAGAGTCTGAAATGAACCCCCTCACGTAGAGGAAGGTTCCAAAAATAAAGACAGCAGTGGTAGATGAGACCTGGAGGGCAGGCACATGTGTGTATCCTGATATTCTCTCGCTGTGCCTGGACCAAAATTTTAACTATGGTGAACCTCAAGATGTGTTGCCTACATAAGGGTTAATGTAAAAACTCAGGGCAAGATTTCTGCTAGCCTGGTCCTCTTGGGGCTGAAATTAGAAAAGGAACTAATTGTTTTGTTATTTTTTCCAACCAGACTCTGAAACGCCCCAGGTGTGGTTTGAGAAGATTAATGATGAGGATGTAGCCACATGCGTCTCCAGGGGCTGGTACCTCACACCCAGTGTGACCTGGCTGGACCGGGCAGAGAGGGATCTGAGCACCCCCAGTACCGTGGAGGTCCTGGAGGAGCAGATGAATGGCTTCTACCGGGTGTCCTCTGTCCTGAAATACCCAGTCAAGTTAAATGAGAAATATGTCTGCCACATAACAGAGACAGATGTGAACAACCAGCCCTTCAGAATCATCTGCAAGGACCCAAGTAAGTGAGTTAAAGCAGGGTGTATTTCCCCACAAAGAAGTCATTATTCAGTAGTATTTACCAAATGCCAAATGTATCAGGCACTTCTGGGCACTTTGGAGATTTAAAGAAACTCAGGAAGAGAAAGTTGTAGCTTGGGGCAAGAGAAGGTGGTGAGGTGGGAGTCTCTCTGTGTTTGAAAAAAGACCACACTTCAGGAACTTACAGCTTTCATCCTGATCAATGTGTCTGTTCCTATTGGTAAGGCTTCTCTCCCTCTGCTGAAGGCGTCAGCTTTATGGTGTGACAGGCTGAATAAGCATAGCTGCCCTTTATCAGTCTCTTACCATGTGCCTGGCACTTTACATACGTCATTTTAAGTCCTTGCCTCAACCCTGCAAGGTAGTTGTTATTGCTGTCCCCCGCCTGCGTGAGGGAAGCAAGACGGCAAAGAATTTGACCAAGGACATGGCTAATAAGCACGTGAGTTAGAATTCAAATCCATTCTTTCTGAATCCAGAGCTCATATATTTTATTTTCTTACACCACCCAGCATTTATGTATCTAAGATTATACACTCCATGAACAGATTTAAATCATCTAAGTCTGGAGAAGGGGAGCCCCTGTGCGACAAGTAATGAGACTAGAAATGAAGTCGCTGCTCCACTCATGAATCCTGGAAAGTTTTAACATTGCTCTCTAACTATGCTCTGCAGAACCCTGCAGCGTCTTGAGAGAAAATTTGATGGATAGTTTTTTGTGTGTCGGTTCTATTACTTCTAAACTGTGCCTGCCTTCTTCAAGGAAGTGTTCAAGGACTTGAAAACGCATATAAGAAAAGGAACATGTATTTATCAAACACATACTGTGTGTGAGGGTGGACCTAGGTACCTTCTCATACCGTATTTAACACCACGGCGACCTCTGAGGTAGATACTAATATTACCCCATTTGGCAGAAGCGGAAACTGAGGCTGAGAGAAGGTAAATTACTGAAGGCTACACAGCTGAAAGTGTTAGAACATGGGATTTGAACCCAGGCTTAACTATTAACAAGGCCTAGGAACTTTCCACTCTACCATGGTTGACTCAGGGGCATTAAGCTCTTTGTGTTATAACATCCAGAGCCTCAGGCAGAGTGACTGATCTGTGCTACCATGTGTGGCCCCACCTGCCTCTCTTTTAAGAAGGAAGGTTATGGTGATGAGGACACTTGCACGTAAGCTAATTCTTTCTACTTTCCTGTGTCTCTGACTTAGTCTTCTTTGGAGGGTTAGATCTGCCAGGGACTTTAGCCATCCTCTTCTACTAACCACAGCATGTGGGAGCGAGGAAACAGCAGTCCAAAGAGTTGGGGTACTTGTCCAAGGGTGTACAGCCTCTATACAAGAAGTAATAAGGGAATCTGGCTTCATGCAAAGATTGGTCGGTCACCCTTCAGGTCTAGTCTGTATGGGCCTAGCAATTAATCAAAGCATTCAAGACACTTATAATCCTGGATCTATCAGTAACTAGCTGTGACTATTATACAACTGTTAAAATTATTCACTAAAAATTTTAATGACATGGAGAAGGGTTCACAATATACTGTTACATTTAAAAAAGCAAGATGTAAGCTTGCATGTGAAGCATGAGCCCAAGTTGTTTAGCTGTATACAGATTAAAAAGATAGGAAGTATAATAATAATAATTATTATTAACAACAATTACTGGTTACCTCTGCATGATGGGGTTATAGGTGATTTTTGTTTTCTTCTTTGTACTTCTCTGTCTTATGCAACATTCTACAATGAACATGTATTATTTTTATAGTCCAAAAAAGCTATACTTTAAAAAATCTTTTTTAACATCTTTGTGAAACATAATTCGCATGCCATAAAATCCATCCATTTGAAGTGTACAATTCAGTTGTTTCAGTGTATTCACAGAGTTGTGCAACCATCACCACTATCTAATTTTAGGACATTTTTATTACCCTGAAAAGAAACCTCAGACCTCTTTGCAGTCACTCTTCATTCCTCCCGCTGTGTCCTCTAGTACTAGGAAAACATTAATCTACTTTCTGATTACATCGTTTGCCTATCTGAACCTTTCATATAAATGGAATCATACAATGTGTGGTCACTGGATTCTTTCACTCAGGATAATGTTTTCAAGGTGCAACATGTTGTAGCATGTCTCAGCACTTCATTTATTTTTATTGCTGAATGATATTCCTTTGTATGGATATACCACATTTTATTTATTCATTCATCAGTTGACGGAAGTTGGATTGTTTCCACTTTTTGGTTACAGTGAATGATGCTGCTGTGAACATTTGTGTACAGGTTTTTGTGTGGATATATGTTTTCATTTATCTTGATATATACTGGGAGTGGAATTGCTGGATCATATGGTAACTGTTTTTTAACTCCTTGAGGAATTGCCAGACTGTTTCCCAAAGTGGCTGCACCATTTTACATTCCCACCAGCAGTCTATGAGGGTTCCAATTTCTCGGCATCCTTGTCAGCACTCATTATTATCTGTCTTTTTGATTTCAGTCTTCCTAGTGGGTGTGAGTGATATACCATTGTGGTTTTGATTTGCATTTTCTTGATGACTAATGATGCTGAGCATCTTTTCATGTGCTTATTGGTGATTTGTATATCTTCTTTGGGGAAATATCCATTCAAATCCTTTGCCCATTTAAAAAATGGGTTATTTATCTTTTTATTATTGAGTTGGAAAAGTTCTTTATGTATTTTGAATACTTGTCCCTTATCAAATGTATGATTTGCAAATATTTTTTCCCCTTTTGTGAGTTATCTTTTCACTTCTCGATTATGTCCTTTGAAGCAGAAAATTTCTGATTTTCATAAAGTCCAGTGTATCTATTTTTATTCTCACTGTGCTTTTGATGTCATATCTAAGAAATCATTGCCTAATCCAAGGTCACAAAAATTTACTCCTATGTTTTCTTCTAAGAGTTTTATAATTTTAGCTCCTGCATTCAGGTCTATGATCCATTTTAAGTTAATTTTTGTATATGATGTGAGATAGGAGTCCAAAATCATTCTTTTGTGTATAGATAATCAGTCTTCCCAGGGCTATTTATTGAAAAGACTATTCTTTCCCTTGATGAAATAAAATTCATGTTTTACGGCAAAACAAGAAAAATTTAAACATAAAATTTTTCTTTGCCAGTTTGGGCCTCCTCCCTCCCCTTTAATGTGTGTTGCATATCTGCAGGCCTCCTTAGGAGGTAACGTTCTTTCTTAATCTCATAAAGGGTCACAACTCCTTAGGAGATAACCTTCTTTCTTAATTTTGTAAGGGGCTACAATGAATCCACTATTTGCTTGGTATTTGTAGATCTGGATTACGTAAACTGTCAATAGTATGCCATTTAATGTACAGCTCTCTGTCTCAAAAACTTACATAACTGTGCTTTGACCTCTCATGGACAGAAGAGTCCTCAGAGCTTTCTGTAAGATTGGTTTTTGGGTTGTAATCCTCAGTTTGGCTTGAATAAAATTTTCCACTTTTTTAAAAAAACTGAAGTATATTTGATTTACAATTCCATGTTTTGGGGATCGACTATTAATTTTTTTCATCGACACCCCCATTCCATTGTCTTTACATCCTTGTCAAAAATGAATTGACCATAAACTAGGGTTTATTTCTGGATTCTCAATTCTGTTTTATTGAAATATGTATCTATTCGTATGCCCATCCTGTCCTGATTTCTATAGATTCTTACTAAGTTTTAACACAGGGAAGTGTGAGTCCTCCAACCTTGTTCTTTTACAAGATTGTTTTGGCTGTTCTTGTTTTGACATTTCCAAATGAATTTTATGATCAATTTGTCAATTTCTGCAAAAAGGAACCTGGGATTTTTTTTTTTTTTTGGCCTTGCAGCCTCTGGGATTTTAGTTCCCTGACCAGGGATTTAACCCCAGTCCCTCAGCAGTAAAAGCGTGGAGTCTTAACCACTGGACCACCAGGGAATTCCCAGCACTAGGGATTTTGATAGGGAATGTGTTGAATCTATAGATCAGCTTTGGGAGTACTGCCATCTTAACAATATTGTCTTCCAGTGTATGAATGTGGAGATATCTTTCCATTTATTTTGTTCTTCTTTAATTTCTTTCAGTGATGTATTATAGTTTTCAATGTATAAATCTTGTACTTTTGTTAAATTTATTCCTAAATATGTTATACCTTTTAATGCTTTGTAAATGCAATTGTTTTCTTAATTTTATTTTTGGAATGTTCGTTGGTAGTATAAAGAAATACAATGTATCTGTTTATTAGTTGTAACAGTGTTTTCTTGTGGATTCCTTAGTATATTCTGTTTACAAGATCATATTTTCTATAAATATAGTTTTATTTCTTCCTTTCCAATCTTGATTACTTATATTTCATTTTCTTGCCTGACTGCACTGACTAGAACCCCCAGTGCAATGCTGAATAGTACCAGTGAAAGTAAACATTCTTGTTTTGTTCCTGATCTTAAGAACAAAAAGCATTCAGTCTTTCTTTTTTTTTAATAAATTTATTTATTTATTTATTTATTTATTGGCTGCATTGGGTCTTCGTTGCTGTGCGCGGACTTTCTCCAGTTGCATTGAGCGGGGGCTATTCTGTTTCAGTGCGCTGGCTTCTCATTGCAGTGGCTTCTCTTGTTGTGGAGCACAGGCTCTAGGCATGCGGGCTTCCATAGTTGTGGCACGTGGGCTCAGTAGTTGTGGCTCATGGGCTCTAGAGCGCAGGCTCAGTAGTTGTGGCACACGGGCTTAGTTGCTCCGCGGCATGTGGGATCTTCCCAGACCAGGGCTCGAACCCGTGTCTCCTGCATTGGCAGGCGGATTCTTAACCACTGTGCCACCAGGGAAGTCCCCAGTCTTTCATTTTTAAGTATAGTGTTAGCTGTGGGTTTACTATACATGGACTTTATCAGGTTGAGAATGTTGTCTTCTATTGCTAATTTGCTGAATGCTTTTCATCATGAATGAATTTAAGATTTTGTCAAATGCTTTTTCTGTATCTGTTGAGATGATCCTGTGGTCTTTGTCCTTTATTCTATTAATATGGTATATTACACTGAATAATTTTTGTGTATTGAACTGACCTTGTATTCCTGGGATATATCACACTTGGTCATGGCATATAATCCTTTTTATATGTTGCTGGATACCATATAGACATTTACAGCAGTAAATTTCCCTCTGAGCACTGATTTAGCTGCATCCCATAAGTTTTGGTATGTTATATTTTTATTTTCATTCATCTCGAAGTATTTTCTAATTCCCTTGAGATTTCTTCTCTGACCCCACTGGTTATTTAGGATTGTGTTGCTTAATTTCTACATTTTTTTATTTCCTAAATTTAATTCTGTTACTGTGTTCTAATTTCATCCCATTTTAATAAGATTTGAAAATGTAAAGTGTGAGTTCTCCAACTTTATTCTTCTTTTTCAAAATTGTTTTGGCTGTCCTGTATCCCTTGCATTTCCATTAAAATTTTATGATCAGCATGTCAACTTCTGACAAAAAGGAAGCTGGGTTTTTGATAGGGATAGTGTTGGATCTGTAGATCAATTTGGACAGCATTGCTATCTTAACAATATTGTCTTTTGACCCATGAATATGTGATATCTTTCCATTTATTTAAAGGTATACTTTTTAAAAAATATAAAATAAAATGTGGAAGCCCTGAGGTTAAGTGAATTTGGAGAGAAAAAAGACTGGTATGTGACACACTAGAGAAGTGAAATCAACTTTAATATTAATTTTGCTACTGTTACATTGTTGAAGGGTATAATGACTCAAATCCATCCTACTGCAAAAAAATAAAGAGAAGGGGAAAAATGAGGAAGAGAGAAAAAGGAAAGGAGGGAAGGCGAGAGAGAGAGACAAAGGTGTAGAGAGAGGGAGAGAATGCAACATGTACTGGCAAGTTAGATAAAGACAGAAAATGTTTATTTCATTTAGTGCCTTGCAGGTCTTTTGTGACCTTAGCAAGAGTTGCTCAGTGGAGCAATTGTTCAGCAACCAGAGCAGAAAAGATTGAGGATTGATAATGATAGTATTTTTCTCCTGGCATTACTATGAGAATGAAAAGATTTAATGAAGTTAAAAGTTCCTAGCATAGTTGCTGGAACATCATACACTAACACTAAATGTTAGGTGTTATTAAGAATGTTCTTGTTATTATTTTTATTATTTCAATATTAATATTTATTGAAAAATATTATTCAATATTATTTATTATTTAAAGTGCTTGTCTTTAAGAGAATAGGATTATAGATTGTGCCCTTTATGCATTGCTTCTGAGTCATAAAATCACTGACTAATAGTGGGCAAAATTTAAAATAAAAATCATGAAATTCATTTAAATAAGCGGACCAGGCATAATTGTCTGAGTATAAAAAGACAAAAATAAGAAAAGGAAACTCCAAATTAAAAAAAACCAGATGCTTATTTTACTTTATATATGTACAGATTATGGAACATTCAGATAATATTGCAAGAGGAAAGAATAATCTTTTTCCTCCCTATAAGTTTATTATAACAAACATATTTTTCTAACTAAAGAAAAAGTAAAATGTGGAGGAACTAGACAGGCTTTAGAGAAGAGGAACAGGTTCATATAGTAAAAGATCAAATAATTAGAACCTAATCTTAAGAGGAAAATATTAGGAGATTGTTATTTTGGCCTTAAATATTTATAGGACCTTTATAAAACTGCTGATTTGCCGTTTGTGAGATTTCTGGAGGAGACAACAAAATGGAAGTTATAAATTAAAACATGAAGATTTCAAAATATCATTTAAAAGTTTGTCAAAGCTGAACTAGGCAACTGAAGAAGAGTGTTACTGTATAGCCAAGTGTGTGTGTGTCTGTGTGTGTGTGTCTGTGTTGTATGGGTACAATAAAAATAATAGCAAATACTTAAATAGAGCTCTTACTTGTCTTCAGTTGCTGTTCTAAGGCTTTACAGGTGGGTTTTTTTTTTTTTCATTTTAATTACTTATTTATCCTCATGGGAATCCTATGGGGTAAGAAATATTTTTATCCACGTATAAGTAGGTTTGCCAGATTTAGTAAATAAAAATAGAGGATGCCCAGTTAAATTTGAATTTCAGATAAACAATAAATATTGCCACATACATATGCCAGAAAGAGATTCATTATTTACCTGAAATTCAAATTTAACTGGGTGTCCTATATTTTATCTGGCAGCCCTACGTTTAATAGATGGGGAAGCTGAAACTCAGACATGGTGGGAAGGGAGCATCCAAACCTCACTGGAAGAACAGAAAGAAGAAACTGCAGAACTTCCACTCTTTCATGCTCTCTGTGCTTTTCTGTAGAAGACAGGGGGCTGGAACCATGGTTTTAGGAGGCCCCATCTTCACTACTGTTCTTTGTCTTTGGGAAGCCAGTTGGAATCATTCATCTATTCAACAAATATCGGTAGAATGCTTAGTCAGGTCCAGACATTGGAACTGCACCATGAACCTAAACAAGATAGATGTAGCTCCTGCCCTCATGCAGTGGATAGGGTAGTGGAGAAGACACAGGTTAAATGAGTGTACACTGCAGAGTGAGGGGAGTTGTGATGGAGGGAAATTGGGGGCAGCAGGGACATGCAGAAGGCCTCCTCTCCTGGCTTAGGGGGCTAGTGTTGGGTAGGGTAGTGGTTCTCCAAGCAGCGCCCCACACCCAGCAACACTGGCACCACCTGGGAGCTTGCTGGAAATGCAAATTTTCAGGCCCCACTCATGACCTCCTGATCTGGGGCCTAACAATTTGTGTTTTAATAAGGCCTCCAGGTGATTTTAACTCACTCAGGAACCACAGATGTAGAGCATTGGCCATTAGGGGAGGTGAAGATGCCCAGAGCATCTCTGGCCTATCTTCCCCTGTGTGATGGGGTGCCATCCCCTCAAAGCCAGGGCTCCCAGATCCTTGCCCCATTCCAGTAAAACAAGACTAACTAGACAGATACAGTGATTTAAATGTCCTGTTTTGAGCTGTTCTTTCCTTTAAAGGAAAGAAAAGCTGCAGTTGCTTATTCCCCAGACTATTAAGCCTTTTGCACATGTTCAGGAGTAGTTAGAGGTCTTTGACCATTACAGTGGCCACAGATGCTCTTCTGAGACACTAGGATAAGTTATTAATGAGCTGACTTTAAGGAAATCCTTGTTTTATGTCCCCTTAAATTTCAACACTTAAAAAACGTCCTGGAAATGCCTAAGAGACCCCTATAGTTTACTTTTCTTCATCTCCTTTCATGGACTTATTTGTATACAGCCCTCAGAGATCTGGTGTCTGCCTATTTTTCCAGTCTCCTAGGTCTCTGTTTTTCAACACACGGCTATTGCTCATTGCTCTCAGCTTACTGACTCCTTGTGGTTTCTACTTCTGTTTATTTTTTCATTCTGCCAAGCCTTTATAGAGACTCTGCCTGTGCTTGGAATGCCTTTCTTGGACTGCCTCATGGACTCTACTCATCCTTTAAGACTTCGTTTAGACTTTAAGCCCTTCTTAACTCTCCTACTCCCATTTCCATTTGTTCAATATTTCATTCATTTATCTAATATGTGCTGGGCTACAACTCTGTGTCAGATACTCTTTTAGGCTTTGGGGATGCAGCAATGAAGGAAACAAATCCCCGCCCTCATGGAGCTTACATGCTTTAGTGGGGCAAAATAGGCAGTAAATAAACAGATCATTAAAATATGTAGGATGTCGCTATATGAGTCCATTTATATGAAATACAAAAGCAAGCAAAATTAAAATCTATGCTGTTAGAAGTCAGCATAATGGTTACCCTTGGAGTGTGAAAGGGGGATGGTAGCTAGAAGAGAGCATGGGAGAATCTGGAGGTGTTAGTCATGTTCTGTTTCTTGATCTGGGTGCTGGTTTCATGATTGAATTCAGTTTGTGAAAATTAATTGAGCTGGATGCTTACATGCTCTTTTCTGTGTGCATATTATATTTCAATATAAAGTAAATATTTGTGTAGTATATCAGACAGTGAAGAGTCATATAGAGAAAAATAAAGCAGGGAAGGAAGATTGGGAAGAGGGAAGTAAGGGGGGGAAGGAGGGTTGCAATTTAAAATAGGCAATCCAGGGGCTTCCCTGGTGGCGCAGTGGTTAAGAATCCGCCGGCCAATGCAGGGGACACGGGTTTGAGCCCTGGTCTGGGAAGATCCCATATGCCGCGGAGCAACTAAGGCCGTGTGCCACAACTACTGAGCCTGCGCTCTAGAGCCCATGAGCCACAACTACTGAGCTCGTGTGCCACAACTACTGAAGCCCACACGCCTAGAGCCCGTGCTCCGCAACAAGAGAAGCCACCGCGATGAGAAGCCCACACACCGCAATGAAGAGTAGCCCCCACTCGCCGCAGCTAGAGAAAGCTCGCGCACAGCAACGGAGACCCAATGCAGCCAAAAATAAATAAATAAATTTATAAAAAAATAAAATAGGCAATCCAGAGAAAGTCTCACTGACAGGTTAAATTTTAAAAAAGATTTTAGGAGGTGAGGGAGCCAGACCTTGCAGTGGGTGAGGGCTGGTGGATTTGAGGGGCAGCAAGGAGGCCAGTGGTTGGAATAGAGACAATGCAAGGGAAAGTGTAAGAGATAATATCAGAAAGTTAACAGGAGGCTGGATTGTGTGGTGCTTTATAGGCCATTGTAAGGGTTTTAGCTTTTGCTCATACTATGGGACTAGATGGAAAGCTATTGGAGGGTTTTGAGCAGAGGAGTGAAATGGTCTGACATATTTTAAAAGTATCTTTCTGGCTGCTTTTGAGAAAAGACCCAAGAGAGGCAAGCATGGGAGCAGGGTGACAGTTGGGAGATTGTTGTAATAATCCAGGTGAGGGAAGATGATGGCTTGGTCCAAGGTGATAGTAGTGGAAGTGGTGAGAAGAGAGTGAATTAAGTATATATTTTTGAAGTTAGAGCAGATAGGATTTGTTGACAGGTTAGATGATGGGTGTGAGGGAAAGAGGGGAGTCAGTGATGACTAAGGTTTTTGCCCTGAGCAACTGGAAGAGTGGTGTTGCCATTTATGATAATCAGGAAGTCTGGAGTTTGGTTTGGGATGTGTTAAGTTAGAGATGCCCATTTCAGACATTTGAGGTGCGAGGTTGTGTAGGTGATTGGATATGAAATTTGGATTTAGGAGAGAAGTCCAGGCTTGAAACATAAACCTGGGAGCTGTCAACATATAGATGGTATTTCAAATTATGAGATTAGATGGGCTCACCAAGGGAGTAGTCATAGAGATGAGTAGACGTCCAGGGACTGAATCCTGGGACCCTCCACCATTTATAGGTCAGGAAGGTGAAGAGAGACCAACAAAGGAAAATGAGAAAAAGTGGGCAGTAAGGTAGAAGGGAAACTACAAAAGTATCATGGCCTGGAAGCCAAATGAAGAAAATGCTTCAGGGAGGAAGAATTGATCACCTGTATCAAAAGCTGCTGACGGGTCAAGTAAGATGAAGACTGAGAATAGATTGTTTGAGAGAAGGAGCATGGGCAACTTTGGGGGACTGAGAATAGATCACTGGAGAGGTAACCTGGAGGACAGTTTGCTTCAAAGGGGAGCAGCAGAGAAATGTGTATTAACTGAGAAAGTTATAGGGTCTCATTTTTCTTTTTTTAGATGAGAGAAGTAACAGTGTGTTTGTATGTTGATAATGAACAAATGGGGAGGGTAAAGCTGATGATGCAGGAGAGGGGGAAGAATTACTGAATAATGCCTCTCAGTAGGCAGCGGGGATGGGGTCTAATGCACAGGTAGAAGGGTTTGCCTTAGGTAGGATTATGTAAAAGGGTAAACAGAGTATATGAGCAAGATGCCGAAAGGTAAGTGGAGAGGTAGTGGGAGCTTGTTTATCTTCTGCTTGCTTCTAATTTTCTCAGTGAAACAGGGGGCAAATCATCAGCTGAGTGTGAGGCTGGAAGTGATGTTGTTGAAGGTTTAAGGAGAAAGAATGGGGAGCAGGAGAGAATAACTGAAGAAACATAACAGGCTTCCTGGGCAGTACTAAAAGCACTTTTGAAGTTTGTGGTTGTAAGTTTAAAGTGAGAACACCCAGCATGGTTGTGTATTTTTCTCCAGCCACATTCAGTTGCTTGTGTGTGGACGCAGAATGGGAGGAGAGTCAGATTAACCAGATGTTGGGATTTGGCCATGCAAATATTGACAAAGGAAGACAGATGAGTGCTAGAAAGTGAGGATAAAAATCAATTATGGGATCTAAGCTGGATTAGAGCATGAAGAATGTGAAGCACGGGAAGGACAGTGAAAATGTGGTAGGAAAATTGGGTTTTAGGTCTTGATGGCTGCCGAAGAATTTTAGACTTGGGTGCTACAGATAGTGAGTGAGCTGGAAGGATAGAGGCAGTGGCTGGAGAGTTTCAGTGCTTGAAACTGAGGTAATGAAGTGGTTTTGGTTATTGCTAGTAACAAAATCTAAGTTCTAACCATGGGGAAGGTGGGCTAAGATAAGATGGAAAAAAAGGGTCCTTGGAGGAAAGGAGGTTCCGGTCCACAGGAGGTCAATGGAGGTATCATACATGAGATAGTGACACCAAGAATTATGACAGAAGTAATGTTGGCAGCTTGACAAAGCCAGAAGCTAAAATCAAGGAATGGTGGTGGGGAGCAATAGAAGACTGTAATAAGGAAGGGTGGGGATGAGACTTTAAGCTGAGAGGAGGACAGAATGATGAGGAAGCCATAATGAGAATAAAGGAATTCACTTACCCAAGTGTACGGCGAATGTCGGAAAGAAAACCAGCACCACTTGAGAGGACTATGTGGGAAGAAATGTCCTCAGTGGAGAGTCAAATTTCAGGAGGTGAGGGAAATGTTACTAGAAGAAGTTGAGAATAGAAGGGGTTTGCTGATGACTGGTAGCAAGTCCAGAGGGCACAGTAGAAGGGTTTCAGAAGTTGGGAATAGGTTGGAAAGGGGATCAATAAAGGGAGAGTACAGAGCCATATGGGGCTCAGAGTCCGTGTGGTGAAGGATGCACTGAGGGTCTCGGGCTTCTTGTGGTGGTAAACGTGAATTGGGAAACAGACCTGATGAGATTGGATATGGTGGTCTCAAGGCAGACTCTGACGGCAAAACTGTGAATGTCGTGGGGGGGAAAGAGGGTGAGGGTATTGTCAGGAGCACAGAGAGTTCTGAGGTCCCCTCTTCATTCTCCATGACAGAGGTGTGGAGGCCAGGGCGGAGCAGCCTTACCTGGAGCACGTGGCACTCTGGGACTCCCTTTTGATTCTTGCGGGTGAAGACATGGAAGCTGGAGAAGGAGAAGCAAGGTGGCTCAAGTTGTGCATGTTACAACTCAAGAGTGCTCCACTGACATAGCCTCTGATGTGCCTGGCACCCCTGGAGAAGGGCAGCGTGACCGCCCTGGAAAAACACGCTCTTCATAGCACCTCAAACACATTGCATGAGCAAACTTACTGCACTGCTGAAATTCATTATTATTCATCTTGTCCCAAGACTGCGAATCCCTCACAAGCAGGAACCATGTTCCTCTGTCCCTCTTTTCTGGCTCCTGATACATAGTAGGCTCTTGGAATAGGTGTTGTTAGCTCTTAGTTTTTGAGTCTCATCGTCATGGCCCCAGAGATGCAAAATAACCTTGAATCTTGAAACGGAAACGCACAACTCTGTTGTTCCTTTTCTCAGGACACATCAGGAGCATCTTCCTCCCTCCTCCCCCTGCAGGCTCAGATCTAATAAGCAGACTCTGCAGTCATTCCTTGGCCTGGGATGTATTCCTTCCAGTGTATATTGGAATGCGGAGGGATCTGGTGACTGATGGTATCAGTTCCTCTGACATGTGTCCCAGTTCCACAAACCTAACAGACACAGTAGTATAGTATATTCCGAAGCCCTGGGCCTATTTTGCTTCTGTATCCCCCCTCTCTCTGAAAGTTGGTGGGAAATATCCCATTCACTTCCCTTTTCTCTTTTTGCTTCTCTCATTGTTCCCCTAACAATAGTGTTGAATTAATGAATGAGTAAACCAGGATTTTGCCTTAAAAATGAAGGAGAGTTGCTAATGGTGAATGAATTATTTGAAGGCTACTGCTCTTAGGAGGAACAGAGAGAACTCATTTTTCACGACTGTTCCTTCCTGTGTGACTTTCAGGAATGCACTGTAGCTGAATGCAGGGTTTGCCTCTAATATAAAACTCCAGCCTTCCATGCTTTCTTTCTTTTTTACAGGGAGAAAGTATCCCCGTACATATGACTACTATTAAGAGATTTGAATAACTTCTGCCCGAGGACCAAACTGTCTTGCCTTTAGCCACTGGAGCTCCTGATTTTCTCTTGTGGACTATATTCTCTTTGTCCTAGGCACCTACCTGTCATAAACATAAAAAAATAAGGAGGTAACAGGTCCAGTGTACGGGATGTTGACTAAAACTATAGGAGCTCCCCTATTTTGTCTCTCTTAGGTCTGTAGATTGATAAAGTCTTGTTTCTTTATCTCTAATTCTCTTATTTATAAGATTTACTTTTATTTGACCTCATGCCTCTCACATGTCAAGTTCTCTGAATAAAATTTTAAAATCTTTACTGTGAGATGAAAGATGACCAAAAACCTGATGCACTTTCTACTCTGTGTATGTTTCATTGATGTGGTGCTGCAGTGACAGACGATTTGTTGGAGACTTTAGGGCAGAGCAGGATTTCTCTAAGCCAGATTTTTTGGGTTTTGGTATCGATGTTATTACATGGGCACTTTGCTGATACAAAGTTGAGAGAGAGACATCTTCCTAAAACTGATTATGAATGGGAATCACTATATCTGTAAAAGCCTTCTTTTACATAGCATAACTGAGCAAAGGCTATGGCAATCTTGTAAAGTCAAAGAAGGTGAGACTAACTCTTGAACGTTTCTGATTTGCCCAACTGATTTCAGAGTCTTTATTATTCCTAAAACTCACCTTCCAAATCTCTCATATCTCTATGCTTTTTGTACAGAATCTCCTCCTTTGTTCCTTTTGGAAGGGGGTGGGGGTGATATCTGTCCCAGGCCTTGTAGGAATCAAGCTTAGGTTATGGGAGAGAGGAGAAAAAGGCATGTAAGAGAAAAGGGAATTCAGAAAATCATCCAGGAACCAGAGATTTTAATTGGCTTAAAACCCAAATTTTTTGAATTACTGGATTCAGGTGATAAAATAATTTTGATGGAGATAAGACATATATCTGCTTCTAAAATGTCCATATAAAATGTCACAAAAAGAAGGCACCTCAGAGAGGTTTACTGGGCCAAACCTCTGAGGTGTGTGCTGGAGGTTGCTGGGGTCCCACACTGGCTGGCATGACTCCTGGATGCATCGTTTCTGGGGAAACCAAATTGGATTGTGGATCACGCCTCGGGGAACTTCAGAGGCCCGACCTGATCCGCACTCACTTAAAAGTGAGAAGACATGCAGACAGTTATTAGAACTAAATGAAAAAACTTATTAATTGCTTATACGTGCTAAGAAGTTACATAATTAGAGAACACGAATGAGGAATTAATGGCTCATGTGGATGTAATAATTTTAAAAATAAAGGGAAAGACGGTGGCAAAGTAGAATGAGTATGAGAGGGACCTGGGTTTGAATCCTGACTCTGTTCTTTGCGAATTGTGTGGTATTACATAAATTCCTTAAACTTTACAAACTGTCTGTTCCTTATCTGTAAAATATCTTTTTCACAAAGTCATTGTGAGAATTATAAGAATGTATAATAGATGAAAATAATTGGTGATAATTTGACCTTTACACAGCACTTTCTATGTTCCAGAGACTATTTGAAAAAAATTATATACATTAGCTCATTGAATCCTCGAAAAAAGAACAAAATGAGGTAGGTACTATTGTTATGCCACTTTAAAGAGGAAACTGAGGGACTTCCCTGGTGGTCCAGTGGTAAAGAATCCGCCGCCTTCCAATGCAGGGGAGGTGGGTTCGATCCCTGGTCAGGGAACTAAGATCCCACATGCCACGGGGCAAATAAGCCCGTGCGCCACAACTACTGAGCCCACGCTCCTCAACTAGAGAGCCTGCGTGCTGCAAACTACAGAGCCCACGCTCCACAGCTACAGAGCCCAC
The DNA here is from genome assembly GCF_009873245.2 of Balaenoptera musculus. Lineage (NCBI taxonomy): Eukaryota > Metazoa > Chordata > Mammalia > Artiodactyla > Balaenopteridae > Balaenoptera > Balaenoptera musculus. The sequence continues at coordinate 78,612,000 of NC_045788.1, read as the reverse complement.
GCGCCCTGAAGCCCACGCGCCACAACTAGAGAGAGAAAACCTGCACGCCACAACTTGAGAGAAGAGTGTGTGCCGCAATGAAGAACCTGTGTGCCGCAACAAAAGATCCTGCATGCCTCAACGAATATCCCACGTGCCGCAACTAAGACCCGACACAGGCAAAAAAATTTTTTAAATAAATAAATAAATAAATAAATAGGAAACAGACACAGAGAGATTAAATAACTCCTGGAATATAAAGGGCAGGGGCAGAACCAGGATATAGACTGAGGAAGCCTGGTTGTTAAACATTACATTATATCATCTCTCAGTAAGTTATCAGTCACAATAAGAACAATGTTATGATACAGATAAATTAGAAAGAAGTTGAAACATGAAACTAAGAATGGCATTTATGAAAGACAAAGAATATATAAAGTTATAAATATTACTGGCTGCCAGCTTTAACTATGGAGTCTAGTGGAAGGATTTTGGAGCAAGCATTTTGTTTTGAGTTGTCACTGCTCCTTGGAAAATGACAAATTCTGCTAACTTATATAATTTAAAATGAGGCAAGGCACTAGAAGGATGAAGTCCCTTCTCTTTTGGCAGCAGAAATTTCCTTTCAATTATGTTTCATCCTCTTGACAATTTTATACAGGTTTCCTGGTTAAATATTTTATTCTTATCTATTAACAATCTTGCCTCTTATTTTCCTGGCAATACATTCTTTTTACAGACCCTAACATTGTCACGTTTCCTAAGTTTCTTATCTGACCACAACAGGTCAGTTAAGACCTGTGCATTCCAGTGACCATGATCAGGGTGCATTTCCTGTTCCTTTCTCCTAAATTCATTTAACCCGTTTTCCAGCAAGTTGTGTTACTCCATTCCATACATTCATGGTGTTTCCTTCTCAGTTTTGACCTCTCTATAGAATCCATGGTACCATTTCCCATCTGAACTCTCTACATCCTATGTTTTCATCTATGAATCCAACCCATTGTACCATTTTTCTAACTGTGTACGCTTTTTGTTAACGATGTCACGAGGAAGCAGGAGAAATACACATACTAGAGTTTCTCAAAAGGGTTCTCTGTCTTTATTATGGACCTTCCCAACTCAACATTTTCTTTTCTTTTTTTTCCTCACTTGATATATTCTCCATAGGCCATCTTGTCTACACAAAGGAACACTATCTCCATACTGTCTATTCCAAGATCTTTATCTCCAGCCCAGATCTCTTCCAAAACCTTCCTATCCAACTACTACTCATAAGATATCTCCAAACTCAGATTCAACCTGTGAAAAACTGAATTCATCATCTCCCATTCCTTCCTCCTTTCCCCAGCCAACTGGTTTCTCCTGTTCTCTTACCAACCCTAGAAAATGGCACCATTATCTACCAAGTCATCCAAGCTGGAACCTTCGGGTCATTCATGACCATTACCTCCTCCTTAACTCCCACAGCTAGTCATTAGCCAGCTCTTGTCAATGTTACCTCATTAACCTTCTATTAACCCCCACTGCCATTATCTTAAAATTCAAGTCACCATTATTTCTCACCTCATTCCTGAAGCAGCCTTCTATCTGGTCCACTACTGCCAGATCTTGCCACCCTCATGACAAAGGGCTAATAATAATATATGAAGAACTATTATAAACCAGTAAGAAAAGGCCAACAACCAACAGAAAATGAACAAAGGGAATGAAAGAAAAGAACAAGGACCAATAATTCATGGAAAGATGCTCAATCTCACATAAGGAATAATAAAATAAATTAATTAAAAATAAGGCAATGAGTTACCATTTTTCCTCTGTTAGAAACCCCAAAGTTTGAAGACACAGTGCTTGCAAACATTTGGGAAGATAGACATGCTCAGTGTATGTATTTTGGTTGCAATTCTAAGTAAATGCATGCAACCTCTTTGAAGGACACGTGGCAATTATAAGTGAATTTATAAGTGTACACACCCTCTAAGAGGATGAATTTTTTTCACTGTATTCTTTGATACAATTTGAATTTTTTATTTTACCATGTACATGTATTAGTTTATCAATAAGAAATGTGTTAAATAATTTTTAAAAGTGAACTATTGGCAGGAAGACCTCTCATTCAGACAGCAACATGAAACTTCCTAGTTACTTCATGAATCAGCCTTCAGCAGCAGTAGCCCAGGGTTTACGTTCTTCATGTATTCCACCTATGCTACATTTACCCCAGGGCTCTGAGGGCATCTGCTTAGATCTACTCATTCAATAGACTTTTTTTACTCCCTCCTCCCCCTTATTTCAGAAGTAATTTAAGAGGACTGATGGGGACTTGACACAGGCACTCCAAAACTAAAGTTAATCACAGTAATTTGTTCTAACTTACAGAGCTCATAATGTTACATTTTGATTATAGGAAACTTACCTTCTAAATTATGCTTCTTTCAGGCTATTTCAATTCATTTTCATTTCCTGAACACATGCATACTGTAATAGCAGGAGAAGTGCTCCCAGAGCACGGTAGAAGGTTGGGAGAGGCCAGCCAGCATTTAAAAGTGGTTGTGGACAAGGTACCCTTCAAATTGGGTTTAAGAATTCTGAGAATGAAAGTTTAAAGAATCAAACGGTGATTAATGAGATCAGTAATTTGTAGCAATAACACAACCAGAGATGACATTTTAATATCTGATTAGCATTTGAATAATACTCCAAATCCAATTAAGGTGACCTGGCTATAATTTTAGAGAAGCAAGACTTCTACACATTATGACTAAAATTAAGAAAGCTTAAACCAACTGTAATGAGCTCTCTTGGAAGACAGAATTAATTATTGCTGGTGGGGAGTACATGATATCTGTAAGAATCACTTGGAAAGGGAGATGGAGAACTAGTATTGGTCATGTGTCTCCAAGATAGAGCAAAACAGAGGGTCTTAACTAGCCAACATTCAGTCCACTTGGATATGTTTACCCCTATGGTATACACGTGTATCTGGTAAACAGCCACTAAGATTATCCTACCAGATCTTCGTATGCTCCCTGTGCCACCTTCCCAGGTTTGTTTGGCTTCTCATACAGGTTTACCCGCAGCCAGCCTCACCTGATGCCATTCAGTCTCATAAGATCCATGGCAGTTTTAGGAGTCATTTAGTTTAACCTCTACCCAATACTGTTCCCTGACTTCTCATTACTTCCTACCCAGACCCACCACTGGTGATTCTTTTAAATAAACTTGTTCTATCAGTCCTTGAGTAAACCTTTCCCCCTGCAGCTGTAGTCCCAAGATTAGGAGAAACTTTTCAGGCCTCTTTTACGCCTCCTGAAACTCAAATCTACTTTTATGAGGTAAATGGTTAATGTTCTTGCAACTTTATTTGGCCTTAATTGGGGGGAAAGAAAACAATACAACTATTATTTTAATTTCTTTATTTATCAATAGTATCCAAAAAAAAAAAAAAAAGAATCAAGAGTTAACAAAAAACAAGTTAAATGCAATAAGGAAGCCTACTAAATACAAATACATTTCACAAATACACAGGCAACAGAAACCTGTCCAAATTGCTTCTTGGAATTTGACTGTTTAAAAACACAAGTATAAAGGGAAGACATTCAGACTGGTCCACATGGGCTAATTAGCAGGTGGAGGAGCCCTGCTTTCCAAAAGCAGTGATGGAGTCCAGAGTCATGGCATGTAAGAAGGTTTCCATGGACACTGAATCTTAACAGATGCTGTAATATGTTTATAAAAACCATACACACACAGAGAAAGCCCAAGGAAGCTTGCAGTCTAAGCCCTGTGCTTTTAGAGAGCTGGAGGAACTGAACCCGATTTAATCCTGTTTATTTGCTCCATGCAAAGCTTCATGCAAGACTCCCCAGACTAGGCTATTTAGCAGCTTTCCGTGAATGATTGTCAGATCACATGATCCTATGGTGCAGACAGTAGCTTCCCTACTTACAGAAGGAATGCAGATTTTGCTCTTGGGAATTCAGTGTTGCAGGGTAGGGTCGTCTTGGATAGCAACCACTGACCTAAATGTAACTGGTGAGGAGACATTCTGCCTTCTTGCTTTAAACAGACTGGTACTCCTGCCCTCTCCTCCATAGTGTCCAAGGGCTGGCAAATCTTGATCAAGGCGTGCTGTTGGGAGTTCTCCAAGGCACTTTGACAGGGAGGTGCATTTCAGACCACACAAGTTGGGTTGGAAGACAGCTTTTAAGTGGGATGATTTACAAAAGCTCAGAATTCTAAACAAAGTGGAATGTTTTCAAAGGAGAAAAAGGAAACCTGTTTAGAAGGAATTCCATTTTCAGCACAACTGTCTCAGAGTTGCCTGTGCAGTATAGCCTACATCATTTCCCTTTGGTGGTCTGTAATCTGCTTTCTGAAAATGAGATCTTATGTTAAGTTTTTAATTTTGTTATTCCAAACGCATCCTAAACATGGTATTGAGTGGGGTTAGTTATCACAGAGGCCAAAAGATACAGGAATGACTGACTTCTCCCCAATCACAGTTTTAAGATTCAATGTCCATTTTTTTCCCTCTCGAAATGTGAAACCTTCTTTCATCCTCATCTCTAAAGGGAAAGCCATTTCTGTTCCCAAGAAGGTTAAAGGTGAAATGCAAACGTGAAGACAAAGTGAAGTGGTTCTCTTTCCCACTCTCTTCCTGGGCAGGCTTTACCAGAAGGCTCTACATCACAGCACAACCCTTGGGGCCATTCAGATTGAGGTCAGATTTGGTCAGCTTGTTTTTGGCTGTCTGACTCTTATATAACAACAAGGTTTCATTTATCTTAAGGAGAAGGAGGAAAATCACATTGTCTCCTTCTGGACCAAAGATCAGAACCACAGAATTTACAATTTCTCAAGTCAAAAGTTTAATGCATTCCTACCTGCTGAGGAAACTGAGGCCCAGAAATAGGAAGAGACAGGGACAGAGTCACTCTCCTAGTTAGTGGAGGATCAATGAGCATATTGATAGGCTGGGACATCGAAGCCTTGCTTAGCTGCACTGGTCTCAATCCTTTGGAATACTGATTTGCGTGGATCTATCAGAATGAATGAAAACAAATTAGCTTTTTGGATCTTACAAGTTTTGTATGGAGACACTTCTCCTGGTTTCTGTCTGAGGTACTCCTTGCTCCTCTGGCAGACTGCTGACCCACTGGAAGCCAGGGGACAAACTCTGGGCTGCATCTAGTATGTGGCAGGGTTGGGGGGAGTCCGGGTGATAGCAGTCCCTGCACAAGGAAGAACCCCAAACTCTCCCGCCTCTGAAATGGCAGGACTAATGAAAAATAATTACAAAAGCTTAATTTCTAGTCAAGAAAATAAAATATTCAACAACAACAACAATAATATAATGATAATAACTGAAGAATGAAATCAACTTGCCAAAAAAGTTTACAGAAAAATAGCACCTTTGGTAAAAAGTATTTTAAAAATTTGGTTAGGTCTCTAAGGGGCTCAAAGTCTACAAGTATCTGCATCATTTGGGTGCACCCTCCCAGACACTGGGTAACTAGCAGGATGGCCGTGTATCTAGAGCCAGTGGCTGGGGCCATGAGGAGAAGCACAGATGCTAGAGGTCTGTTATGCTGATGGCAGCAGGAAGGGCTGGAAGCCGAATGCAGTCTTCTCCACTGAGCTTCCCAAATCCCTCCTCTGGGGACAGCCTGCTAAGCTCTTTCTCACTGCCTGCAACCCCTGTAGCATGTTTGTTCACAGCTGTGGTAGGCTCAGAAGTGTTCCAGATCTGGGTACACTCTCCCAACACCGATGCAGTTTCCTAGCTTGCCTCCAGCCCCCGAGCACCATTTACAGTTTCTCTCAAAGTACTCCTAGAAATGAAGGCTATGGCCCTTGCCCTCCTAGCCAGCCACCCCCACTTCCTTTATTGCAAAACAAATAGACAAAATAAAACTCATTGCTATACAAGCAAATACTGGTGATTTGGCGATTGTAGCAGACACTTGCGTATACTGGACTCAGCGCTGAAGTGGAAGAGAAGGTGCCAGGCTCTGGACACCCTTCCCAGATGCCTCCTCATTAGATCTCTTTGGTGCTCACTCTCTTGGTCTTTTCAGCTGTTTCCTTTGAGAAGCAAGAGAAAATAAGCGTTATGAAATTAAAAAAAAAATTATTGGTATTTATCTAGTCTTCAAAACTTTACATAGCATTGACAGATACATGCTTATGCTGAGTTCTGTTTACTTGTTTATCTCCTCTGTGGATGATGAACAACTTGAGGACAAGGATCATGTCTTACTCGTGACACGGCTGTATAGGGACTGTTGCTAAATTAAAAGCTGACTCCATTTAAACTCCTATGAAACAATAACGTCAGACATTATTATATTCATTTTAAAAATGAAGAAAAGGATGCTGAATGGAGGTGCTACAAAATGTTCTGAACCCAAGTTGGGAGAAGCATTAAGAGCAATAGGCTCGGGGCTTCCCTGGTGGCGCAGTGGTTAAGAATCCATCTGCCAACCCAGAGGACACGGGTTTGAGCCCTGGTCCGGGAAGATCCCACATGCTGCGGAGCAACTAAGCCCATGAGCCACTACTGAGCCCACGCGCCACAACTACTGAAGCCCATGCTCTGCAACAAGAGGAGCCACTGCAATGAGAAGCCCTGAGAAGCCTTTGCACCGCAACGAAGAGTAGCCCTCGCTCACTGCAACTAGAGAAAGCCCGCGGGCAGCAACGAAAACCTAATGCAGCCCAAAAAACAAACACACAAACAAATAAATAATAATAATAAAAAACAACAGGCTCTGGAGGCAGATTGCCTGAGCGTGAATCATGGGCGTGTGACTTTCTGGGGGACTTTGGGCATATTATGAAATCTTCTGTGTCTCAACGTCTTCAACTACAAAATTAGTACTACCTCTTATGACAGTGGCCCATTTCTCCAAAGAAGACATTCTTACTTATAGCCAAAAAGCACATGAGAAGATGATCAATATCTTTAGTCATTAGGGAAATGAAAATCAAAACTACAATGAGATGCCACTTCACACCCTCTAGGATGGCTAATAAAAAATAACGACAATGACAAATGTTGGTGAGTTTGTGGAGAAATTGGAATACTGCTGGTGAGGATATAAAATGGTACAGTCACTTTGGAAAACGGTCTGGAAGTTCCTCAAAAGTTAAACACAAAGTTTCCATATGATCCAGCAAATCTCACTCCTAGGTATATACCCAAGAGAACTGAAAACATAGGTTCACACAGAAACTTGTAGACGAATGTTCATAGCAGTATTGTTTATCATAGCCAAAAAGTAGAAACAGCCTAAATATACATCAACTGATGAACGGATATACAAAATGTAGTATATCCACACCATGAAATGTTATTTCGCCATAAAAAGGAACGAAGTCCTGATTCATGCTACAAGGATAAACCTTGAAAACGTTACACTAAATGAAAAAAGTCAGACAGAAAATGCCATATATCATATGATTCCATTTATATGTGTCCATAATAGGCAAATCTATAGAAATAGAAAGTAGATTAGTGGCTGCCAGGGGCTGGGGGAGGAGAGAATGTAAGTGACTTCAAATGGGTATGGGGTTTATTTTCGGGAAGATGAAAATGCTCTGGAATTAAACAGTGGTGATGGTTGACAATCTTGTGAATATATTAAAAACCATTGGATTGTATACTTTAAAAGGGTGAGTTTTATGGTATGTGAATTACATCTCAATAAAAAAATTAAATAGGGAATAAAAAACAACAGTGTCTGGCATCTAGTACACACTGTCGGTGCCCCATCCATAGCCCGTGCCTTTAACGTTTCAGTACACTGGCCTGGCTTCTTACTGCCAGCAGCTGCATCTCTTTGCCTGAGGCTTTCTCTGGCTGCTGGAGCCTGCTCTGCCCACACATGCTGACAGGGCAGAAGTGCCAGGGAATTCACGTTTGCTGGTGGCTGCTCTCAGCCAATGGCTGATGGGAGTTCATACAGGCATAGCCCAGCTCCCCGCTCCCTTGTGCACAGTAACTATTCTGGAGTTCTGCAACAGGACTAAGCTCCACTTGCTCCCAGTGGTAATATGCCTGGATACACACTCTTTATTGTTTCCTTCCCTTCCTGGGCTCTCTTCCCAACTCCCCTTCTGCCGTTTCCTGGGACTGCCTCCCAGATAAACTATTTGTACTTGAGTCCTTGCCTTAGCGTCTGCTTCCGAGGCAACTCACATAAAACAGAGACGCTAAAAAATGTTAGCTATTATAATTCACTCCCCACTGTCTGCTCTGATCATTTCTCCACCCTAGATGAAAGGAATTCCTATTAAGTTCTTTTTGCTTTTAAGGGTTTATACTCATCTGGAGGCTCAAGGCTGCTGAAATATGGAAAAACAAAGGGCTAGGAGCTTCTGCATTTGTTTAAAAAAATGACATGAGGTTTCTACACTATCAGTGACAATAATGACAATGCATATGAAAAACCATCAATAAATATGAGCATTTATTATTAATACTAATAATTCTTTTTTCTTCACTTTTTTTTAATCAGTCATCAATTTTATACACATCACTGTATACATGTCAATCCCAATCGCCCAATTCAATACTAATAATTCTTGATTTTCAAGTCAAATATTTCATCTCAATAGTTTTTGTGACCATTATATTCCTTAAAAACTTGTATGTCAGAGAGAAGGCCCGTATTACCAGACCCAGTTTACAGACAGATGATTCAAGGAGCAACATCCTCTGTTAAAACTACAGGTAGGGGAGCTTCCCTGGTGGCGCAGTGGTTGAGAGTCTGCCTGCCGATGCAGGGGACACGGGTTCGAGCCCTGGTCTGGGAGGATCCCGCGTGCCGCGGAGCGGCTGGGCCCGTGAGCCACAATTACTGAGCCTGCGCGTCTGGAGCCTGTGTTCCGCAACAAGAGAGGCTGCGGTGGTGAGAGGCCCACGCACCGCAATGAGGAGTGGCCCCCGCTTGCCGCAACTGGAGAGGGCCCTTGCACAGAAACGAAGACCCAACACAGCCATAAATAAATAAATAAATTAATAAAAAAAAAGAAAAAGCATGATTTAAAAAAAAAAAAAAAAAAATACAGGTAGGGCTTCCCTGGTGGCGCAGTGGTTGAGAATCTGCCTGCCAATGCAGGGGACACGGGTTTGAGCCCTGGTCTGGGAAGATCCCACATGCCGCGGAACGACTAGGCCCGTGAGCCACAATTACTGAGCCTGCGCGTCTGGAGCCTGTGCTCTGCAACAAGAGAGGCCGCGATAGTGAGAGGCCCACGCACCGCGATGAAGAGTGGCCCCCGCTCGCCACAACTAGAGAAAGCCCTCGCATAGAAACGAAGACCCAACACAGCCATAAATAAATATTTAAAAAAAAAAACAAAAAAAAAAACTACAGGTAAGCCAGTGGAAAGACAGGCCTAGAAGTCCAGCATACCCATGTTTTCTCCCTAGGCCCTCAGAAAAATATGTCAGTGGATCACTATTCTGCTAAGAACCTTTTCCCCAAGAAAGCCTTCAACTTAATGACGTAGAACCCGAACAGAATTCTGATTTATTATCTTCTCAAGTCTCTAGGAAGCAGAATCTCTAAGTTTCCAGGCTATGTTCTAGCTAGCTTGGCATTTAACTTAAATCCTTTCTGCTGCGGTCCAAATCCACGAATTTCATGCTCACTGAGAGCCAACTATACACCAGACCCTGTGCTAAATGCAGGGCTATAATGGTGAGCAAGTCATAGAGCCTGCCCTCAATGGCCTCATAGTCTTTGGGTCTGGGCACTGGTTGTGAAAAGAAACAGGAGGCGTTTTTAGACTATGCTCATTTGCAAACCACTTCCAACTCATTTGCAACCCACCACTCAGCTGATTCTAACTTATAAAGCAATTGACCAAGTTGTAACCTACATCTGTTGGGGCATACTGGCCCCACAAGGTATACAGGTATACAGGTATATCGTTCGGGACCTATTGTATGGGACAGAGCACATCTCCTTGGTCACCTGGGGAGTTTGGCAGTGTCTGAGTGGTGGAAGGTCCTGGTGGCAACAGGGATACCTGAACCAGCATGGAGGCTGCAACTCACCTGGTGCTTTTGGAGCTCCTCAACGTATCTGGTCATTTCCTCCTCTGTATGGGTCTGGGCCCCCTTCTGATTCTTTCCTGTAAGAAGAACCAAGGCTCAGAGCAGTGGGCTGAGGGAGGCCAGTTAGGGATCCCACTAATATTTACCTTTTAGGCTCTCAATTTCATTTCCCATTTAACATATGGAAGGCGAGGTGAATTACCCACATTTCTCTAACTATAAAGTGTCCCAGTGCAATGGACACCTCCAAAGTAATGTGCGTGGGTAGTAAGTGACTGGGCCAGGGCTCAAATCCAGGCCAAGGGGAGAGGGATGGAGCTGGGGTTCTAGAAGACTTTTCTGAAACACCTCTTTGTAGAAGGGTGATAGTGGTGATGCTGGCTTGTGCACGGCCCCCTCCTCCCCAAACTCTCCCTGACATCTCTATCTCCCAACCCACCCTGCCCATGTCTCAACTATCTCAACTTTCTCTTTTTTTGGGGGACCCAGTGCTGTTAATTCAAACATGTCTATGAACATGCCTCCTTTTCCTGCTTGGCATGGATGGCAAGCAAGAGTGATTTTGTCTTCCAACCACCTAAGTCTTTGACATATATAGGATTTCCTAAGCTGTCATAAGGATTAAGTGGGTTAATATGTGAAGTGCTTAGAAGAAATGCATGTAGTTCTCACTCTTACGCATTTGCTTTCTTTATTATTATTATTACCATTCTAATATCTTATCAACATTTGATCTTGTCCTGGGTCTCGAACCTCTCTTGTTCCAAACCTCTGGAGTGACTTTCCAGCATAACGCATCTGGCATAAATGCTTTGCCCTCAATGCTGCCCCCTGAGAGCTCTGACATTACAAGTATGAGCCAGTCTCTCGCTCCCCAGTTTCCCTGCTGGGACCCAGCCACTGCACTCTTCCCCACCATCCCCACCCTGACTTCTCTCATGGTGATTTCACGAAGGAGGCTGTCTCTGTGCCGTCCCTTCCTTCTGCGTGAGGCGCACAGCTCACCGTCACAGGTCATGGCTGTGCAGACCCAGTTTCCACAGGCACACACACAGCGATTACAGTCCACCTCGGTCTCAGCTCCATCGGCATATGTCTCGTCCTCCAGAGCACACTCTGTGGGACCAGAAATAAGAGGCAAGAGTTTAGGGTGAGGGTGGAACAGGACATCTTGGCTATAGTCTGTGCATGTTACCCCTTTCCCAGACAAGACCTGCTTGTCCCCCAGAGGCACCATATCTGAGCAAACGCCACCATCAACCCGAAGATTTTTGGACCTGAATCTCAGCTCAGAGATGCTGGGCTGGGGCCCAGTCTAGAATCGTGGAAGGGAATTTTCTTAGTAAGCTCTGGAGAGTTCCACGATCCCCTCTATCTTGGCCCCCTCTAAATGCCCCCACTCCCTACGACCCCCTCCCTATTTCTTATGTTAGGCATACTCTTCTCTGGAGGGTTGAAGGCTGGATTGAGACACTTGAGGAACTCTTGGAAGCTGAGTTTCCAGTCAGCATTTTCATCAGACAGTTCAATGAGAGCATCGACACAGAGTCCTCTGAAACGAAACACAGCAGAAACGTGTCAGCAAGACCTCAGCTTCAGCCTCGAAGAAAGGAATTAAGCATCAGGATTACACAGACCTAGGCCTCCGCAGGCGGCCAAGGGGACTATTTAAAGAGAACGTTTCTACACTGACCTCCTACAACCATTATGCGTCCCGACTCCTGTAAGCATCCAACCTTTAGTTTATTATATGGGATGTCAGATCACTCAAACTGTTCAAATGATATGCCCAAGATGACTAAAGTTTCCTGGATGGTTTTGTCCACTTGGATTGGCAAAGGTTCCACCACCTGCATACCTTCCACTAGCAGTTGCCTTTCCCCATGCTATACGTGTCAAGTCAACCCAACTAGAAAAATCAAACAGAAGTGGTAGAAACAGATGATATGAAATGCATGTGTGGTTTGAAAGAACATGAGTTGAAGCCAGCATCACCACTATCACCCTTCTGCAAAGAGATCTTTCAGAAAAGTTTTCTAGAACTCCAGCTCCCTCCCTCTCCCCTTGGCCTGGATTTGAGTCCTGGCTCAACCACTTACAACCCAAATGGCCTTGGGATAGTTATTCAATCTTCCCGCACCTGTTTTCTCATCTGTAAAATGGGAACGAGGAGCCCTCCTTCACTGGGATATTATGAGGATCAGATGTTGAACTTGTAAAATATTACCTCATTTCAGGTTATCAAAATAAGAAGGGTTTACAGATATTATACTTTAAGGTCACGGGCTATTATTAGGAAAGAATCCTAGAATCTGGGCTTCATGCTTTGAAGTCTTTTGAACAAATAGGTGCTTTTCCTATTTTTAATTCTTACCAGTATACTGGAACCACACCAGAAGTTTCTTAGGGGTTAATTTTTATTAATATTTTCTCTGGAATAATACCAGAAAAGAAGAGGAATGTGCTTACATTTGTAACAATTAGAGTTCTCTACATGAAATAGCACTGATTATCTTAAAATCAGAACTAAAGCTATTTTAGACCTATAGTTAAATAGAACATTAAAGTAATTCCTTAAGAAAATTAACCATTAAAACATCACCCACGACACTCAGAAACAACTTTGGTCTGATGTGATCATTTATTTTAAAATTACATTCTTCCATTCCTTGCAATTTCTGGCCAGAAACAGTAACTACTTGATCAGATATCATAACGTTCACAGTAGAGACCAGGACAGAATCCCTATTTTGCTTTTTACTTCACATTGACTTTGACACTGGTGGCTCCTTTGCAGGTAGGAAGGGGTTCAAATCCCTTCTCTTATCCAGCCTTCCCTCGTGGACCTCTCCCTTACCCCCTCACTCCACTCACCTAAGCAGCTTGTTGTTCCCCTGGTCTGCATAGGTGGTGATGTTGATGGCGGTTTCATTTTGCTCCACAAATTTCAAAAATTCGCTGGAGTCCAAGCGAGAGTCACCATTATCAAAGTTCTAGAAAGGGGACGAAGTGATCTTTCAGGAACGTTTTGTAAAACCCCAGTTCTATCATTCCCCCATTCAGCTTGACCCATCTCTGGTTCATCTTGTTCTTGACACGGTCCAACCCTGCTCTGCCCTTCGAGCAAAAAAGGTTCGAAGCCCTGGGGCACCCAGAGAAGGAAGGCACCTGTGCCCCAAGATGAGAGAGTCAAAGTGTCTGGGCAGAGGTCACTGAGGGCCTTTCAATCCTAGACCCTGCTCAGGATGGTAGCCTGAACCTAGGCCTGCACTGTCCAAGGAGCCTGGGGGTGCTTAAGAGGTCTCTGTAGCCCCATCCTGACCCTGTTCCAGACATTCTTGAATTCACTCCACCACTCCATGTTCTCAAACCCTAATGATCATGGAACAAACCTGTGAATCAGAATCTGTGTTGGAGCCCAGGATGTGTATTTCTAACAAGCTGCTTGGGAACAATGATGCAGGTGACCCTCAGAGCTCACTTCGGGAATCACAGGACCATTTCTTGCTGCTTGATTTCCAGCCTCCCTGGCTTGCTCTCAGTGCTTACTTCTCACACTGGTACACCTAGCTGACCTCATCAGTGAGAAGTCAAAGGCAAAGGCCCCTGAATGTTATCTGCATCGATAACCTGCCCGTGGAGGTGGTGCAAGCCCCGTACCCCTCCCCCCTGTGCTGCAGGCTTCACTATAGACGGTGCAGCCTGTCCTCATGACCCAGCTCACACCCCATGAGCACAAGGCAAGGGTGTAGTGAGCTCAGTACTGTCCTCCCTTTGGCAAGATGCTAAACTGAGACCTTAGCCATCTGGGACAATTCAGGATGCCCAGGCCCTAGCTGCAGGAGGAGGGTGGCAATTTCAAGGCTCTGATCAAAGTCCAAGTTGGATACTGCTGCTCTCCTAAATAGTTCTAGTGGAAAAAATTTTTTTTTCAAAATTCTTTCCCTAGGCTGCCTCATATTGCTACCCTGGGAAATAATCAGCACCCCCATGTTACTTTCAAAGTGGCTCCCAGACGGTGGAAGGGATTCTGGAAGAAAAGTCTGACTAGGTTTCCAGGTAGAAGGGAAAGATACAGCTACTGACTCTCCTTGCATGACTGTCGTGTGTCATGTGCATTCCACTCTAAGGTTGTAAATCTTTCCGTGGTATGTATGACAGGTATGTATAAAACAACTCTGTAGGCCCTTGCTTAATCCCTAGTTATCATTCTCATCCTAATTCCTAGGAAAAGGTCTCAGATCTCTGGTCACTATACTTATACCCTGGCTCCAATTTCAGCCCTGGCCACCAAGAATTCAGTGTGTGTGTGTGTGTGTGTGTGTGACACGGTCATAAAAGGCTCTTTCTACCCGGTCTTCCCCTCTTCACTCTGTTATGCTTTTGTCTAAAAATTGTGACTGAATCACCAGTTGAGATGAGAGTCTGATTCTGGTCTTACCCAAATTCCGATTAGATTTGTTTTGCAACTGATTTTGATGTAAGGAATGCCAACTGGGCTGGAGGGCAATTCACTGGTTCAGAAACAGTCTCTGTGAGATACTGATCTCTTAGCAACAGGCAGCTGTCTGCCTAGTGGGAAGAAGCCTCCCTTTGAAGATTGCACCATATGGTTCTTTGATAATCATCAACAAGTAGATAGTGGAACCCTGTTTTCTCGGAAGACAGGGAAGAGCGAGCATTTGTTTGTCAGTCAGGAGTAAGCTTTCTTGGTTAGCATGAGAATGCCCTAGAGAAAAGCTACTTTCTCAAGGGGCCTTGCAGTGTTTAGATGGGAGCCTATTAGGGAGAGTTACTGCCAGAGGAGGTGGCGATGTGTGGAGGGGGTGTGTGGCCCTGGTCCTTGAGAATCAAATTAACAGCAGCTGCCAGCGATGCCCAAGGCAGGGTGCCATCAAGGGGCCACCACGAATGGTTACAAGGTCCCAGGAGGTCTCCTGGAAAGAGCATCCTGGGCCCCACGGCTCCTGGGCTGTAATGACCATGGCAAAGTCACTGCTCACGACCGACCCAGCAGGCGCTGCTCACTTGGCTTTTGAAAAATCATTTTCTTTTAAGTTACCTTCTGCTCCTGTCCGACTCTCCTGGCCCCTTTCTGTAGACAAGGAAACACCCCTGCCCCCAGGGCTCCCTACTGTGGGAGTGGTTGAGAGAGAAGACAGAGTGAGAAGGCTGTGCTTTCTCTTCTCAAACACTTGGAATCCAGAGAGATTTACTTTCTGTCACAGAGAGAAACTTCTACCTAAAGACGGTAACGCAAATGAAGTCCTAAATGACCAATATCCTATTTCAACCCAACCTGGTATGTTTCCATCTGTGGGGTCCATGATGCCAGTTAGAAAGAGGAAGCCACAGACTAGGCAGGTGTTGACCACATTCAGTGGCCACAGAGGTGCCAAGAAGTCCCTTGTGTGTGCGCGTTGCCCCTGAGTCCGGGCTGGCTAGGCCTGCGACACACCCTGGGGGCATGTGAGGGCGTCCGTCTGGGGATGAGCCTCCAATGGCATCTACCCAGAGATGTGTGTGTCTGTAAGCGCGGGGGGCTTTTGCGCAGGTGCGGGAATGCGGGCACCTGAACGTGTGTGTAGGATGTGTCTCTGTGTGGCATGCACATCTCTGTATGTGGTGTGTGTATGTCTGTGTTTCTGTGTGTGGTATGTTTATCTGAGTGTGATGTACCTATGTGTGCGACTATGTCCTTATCAGTCAGCAGGAAGAGCGCCCTTAACTGCTTCTTCCAACAACTGTCTCAAGCTCTCTGAAAGATCTCCACATCATGACAGCCCTACTCATTGCTAAATACTATTTCCTTCCTCGTTTTCCTCTTTGAAAGCAGCATCTCTCCTCCCTCCAACTGGAACGATCTGTCTCTTCAACTAAACACAATGGGAACAGCAATATCTAGGTTCATGAAGAATTCTGGACCCATGAAATACCAGTCCATTGACTCTCCTCAGATGAAGAGAAACTCTGCAGGCCATGGATGGTCAAGTTAAAGACTTAGAGAAAAGCCAAACTGGGAGGGAAAGAGGCTGAAGTGGCCTGGGTCTGGGTATTGGCAGGCAGCTCTACAAGGTGTCATATGGAGGATGGGGATACAGCTTGGCCATATTTTTCACGGACAGGCTCTCCAAGACCTTTGTGGCTTTAATTGCCCAAAAGGAGCAGCCCACGTGTATTAGATCCCAAAGGCTGGACTCCTGGAGTCCCACTGTCTGTCACAGCTTCATGGAATGATCTATGAAGAAACTCAGGGACTCTATGCAGGTTTATATTTCCTTGTGGTCTGGGAAGATGTGATCAGGTAATGGGAGAGGAAGTCTCCCTTTCTCCGGGCTGAACAGTCTTTGACTCCAACTCTGGATTACCTTAAAGTACTTGTCTAGGATTTCACTGTAGTTGCTGCCTTTAGAGAACCAGCCGTCTGGGATGATCTCTGCTTCCAGCCACTGGATGATGCGACGCCGGAGTTCATCGCGGTTGGACTGATAGCAAACGACTGCAGGAAAGGGGAGGGAGGCCAGCCGAGCAGTGAGGACCCCAATGTCACCCAGCACCCCGTACGTGGGGACTCAGTGCCCAGGAGTCTGCATGTGTCATCTCACTGAATTCTCACAGCAATCCAGGGAAACAGGATTATCACACACATTTACAGAGGAGTCAGCCCAGGGTACACACTAGAAAGTATCTAACCCAGGATTCAAGCTCATGTCTAAAAATATAAAGTTCGAGAATGCTGAAACAGAGATTATGTTGCTAAGGTGAGAGAAAAGAAAGAAAAATAAAGGACATTTTCATTAACTTTAGGAAGCTCAGGGGAAAAAAAATCAACCAATCAATAGAACAGCTCTCTTGGCTCACAGATGAGCTGAAATAATAAACGAATAAGTGAGAACATTACAATTCTTTATGCACTGGATTTCTGATTCTTTCTATATAGCTTTTCCTCTCTCCCACTTAAAATTTTATCCTTTATTATGAACAACAGAAAATGAGGCCAAGGAAGGGCATGTTGAAGCCCTGCTCTGGACAGCTGTTCATTGTAAGCCACATGGCAACAACAGGTGGGGCTGAGAGTCCAGTGGATGGGGAAGCAGAGAAGGGAAAGCCTTGGCAAAAGGGAATTCCTGGAGGCAACACATGTTGGGATGTGAAAAGGGCACTGAGCCAGGGAAATGAAACTATGGGCACTTTCCCCCACTCTGCCACTTCCTAGCTGTGTGACTCAGGGAAATTCACTTAACTTCTCTGAGCCTAGATTTCCTCATCTATAAGGTAATTATAGTAAAAGCTACTTCACAAGGTTATTGTGAGGATCTAAGGAAAAGTGTATGCTAAAGGAGTCTGGTATCTATAAATCATGAGGAAATTTAAAATTTGTATTCATAGAAAACCATGGAAAGAGTCTCACTGTCATTTCCAATCACCTCTTTCAAAAAGAGTTGTCCTGTCTGATTCTCCTTGTCCTGTGACCCCCGCAGGTCTCACAGAGCACTGACGGAGGGACTTGGTGGCTTTCCCATCCTTGCAGTTCAATCATTACTCAGCAAAAATGGAAAACACAGCCAACATTCTGACCCAACCAGCTGCTTCCCGTGACAAGCACAAAAAAATGCAGTTTTGCAGCTTTTGTGAGCTATGTTGAGGAGCGACCAGTTCTGGGTCACAAGTTCTGACACACTGAAGATCTTGTGAGCTTTGGCAGGGATTGTGGAACATGGAATTTCCTCCCTAAGATGCACACTGTAGAAAAATCAGGCACTCACCTGGGCTGGCAGATGGACTTACAGATTTCTTCTCTGCAAGACAAAAGGAGAAAATGCATAATGCAAAGTGAAGAAAAAATAAATTTCTGTGTATTGCTAGGATTAAAACTGCCCACATTAAGGGGGCCACTTATATCTTTCCATCACTTCGTCTTGAGTCCTTGTATCCTCTCTTTCCAGGTCCCACGTTTGGGGATCTTTGCTTCCCTGCTTTGTTTGACATTTTGAGGCCACTGAGTTACCCTCCTGATCTCACACCTCCTACTGTTAGCTTGCGGGGGGGCGGTGCTGCTGGGAGTTTGAGAATTCGTACAGAATCATTATGGACAAAGAAATGGAGACCAACATGTGGGAAACAGCTTCTTATTTCTCCAAGGAAGTTCAAGGCTGGCCAGGCGGCTGGTGTCTAATTAGCAACAAGCTTGGGACCCCTTCCCTCTTACCATAATAGCAATGGTTTGAGTGTGAATTAGAGGAAATATAATATTATCAGGGCTGAGAGGTGCCCAAATTTAAAAAGCATAGGATATGTGAAATTTATCTGCTTTCTAAAAAGGTACAGAATTCAGTTAAATACTACCATATTATTGACTGTTGATGTGGTTCCCTATCCACTATCCATCTCCAGACAGCGCTGGAAGCCACGTTGGGAATCTGATGCAGGAAGCACAGGGTAGAGGCCTGGGCCACCCAGGGCAAACCCAGCAGGCTCTTGAGCACCAAGGGGATGCCTCTCCAAGCCACTGGGTGGTCTCCACAGCTTTGGGCACTATGCTCAGGGTGGAAAGGACTCCAGGAAGCCAGGCCACACTGCTCCGTTCCCTGGCTCCCCAGCTGGAGCTGTGATGTGATGACAGCACTCTTTACCTTTGCAGTGTCCATCGTAATCGACCTGGATTTTGGATCCAGTGAGGCAGGCATCTCTATGCAGCTCGCAGTGGTTGAGGTAGGTCTTGCTGTTGCTGCCACACACAGGCCTCTTGTGAGGTTTGCATTGCTGAAACAGACCGCGGAGGACATTGGTGCAGTTAGGGCTGAGTTTGTGTGTGCACGTGCACACACACACACACACACGCACACGCACACGCACATGCACGCACACGCACACAGAGCCATCTTGTGACGGGAGTCCCCACCAGCAGAGATGCCTTCTATGCTGCCAGGGCAACAGGGAGCCTCAGCTCTGGCATCAGTGACCCTACCCCACTCGTTGCTGGAGGGACCACATCACCTTGCAGCCCCTCGTGGTGCTCTGTGCTGATCCTGGCCCAGGGTCATCTCTTCTACTCAATGAAAAGAAATAAATCCCCCCTATTCCAACCCTATCAAATTAGCAGGAAGGGCATTTTATTCGAAGTCAGGAATCTGGATTATCTATCACTTTATCACTTTGTAGAAAGTCAATCAATGTCTCTGGATGATCTAAGATCCCATTCTACGACACAAAACAGCCAGAGCTGGGAATGTAGAGAGACTGAAAGGCAGGCACATACAGCTCCCTACCCCCATCACCCCAATTCTTCACTTATTCCAGGGTTTAGCTACAAGAATCTTTGCTCTCTTGCTTTATTTAGTATTTTGTTTTCCTCCTAATCTCACAACAGTTGCCGTGAGGCAGGGGCAGGGGGTGCCTGGGTCTTTGTGAAGTACTAGATAGTAAATGAACTAAGGTTCACTTGGCAACCTGATTCTACTTTGGCTATACTATATAAAGTGCCATTGTGACAGGAAAGCTCAATTTCTTTAGACTTCCATGATTTTTTTTGTTTCTTTTAAATTTATTTTATTTATTTATTTATTTATTATTTTTGGCTGCATGCGGGCTTTCTCTAGTTGCAGTGAGCAGGGGCTACTCTTCATTGCGGTGCGCGGGCTTCTCATTGCGGTGGCTTCTCTTGTTGCGGAGAACGGGCTCTAGGCGGGCGGGCTTCAGTAGTTGTGGCACGTGGGCTCAGTAGTTGTGATTCGTGGGCTCTAGAGTGCAGGCTCAGTATCTGTCGTACATGAGCTTAGTTGCTCTGCGGCATGTGGGATCTTCCCGGACCAGGGCACATGCCAACATGTGTCCCCTGCATTGGCAGGAGGATTCTTAACCACTGCGCCACCAGGGAAACCCGAGACTTCCATGGTTTTTGAAAGGGGTAAGGGGGAAGCAACTTCTGCTCAGACATAATAAAGGCACTAAAGCAAAAAAGAGTAGCTGTGGTAAAAGAACACAGAATCCTGGAACTGGAAAGTAGCCCAACCTTTCCAACTTATAGACCAGAAAACCAAAGCCCAGAAAGACAACTTTTTTTTTTTTTTTAAATTTTTTTTTTTTTTAAACTTTTTTTTAAAATTTTTATTTATTTATTTATTTTTAATTTATGGCTATGTTGGGTCTTCGTTTCTGTGCGAGGGCTTTCACTAGTTGTGGCAAGGGGGGGCCACTCTTCATCGCTGTGCGCGGGCCTCTCACTATCGCGGCCTCTCTTGTTGCGGAGCACAGGCTCCAGACACGCAGGCTCAGTAATTGTGGCTCACGGGCCCAGCCGCTCCGCGGCATGTGGGATCCTCCCAGACCAGGGCTCGAACCCGTGTTCCCTGCATTAGCAGGCAGATTCTCAAGCACTGCGCCACCAGGGAAGCCCAAAGACAACTTTTTTTAACCAATACTTATCACTGGGTTCTTACCATGTGCTGGCCCTGAGCAAAGCCAAACATGGTCTGTCTTTATGGCATCCAGTGGCAACTAATTTGTTTAAAATCACACAATGATATGTGGTCAAGCTGAGGCTAGACACCAGGTTTCTGGACCCTAAATGGCCACGTAGTGGCCAGGAACACCACTAGTGAGGACCTCCCAGAGTCCCCAGAAGATTTGGTTTGCAAGTTTCTAAGTTGAGGGACTTCCTTTCTGGGACAATGGGTCAAGATCCTTCAACAGAGGACTAAGGTGGGTGTATTTACTTGTAGAATTACAGATGAATTTCCAGTCTTGGGTTCATTTGACAGAAAGGGGAAAAAAGGGCACACATCCAGGCTATTTATGTTTGCCAAGAGTGAGACTCCTGCCTACAAAAGAAGTATTTCTTAAAAGGTCACTTTGTTTTTTAAACTTCATTAAAAACAAAACCAAACTGAGAAATCTGCATTCCGTCTAGTATTTTAAAATATGCATATCCTTTGACCTAGCATGCCCCAGTGGGACTCAATCCTACAGAGGTAAAGCCAGCAGCATGTAAGAATATTTGTAGAAAGATGTCATTGTTTGTAGTGGTAAACAACCCATGAAACAACCTAAATGTCCATCTATAGGAAAATGATTACATAAATCTGGTTCCTGTATATCACTAAATACTGAGCTATTAAAAAATGAGTTAGAACTATACATGCTGACCTAGAGGGTTGTTGTTATATATTAATGAGTATAAGATACAAGTTGCATATATCTAGATCTGTCTATATTATGATCCCATTTTTGTATAAAATAGGGGGAAACCCTATATGTTTATAGTTGCATAGAAAAAAAACCCCTGTGGAACAAATATACACCAAACTGTTTACACTGGTTATTTCAGACTAATGGGATTTGAGGGTTATGGGGAAGATTATTAATTTTATGTTTGCATAAATGTCTGTACTACTTGACTTATAAAAAGCAATTGTTAATTTTGTAATTTAAAACTCTTATAAAGATAAACATTTTTTAAAAGGAAAAATATCCCTACATTCACATCTGATTTTTAACTTCTGAGATAAAAATTTCACTTCTCTCAGATAGACAAGGTGTGCTTTTATAAAGATGATGAAATCGTTGGCACTGCTCTGCAGACTGGTAGCTCCAGCGAGGTAACCAACCCTGGCCTTGGCCACCGTCCTCTGGCTCCCACCCTCAGGACTTACCTCGATGCAGAGGCAGGTGGGCTCTCCCTTCTCTGTGACTGCACATTCCCGGCCGGCTCCACAAAACACATTGGCACAGATCTTGGATTTGCTCCTTGGTTCCTCCTAAAACACAAAATCATCAAGGAAACCCTGTCAGTGAGATGAGCCCATCTCCGGATGAGCCAATGGTGGTGATTATCTCTCAGGCTCGGGCCGTGGCCTAGAGTCGAGGCTCATGGTGCTGAAGGGTCCTGAACAGCCAGACGTTCTGCCCAACAGCCAGCATCAGTCTTGCTGGCACTGCTCCTTCTCAGGCCCAGCTACCTAGGAATCTCTAAGATTGTTTCTCAAAGAGCAAGAGCTTCTTTCTTGCATGTTTCCTTTCTTCTAAAACGTTTACTGAGCACCCATGAAATGCCAATACTAGGCTAAGGACTGGAGATAAAAAGGCACAGTCTCCGTCCTCAAGAAGCTCCATGGCTATCCAAGGAAACAGAATAAAGAGACCTCTAGAAAGCAATGAGGAAGTGTTAACAACAGGAAGGTGAGACTCAAACAAGCCTTTCTGAAGATAGGATGCCTTAACTGACTCCTAAAGGATGAGAAGAGCAAGCCAGGCAGAAGCGGAAATGCTTGAGAGAAATACGGATATCTGAAGGACCAAAATCTCACTGAGCAGTGTCCAAGGCACTGTCATCTCAAAAGGCAAAAGAAGGATGGCTAAACCATTGGAAACATGGATCTGCTATTATTCGACGTGGTCTTATGCAGCCCCTGTCCATATCTGCCTCTGGCTTCAAGACCAAGAGGGCCGAAGGATCACTTGACAGACAGAACTGTTCTCAAACCACTTGTGGTCAGACATTCGTGTTCAGACATATGCAGCAAAACTGACAAGGCAGGGAATGGTCCCAATCTGTGCCACTGAGAATGTGGGTGTTCACAGGCACTAATCTGTCAGTGACACAGTCCTTCCCTCCTATTAATTGGTGGCAGAAAGCTAGCCCCACCTCATCTGCCACTCAGGTCAGCAGTAGTGGAGGTTGAACGAAGGAGAATGTGATTTCTTGAGCCCTTTTCTTGACTGGATGGGCAGGCAGTCACCAGTGCCTCCAGGCTCCTGCCCACTGGGGTAGCATTGGCCGTGGAAGAACCAGCAAAGATGGCAGAGGCTGGGATGGGGTCGTGGGACTGCCTATAGTAAAGATGGGGGATGGAACCTAAGATTCCATCCTTCAGGCCATGTCTGCCGTGTCATGGAGAGAACTCACACCCACAAAGCTTGTAACTGTAAAATTCTTATACTCGGTAAATGTTTTACATCCAAGAAAAGGTCAAAGAAAGCAATAAACAAAGTGGATGTTGAGAGCTGAGTGGGTATGTCCAATACAAGTTGGTCTGCTGCCACCCGGAGGCTGCTTTGCAAACTCTAGGTTATTTTCTCTCTGAGCCAGCTTGCCGGTCATGCAGGGCTCCCATTGGTCTAGAAACCCTTGCCATGCTCACATTTCATTGGTTCACAGGCTGTTGCTAAACCCATTCTCTTTTGGATGTTGCTAAGGCGAATTCAATAAAGCTGGCAGGGAGCAAAGAAAGAGGAAGTAATTCCCAGCAGGCTGGGGGTACTGGAGAGCTGTTGTTTCCTAAACCAGGAGTGGAGATAAAATCGAGTATATTCTCCAGGCAGGGCCCTCTTGGAAACTCCCTAGGAATGGCAAGCAGCTCTAAAAATGAAGAGGAAAAGGCTATTGCTGACCAGTGTAAAAAAAAAAATCTCAGATAAGACTACCTTCTCCTCTCCCCCTTCATGAAACAACATGCTGAGGGCTACAGACAAATATATACCCCCAGTGAGTGTGTCATGTGAGTTAAAGACACACTGCTGCATAAAAAAGCATGCTCAGACATATGCCTACGCTCAAAGACACACCAGCAGACAGTCCCACAAGCCTTTACCGCTTACTAGCTGTATGTCCATAATTAGTCACTTCAACTCTCTGAGCCTTGCTTTCTTCATTTGTAAAATAGGGGTAAATACCTGCCCTACCTTGTGAAGATGAAATGAGATAATGTATTTGGAACTGCATCATAAACTGTAAAGCAAGCTGCTTGTTAAGTATTATTCATTTTAATGATTATAGAGTTTCCTGCAGAATAACCTGTGGCATTTACAGAGCCTCTTTTCAATCTTATGCTTTTAGTGAGTATTAAAAATAAAAGCTTTTACTGATAGGTCGAACTCAACCCAAGTCATTTTTCAGAAATAATTCTCAAAAATCCATTTAAAGAAACAGATACCCTTTACATAGAATATAACGACTAATATTTGAATAGTACTATTAAAATTTACAAAGCGTTTTCATACATACAATTTCATCTTACTGTGGACAGCCCTGCAAAAACATGCGTATTATTAACCACATTTTATAGATGAGGCAACTGAAAATGGGAAGGTCGAGTAACTTGCCCAAGGTCCCACAGCTAAAAATGAGGAGCTAGGATTCCAACCCAGATCTTCAGACAATAGATGACTAAGCCCCTATTTATAAATGCCTGGCGCCCTGCTAAGTGATTTTCATTTTACAGGATCTTATTTAAGCTCTACGACAACACCATAAATCAGACATCATAACTATCCCCATTTTATAGATGAGGGAACTGAGCCTTAAGAGGTTACATCAGTAGAAAGTGGCAGAGCTAGGATTCTACCCAACCAAGGGGAAAACTATTCTTTTATATTTGATTAATTTTCATATGTATAAGATTGAAGATTAAGGAAATTATGATGGGGATTTGAGTTGCGTAATTAGCAAATGTCAGGAGAAAGTGCTTAAGGGCGTGACAGAGCTAGATTTGATGTCCACCCCCCACCTCTGCTCCTTACTTACCATGGTTGTGGGCAAGGTACTCTCTTTAAACCTCAGTTTCTAGTGTGTAAAATGGGAACACTAACCCCTATGAGGACTGTGGGAGGGTTATATGAGATGTACTGCATGCGGCAGAGTGCCTGCCACACAACAGGAAGCGGCCGTTATTACAGCGGGCAACTGATTTTCATACAATTTTCCCACCGAGATGCTGTCATCACCTTGGGCTGTCAAGTCCCCAACCATCCTTCCTTACACTGAATGATAACACTGAGAGCAGCACTGACCGAATGGAAAAAACCAAGGGCCTAACAACCCTGTTATCGTGTTTGAAGACCACAGAGAAATGCTAGCTCAACAGCATTCCTCTTTGCAGGTGGCACATCTGTCAATAGGGGGCAATCTCTCTCTTTGTCTTACGGAGCTTGGAGCCGCAATGCAGAAGCGCAGCTTTGGCTTCAGCAGCTCCTCCCAGCTCTGTCCTCCCAGTCGAGATGTGACAAAGTGGGGTGGGAGAATGGGCGGGGGCCCTGCGGGCATCAGGACACCAAGAACCAGGGATTTGCTGACTTGGGAAAAAACATCTAACCTGAAGCCCTCACGGCACCCCAGCCCCCTATTCTGCCCATTCACAGGCGTGCTATCATGTAGAAATCAGTAAGGAAGAAAATTTTGTTTGTGTCATTGAAAGCCCTTCTCCAAGCCCCATGTTCTCCGGGAGCAGGGATGTCAGAAGCATCCTTGAGGCTCCTGAAAAGTTCCTCAGAGTGGTAGGTGGTCTTACCCGTCTGCTGAGTGACTGATTCTGAGTGGGGGAGAACATCTCGAGAGGGGATAAACATGGCAGGAACATGCTCAAGGCACAGGACAATAGCTGCCTGGTGTGTCAGTGGAGGAAGAGAGAGATGAGGTGGGGCTCGCAAGTGGCAGGGGGCGGGTCAGGCCAGGTGATCCAAGGGGCTCTCCATGGATATGATGCACAGTGAAGACCCTGGGAAGTTTGGGACGGGGCAGGTGACATGATGAAGGTGGTGCTTTCGAATATTGCGTCTGGTCCCTTCCAGCTTGGAAATACCGACTCAAAGTGCAAGGCAGCCTGGAGAGAGGCTGGAGACAAAAAACCTGCCAGGTGTAAGGCCGCAATCTTGTGGGGGGGTGACCAGGACCTAGGGCTAGTATTAATCGGAGCACCTACAACTGAGTGAGGCTCTTCACAGATCTCTTTGTCCTCACAATGTCTGTGTAGGTTTCCATATTTTTAGTTCCATGTAACAAACAGGGAGGAATTATAAGATTCAGAAAAGCTCTGTGATGTGCAGAGTCCACATAACTAGCGAGAGCTGGGTCAGAACTGGAACACAGGTCAGCCTGACCCCAGAGTCTTGATAATCCCTTATGGGGAACAGTCAAATGAGCTGCAGGGAGAGGGTACAGCTACAAGGGCTGGCACAGGGCGAGGTCACAGGCGCAGTGCAGTTCTCACAACAGAAAGAAAATTGTTTGCTTTACTACCATAACAATTTTAGGAATTAGGTCCCAAAGCTGTATGAGAATTTCATCTACGTAGAGATAACGACATTGGCATCTGAATATTCTCTGGGAGTGTGAGGTCGTAGGTATGGCATCTGAATATTCTCTGGGAGTGTGAGGTCGCAGGTATATGAACCGGTAGTCTGAATATACCTGTGAGAGTGTGACTGAGTGGAGAGAGGGAGTGTATTCTGGAAGTGAGGCCACCATGATATACGGAGAAAAATCAACAAAATAATTGCTCCCTATGGAGAAACATCAAGTTTCTAGCTTTATCCTTCTACATCCTCTCCCTGACTTGCTTTTATGTTGTTTTCATTATGTGTCGCAAGCCATGCTCTGGGGGTTTGGTCTCATATTAATCTGCACAATTCAAATTCCCCTTGGTAAAAGATGACCAGGAACATTGCTGACTTTTACCAGGGAAAAACGTCCTCTCTGAGCCACTGCATGGTGATAATTGCTGTTTGAATAGCAATTTTGACGAGTCTGTAATTTTTACCATTACTTTTATTTTCAAAACCTTTTAGGATAGGCAGGCAGGGGTTACTTCTAAGGCCCCTCCAGATGTAACATCCTGTGATAAAGAAGAAATGGAGGCTCACAGCTGTATTGACTGGTCCAAGACCTCATGGGTACAGACCTGGGTCCTGGCCCAAGGTCTCCAGACTTTAATTCCAGCCCTCTTTCCACTAAACCACTTTGCCTCTCTACAAATCAAAGCTAGAAAAGGTATTGTCTTGGATCCAAGGTCTAAAAAAAACAAAAACAAAAAACAAAACCAGAAATTATTTTTGCACTTGAAAAAGATCCTCTGCAAGCCATGGGAAAACCAATCATTTGCAAAACCACCAGCAGAGGTGATAGGGTGTCTGAGTCTCTGGGCTGACCAGCACTAAGCCTGAACATAAAATATGCTTTGAATGTTTAAAAGAAGTCTTCTGAAGTAAAACAATTTCTGGAAGAACAGTGTGCTTTGGCAGGGGAGGAAGCTTATAAGCAAAGCCATAAAACTGTCAGCTTAATATACCATCATTTCACTAATGTGAACTGGGTCGGCTCTGTCCCCTCCATCCCTTTTCTCCTTCCCAACTTTCTTTTTGAAAAAAACAGCCCTACGTATGCCAAGGTGGAATTTTGGCTCCCCTTGCCACTATTCTGTGACAGAGCGGCTTTGCTGACATGAGAAAGGCTCTCCTTGCTTTGCCAGAATTAGTCATGGAAACTTCACAGGAACACCAGGGCCCCTCAGATACGCTGAGCACCAGAGCTGGGGACAAAGGAATTCACAGAACTGGGGAGAGCAGGAGACCTGGGTGGGGCACAGGCTGGGACGGCCGTTCTGGAATGGAACCCAGTAGCACAGGCCTGAGAAAGCCAGGAAGAAAGCGGGGCCACTTCAGGATCTTGAAATATGGCTGGAGCATCATGTGACCTTGCTCAATTCTCTGATTCTTTTTCTCTGAAGAGTGTGTTGCTGTGTCCTACATATTCCAGGAAAGAGGAGGAAGGAGTGACTTCTAGCGGTTGCTCTGATGCGCTTGGCAATAGGCACTGTGTTTGTCCCTCCCTCTTGGGTGCTCACAACCAATCCCTCATCTTAAGGTTTAGGCACCAGGGCCAGACCCAGGTTTTGTGGTGAGGCTTAAACAAGTTGAGGGGGCCCCCTTAAGAAAAAGAATACACAACTATGACTGTAAAATTGGGCACAGGGCTTTGGAAGTGGGCCTTACAAGTAAAAGGACCGAAACTGAATCTTAATTAGCTTCTCAGTCAATCTGACTCACCATAAACAAGAAGGCTTTGAGGTCTTTAGTCTATTAGTCAGAGCCCTATTTAATATTTTATGCACACAAAGCGTATCTCAAGTAGACTAAACGCCTGCACATTTTGGCTTCCCACAGACTCACCACATTGTCTTGCCAGAGAAAAATGCTCAGTAAACGTTTTTTACATTAAATGTAATTTGGGGTTCTTCAGGTTGCTGTCAGTGTCAGTGGCCAGTGACAATGCACTCAGGATGTTTGGGGTAAGGCATGGCTAAGCTTTATGATATCAAAATAAGGGCTGTATCACTCCCAAGAGGATTAGCCTTAAGATTAAAAAAAAACAAAAAACCTCTATTATGGATCTGTCATTCAAGAATTATCTAATTTTTCATTGTATTAATTTCTATGTTCAGCCTCTATCAATCATAGCTCACAGGATAGCACATTTTCTACTCATTATGTGATAATGTATTGTGTGCCTGGAAATGCCTACTTTCAAATTTCAAATGGGACAAAGCTGTTTACCTTAACCACTGTCTTTGTTATTTTACAGATTCTGTCACATTGTCTTAAGTGCTGGCCCTGTCACACAAGGATCTACACTGCCTTCTTCATATGGAAGCCTTTTCACCTTCCCAGCTGTTCATCTGCCATCTCTAGAATGCCTCCCCCTCCATATGTTAGGACTTTTTTGAGGTGGCCCAGATACAGCATGGCAGACTGGAGGCTTGGTTTCTATATAGTGGTAAGTTCAGTTTTCTGCAATGGTCTTGTCCAGTCGTAGCATAAGCAAATAGCGGCATTTAGTAAGCACAGAGTTAGAAATATGTTAGGCCCTTTCACATGGACTTAAAATAATCTCACCAGGGTCTATGACGGTGGAGTATTCATCCCCATTGGCAGTAAGGAGGCTGTAACTGAGCTGTGCTGTGACTGAGGTAGGTAGGCATTTCTGCTCTCATGCCTTCAGGTCACGGTCCACAGCAGTGAGCTGGGTGTCTTCCTGTGGAGTGCCATGTTCTCTCCCCAACTCAGGCACATGCAGTGACGCCACTCTGACAGGGGCTACTGGGCTCCCCACTATCTGTCAATAGTCCTCAGAGTGACCCCTGGGAATTCCCAAGATAGCGTGGCAGTCTTCCTAAAGGGTGCTTTTTCTAAGTTCCCTGGTTTCACAATTTCACCCTTCAGTTTCATCAGAACCCTGAATGGAAACTTTTAAGCCAGACCACTCTCCACCCTGAATTAGTCTGTTAGGTTTGAGCATGGTATTCATTTTCTGTTTTCCAACCATCTGCCTGAGACTTGTCCATTTTAAAGGACAAAGTAGAGGGTATGGATAGTCCTCTAGTCTTCTTCAGTGAAAGCCAAAGCAAGGAGTTTAAACCTCTCAGAAAGCATATTTGATAATGCCTGTAACAACAAACAAGAAGGATAACAGGGGCTTCCCTGGTGGCGCGGTGGTTAAGAATCCTTCTGCCAATGCAGGGGACACGGGTTCGAGCCCTGGTCTGGGAAGATCCCACATGCTGTGGAGCAACTAAGCCCGTGCACCATAACTACTGAGCCTGCGCTCTAGAGCCCGTGAGCCACAACTACTGAGCCCGCGTGCTACAACTACTGAAGCCTGCATGCCTAGAGCCCGCGCTCTGCAATAAGAGAAGCCACCACAATGAGAAGCCCGCGCACCGCAACGAAGAGTAGCCCCTGCTCGCCGCAACTAGAGAAAGCCTGCACACAGCAACGAAGACCCAACGCAGCCAAAAATAAATAAATTAAATAAATTAATTAATTTAAAAAAAAAAAAAAAAAGGATAACAGCCTGTGACCAGCATGGTACAAGCCCTGTGGCATATACTCTAAAAGAGTACAGGATGTGGCCTCTGCCTTCACAGAAGTTTCTAACCTAGTCCGGGAGATGGAACTAACACACACAGACCAATGCAGTCCTGAAGTAAATGGGGCTGACCTTAGGAGATGGGTTCCATGGACGAGGTGGGACTCGTCCTGAAGAATGGTAGGATCTGGACAGAAAATCTGTAAGTTTCTGAGCAGGAGGGTTTCAAGAACAGTTGGGTGGTGGTATATGGGAAGAAATAGGTCAGGAGGAATTGGGGGCACAAGGAAACCAGCTAGAAAGAGTCTGGGGTGATGAGTCTCATGGAAGGTAGTGACATGGATTCAGAGAAAGGAAGAAATCCAAGAGCAATCTCTAAAGAACAAGGGGATCTGGCAACATACCAGACAGAAGAGAGGAAGGAGAAAATCCAGTGAGCTGCCAAGATCTTTGGCTTTGAGGGCCTGGAAGGCTGCTGGTGTGTCTGTCAGAGTGGAGCCCTGGGAAGGGGCTGAATGAAAGAGGGGCAGGCAATGATGAGCCAGTTATGGACATTAGTCCAAAGGGACAGTAAAACATCCCACTAAGTTGAAAATAAAGGTTTGGAGGTGCACATCTGGACATCATCTGTGTAGATGATGAGAACAAATGAGCTCAGGAGGAAAGGGTGGGAATGGAGGGCTGAAGGCAACTGAGAGAAAGGGACAAGATGAGCACAGAGAGGAGCAGGAAGGAAGGCAGGTTGCCCATGGGGTCCCTGTGCAAATCAGAAAAGATGTCGTCCCCTTTGGGCAGATGCAACACTGGGCCAGGTTACAGGGCTTGGCAAGCAGAATGCAGGTTGGATTTCAGCCCCCCTCACCTCCTTGTGTGGTGAAGAGCCTGCACAACTGTATGAGGGCTCTGAAGGCAGACCAGCCAAGAAAGCAGAGTAGGCACATTCAGAAAACTGGGAGCAAAACCAGGAAGTCTAGAGAGCTCCTAGAAATGGATGATGAATGGCACTGCATGAGAAATGCTTTGGCAAACATTGGGAAGTAGGCAAAAAAAAACCCCACAAAAAAACCTTTTAAACCTCTGCTAAAACCTGAATCAGTAACCCAGGGGTCAGACCAGGCAGAGACAGTGAGGTCCTATGTAAAGAGAATTGGTGCAAGAGCCTGGAGAGAGGCATTGGACATATCTCTGCTTCTAACACACTGTGTGACTTAGGGCAAGGTGCTTGACCTCTCTGGGCCTCAGATTCCCCATCTATAAAACGCAAGTGTTGTTGATGATGCCAAAGTCCCTTAAACTGTTAGAATTCTCTTACCTAGTAAGCACAGGAATTTACCATTTCAGATGTTCCTGAATATCAAACTTTAATCTCCCAAGGAAACTAACCTAAACTAAACTAAAGATATTGGTTATGTATAGACCCTCTTGAGGGTGTTTCAGGGTTTTTGCTGGGCTTTGGTGGGGGAATTAAAGTTGGATTTCATTGTCAAAGGATTTTCTTAAGCAATGCTTTTTCATTCCCTCCTGGATCATGGCAGAGGAAATCAGGGGAGCAGTAATGGGACCCCAACTGACTGGCCTGATTTCACTCTTAGTTAACTGGTTGGAACCCTCTACTCCCCTAGAATGCCATTAATAACATTTTTATTCTATTTGTGTTTGCCTTGCAAGAAAAAAAAAGGAAGAAAAGAAGGGAGAGAATGGCTAAAGGAAATTCACATGAGATTCACAATTCTTCATTCCTGCCAAGAACCTGTCACTGAAGTATGTCTGGGACTGCCAGGACTTACATTTACTCAGCATTCATGCTCTAATTATTTCCACATGTAGTTCAAGGAAAATGGTTGATTAAAGGTTAAAAAAAAAAAAAAATCCACACACCTAAGTCCCAATTCCCTCAACTAAAGAGGGGAGACAGCTCTAGGGCAGCTGTGGAAGAGTTCTGAGAGCCAGTTTTAGAAGTGTCCCCTGCAGTGCTGGCCACATCTGGACCAACATCCCCACACATTCCCGGCACTCCTTCCCGAGCAAGCCAACCCTCCACCTCCCCAGGCTTCCCAAGCCCTGAACAAAAGAGAATTCACATTCTTTGGACTTCTGAGTGGAATATAGGATTTATTCCCCTGCTTTGGTGGAAGGCAGAAGAGATAGGAATACAGGCTAAGACCTACAAGTTCTCCTCACCAGCCCTTTTGGCCTGGGCTCTTCTCAATTTAGGTAGCTCCTGATACCACATAACTCCTAAGGAAGGAATCCAAAGTGGCAGAGAACTTAGGTACCTTCCCTGATCTGGGGAATAACCATTTGTGGCTCCTTTCCATCATCCCAGTTTGCACATGGCTCTCCCTAAAACTGAAAGGCACTCCACTACTCTCCAGGGTGGTTCACATGACCTGGCACCAATGCCAACACTGTCATCTACTTGGCCACATTTAACCAGGTCTTTGGCACGTGGCTCAGTCTTCTTCCTCTCTTCTGGATGACTTCATTGTTTCCTTGGCCTTCTCACCTCCAGGAATCCTCATTTCTCAGGTCCTCTGGCTATAGGCACTTCAGGAGGTGTCTGTGAGTAGAGCAGGTGGCCACAGCAGACTAAAATAAAGGGTATGGGGCACCTAAGGTTCTACGTTTGAAAAGAGAACTCATTACCCTTTGAAAATGTCAACACCATGAGGTATTGTTATCTGCTTCTTTAACCTTCAGATGGGCAAAGAATGTCCCACAGGACCAGCTAAAAAAATAATGTCACCATCTGGGAAGTCTGATTT
Source organism: Balaenoptera musculus (assembly GCF_009873245.2). Taxonomy (NCBI): domain Eukaryota; kingdom Metazoa; phylum Chordata; class Mammalia; order Artiodactyla; family Balaenopteridae; genus Balaenoptera; species Balaenoptera musculus. The sequence goes on along the minus strand of NC_045788.1, from coordinate 78,579,551 downwards.
ATCATCTGGATTGCCCCAATTCTTCCTGTCCTTCAAAGCTTAGCTCAAGTTACACCACTCCATCCTCAGTGACTTTTTCCTTTTGATTGGTATGAATTCCTCCTTCCTTCTCTGAACTTTCATTCCTCTCTGTATGAACTCCTTTTGATCACTTTTAAAAATTTTTAATTGATTGTGCAGATTTTGTCTTCCCAGCTGAACTATAAGTTCCTAAAGGACAAGGATGATGTTTTAGAGTTCTGTCACAGGTCCTGGCATAGCACCCTGTGACACTCAGTCAACCTTTGTTGAAAGTATGAAAGGGGGACTGAACCCCACTGCCCTAAGGACTTGGAGCAGGGGCAGAAAGCCAGCCCCTGTGCCAGCTTCCCTCCTGGGGCTGCCCCCTTCCAGGACCAGTCTTTCTGGGGAAACAGCCTCAAGACCCCACTCTTTTCCACCAGGCCATAAATATTTAGCTTGGAATTTCACTAATTAGAGATTGTCTTAGACCCACAGAAAGACATTGGGGTGTGCGTGTGTGTGTGTTTTGATGAAGTGGGCAGGAGAACAATGGGGGACTGCAATGACTTTCAGTCATGTCCTTGTTCACAATTAATGTATAACCTAGCTGATACGCTGAGGGAATGAGAATTTGGTGGAGGGAGGGAGGGTGGAAGATGAGGTGATGCGGGAATATGAGGTCCCTCAGGGAGGCCAAAATTGGGTGGGACTTGAGAGTGTAGCGTACAGGCCACCCAAGAGCAGCCCAACAAGGTGGCCTATAAAAGGGAGAAGTGGAGATGAAGAGAAGCACGTGAGAAGAGGCCAAGAGAAACTGTGAAAATGGGCTTGTTATCAAGGCAGCTGTTTTGTGTTACCTCTTCTCAGGAACCCCACCCGACATTGCGCTATGAGGTAGAAGGAAGGCAAGATGGTCAGTCTTCCTAGATGAGAAAAAGAGGCTTCTTGCCTTGTTCTACCCCTCCTCCAGTCTGAGAATATCTCTAGCCACTCCCCTCTGGCTCATCCACTAGACTGACCTTGCAGTGGGCTGGAATACATTGAAATGTGAGTTGCCAGGGCAGGGCAAAGACTTAGCTGTGCCCAAGTGATTTATTTCCCCTGGTGCTTGGGGAAAAGGAATTGTGATGTCCAACCAAGAGCTGAGACCATTTGACAGGATGGAGAGGGCAAGAGAGTGGGGGGAAAGCCAAGAAGGCAGGGTTGATTGGAACAAAATAGAATAGAGAGACCCAGAGACCCAGCATAGCAGAGCAGCCTAAGTCTCCTCTTTAAAGACATAGACAAAGCCTTGGGACTCTTTTGGGGTAGTGTAGCTGAAAAGCATCTGTCAAGTTTGCAGCATCCTGGCAATTATTCTCCAGCCCAGGGTATGCAGAAGGGGTTAAAACCCAGCAAGAAACTCTGGACTAAATGAAGTCTCCATACGTGTGGCTTGGTATGGTTCTAGGAGAAACGGACAGATGTAATTAGAAGTGCTCAGACATTGTGTTGTCATGGCAACTGCCAGACAGGGGCAGGGGGAGGGGGGGCACTGGGGGGAAGTAGGGGGAAAACCTGGAGTCTGAGGAATACAATCTTCCAACGAAATGCCAGAGGCAGGTGGTGGTCATCACCCTCAGGCTCCACAAGCAGGGTCTGTTTCTCTAGCCTACCCACTCCCAGACTCCTGAGGACTCTCCCTACCCAGTTCCTCCTCACTTCCCACTGCCCGGGTACATACCCAGAGCAATTCCAAATGCAAATGAAGGGCTACATTCAGATGGCATCCAAAGGAAGTTGATCCTTGGAGAAGAGTTTGTGCAGGTGATACTGTTCTCTGGGCAGTCTCTGGCCCCAGGAGCTTTCTGGATCTGAGCCTGAGGACCAGCGAAGGAAGCTGCAGGCTTAATTTATATATCACAATGGAGCCTAGCTCCTCTATGAGGGGGATGCTGGATGAATGCTGAGGGCAAGTAGGGGTATGTGAGCTTGAGTGGGGGAACATGTGCTCATGGTAGGACAATGATACATTTTTATCAGCCAAACTGGGACATTTCTGAGAGTAAAAGGGGGAACTTTCAAATAGATTACTTGGACAGCAGGCATAAACTGTGACACATGGTCACCTTAACTATTAGGCTGCCCAAGTGGAAAATGCTTATTTTCATTTTATAATGTGGGAATTCTTACCTGGTGTCTATGAGACCCTAGAAACCCAGCTATAGATTTTGGGACTCAGTTTTCCTAGGGCATAACCTAGGAAAGATGAAAAACCCAAAGAAGGTACTATTTTGGGCCTGAGCTGCCTCTTGTAGCTTTAATCTCCCTTGATTCAACTGTCACATGAGGATATTCATGGGGTTCTGCTGCTGCAAAGCTGGGGAACCTGGGCAGATGAGACCACTGTTACTTCAAAATCTTTGTCATTACAAATCCTTCTAATGACTTCTCTAAAGAGACAAGCATTCATTTCATGCATCTTTGCCAAAGGGAGATGGTTCTCAATGAATTTACGGCAATAATGTGGTCAATGGAGTGGGATCATTCCACAGCAGTGAGACCTAATAAATCTCCCCCTGAAGAGGGGAGGTTTCCAAAGCTGCATTCTTAAATATTCCTTAACAACAGACCCAAAAGCAGTGGCTCAGGGATCCTCTGGTCACAAAACCCAGGGAAAGGTCAGACTCTCCCAGGGAACCAGCAGAAATGGCTGTATTTTAGGTATAATACAGCCAGCCTAGAAATTATGAGCATGTGGTCCAGCCACAACCTCAGTAACAAAATTGTAGGATGTTTAAAGGGTAAGGCCACCCAGGGTGCATCCCCTAGTATTTTCTCAGGGACTCTGGGAATCACAGCCATCCGGTCAGAGTTCCTGGCAGTTACTTAGCAATCATGGCTGGTCGTAGCCCTCTCCTCTCAACCCTGGTTCAAGGTTGGCAGCCACTGGGGCCAATGTGCCTTATTTACCTGGACCTATACCCTGACAGGTTCCGGAAAATGGGGCTCAAAATCTCTGAGCTTCATGTAGAGCTTCCCCAAGATTTTTGGGTGGCAATTACGACCCTTAATCATCAATTAACACTGCTGCTCTCTGCTGGGCAGGAGTGTCAGGAAATTCCAGCACCCACTGCATGTTTCCTGGGTTTTAAAAGTCCAGTTTAGAGGAATGTTAATCTTTCTGGAACAAATTAAGAATTACATACAATCAATCCTTTTGAAAAATGCTACACCTCCAAACACAATTTAACCTGCACTTCCTTATCATTGTCCAGACTGGAATTGGACAAAACCTATTTTGGAGAAAGTCAGCAAAATATGGAATAATCAAGCAACAAAATACCAAACATCATGCTAGATGCTACGGACTCAAGGAACAATAAAGCCTAGTCCATGTCCCTAAGCTGGTGACAGTTTAGATGAGAAGATGGAATTTTAAATAACAGAACAACACAATCTAATAAGAGCTAACTCAAGACAATGTGTGGCTAAATACAACATATGATTAGGTGACAACTGTCGAGAGCAGTGCTGTCCAATAGAAATATAACACCAGGCTCATAAATGAGTTAAAATTTTCTAGTAGCCATACTTTAAAAAGCCAAATGAAACAGATAAAATTATTTTAATAATTTGTTTTATGAAGCCAACATAGCCAAAAGATTACCATTTCAGCATGTAATAATTATTAATGAGACATTTTACACTCTTCTATTCATACTAAGTCTTTGAAATCCGGCATATATTTTATACTTACAGCACATCTTAATGGGACTGGCCACATTTCAAGTGCTCAAGAGCCACCTGTGGCTAGTGGCTTTTCCTGCTGAACAGCACAGTTCTAAACAGTAAGTTCTGAGTTCTGACACATTACTGAGAGCTGAGTCAAGGAGGAGAGTTTAGATAGAAAGATTAAGACTTTAACTGGGACTGTTTCAGAAGTGGTGTGTATTATAGAAGTCAACAGATATTATCTGATCACATGGGGAAGGCAGCATGCTGGGCTGCGTCTGAGACCAGGAAACTGAAAGAATACCTAGTCCTTTGAAACTGGACAGGCATTGTGGGCGCTTAAGCCTAATTCTGACTCAGCTTTCAATGCCTGTGGACAAGGCACTTCACCCTTCTGGTATCCTCTATAAGGAAGATAAAATGTTTGCTACTTCCTATTTTAGGACTGTATGGCTTATCTCATGAAACAGTGTTAAAGGGCTAATTAAACTACATATTTTGAGCCTTAACTACTTAAATCCGCTTTTTTTTTTTTTTTGCATAGAAGTCCACAGACAACTTTCACAACGAGGTGGATATTTCTCAAAACTCTTTTTTTCATTTTTCCACTCTACTGATATACTTGCTCTGTTGCCGTCAGCTTTCAATAATATCACACACACACACACACTTTTAGTGCCTTGAGATTAAAGTCAATGAAAACATGCACATTCTATTCTTCTTGAGATATTCCTGCCTTGCGTTCTTTCCTTGGAGCAGTTGGGAAGCCACAGCTTGGGGGGAAGGAGCGGCAAAACCTACTTGTGCTGGCCAATCAGGCCTTAGCTGACAGGAGGCCCACTAGTGAGAATGTGCCAGGTATCCTGCTCCACTGTAGCAAACTCCCTATCTTTGCAGAGATTAAAATCCTGTGAGACCCTTAAACTATACCAACAATGCACAAAGACCTCCTTTTCTGTTCATTTTGTTTTCCCTAAGGACTGCATTAGAAAACTCTACCCCAAACCCACTAGCTTAGTAACTACACACAGATTATCATTTGTGGCAAAAACATTCCCAAGTATTATGTGGCGGTATAGTTCTTAAAGCTCTGTTCTCCTTCATTTTTAACTGACTGAACACGAGAGAAATGCCACACACTGAACTGACTTCACTGAAAAGCGGAGCAAGATGTGGCGGAAGTCGGGAACATGGTCTGTGGGTCAACGGCAGGAGAGCTTAGAGAGTAAAACTGCAGATAAGGGGGTGGTCTGTTCCCTGGGACTCCACTCACTACTGGTCACTGTGCCTCTGGTGGAGCTTTCCCCAGGAGAGAAGACCTCTCTGAGATCTAATGTGGAAATCCAGAGACATTGTTTTACCCATACTGGGGACATCACAGGTCCCATCCAAATGAAACAGAAGAAAGAACAAAAGCAGAAAGCATCCCAAAAAGTAAAGGTCTCAGCAAATGGTGAGGTCAGAAGACAAACTGACCAGAGGCCTTGGGGCAAAGAATCACCGAAAACAAAATTTAATGCTTTATTTTACATTCCTTGGGACATTTGCTTACTCTGGGAATGAGGCCCAGTTAAATCAGAATTGCTGATCATGGAAAGAAAGAATAAAAATATTTACTATTCAGCTGGTGTCTGTATAAATTCCAACTTTACCTGGAGCTGAGAGAATCAGAATCCAGGTTTCAGACTAAGCAAGCCCAGCATTACTACCATGTCCAAGGTTAAGCAAAGTGTTGATGGACACGTGCTATTAACCACCTTCCCAGGTGCACAATATACTTGCAGAATCTGGCACAGAAATGATTGAGGTGGGCAGGATACTATGCATCTTCTCATACTGCAGATGAGATATTTGAGTGCATTGATCAATACATTTGGCCAGTGGATTAATTCCACAGATTACTTACTGAGCACCTACTATATGCTAAGCTCAGTTCTAGGTGCTGGGGATTCATTGGTAAAGGAGAAAGAAGGGCTCTGTCCTGAAGGAGTACATATTCTAGAGGAAGGACAGTGAGTAAACACAAATAACAAGATCATTTCAGATTGTGATGAATGTTTAGAAGAATATAGAGCATGTCTGACAGAGAAATCTGGGAAAGAGGTCACCACTTAGATCGAATAGTTAGGAAACACTCTTTTGAGCTGAGACCTGAGGGATGAATGGAGCAGTTCAGACAGAAGGAAAGTGTGAAGGTTCTGAAGCAGGGTGGAATTTGTCATGTTCCTGGACCAGGAGAAAGGCTACTGTGGCTGTGACACAGGGCCCAACAGGGAGAGCAATGAGAGGTGAGTTGGAAAAAGCAAGCAAGAGCTGGAGCATGTAGGGCCCTGTAGGCACGGGTAAGAAGTTTATATTTTATTCTTAATGAGATGAGGGCTTTACATAGAAGAGTGACGTGATTATATAAGTGCTTTATGAAGATTACTCAGGTTGCTGTGCAGAGAAGTAGATGGAGAAAGCTAGAGGGCAAAGGGGTAGAGCAGCTAGGATGCTACTGCAGTAGTCCAAGTACAAAATGATGGTGGCATGGACTAAGGTGGTGGTGATGGAGACAGAACAGTCAATTGAGAGGTGATATACTCTGAGAGCAGAGCCGACAGAATTTGCTGATGGACTGACTGGGTATGGATGGGGCAAGTGAAAAATCAAAAAGAAGATTCCTGGATACTTCAAGCTGGTAATAAAAAACCCCAGCCAGTTCTAGGTAGGTATAGACATGGACATGCCAATGGTCCAGTCTAGAGTCAGGCTCAGAAGAATCTTCTGTCAGACTGGCCCTGGGATCCCGATGAGTCCCATGCCTTCTTCATGAAATTGAATTATAGTTTAGGAAGTGAGTTCAGCAAGCTCACTAAGACCTGGGGTAAACAGACTCTGCTTATGGAAATCTGTCTAGAATTGACCCATATTTCCAAACTGTTCCACTAGTCTTTAAATATTTATGGTATTTTTCGAAATGGTTTTCTGTGGTGAAATGTCTGGAAAACACTGCTTATAGTACTTTCTTTTAGAGAGGAAGATAAATAATGCACATGAACATTATAAGGCTCTGAGGTCTTGCAACTAAAAAACCATTTAACCTAGCACAAATATTAACATCACTCAGTACTCAGTTTGAGAAACATGGGTTTAGGCTCTGTATGTCTCTCCCTGTAGTTCCACTCTCCCCTGGAATTCAAGCAACAACAAGAGAATAGCAGCTACTATTTATTGAGCACTCACCTTACGTAAGGTACTTTGTATCGTTATCTCCCTTGCTATACGCACTATATACAGGTGCTGTTTTAATTTACAGCTTGTGCATTATCATTTGCTGTTTTGAGTTTTGCTTATGGTCCATACATTCATTTAGTAAAAACAGTCACCTTTCTTTTCTGATCGTATGTATCAGCAGAGTTCACTCACAGCATTTCCTCACAAAGCATTTAAGATAAAAAAACAGATATTCTTCACTTTATCACCCCTTCTTCCTTTACTTACCCAACTACAGCTAACGGTGAGAGTCTCCCACTCCCACCACAGCCTCCCCCCTCTGCCTGTAGTCTTCCCCAACACTACCTTCCTTCTTCCTATTTACTCCACCCATTTCTAAACAAGAAACTGTTTTAGGACAGTTCCATGCTTTGAACACCCCTGGTCTTAGAATCCTTTGTCTCTCCCTCAAAGAGAATGTCATGACTTTCTGAATATGGCTGTTGTCACATGTAAATCCACAGACTGGTAATGTAGAGACCATAATAGTCCTCAGCTGCATGGAAGCCACACACACACACACACACACACACGCGCACACACATGCTCGCTTCCCCAACCTGGTTAGAGAGAAGACTTTCCTGGAGTTAAACAGATCATTGGGGAATGAGGAGTTCTTTGCACTCCAGGCCACTGTAACGTGAGTAATTATGGTCACTAAATGACAATGCCATTTACCCTAGGCCAAATAATGGTAGCATTACTTAGAAAAATAACCCAATCACCAACTGAACTATAGCCCCCGGGTAGGAACCCAGTTTGCTCTCTAATTCACACAGCAATTTGGTGAAGCAACTTAGGCAAGAAGTGAAGAGCCTTCTGTTTGATCAGATGTGTAAAGGGAATTTAGAGGGAAAATGCAATTACCTAAGCTGTCAAATGACCAACACAGCAGGGTTAATAATCCTCAAGTGTTGGTTGTTCTTACAGGATTTCATATCACCTTCATGGTTTATTTATTTTTATGTAAAAAAAGAGAAAGCCTAGATAGGGCATATAACAAACAAAAAAAATACAGTTTCTTATTATCATCCAGGTTATATTATACCCGTTCTTTCATAGAAAATAAAAACACAAAGACTCTTTTCCAGTTGTATTTCTCAGAGAGAAAACCGTTAACTTTTTAACTGCCCTTTAAACAATACGGTCCACAGACAGCTTAGAAAATTTTATTAAGAAATAAGTCTGCAGTGAGTACTGAATTTATTTTACTCAACATTTAGCAAAGACTTGAATGTCTGGCCTCTGCTCAAAACACTTCCCAATGCCATTCTCCCTTCTAGTCCCATCCCCCAGGAAAGGAAATTGAGAAATCCCAAACAAACTCATACCTGAAGTGGATATCCTTGTGCTGGGGTTTTCTTTGATTATTAGTCAGCCCTTGATGCCACGCAGAAAATTACTCTTTTGTTGAACATGATACAGACACCAATTAATGCATAAAGTGAAAGGCTTTACCCTTAAAATAAAGAGCTAAACTAGGAAGTCTGCTTCTCTGCATGTGGCTGCTGGCAAGGCCAAGGCCACACAGGCTAAGAAACGAAAGAAAATAGAAAATGCCAAGGACAGAAGGCTAGAGGAGGGGTAGGGGGGACAAAGCACAAATGAACAGATTCCTGAAAGATCCTAAGGACGCTAAGGAGAAGCCAGGTGAATTTCCTGCTTCTGATGTAGACCTCAGCCTGCCCCAATTAATTGTAGCACTGTAATCATAGCATACGGTGAAGACCCAAGGATGGGAATGCCCTTGGAAAAGTGAAGCTGAACGTTCTGAGCATTTGTGAATTCTGCCACCATTCCCGAGCAGGTTTTGTGAGCTGGGTTGGGCCCCCCAGAAGCCACACCTGGGTCCTCCTGATAGGGAACCTGACAATGACGGGAACTCTGGTATGTCTGAGTCTGGGCTCAGTGCGAGCACCTGGAATTCTGCTTCAAAAGTTTTAGCTGCTCTAATAGAAATTCCACACTAGTGTGTCAATTTCACATTAAAATCTAGATGAGCCAGGTATCCTGGTGAGTCATCAGGAATTTTAAGTTCTCCATCCATTTTATTTTTCTCTGTTGCAACTGTTATGCCATAAACTTGAGCCCTTCTCCAAAATGGAAAATATGTCTATTTAGCGTGACCCTAACAAAAACTAGTAGGACATGCTAGCCATAGAATTTGAGAAGAAAAACATACTTCTTATTCTTGGAATGAGGTAGGGAATGAATGAATGAATGAATGAATGACATACACTGATTAAGTTAACAAGCAAACTTCACAACCACAAAAATAAGCACTGATCTATATCACTAGGCTCAGAAAGAAATCAGGACATTATAACAGAAGTACCAAACTAGATTAAACACAACAATCAAATTAAGGGAAATTTAACAACATATATGCTTCTCTTCTTTAGTTTCCACAGGAATTTGTTTTTGTGAGGGGAGTGTATTTGAGCTATAAGTAGATGGTCACATTCTCCAAGTAGTGAAACTTAAGTCAATTAAGTAGTAAAATTTATGGGTGTGTCTGTGTATATAGTCTACCCTGGAGCACAGCCAATTTGAATTCAATTCTGACACTGTACAAGTGGCCTTATTAGGAAAGCCACAGACAGCACTGGGCTGGCCCCCCATTCAGAACCAAAAGTCAGCACAATTTAGCATACTGGGATTGCCTAGTGGGATTCGGGAACTAGAGTGCAGTTAAGGTACCAAGCATTAAACAGGACTAAAATATCTGCATTGGCCTCTGCTTCCTTACTGCATTCACCCTCTCAAGTCACTTGATTTAACCACTGAGGTCAAGGCCAAAGAGCAGTGCCCTCAGCTGTAACAAGAGCCCTGAACAGATTTAGAGAGAAGGCATGAGGACCAGGGCAGGAACTTCATCAATTCCTGTTGAGGAAACCCAGGATCCTGCTCATGGGCCAGGCAACATGGTGAGAAGGCAAGAAGAGCTCTGGAAAACAAAATAGGGTCCATGCAATGCTTTCAGACAATGATTTTTGTAAGCTGTTTCAATATTGCATCATTATTTTGAAAAGAAAATGTGAACGTTTACAAAGGTCAGAAGAAAGTTTTGTTTTTGTTTTTTTGTAAGTTTAGTAAAAGCTCCAGTTGCATGTTTTGGAATCTTGGGTTGTCTTCTTTTTTAAAAAAAAGATTCCTTGCTCAACCCCAAGAAGACCCAGCATCCTTCATTTCTTGCCCAGTGTTGTGGATTAGCTGCTTTCTAAAGTGGAAAAATCAAGTGATACCTTTCTGTAGAATAGACAGCAACTGGGATTTCTGGGCATGAAGACTGTTCGGGTGCCACGTGATGTACTGTTTATATTTCATTCAATGCACACAGGAGAAAGCAAGGGACACAAAATGCCTCCTGCTTTTACTCATTCTCTTTTCCCATTCCTGGGCCAGCTTCTCTTTCAAACTGCTCCTCCTTGGGCCGTCAATTAAGACAAGAGGTAATCAAATATCCTAACTCCATTAAGTAGAATACTTTGACAATCCAACCTAAAATGTCTGCCTCCTTTTATATGGATAGGATTTCAGAGCTGGGTTTGAGAGCTCCCCTACTCTAACCCCCATATTTTGCAGATGAGGGGCCCAGTGACTTGCCCAAGTTCACTACACCAAGGACGGCACGAGGCTCATTACCTGGGTGCCACTGTCTGTCCTGGGTTCCCTCCAGCCCATCTCTGGCCAATAAATGGAGGCTTGTTGGAAGCTGACTCACATCAGGGAATCTCTGTAAACTCAGTCACAGCTGCAGCCAGCACTGCTGATATTTTCTCAACTCTGAACCTCTCAGGACAGCTGAATGCTGACGGTCTCATAAATTCATTCACCTGCTTCTTACATGTGTGGCTCATGCCAGTCCCCTGAGACAGTTTAAGGCTAACTAAGAAAACGGGGGCGAGGGGGGAGGGAATGAGTGAAGAGAGGCAACCCAAGTCAGAGCTGCACAACTGTGCAGACTGTGCTGAAAAGGCTCACTGCCAAGCAGACACTGTCTAGACTTTAACCGGCCTCTCCAGAGGGGGGTGTGGGGAGGAGGGGGAGTAAGGCCAGAAAGCCTGCTTGCTTTTTATTCAGCTAATGCAAACACATGACACAACCTCTGACAGGCTCCAGGCTGGGAGTTCACTCTGTCTAAGACGTTTCTTCCTCGGGGCTGGAATTCAGCTGTGGGCTGAGAGAAGCTGTGCTAATCCAGCAATCCGGGGGAAGCTAGGAATGCTTTTCTCAATTCCTGGCGAATCATAGTTCCCAAACTAGATTGAGTTGGGCAAGAGCCAAAAGTAGCACATTTTTGGTTGTAAAAGGACAGATTTTTAAAAATTTCCATTTGTATCGTCTTAGGTAATCCATGAGGAAAATCCACAAAAATACAGAACTGGCTTTTGATGGAGGCCTGTTATGAAAGCTTTCTAAGACTCTGAATGATATCAATTTACAAAATGTACAGAGGAGAAATGGCCACCATAGTCAAATAAGCATCTTATATCTGAGAGAAAATGTTGGGTCTGGGAAGCTCTGCACATCAGTTAGAAAAAAGGTGGTTCTCCCTCTGGGTGGGCAGACAAGGCCCAGGATAGGGCACAGAGACTGGTAAGCAGGGTGCAGGATGGAGTCAGCCCAGCTGGCCCCCTTGGCCAGCCACTTCTGTGCAGTCGACAGTCTGAACAACCATACCCAGACACTCAGCTGGAGTCTTAGAGCTGTCTTGCAGTTTGGTCTTATTCAATGTGGAATTGCTGTGAATACATCTGAAGGACAAAGAAACTGTTTTAAAGCAGCTCCTGAGTCACTGACCATTATGAGGCAAGTGCTCTGATGGGACAACTATACTGTACTTCAATGTGGGTCAAAGAAGCACCTGGACCCGAACCAAGTTGAGGCCATCCCCATGTCGATGTGGCCAGAATGACCATGACCAGGCCTCAAGTATTGATCCAGGCACTTGCAGCTGATAGAGCATGAAGAGTTAAATGACAGAGCCTGTGCAGCTGTTTTTGAGTCCACATAACCTAGAGAAAAGGTCTTTGCTTTGTTTTCAAAGTCACTTTCAGAAATAAGACTCATTGGACCTTAAGCACACTTGAACACAGAGTATTTGCCTTCCTTGAGAGTTGGAAGTCCTGGGTTTGTATCCTGGCTTTACGATTTACTAGGTGACTGATTTGGGGTAACTAACTGAATCTTCTGAGCCATGGTTTCTTCACTGATAAATGAAGATTATAGTAACAGCATCATGTTGTGAGAGTTAGATAAGGCTCTTTCCCTCTCCCTGCTGTTGTCTGGCTAACACCACTCATATCTGGGGCTCAGCTTGGGGGCACACCCTCTCTGAGGCCTTCCCACAACCCCCAGTGCTGGGTTAGGTTGTCAGCCCTGTCCTAGCACTTACAATGCTGGGTCACTCCGCCCTGTCTGCCTCCCCCGGTGGACCGCAAGCCCTCTGGGGACAGGTCTGTGTCTTAGTCACCAGCATTAACTCAGTGCCTGACAGACAACAGGAAACCTTTCCTTCTTTGAGTTTACCTGGAGGACTGTTACTTTGTCCCAGATGGGTGAAGCAAAATAATGGCATCAAGATTTTGTGCAGCTTTCTCTCTGCATGAAATGTGAACCTGGTGCTCTGTGCATGTTTTGGCAGCTCTGAAAATGCAGCCCAAACACTCCACGATGACCTCTCTGTTATGGTGGAGGAAGGAGATGAGAAAGAAAAGGAAAGACAAGAAGGTAGAGGGAAAAGATGAAGAGAGCAACACAGGGAGCAATAAAGAGACCAGGCTCCGGGGCCTGGGAATTGGTGGCCACGTGAGGCTGCAGTCAGGGCTGGCTGCCAGACACAGCTGCACCCAGCAGAGGACTCAAGTTTGTGTGCAAAACACCCAAAGCACTGCCTTGGTTCCCAAACGGACAAATCAGCCTGCTCCAGGAACACTTCCTACCCTGTCTTTGAGAGAAGGTATTTATTTTTCAAACAGTGAAAGCAAAGCGTTCTATTCCTTTGCCTGATCATATTTTCTAAACCCCAAATTGAGAATTTGTGGTACGGGAACAGGCCGTGCTACGGGGACTACAGCAAGAATATATGCAAATGAAAAAGCCCACAAAAAATCCAAGATATCTGGTGGCCACCTCCATGTGTATGAAGGGTGGGCACAGGAGAAAAACTGAATCTGGAAAAATTCCAGAGGAGTTTTATCACCTCTCTTTTTTGCCTTTTCTCACTCTTCTTCCCTTTCCAGTTCTCTGTCTTGTTCACTCAGTCTTCAGGGAAAACCTATGCTGGCTTTCAACATGCACTGCCTGTGCATGGAAGGTGCTCAGTGAGTCCTTAACTCTTTTCCCGGAGGAATAACAGAGCTGTGGCTTCACAGAGGAAATGCTGGAAGTTTGAAGGCAAGATTGGCTCAGTAGAGGCAAGGGTTCTGATATGAATTCTGGGCGTCAAAGCATCCACTGAAATAAATATTCTAGTTGTCTTTTAAAAGGTGATCCTTAATCTCTGGAGAGAATAAAGGAAGCAAGGGGAGTTCTGCCAGCCATGAGCACATGCGAGTGTGCAAACACACACACACACACACACACACACACACAAACCATAGCTTTTGGAGCTCTTCCAATAAGTAGAGATGCCACAAGCTTGATAATAATAGCTAACATTTACTGTACTCTGTGTGCCAAACCACTCTTCTAATTGCTTTACATGGAATAGCTTACTTGATTCTCACAACTAACTTACGGGGTAAATACTCCATATTAAGCCCATTTTATAGATGAGGAAACAGACCCAGAGAGGTTAAGTAAGTTCCCCAAGTTCACAGGGCTAATAAGGGCTACGCTAGGATTTAAACTCAGGTAATGTAGCTTCAAGGCCTGAGTGCTAAACCATTATGCTATACTTCCTCTCAACAATAAATCAGTGAACAGAACAACAACCTGAGCCAGTGCACAGGTTGTACAAATACAGACAATGCCTAGTGAACGTTAATGTGTAAATTGAGAATTCTCTTGTTGAAATCATTAGAGTTAAAAACATTCTTTATCAGTGCCCAGTAGGGACTCTTAAGATGCACTTCTTTTTTGCAAGTGTTTGGTGTTGACTGTGTGCTATGAGGAGAAGAGGCTTTTCTATTATCTAATTGGATTGATAGGCAAGAGAGACGTCTAGCCATTATTCATTTTACAAATGAAGAAAGTAAGCTCAGGGAGGTAAAGTAACTTGCTCATGGTTTCACAGCTCGACATGGCCAGAATTCAAACCTATTCATTACCCCAAAGCCCTTGCTCTTAACTGAAGCTGCAAGTCAGAGATATTAATTAGGTGGCTTTAAAAAGGTAACATTAGCAAGAAAGGGGAAGAGCAGGACTTCTAAATCAAGGACTCTTTCACTATGTTCTTCTTAATAATAAGAAAGTTCTGTAACGCGGTCCACGTAAAAGATAAGACTTGGAAACACCCAGATGTGAGAACAAGAGAAGAGAATGAAGAAAGGAACTCAGTAGAAGGCCTGAGTGACATGAAAACACGAAATAAGAGAAAAGCGCTAACACTCCAGGAACAGACACAATTTCAGATGAAGTTCCACACAAAAAGCTGCCACCTACTGGACAGACTGGTGAAGTGGTCACGGTGAACAGCCTGAAAATGGCCCCAGCAGCTCCCACGGAGCCTCTCAAATTCTGAGAAGGCATCCATCCCACAGCTGCATGTCAGGGATTTCTGCACCAGCAGCAAGAGGTGAGGAAGGGGGTGGTAATTTCTGTGAATGCCATAGATTTGGCCCCCTAATGGCCTGGTCCATTTGAGCTGTACAGTAGCTATGGTGGTAGCAGCTACTTCAGGATAGGGACCAATATGGTACTGCTTTTAGTTCCACACTATTCTTTTTTTTTTAAATCATTAGCACCTTTAATTATTATTTATTTATTTATTTAATTTTTTGGGCTGTGTTGGGTCTTCGTTTCTGTGCGAGGGCTTCCTCTAGTTGTGGCAAGCGGGGGCCACTCTTCATCGCGGTGCGCGGGCCTCTCACTATCGTGGCCTCTCTTGTTGCGGAGCACAGGCTCCAGACGCGCAGGCTCAGTAGTTGTGGCTCACGGGCCTAGTTGCTCCGCGGCATGTGGGATCCTCCCAGACCAGGGCTCGAACCCGTGTCCCCTGCATTGGCAGGCAGATTCTCAACCACTGCGCCACCAGGGAAGCCCACACTATTCTTAATAGCAGTATATGTGCAGAGTGACTGGTGTAACTAGCACTGCTGTAGATCAATAAATTACATTCATTTACTATCACTGAGGGACAGAAGACAGACTGTGGAATAAGACAAATTTTGCCTCAGACACAGGATTTTAAATCTTGACTACGATAAAAAGTAGTAAAAGACATTTTCCCTACCTCAAGCCAATTCAAGCCAATCTCCCATGCCACACATATGTATAAACCGGGCCTGCAACATATCATGCTTTTGCCATGTGTCACATGACTTGTTTTGGCAACAGCTTAGTTGGTCACAAAGTGTCTGGGGTTATACAGGAAACATTTTAAAGGTCATAAATTCAGACAATCTTGGGAAGAGCTTACTAGTGATGGCTTCCAAATGAGCATATAAAAAGTCTGCAAAGAGATTACATGGAAATCCTCCAACCACAGCAGAAGATGCAGATTTACAGGATATATTCTGTACTCCAACTACCCAAAGAGCTTTCCATTAGCAGTTTCTTGCCAGGCGGCTGCTAATGCAGAAGCTGTTATCTAGGACAGCAGCAGCTCTTAGAGCCTTAGCAAGAACAACTATTTACTCCAGCAGAAGAGCCAAGAAAATTCTCATATTTTTGTTGATGGCCAATATTAGAGAGTTTGGCTTACGTGTTTAAGGTGTTCGAACTCATCTAAAGAACTTAGAAGCTTGAGCCAGGAACAAACTGCTGTTTTCTCGACATTTTCATCCATTTGCTACCCTAGCTCCAGCACCTATTACCCCATGTTGTTGTTGTTTCATAGTCCCAATCTCTGTCTTCTAATCATCTTAATTCTGGCTAAAGATATACCAATGTCTGTCAAATTGGATTGACTTTTCCAGCAGAAAAGGCAAATGTCTTTTATCTCACACAGTTACACACACAGAGTAACTGCTAGTGGCTGTCTAGAGCATTGCTGAGAAGGATTTTCTAACCTCCTCCAGGCTCAGAAGGAAGAATTCTATGATTGATTAGTAAGGTCTGCCATGGGTAAGGGAGAGGGTAGTGGTGACATGCACACCATGTTTGTTCCATCTCTGCAGGTGATTTATCATAGTGTTGGGAGGCACTAATTTTCATTGCTTACAGTGTCTAGTAGGCATATCACATACATCTTTTAACTGACTTTGATAATTTCTCTGAAAGGAGGGATGAAGGGCTAGTTTATCTTTAGGTGGTAGAATTATGGGCAACTTTATTCATTGCTCTAGTTTTTTCTATATTCTCTGAGCTTTTTATGAACATATTTAATTTCCATATTTTATCAGAAAATAACACTTTTTTATTTAAATAAAATAGCATATATTAGAAGGATAAATTCCTCTAGAAAAAGGTGAGATGTCACAAGAATCCTCATGATGGATTTTAAGACATTTTGTCATACTTCTCTATAAATTTTTACATAGTTGTGAGGATAGGCATTGGAGTGGGGGGGTGTTCTGCTTTTTTATTTAAATGATAATCATTTGCCAGAGCCTTAAATTTTTTGTAAACATAACTTTTAGTGGCATACATTGCTGTTAACTCTTAACTCTTCTCCTCTTGTTAGGTATGTAGTAGGTTTTAAGTTTTTAGCTTTCATAAATAATGTGATAGGCATCTTATGTAGAGTCCCTTTAAAAGTAATAATGACCAGGGTAAAGTGGTCAAATAGAATTATTTGAGTTTCTTTCCTTGATTTGGTTTCTCAGTGTAGATTATATGGAGCCCTGAAATATCCATCAGCGAAACAGTCAAGTCAGCTATACAAAGTTTGCTAAAATGAATTCATGTCAATAAAGACTGTATTTAACTGTGTTTGCTATGTTTTTGTAGCTAACAAGGAAAACAATTTTCTACTGCAAGCACTGTTAACTACAAGTTAAAAATGCTTAAAATAATATCCAAAGTGCAAGTCTCATATGGAGAGGGTTCATTTACCTTTTCATGAATTATTAAAGGTTCATTATTGTTAAAACATGAATTAAAAGCTTGCCAAATGTTAGTAGGGACAGACATTAAGAGACTGGACTAATTAAATGATAATGATCATCAAGTGATGAAATGTAACCTTGATCACATCTATACCTCACTTTTTTTCATTTTAACTGTTTCCACACACCCTGAGTTCATAGCCTCCTTACTGTACCAACTCCCTCAGTCTTGATTGGGTGGTGGCTACATGGGTATATTCATATGCAAAAGTTCATCAAACTACACATTAAAGATTTGTGCATTGTACTAATGTAAAATAACTTTAAAAATCAGGGGAAGTCCTCTGTTAATGTAAAAAAAAGCAATAATAATAATAAAGATAGTTGTTCATCATGCAGTTATAATATTATACATTACAGCTGCCACAGTTTAAATCTAACGGCCCACCATTAGATTGTAAGCAACCTGAGGGCAGAGACCATGTCTTGCACTTCATCCATGACTCTGCCCTGTGTAGGGCACGCTCAGCCTACATCAGGGAATACTGACTGATGGGCACCGTGAAGGGAAGGCCTGTGCTGTTAATGACTCACTCTTGGAGAAAGCACCTCATGCCAAAGTCACAAGTGACAGAAGATGGAACCTTAGAGAAAAGTATGCATTTGACCTGCAGGACATCAGTCACGTAGCTTACAAAATGAACCCATCTAAGTATAAGTTGTTTTTCAGTCCTATAATATCTGGTGTCCTTAAGCTAATGCTATTTGTGGCTACTAGAAATTTCTGTCTGGATGTCCATTTATTTGAAAAGGAGCAGGAAAAAGACACCATGACATTTTCAATTCTCTATGTGTGACCACTGGCATTTACAGCTCACCCTTTCCCTGTTCTCCTGGAAACATGTGTCTTCCTGCCTCACTGACTTTGAAGACTTTATCTTCTTCTTTGGGACATTACATTCATGCAGCCCATGCCCCCACCTCACAGCTCTTCCCAAACTCATTCCTCTGAGCCTGAGAATGGACTCCTGCTTTCCATTACCCAATCCAGAGACGTCTACGGGAATTGTGACGTGTCCTTGCTAAAGACATTTTCAATATCCAGGGCCTCAATGTGCAGGGTGCCTGTCCATCTGTTCTGGCTATTCAGCAGAGTCACTGCCATGTTTTAACATCCCAGTTTCTAACAATGGTCTCCAGAATCACAGCAAGGGGTTTATTTGCCAAAGGATAAACAAACAAGAGATTATTTTAGTGGTTAATGTACAAGATGGATATTAAAATCCTAGTTTTTGCTGTAGCTTCAAGAAGCAGTCAGAGGATGTGGAGAAAATCAAGGGAAAATGGGAAAATCACACTCTAGCAGATTCTTCCTGAATCTGCTATTAGAATAATTGTAAAGAATAAAGAGGAGACCCCACATCTGCCAGTAATACCCCTAGTGGTTGCTTAACTGTATGTTGATAATAGGGTATAAATGAGGTTATGAAACCTGGCTTCAGAGGGACAATGCCCTAATAATCTTCTTGCCTATCTGTATAATTGTTATTGTTCTTGCTGCTGTTATCTTAAGTGATGCACTCACAGTTCATAGGTTAAGTATTCCCTTACTGGAATGAGTGTTCTGATTTGTGAATCAGTCTCCTGTACTTGTGACTTATCATGATGAATTTATAGACCTGGAATGTTGGAAATCAGAGTGCCAGCAGAGATAACCACCAACGGAGAGTGGAGTGTGCTTGGGCACTTGCCAACGCTGCCTTTTGGAAGCAGGCAGTTGGGCCACAGGGTCCCCTCCAGCCTGTGGTGTTAGAGTAGACTCATACACACCTCCTGAGACTCAAGGGCACATGTCAACCTTTCCCAGCCTCCACTATCCACACCTCTCAGTGAATTCTCAATGGGAGGGGGATGGGTGAGGGAAGAGTGAGCAGGCCCACACAGCCCCCTCCCAAAAGATTCTGAAACAAGGTAGCTTGCTCTGCCGCTGCAAGCCCCCATTCCTCGTCCATAGCAGATACTAATATATGCTCATCAAGAGACATGCCAACACCCTCTTTCAAGCAGACTCTAAAGAGTACATGGCTGTGAGCTCAAGTGGATGGGATGGAAGTTTGATGGAGGCTGCCTGAAGTATTAAGACAAAAAGAAAGAAAGAGAGGAAGCAGTCAAAAAATCAACCCTGAGGTGCCAAGAGACCATGGAAAACATTAAAAATATAACACTTTCCTTAATGAGATTTGTTAATAGTTTCTTGAATCTAACCAAACAGGATTTACAGACTGGCACTAATAATGATGACAACCACCTTTTCTCAAGCTAGGGACACCTGATTCTAGAGGTCTACTACTATTCCAAAGGCTTGGCTTCTTCAACTATCAACATAATTTGTTGTGCAATCACATACTTTAAAAATATGCCGAATTGAATCCTTGCACTTGTATTAAATCAAAAAGCACCAAGAAAACTCTGTTTTTCAAATTTCATTTTAAAAGTTCAACAATATTTGTACGATTTCAGCCCTAAAGTCTACTAAAGTGGATTCATGTCAATAAAAACAGTAAATACCATTACTTCGCTTTGTTTGCTATATGTTGTTGCAGCTAACAAGGAAAAATATTCCACTGCAAAAGCACCATTAACTACACGATAAAATGCTTAAAGTAATATCCAAATTGCTAGGGCTAATTTACCTTTTCATTTATTATTATTAAAACATTGATTAAAAACTTGCCAAATGTTACCAGGGCCAGATACCAAGAGATTGTACTGATAAAAAAAATAATCCTTAATAATCTGGAGTCATGAAATGAAAGCTACATCATACCTACTCCTCACATACCCTGAGTTCACAGCCTTCTTTCTGCACCACTTCCTCCGTTTTCATGCCTCAGCACTTCTTGATTTTGCCTCCTTCCCCACGATTTTGCCTTGGGAATTCTGTGAGAGTACTTTCTGCTCTTCCACCTCAAGCAGGAAATTGCTGCTGGGGGAACTTCCTATGAGGGCTAAGCTTTTCCCTGCAATGCACTGGGGGGTTGGGGGGGGAGGGCGTGTAGTACAAACAGCTTGGGAGAATAGATCCCAGACCTTGGGCTACAGAGCCTTGTGGCGAGTGAACCTATGGCATCCTCACTCCTCAAATGTGCATTCCAGTTCACAGAGCGATTTCACACACTAGCTGGCAATTCCTAAACCTGCAGTAAAACAAACCAGGGATTCACCTCATCCATCAATGGACTACAGCTGCCTTTTGAGGGCAACAGCAAG
The DNA here is from genome assembly GCF_009873245.2 of Balaenoptera musculus. NCBI lineage: Eukaryota > Metazoa > Chordata > Mammalia > Artiodactyla > Balaenopteridae > Balaenoptera > Balaenoptera musculus. The sequence continues at coordinate 78,559,155 of NC_045788.1, read as the reverse complement.
GATGGAAGGCTGTTTCTCAGCCAGGACTAAATCAGCCAGTGAAGGATCCTCCCTCAAACTCAAACCCTGGAGAACAAAATGCATTAGCAGCAGATCTGGAGTTCAAGATGAGCTCCACCAGTGGAAGGAGCTGGGTTCAGATCCTTCCTGAGAACTAGCTGTGAGACCTTGGGCAGGTTACCCAGTCTCTGGAACCTGTTTCTTCCTCTGTAAATTGTGGATAACAAAACTGACCCTACAAGGTTCTGGGAAGCTTTAAAAGAAATGAGGCATGCAGCCCAACCAATGTCTGCTATATAAGAAGTACATGGCAAATATGAAGTCCTTGTGTGAGACAGTGGTTAAGAGCCTGGGGTGCGATGCCTGACTGTGTTCAAATCCCACTTCTACCATTTAACAACTTAGGACACTAGATAAATTACGTGACCTTTCTGACTTAGTTTCCCCATCACTCAAATGGAGTTTTATTACAACACAAAGTAGATATCCAAAAAATATTAGCTATTTTTATTTCATTGTGAGTAAAAACAGCACGTGTTTCCAGATCAACCAAAAGTGTGGTAGTGAATTAAATGAGAGTTCAGTATAATGTGTATTTTTTTTGTAATCGTGAAGACCTTGCAGGCTTTTATGACTTTTCTGGGCAGTCAAGCTGTGATGCTAAGGGTGGGGCTAAACTGTAATATGAAGAAAAAAAATTCAAAGAGGGAGAATAACCACCCACCAGGGAGCTATTTCTTTTGTAATGTACATTCCATTTCTTCTCCCTCATGCTTTTTAATTCCTTCCACATTTCCTGCCATAATTATCAAATGTTTGGTTTCTGACCTCACTTTTCTGGAGACTAGAGCCCAGGGAATTTAGAATTGTTTATTTTCTGTCCATAAACCTTTGAGTTAATGGAGGGGCTTGTGAGCGAAGGGTTTGTTGGTTTGTTTGTAGTGTCTCAGGAAGGTCACTGGAGTTGAAAAGAAAACATTACCCAAAAGGCGCTGAAATACTTTGACTGGAAACGCAGAACCCTCAAGGAGCAGAGCAATGGATCACTCATACTTGCGCAACGCCAGTTTAAGAAAAAAATTGAGATTTTAAAAGGCCGTTATTTGGCTCTGATAATAACGCAAAATCCGAGGGCACTTTACAAAAAAAGAAAAAAAAAAAACAAACCCAGAGAATCATCATTTTACTTTATAAAAGAGAAAAAAATTATCCCGCCCTAAAAGAAGAATCTCCCGAGATCCCCCGACCCCCCTCCCCCAGGAGACAGACTCGGAAGGGAAAAGTCTCCAACTATTCTCAATTTCCTCTTAAGTGAAGGAAAGAACTCAGGCGCCTTTTTGAACTCGGCTCCTGCTCTTGCTGCCGCCTGCATCCCAATCCGCCCTGCTTGTCCTCTCTCCCCCTCCCCACTCTCTTTCCATATTAGCCGCGGGGGGGCTCCCGCTCACGGCCCAAACTACTTTTCCTGATTTTAAGGTTTAAGTTTCGTAAGCAGCATTTCTGCTCCGAGCGCCCCCCCTCACCCGGCAGATGGAAACTCCCAGTCCTACCCGGGGAGAGCATCCCCGGGACGCACGCACCGCCGGCGCGACGCGCAGACCCCAGTGGCCCCGGCGCCTGAGTTCGGACCTCCTCACAGGCTCACCTACCTCGGCGTGGACCCAGGCGACCGCCACCAGCGCGAGCGCGAGCCAGCGTGTCCACATCTGCGGAAAAGACAAGAGCGAGAGTGAAGGCACCGGGCCCCGTGTCGACCCCGGAAACTTCCTCGTGCCTCGGAGGCTCGCGCCCTCCGCCCGGCCACCCTCGGCAGCCCAGAGGGGTCGGGCCAGTGCGCTCGGCTCCGCGCAGCGCACCCCGCTCTCACCATGGTCCCGTTCCGGTGTCCGGAGGGCGCGGGGGCAGGCGGCTGCAGCGAGCTCTAAGGGAAGGTGGGAGCTTCGCGGATCGCCAGCCTCAGAGGAAATCCGACCTGGCCTCGCCGCCCCTTAAGACCCCTCCTTCCCCGACAGCCTGCCCCCCAGCTCCTCCCCATTCTCCTCCCCCTTCTGCAGCAGCGGCCCCCGCGGCTCAGGGTTCCGCTCCCTCCTCCCAGCCCCTCGCTACGTCCTGGAGCCCGCGGGCGTCCTGGCGCCGCCGAACCCCTTTCCCGAAACCCAGGCCCCTAGTTTAGCCCCCAGGACGTGGAGGCCAAGGCACAGAGGGGGTGGTCCTGGGGGACACTGCAACAAAGGCGGAGGGGGTGTGGGTGTGGGGACCCGAAACCCCACCCCCGGGAGGGGCCGCTGGCTTGCTGCAGCTCGGGCAGGCTGCGAGTGCGGGCTGCGGCGGTGGCCAGGTGGGGCGGTAATGCCGGGGGCCCTGGCTCGCCCTGGGGCGGGAACCTGGGAGGAAAGGCCCTGCGGCGTGGGGAGCCGAAGTCGCCCCCTACGGCTGATAGAGAGAGGGCCAGAGGTGCAGAGGGACCCCCGCAGCTCCGGGTCCAGGGCATCACTGTCGCCAGAGCGCGCGGAAGGGGGCGCAGGGCCCGGAAGACCAGCCAGCCTGAGGAAAGCTGCTTTGGGTTCAACTGTGGATTTCCTGGGGGGAGGGGGGGAGGTGGAGGCCATCCTCCTCTGCTGAGAAGATCCTGATTCCAGCGTTTGCCTGCAGCCTCATCCCGTCCTTCCCTCAAGCCCAGGAGCGACCGGTGTCCCCCTGCTCTCCTCCTCCCAGCTTCACCTGTGTCCCTACTCCCACCCCGGTCATCCCGGGCACCCTCTATGTTCATACTTCACATCTCCACCAACTTCTTCCCAGAGGTCCTCAAATGTGTGCTAAGTCTTTGACAGTGTTGACTCCGCAAACTGCTCCCACTGTAGCTTTTTTCCTACCGTGCGCCCGGTGTCCCTGATGCGGAGAGCAAACCAACTTGACACCTCAGATTTAACGTGCCCAAGGCTGAGACCCACTTCCCACCAGCTCTGGGCCTGCTCATCTACCTCTTTCAGAGTGCTCCCTCAAAAACGTTATCTCTACTTCTCAGACCCCAGTTGTGACCATATCCTGGCAGTTTTTCCTTTGAGATCTCCTTTTCATCCTTTCACCCCCGTTCACATTTCCACTTCCCTAGGCCAGACCTTCATCCTCCCTCACTTAGGAATTATAGAAACCACCTCTGGTTCCCTCCAGCTCCAAGTTCTCCCCCCCAATCTCCACTGCAGCGCACTGCCGTATTCTCTCTACATAAACACTGTCTTCCTCATGCTCTTCCCCTGCTCAGAAACTTAAGCACTCTTCCCACGTCAAATCCAAAAGCCTTTCTTGTAAGTCATCCATCTAACCTTACTTAAGCTACTTATATGTCCTCTGCTCAAATCAGGCCATCTTCTCATTGTCCTCTGAACTTATTACATTCACTCTTTTACCATGGTTTGTTGAGTGCTGACGGTTGTGGCCTTAGGGGGCTTCAAATAACACCCATATTGCCCATGCAAGTTCAGAATCCATTGAGATAGCTGCAGGAGTCAGACTGGTGGAAAGCAAAATGTCAGCCTTGTCCCTGGTAAAAACTGGAATGGTGGCAGTGGCTTTAGATCTGCAGGGACAAGGACCTGCTTGTACTTCACCCCAGAATGGAACATACCCCACCAGTCACAAACAGAGTTGGAAAGTCTGCTTGTATAAAACTGACTGCAGTTTTACAGTTTCTGGAAAAGCAGAAAATACATGCTTCCTGGGGCAGGCCTGCTTCCCAAACTTGAGGGGTCAGAGGGACACATCCCTAGTTCCTCCTTCAAGCTTCCCAGTCAGAAAATGCACTCCTGCTTCCCCGTTATGGAAGTAAGAGAAGTAGGGAATAGGCATTCCCCCACCAGCTACCCTGTCCCAATCTCTGTGCTGGGACTGAAGGGCACTATGTTGCACAAGTTTTGCTTCTGCCCTGTAAGAACTCACAATACTTTTCATCCCTGGCACATGCACTGCACCCTCTCAGAATCTGGCATGGTCTCCTCTCCTCCTTCTTCCTTTTGTCTATTCAAATTCTGTCTTTTTAAAATAAATTTCAGGATCCAAGTAAAGTTTCATTGCTTTTCTAGTACCTTTTCTGGCAATAACTTGGCATAGTGGAAAGCACATGAGGTTTGAGGTCAAATGAACCTGGCTTTCAATCTTGTTGCCACCTTTTACTGGCTGTGTGACTTTGTCAGATTACTTAAGCTCTCTGAACCTAGGTTTCTGCATCTGACAATAATGCCTTGCAGGGGGTTGTGAAATTTAAATATGATATCTTATAGAAAGTGCCAGGCAGGTAGCAGCCCTCCGTAAATGGTAGCCATTATTATTTCATTAATCTGCTTTGCATCTGAATTGCAGTTGGTATTATATGCCAGGTACTAACTGCAAGAGCCAGGTCTTATTTTATTTAATTATCACAACAAACTGAAAAGTATTTTTTTATTGTGTCCACTTTCCAAGTAAGGAAACTGAAGCTCAGAAAAATTGGGGTACTTTTCCGAGGTTAATAGTTGATTACATAGACTTGCAACTTGGCATCTTATTGCATATTGTTATACGGTGTCTGACACTTGTTCATATAGTTGTTAGTCTTGATTCTTCAGCCAGGTTTTAAGTTGCTGAGGGCATAAACATTGTTTTTCATGTCTTCATTCTCTCCACATTTGGAGCACAATTGATCAATTTGATTATATCAAAATTAAAGATTCCTGTTAAACAAGGGCACCACAGAAAAGTGATAGATTAGAAGGAGATGTGTAATATCTAAAATGGACATAACTGCAATATATATGTGACCCCTGCAAATCAATAAGAAAAAGACAGGAAACTCAGTAGAAAAATGGTCAAAGGGTATGAACAAGCAGTTTCTCAAAAAAAGGAATCCTGAATGGCCAACAAGTAGAGAAAAGATGCTCACAGTCACTGGCATTATTTAAACTACACAACAACCCTATAAAATCAATTTTATTTTATTACCTCCATTTTACAGGTAAGGAAACTTAGACACAGAGAGTTTAAGTAACTTGTCCAAAGTTACATAAGAAATGGTAAATATTACACTCATTACAGTGGCAAAAATTAGAGAGTTGGACAATGCCAAATGTTAGTATGTGCATAGTGTAGCCTTTCTGGTATACTGTGTGATTAAGAGCATGGGTTTAGGAGCCAGGTTACCTTGGTTCAAATTTGCCTTGGTAGTAAATCTTGGCTTTATTACTTACTGAGTAACCTTGGGCAAGTTACTTACCTCTGGTCTCAGTTTCCTCATTTGTAAAATGGGGATAATAATAATACAAATTCCGTAGGGTTGTTCTGCAGATCATATGTGTTAATATATGTAAATTACTTAGAACAGTGCCTGGTACATAAGCTTATAATTAATGTGTGCTGCTAGGGGAATAATTCAATGGACGGACCTTGCAGATACTGATGATAATTCTGTGCTACAGAGCATGGTTAACTTGACTCTCTATAATAAACACAAAACAAAACAAAATGAACCGACAACGATAACAACAAAACAAAGGAGTTGATAGCTGTATCAGTGAGGAATTTTTTGGTTGCAGATGACAGAGAGGCCAACTTAAATTGCTTATGCAGTTAAACAGAATTTATTCACCTAGTAGCTGAGAGATCCAAGGGTAAGTCTGGCTTCAGGAAAGCCTTCATCCGGACCGCAAATAAGGTCAGCAAGGATCCTGCTTCTTGCCATCTCTCATCTTTACCTTCAGCAATCTTATTTCATCCCTGGGTTCCATATGGTGGCTTCTGGGAGTTCCAGTTTGTGCTCTCAGGGTGGTAAACTGGCTGCAGTGCCAGCCTCATCATGCCCTTGGACTACCCCATCTGGGTGAGGGAGAGAGCCTCTTTTGGGAGCTGCTACAAAATCTTAGGGTTCACTTTTTAAAAAAGAAAGCCTAAATTGAATTTCTTGACATCTCCATACCAGTCACTTTGATTGGAGGCTGGGCTGGGCTAAGTTAAGCCAATGAGGACCCACCCCAAAGAAAATAAGGGTAATGTTGACAGGAAAAGCAGGAATGAATGCTGGGACCAAGCCAAGAATGTCCGCTGCAGCAACGAATCACCAACCTACACTGTGAAACCAGCACTCTCCAAAGTTGGGGTGCAGGGTCCCCAGAGTGCATGGGGAAAAAATATTACAATGTCTATTTTTACTTATTTCCAATCTAAAAATAGAAATTAACTTTGCAAATATGTAGATAGACTTTGTTGCCCATATTTAGTCCCTATGTCAGACAGTCATGAGTTATGTCCTGTTGCCAAACACCGTGAGGAGAGAGTGGGTCTTCTCTCCACAAAGGGACTGACGGCATCGTTTCCTTTAACATATTGTGTTATACTGCAGTGTGCCCACTTAAATGGATTTACATATTATATGATCTAGTTTTAACTAAACTAGATTAAAAACATTTTAGGAACAGAACCATAAATTGAGGATAAACCTTCTTCCTATTAATAAGAAAAGGGCAGAGCTGACATGTTTCCTACTTCTGAAAAGAGCTCGCTGACTGACACATTAACAAGATAAAAACAAATGACTTAATTAGTTCTGACAATGAGTCAAACACAAAAGTAACAATAAAACTATGTGAAATATGGATTCACATTCATTATTATTAGTGATATCCTCATCCCTAGTATGCTTTGAGTTATTTGTTAGGAATATTGTACTTAGGATTACCAAGAACTTTAGAAACCAGGTATCTGGAACATAAAGACATTGAGACAGGTACCTATCATTTTTCTGGGGTGGGGGGGGTGATGTTCGAAGATATGCAGTACTCAATTCAGTACTTTAGAAAATTTCACTCAATTTGATATTAAATATTTAGAGACACTCTTTTAGATTTCTTACATAACAGCAAAAGACATACCTTGAGGGGGAACAATTATCTTCCTGATCTAATAAGGAATAGTAGAAATAGTACATGGAAAACAATATAATGACAAGCTAAAATGCATTTTTTGGTCAGCACACACCATTGGAATTGGCAAAAAAAAATTCAAAAAGCCACACACACACACACACACACACACACACACACACCCCTGAGGATTAGCAGGAAAAACAAGTATTAGAGCAAATTACACCATCCATAGTTGCTATATAGTGATGAAAATATGGATGCCTCAAATGTTTCATTGCTTATTAAAGATTGGCTAGGGCTTCCCTGGTGGCGCAGTGGTTAAGACTCTGCCTGCCAATGCAGGGGACACGGGTTTGAGCCCTGGTCTGGGAAGATCCCACATGCCGCGGAGCAACTAGGCCCGTGAGCCACAACTACTGAGCCTGCGCGTCTGGAGCCTGTGCTCCGCAACAGGAGAGGCCGCGATAGTGAGAGGCCCGCGCACCGCGATGAAGACTGGCCCCCGCTCACCGCAACCGGAGAAAGCCCTCGCACAGAAACGAAGACCCAACACAGCCAAAAATAAATAAATAAATAAATTTATAAAGATTGGCTAGATTCTGTTTCAATAATGAAATCAACAAAGAACTGCTTTTTGTGTGTGAGCAACTACAGAAAGCTATAGCGCTGGAAAAGATACATTCTTAATAATAAATGACTTCTTTAATGAAAGCAACGTCTTCTGGAAGAACTGTGTATGTGAAGCCACAGAAGAGTGGCTGCTTTGAACAGAGTGGAAGAAGGATTCAGGGTAAGGTTCCGCAGCTACCCTCACAGGTGGAATCCTGTGCTGCACGATTCACAGATGAGCTACTGCAGCAGAGACTGAGGCCAGCACTGCATAGCATGCTGTAGAAAGTCACTGATGTGGATTATTTTATAAATTAACATAGAGCAGAATATTTTAATATTTAGTAATGATATGAGAAGTGACTATGAAAACATTTTATACTACATTGAGGCTCACAGATCACCTTGGGGCAGAGACCATCAATGTTGTCGAACTTGAAAACTCAAACCTTTGTCTGATATAAAGACAGCTGTTCCAAATTTGTTGTCTTTTTATGTGATAACAAGGCTACCTATTATGTTAATCATGTTAAAAAAAGAATCCACACACAATCTACCATTTCGTGGAAAATTTGTGATGCTAATAATGAGTGAGAAAGTAATTGCTCTTAAAAACAAACTTGTGCTATGGAGAAAATATTTTGAAATCGGATATTTGGAAACGTTTCATTGTTAGGTGATTTTGTTGTCCCAAACAAAAAAGGTGTGGCACCATAAAAAACTCTCATGTATGCACATTTAAAAAACTTTAAGCATTGACATATATACACTACCAAATGTAAAATAGATAGATAGTGGGAAGCAGCTACATAGCACAGGGAGATCAGCTCAGTGCTTTGTGACCACCTAGAAGGTTGGGTTAGAGAGGGTGGGAGGGAGACACAAGAGGGAAGGGATATGGGGATATATGTATACATATAGCTGATTCACTTTGTTATACAGCAGAAACTAACACAACATTGTAAAGCAATTATACTCCAATAAAGATGTTTAAAAATAAATAAATAAATAAATAATTTTAACAAAATTTTCTAACCTGTTTAAAAAATCTTCCAGCAAAGAGTTTTAGTAGTTTATCTACTCACTTGTGAAAAGTTTAAATATGTAACAACTTTCAATTAATTTGAAGAACAAATGATTTCTGGAGCAGATGGAAATTTACTAGCCAAATTTAGACAAAACTTTTGCATGATTGATTTATAACACTGTCATAATTTTACGAGTGGGCCACTGATGCACATCTCCCATTTGATCTATGAACATTTGGAGTGTATGAGTCTGCTAGGGCTGCTGTAACAGAATACCACAAACTGGGTGGCTTACCGAATAAAAATTTATTTTCTCACAGTTCTGGAGGCTGGAAGTGCAAGATCAAGGTGCTGGCAGGGTTGGTTTCTGGTGAGGTCTCTCTCCTTGGCTTAGAGATGGTCACCTCCTTGATGTGTCCTCACATGACACATCTTATTGGGACACCAGTCCTATTGGATTAGGACTCCACCCTTCTTACCTCTTTTAACCTTAATTACTTCCTTAAAGGCTCTATTTCCAAATACAGCCACATTGGGGTTCAACATATAAGTTTTGGGAAAACACAATTCTGTCTATAAAAATGAGTTATCGGGCTTCTCTGGTGGCGCAGTGGTTGAGAAGCTGCCTGCCAATGCGGGGGACACGGGTTCGAGCCCTGGTCTGGGAAGATCCCACATACCACGGAGCAACTGGGCCTGTGAGCCACAACTACTGAGCCTGCACATCTGGAGCCTGTGCTCCGCAACAAGAGAGGCTGCGATAGTGAGAGGACCGTGCACCACGATGAAGAGTGGCCCCTGCTCACTGCAACTAGAGAAAGCCCTTGCACAGAAACGAAGACACAACACAGCCAAAAATAAATAAATAAATTAAAAAAAAAAAGTTATCTTTTTCACCTCTCACAGTCATCAAAACAAATATCAAAATAAACTGGACTTAGGATCAGACCTTCAACTGTCTCTGTCACAAAACGTTAAGCAAATATTTTCTAAATAAAATAAAAACACCACTCTCACTAAATTTATTATTATTATTTTTCCAGTGAGAGCATAAAGGTTTTTCAACCATTAATAAGTAAAATGATGTGTTTTTTAAATGTTGATTATTTTGTCTTTAACTCATCTTCTTGTTTTATATTTTGTGTATGTTTTATAATGTATATATTTAGTCCATTGTTATTGCTGGAGGTATGTTACCATAAAGTTTGAAGACCACTGCTACAGAAAACTAAATCTCACACTCAGGCCCAAAGAACATTTCTAGAATTGAATGCAATATTTATTATTGTTAATCACGTTCATTGTGACATTAATCAAATTCATTGTGACATTTTTGTTTAATCATTGAGAGCACCTGTGACAAGATGCTTTCATCAGCAACTTAGGGAAATATTTATTACATATTTATGTGTTTATTTACATACACAGAACAATGTATAATTTATATGTATGCCTATTCTACCCTGTCTAAAGGTGCTAGATTCACACAATCTTCTCCAAGTTAGTTTCTGAAAATTCTGTGAATTGGTAGTATAAATTATCCTATTGTGTTCACAAAACTATGATTTATGATAATCAATCTATTTATCATGAGCTTGACAGGCCTATTCATTTGAAAAACTAAAGGAATTTATATCATGAAATCTCTGATATTAAGTACACATCTGTTCCTTTTGCAGCCAGCATGCTTTCACCCCACTTCAGGTAACCATATTGCACATCCCTCTAGAATACCATTCCTCTTCCACTCTTCATCCTTGTGTTCTAGTCCACTCTAGAGCGAAAGCAATGATCTCTAGGGTAAGCTAATGCCTTTCATTCCCTTGGACACAGTTCAGCAGTAGACATCTGACAGAAGTCAGACCAATAGGGCCAATGAGATCCAATTTCAAGATTTCTGTTCTACCCATCAGGGAAGGCTACTTTCTCTTCCACTGGCCAGGGGACAAGATGATGTGAGTTTGAAGCTGCAAGGGGCCGCTTCCTGGGACCTGAGATACTGCCAATCATAAAGAGACAGAGCCAAGAGATGGAGCCCAATAATATCATCAGAGCCTCAAACTGAGCTGTACCTGATTAGCCCCAGAGTTTTTAGCTTTGTTGTCTGCTTGGTTTTGCTCAAGCCTCTTAGGTTGAGTTTTTTGATCATAATTGAAAAAAGTCCCAACTGATCATCAGGCCATAAATATAATTACAGAGTGTTTAAAACAACAAAATAGTTAGCATATGCAAATGCAACAGTCCTTTAAGCCTAATCTTTGTAAGAGGTGTGAAGTATCAAAGCTGGGAAAAGGAAATGGTTTTCTCAAACACTTGCAGAAGAGCAGATGTTCTGTCCACTGCACTAGGCTGCTTCCTCCGTTTCCCAGCTTGCTGCAGACATGGGGATGTGTATTATTTAAGATACCTTTAACACAAGTGATTAAACTCAACTTATACTAGCCTAAGACAAGAAGGAACTTATTGGCAAGAAATAACATCTCAGAGACTTGAATGGGACTTGTGGTAGGCTAAAAAAATGCTCCCCCCCCCCGACTCCCACAAAGATTTATTTACTTCCTAATCTCTGGAACCTGCAAATGTTACCTTCTAGGCAAAAAAGTGAATATTACTTATATGGCAAAGATGTGATTAAGTTGAAGATCTTGAGAGGAGGATCTTATCCTTGATTTTCCAGGTGGGCCCAAAATGCAATCGTGTGCATTTTTTTTTTTTAATGTTCTCTTTAAATTTATTTATGTATTTATTTATGGCTATGTTGGGTCTTCGTTTCTGTGCGAGGGCTTTCTCTAGTTGTGGCAAGCGGGGGCCACTCTTCATAGCGGTGCGCGGGCCTCTCACTGTCGCGACCTCTCTTGTTGCGGAGCACAAGCTCCAGATGCGCAGGCTCAGTAACTGTGGCTCACGGGCCCAGCTGCTCCGCGGCATGTGGGATCCTCCCAGACCAGGGCTCGAACCCGTGTCCCCTGCACTGGCAGGCAGACTCTCAACCACTGCGCCACCAGGGAAGCCCCGTGTGCATTCTTATAAGAGATAGGCAGAGGGATATTCAACACAGACAAAGGAGAAGAGACACACATAGAAGGCCATGGGAAGTGAAGATGGGAGATGGTACAGTCACAGGCCAAGGAACACCAGGGAATGCTGGCAGCTACCAGAAGCTGGAAGAGGCAAGGAACAGATTCTCCCCGCAGAGCTTGCAGAGGGAGCACTGCCCTGCCCACACCTTGATTTCAGTCTTCCGGTCTCCAGAACTGGGAGAGAAGAAATTTCTGTTGTTGTGAGCCACCAAGGTTGTGGTAATTTTTTATGGTAGCCCCAGGAAATGAATACAGTATTCAATGCTATATGCTCGCTCTCTTTCTCTCATCAGACTCTCAGCTTATTCTGCAGTTTTAGTTTCTCCATATGGCTGACAAGATGGCTAGTGCAAGTCCCCAAATTGCATCCTCCCAGCTTTGGTACCACAGCAAGAAGAGAGCGTGTATTTTCCCAAGGTCGTGTACATCCAACCCAGGGAAGGATTCTGATTGGTCCCGTTTGTGTCATGTTCCCCCCACCGCTACCATGTGCTTGGACAAAGCATATTGTCAAGGGGGTGGTCCTGTGCTTGGCTGTATTTGGGTCATGATACCATCCCTATAGCAGGCAGTGCATTCTGATTAACAGCTTCCCAAAAACACATGGTATGGGGCAGGAGGTTTTTCCCAAGAAAGGACACTGGGCAGACTAAAACAACAAATATCCAGAACAAGGCAGTCGGCCAGATTCCTGGGCTCTTTCCCAGCTTGGGACACCATGAGGACGTGTAGGGTTATGGGCAGAGGAACAACAGACTTGTCTCTGGGACATGGGACATTGGATATTCCCTCCCCTAATCCAGATGAAGGAGTAAACAACTGCCTTTGAAATTTATGTGGAGACTGGAAAAGCTGCATGTTTGATCAAAATCATGGGCCCACCCTCCTGTATGTTCCAGTCAGAGAGGGACTGGTCTGGGCTGGATGAGAGGGTGGCCTCAGTGGTGCATGAAGTTAATTGGCAGTCGCAGATTATGGATAGGCTGGGACTCTCCTGAGAGGACCCCTGGGGATAGGACTTCTTCATGGCCAGAGCTCAAGGCTGAAGAGAGCCCTTCCTCATTCTCTGGCAATTTCATTTCTCTCTCCTTTCCCCCTTTTAATCTCCCTCCCTCTACTACCCTCCCTCTCTCTTTTTTCTCTCTTCTTCTCTCCTAACTTCCCCCCTTGGGATAAGAAGCAGGATGCTAACGCACCAGCCATGGGCTTTGTAGAAAGCAGTTTATGATTTTTTTTCCCCACTGAAAAGCAATGCCTTCCCCTGCCTAGTTTTGGTGGAACAGTCTATTATCAGCACAATCACTGACATTTATCATAAAACCTCACAGACTGAGATTCTTCCAGGGTCTGGGCTACTCCCCGGGAGTAAATCAGGTATTTTGAGCAATGGCAGGGCTTCTTTCAGACCTTTAGGTATTATTTTTAATGCAACAGCAAAACCTAAAAATGGAAGTGAATAAATGCAGCTAGTTAAAGAAACTGACCTGCACATGAAGGTCATGCAGTAGAAGAACTTGGTTCATTTAGGATGTGTGAACGTGGCAGAAAATGTTCATTTTTACTGGCTTTTCATGGTAAATAGAAATGCTGCCATTAACCTGCTGAATACGACTCAGAGTGAACCTACCAGAGATGCTGCCGGGAAGCCCCCTCCAGCTGGGTCTGCCCCCTTGATGTTTTTTCTTTGCCCTCATTAAATTTTTAGGCACTTATGGCTTCTTCCAAAGAAAGCTGACTCTTTCAAGTTACTGACTTCAATAGCTGTAATGGGTGTATGGGGGAGGGGAAGGGGGGGAATGTAATATCTCTTCCTTGCAGATAGACGTACAGTTTATTTTTTAATGTGAGGAAATGGTGCTACTTCAGTATGAATGGAAATCTGTGGACCAGATTGACTGTGTGTTGGGGGATCCCCAAGATCACTCCCAGTTCCATGATTTGCTAGGATCAACAGGACTGGGCACATAGTTGTGTTCACAGCTACGATTTATTATAGTGAAAGGATACAAAGCAAAACCAGCAAAGGGAAAAAGCATGTGGGACAAAAACCAGAAGAAACCAGGTGCAGGCTTCCAAGAGTCTATTGCCATTGGAGTCACTCAGAATGCACGGAATTCTTCCAGACCCAAATTGGGACAAGTGTGAAATATTGTCTATCAGGGAAGCTCATTAAGACTCGTGACCGGGGCTTTTATTGGGAGCTGGTCATATAGGCACACTCTGCTTGGTCCTACTAGAATTCCAGAGTTTTAAAAGGAAAGCAAGTGTTCAGCACAAGCCATACTGTTTGCACAGATTAGGCACAATGAACCACTCTCATCGTTTCTGGGAATGGTGGGAACCCTCCTGAAATCCAAGTTTCCTGATGCCAGCCATGGACCAAACTTGCAATCAGGACTTTCTAAGGATAGCAGTCTCAGGCCTGCTATGTTAACTCTATAATCTCCACAATTTGCCAGTGTCTGTAGCTTTTCCTGCTTTAAGGAAAACTTGAAGTTATAAAACAGAACTTATTAAACATATATTGGGAGATACACCATGAAGCCTCAAATGTCTGTCATGCTCCCACCTTTCTTTCAAATTGGATTTATATACCATGTGTTTATCCTGCTATCCTGGCCATAAACGATGAAACAAGAGATTTCTCCTTGAGCCAAAAGCTGAGAAGTGCAGTTGGACAGGATCTAGACCAAGAGTCACAGAATGTGACCAATAAGGGGAGCACTAGGGTGGGGCATGACAAACGGATCCCATCCGTTGTCTTTGGAAGAATAAATGCTAGATGGAGAAAGGGAAAGTGGGTGACTAGAGCTCAGACTGAGTGAGAGCAATGTTGAGTTGTTGTTCCAGGTCTTCGTGAAGCCTGGTGTGCTCCCCAGTTTTGGAAGTCTACGGTCAAGATGGAGAGGATGCCTCCTGGCTCACATTCTCATGTATCCTTGCAATGAATTCCTTTACTAATGAGGGTGTGTCTTTTCCAAGCAGCCTGAAAGAGCCTAGCAGACACGGGGGTAAATTTTCCCTTTACAAAGAGATTTGGCAACTAAAATTAAAAGAGTTGTACTAGAGAGCATCCAAGGAAACTTGAAAGAGTACAGTTTAGGTCAATAACAGGAAGTAGTACCTTACACTGCCAAAAGGAAGTTTCAGAACACATTCCACTCCCTTAAAATTAGAAAACATAAGTAGGCTTAAGAAAATCTTTAAAACTTATCTGTGTGGTTGAGTCATAAGGAATTATCGGGAAAAGCTCAATATGTTGGGACTATTTCCTCTTCTATGAGATGGATGTCGGGAAAGAGAGTGATGATCTCCTATGGCATAACTGTGGTGTCCCGGGCAGTACCAACCCAGGACGGCCTGAAGCAAGGGTTCCTCTTGATGAGGCTGCCAGCAGGGGCTGTGAAGTTGAGAATGGCCTCTGAGGACATGAGCCCCAGAAGCCCTAAACCAGACCTGAACAGTGAGCTGAAGCATTGTGATGGGCTCAGTGGGAGGCAACATTCAACCCCTGCATCCAAATCAGGCTCAGAGGCAGGAATATAGTGTATTTATTTATCAATTTGTCTGTGGACTAAATATATCAAGAGTCAACATTTTGGGTCTCTGCAAGGATGAGGGTAATTAGAAGTACACTCCGTGGACACACTGCCTAGCCCAGCATGTTCTTGTGAAAGGCCCTCAGAACATACAGTTAGTGTGGGAGACACAGTGCCTGCCACCTGGCTAAGTAAGTGCTTCAGAGACTCCCATTGACATGTTGTGGGCTGAGGCAGGACTGTGATTAGAAAGGATGGTTTCATTCCAACACCATCGCGTTCTTAAGAAAAGGATAACCTCTCTTTAACTGGCATGTGACCTTTTAGTTGAACTTGGAGTATTTGGGGCTGTTCAGAGATAGTGCTAAACGGCACAAGAATACTTACTCTGTGATGATTGTTCCCTGGTGAGCTTCCTGCAGTAAAAATGATAAGGGTTGTCTGAGACTATCCAGTTTTAGTATTGGGGCCATTTCCATCCTTTGTTATTAAAAATGGGCTCAAGTTCTCTTTCTCTATAGGGGGAGGGGAAAATTAATAGTTTCCTTAGGCATTCAGGGCACAGTTATGCTTCTGAATACGGAGAAATGGTTAAGACTACAGATTCCAGTGTATGAGAGACCTGCAGCTTACTAGCTGATTGGGCCAGTTACCTAAGCTCTTTGCTCTTCAGTTTCATCTGTAAAACGTGGAGAATAATAATATCACACAGGGTTTTTGTGAGGATGGAACTGGATAATGTATGTAAAACACTTAGTGCCTAGCACAGAGTGAGTTCTTAATTACTACTTAGCTATTTATTTAACTATTTTATTTTTTCATAGGTACTGAACCTGCATACAAGTACTTTATTCCAGAACCTTCCAATATCAGAATTCCATTGCTGGAAGTGGTCTAGAGCAGAATGTTTTATAGACAGTTAGCAGGGACAGATTTGAGCCATTTTTAAAATGAAGTAGACCTTTGTCATTCGTGGATTTCAGTTTTGTGGTTTCAGCTATTCATAGACAATCTCAAGGGTTCATGACGTGGTATATATTTTATATATACATATATATATATACATATATATATATACACACACATATATATATATGTATATATATATATATATACATATATATATATATATATATATGATATATATCACCTTACTCTAAAAGGGATAAGAAGTAGTGAGGATGAAGTAGAATCATTTTGAGTACCCACCCAGTCATGCTCTTCTCTGAGAACTTCCCTCCAACAAAACAGATGGACCCCCAGAGCTGGCTTGTGACCCCTCACCACAGCTGATGGGACACCTGACCCAGGGAGAGCTGATCTGGTGTTTGAGTCAACCTAATTTTCTCTCCCGGATTGTTATTTTCTGGAGATACATGAAGAAGAAATTGGGGATCACATCTCATGATAGACATAATTTATTTTCAAATGGTTCAGGAAAAACGTGTATATATGTGTATGTATTATACAGAGAGAGAAAGCAAACATCACAGAGTTATAGCAATTAATAAATCTAAATGAAGGGTATACAAATGTTCATTGTACTATTTTTTTTTTTTTTTTTTTAGCAGGAATGCCTTTTTTTTTTATTTGTTTATTTATCCATTTATTTTATTTATGGCTGTGTTGGGTCTTCGTTTCTCTGCGAGGGCTCTCTCTAGTTGTGGCAAGTGGGGGCCACTCTTCATCGCGGTGCGCGGGCCTCTCACCATCGCGGCCTCTCTTCTTGCGGAGCACAGGCTCCAGATGCGCAAGCTCAGTAATTGTGGCTCACGGGCCCAGCCGCTCCGCGGCATGTGGGATCTTCCCAGACCAGGACTCGAACCCGTGTCCCCTGCATTGGCAGGCGGACTCTCAACCACTGCGCCACCAGGGAAGCCCCCATTGTACTATTAATTCAGTTTTTCTTTGGTTTAAAATTTTAAACACTGGAAAAGATTTTAATGGAAAATGAAAAGCCCCTTTAAAAAGATTAAAACGAAACAAAACTCCTTGAGTTACAATGAGCTCCTGAGCCTCTAGGCGTCTCTCCCAGGCTCTGAGCTGAGAAACTGCATGTTAATCTTGGGTGGAGGGGCCAAGCATACACAGAAGAGAAAGCTGTACTTCAGAGAGAGACAAGAGAAGCAAAGGTACAGAAACATGCAGAGGGGAGAGAGCCTGAGATCCCTGGGAAATGGGGAGCATGGGGTGCATTCCTGATCTCTTGGTTCTGGGTCCAGAGGCCTGGTTCTAGTGTAAGGTCTACCTCTTCTTTCTGTCTCTGAGGTTCATGGAATACCCTGGTAGCTTTCCAATAAATTCTTAATTTTTTTTTTTTTTTTTTTGCTTAAGCTATCTTGAGTTGTTCTGGCCCTTTTGAAAAAATGGGCTCCAATCAAGCCCCCTGGCCAGTCTGTGGTAACTGGTGCAGTGGGGCGTGTATGATCCTCCTCCTCTGAGCTGAGATCGGGAAGAGTGGCTTAACTGGAGAACGTGCCTTGCAGACTGCTAGCTTCTGCATCTCAATGGAGTCGAGGTGGAATAAAAGTCTTAACTGGAAGCATAATTTTCAATTGTACTTTACAGCTTTTGGAAGGGTAAACCACACGTGCAGTGGGAACATATTCTTCAGGCCACCAACTCAGGTGTGGGCTAGGGCGTAGGGGAGTAACATTTGTGCCTTTTCGATGCTGAATTTAAGTCCTATCTTCAGCCTTCCTCCTACCTGGTAGCAGAGTCTGAGTTTGCTCCCTGGGTTCAGTGTTTTTCCTCTTTTCCCCTGGGGGAGTGCGTTGGTGAGGACGGGCTATAACCCTGGGTCATCACCACCGATGCACGCCTGGCATCTCCAATGACCTCCCTCACCCTCTGGTCCTCCTGGCCCGCCTGCTCTTGGGGTCCAGACCTGCTGCCTCAGTGCACAGGGACTCTCTGAGGTAGCTTCTGGCCTCTCAGCCCACGCCTTCTCTAGGGCCAGACCCTGCAACTGCTCCACTGCCCACGGGGGTAGAGTCTTGCCCCTCCCTGGGCTCAGATTTCCCCAGCAGGATTCTGAGTGGTCTGTTCATTTTCCTCCCTGGCTTAGCTTGTGGAAGGGCACAAGCACCTTTCTCAAGTTACTAGCTGACAATCTTTCTCTTTCCTCTTGTGCAACCCTGGGATGGTGGACTGGATCATAGAGCCTCCCCTGGAAGTCTTCTCAGCCTCTTGTTTATGGCACATTTTCTTTTAAAACATAGTGTTTTATTCTTACTAGAGTACCTATACAGAAATAGCTTATTTGGTTGTTTTCTTTAATTACAAAATAACCAGAACTAACAAAGAGAGTCTTTCTATATTGCTCTTCTAGAAACATGGGATTCACAATTTAATAATATATAATTTGACATGATTTTATGCCCTGAATTTTTTTTGTTATTAGCTTTCGATATCTAAAGGTCAAGCTTTTGGATCTCAAAACGCTTTTTTCTTGCAAAGCCTATTTGAAACCCCAAAGCTAAGAACTGACTTGTTATTTGCATTTTGTTGTAACAAATCTACCCTGAGACAATGACAACTTCAGGTCTAGGTCAAACGCAGATTGGACAAAGGATAGCAGAAAGTGTGCAGGTGGGTAGGAGGAGAAGACATTGGGTCATAGTATCCACTCTATACGCCAATGGAGTATTCATGAATTGGGGGATTTAAATAGACCCCTGTGTTCCCCTTGCCAAGCTCAAGGTTTTCCTCTGTAGAAAGAGGAAAAGATTTTCCCTTGCAAAGGTTCTACTATATGGTGACGTCTCTTCTACCTGAAACTTGGATTGGACTTAATTGAAACACAGCTAGGGATAGGAAGTAGCAAACAAAGTCTCAGAATCACGAAAACAGGCTTCATAGAAGACGTACACCAAAGAGTTCGTTCATAGGCAAGCCCCTTAAAGCCTCCAATAAAGCTTATTTGTTCTTGTTACATATTCAAACACACCCAAGTTATCAAGTTTCTAGGCTAGATTGGGGTTGGTAAGTGACAGGAGGATCTAGCTGTATATTGCAAACAGTAAGAAAAAGTGCTGTTAGCATGATAGCAACAGAAGAGTCAGAAATACAACAAAAATCAGATATAAACATTTAAAACATCAGTGCTGTCTAGGGACATCAGTGTAAAGACAGCATGTCTTAAATTTCTCTTTTGTTTCTGTAACCAGAACTATAATTGATCAGTGTCTTAGAGCTCAGTGGAAATTCAGAGGAATCTAATCCAAGTATGAAATATGGGATTCATAATTTAATAATATGACATAATAATAATAGTGTGAAATGATTTTATGCCCTAAATCTTTTGGCGCATTAGCATTTGACAAGTAAAAGCCAAGATTTTAGATCTCAAAACTTTTTTTTTTTCTCTTTTGCAAAGGCTATTATGGGCTGAATTGTGTCTCCCCCAAACTCATATGTTGAAGCCTCAACATCCAGTACCTTAGAATGTAACTGTCTTCTGAGAAAGGGCCTTTAAAGAGGTGATTAAGCTAAAATTAGGCTATTAGGGTGCGCCCTAGTCCAATCTGACTGGTGTCCTTATAAGAAGAGGAGATGAGGACACACAGAGACGCCCAGTGATGCACACACACGGAGAAAAGGCCACATGAGGCCATGGAGAGAAGGCAGCCATCTGCAAGCAAAGGAGAGAGACCTCAGATGAAACCAAACCTGCCAACACTTTGATCGTGGATTTCCAGGCTCCAAAACTGTGAGAAAATAACTCTGTTGTTTAAGTCACCCAGTCTGTAGTATTCTGCTATGGCAGCCCTAGCAAAATAATATGAAGACTATTTTGAAACACAAAAGCCAAGAACTGACTTCTCTGTTATCTGCATTCTACTGAAAAAAGTCTACCTAAGGTTTTGTGGTTTAGTCACAGAGCAGACCACGGGTTTTTCCAAGGTCTCCAGGAAGGTACAGAATTGAACCAAGTGCTCCCCAACCCAACCTCCTGCCCACCAGGCAGCAGCTTGGTGTAGCAGAAAGAACCTAAGGCTTTAGGTTCAAATACAGGGCCCTGCCACTTAGAAGGTGGGCTGCAGTTTACAATCTCCTTCACTTCTCTGAGCCTCAGTTTGCCCATTTACAAAACACAGATGAGGTGTGCAAATTATATGAGATTACATTCAGGTTATATGTGCAAAACACCTAGCACAGGCCTGGTGCATAATAGGCAGAAAACAAGTATAGTTCTATTATTATTTCTACTCACCATATGATAACCTTAAGTCGTCAATAAAAGATTAAACTCTGTATGTTATTTTCTGTTGAAGAAGCGGGGGGTATGAATTTTTAAAACAGATTTTTAGGCTTATGTGATAAGATTCAAATGTCTTGATGGTTAAAGGGATGAGCATTAGGTATTCAGAATGCTGGATTATCCAGAACTATTCTCCAAAGACGTCAATAGTTGAGACTTCAGTGTAAATATTTTGTGACCTCTGAACAGTTAATTCCTATTCTCCTTTTTAATTTTTTACTCCAAGAATCCCAGTTGTCTCATAAATGCCCCATGGCTTCTCAGAACCCCCTCAGAACTTTTTTTTTAAACTATATTTTATTCTTTTCTGTATTCCCCCAAATGTCTATAATGACTGCATATTAATTTTAAACCAAGACAAAAACCATCATAAAACCTACCAAGAGATCAGGTAAGAGAGTACAAAATAAATTTGATTATTTGGTCATTGCTGACCTTAGTGGAAGGTGTTTAGGTGAGTGATAGTGACAGATGTCAGTATGCATAGGTGGAGGAGTGACTGAAAAGTGATGAAGTGAAGATATGTGTGGATGAGAGCATGAAAAGCTAGCTGGATTTGGGGAACCCTTTTTTCAGATGGGAGAAGACTTGGATAGGAAGTAGCTCTTGGAGAGGGTGAGATTATAAAAATATAGACAAAAGAGCAAGGCCTGGGGAGAGGCAGGAGGGATTGGGTTGAGACTCAGGGAGGTGAGGAGGTTAGCCTGAGACAGGAGGACTGAAATCTCTTCCTCTGGGCTAGGCAGGAAGGAGGAAAGTTGTGGCCATGATAGGTGAGTTTAGAAGAAGAGGAAAGAGAAATTAAGGGGTTCCGATCTGATGGCCCATTTTCTCTGTGACAAATGATCTCAACTGCTGAGATTGACGAGGATAGGCTGGAGAAAGAGCTGTGGAAGGTGTGTGGAGTTGCCAACACGGAGAATGAGAAAGGGCATTTAGTAGAGACAAGTGAAATCATTGCTGGTCAGGGTTGAGGGCCTGGTCAAGGTTGAGAGAAAATAGGGTTATAGAGACAACAGTGAGTTACTAAAAGTTTTTGAGGAGAGGAGCAATGTGATGACAAATGTGTTTCAGGGATTTTATAAAGTGCTGGTATACCAGATGGTGCAGGTAAGCTTTGCCAAGTTCTAGGCTGACTAGTAATGGGACTGAAGGAGGGACAGTGAGCAGGGTCTTCTTGAAGGAAAACCATCTAGACCTTTATAATAAGACAGATGTCTTCAAGCCACATTTCTCCTTGACTGGCTGGCTCCCTGTGACACTCTGACAATAGGGGATACTAAAGGGAGACTGGAAGGCTGGAGGAGATTCTTGGAACTGTTTTGCTTTCTGTTCCTGTCAGTGTCACCCCAGGAAATGTTGTTCACCATGTCGATGACAATGGGTTCTGGTTTCCATTTTTTTCACACTTTTGAACCATCCCCCTGGAGATACCAGCCCCAGCCACTGGCCCCATCTCCTCAGAGATGAGTTCCAGCTTGGCGGGTCCTTCCTCTGAGCTCCAGAGGCACCAGCACTAACAGGCAGCCCCCATGTCTGAACCCCAGCTCAGCAGGGCCACTCTTCTAAGCTTCTAGATTCTGATAACCCTGACCTGTTCTTCTCTTTTCCCCTTGCCCTAGGATGGTAGCTGCTTCCTGAATTCTCTTCTACTTTTCAGTCTCCAATACCTGCTTAATCAGTTTCTTTAGTTAAATTCTTTCTGTAAAAATAACTGATGTGGATTTTGTTTTCTTGATTAAATTCTTACCATAGAGTCACCATATTAGTTTGCTAGGGTTGCTGTTATAAACTACCAAAAACTGGGTGGCTTCAGCAACAGACATTTATTATCTTGCAGATCTGGAGGCTGGAAGTCTGCAAGCAAGGTGTTGGCAGGGTTGGTTCCTTCTGAGGGTCATGAGGGAAGGATCTGTTCCATGCCTCTATCCTTGCTTCAAATGGCCATCTTCTCCCTATGTCTCTTCACACCATCTTCCCTCTATGTGCATCTGTTTCCAAATTTCCCCTTTTTAGAAGAACACCAGTCACACTGGATTAGAACTCATCCTAATGACCTCACTTTAACTTGATTACCTCTATAAAGACCCTATCTCCAAATAAAGTTACATTCTGAGGTACCAGGGGTTAGGACTTCAACATATGGAGGGCCACAGAATTCAACCCATAACTGTTGCCTTCAGCATAATGAACAGCAATTAGAGAAAACTGCGTGTTTAAGTTTTGCTTAGCCCACTTTTAGCTCTATATCCTTACACAAGTAGCTTAATCTCTCAAAGCCTCAATTTTTGTCTTCTATAAAATGGATATAGTAATTCCTACTTCAAAGATTAAATTAGATAATATAAAGATATCCCAATTCTCCTTTCTTTTTTACATTTTGTAGAAGAAAAATGTGTTTTCCCCCCACTCACTCCATTATTCTCATCCTGTTTAGATGGAAAGATGAAGTTTTTAAATAATTAATTAATTAATTAATTAATTTTTGGCTGCATTGGGTCTTCAATACTGCGCACGGGCTTTCTCTAGTTGGTGACGAGCGGGGGCTACTCTTCGTTGTGGTGCGTGGGCTTCTCATTACGGTGGCTTCTCTTGTTGTGGAGCACGGGCTTTTGTTGTGCGGGCTTCAGTAGTTGTGGCATGCAGGCTCAGTAGTTGTGGCTCGTGGGCTCTAGAGAGCAGGCTCAGTAGTTGTGGTGCACAGGCTTAGTTGCTCTGTGGCATGTGGGATCTTCCTAGACCAGGGCTTGAACCTGTGTCCCCTGCATTGGCAGGTAAATTCTTAACCACTGTGCCACCAAGGAAGCCCGAAAAGATGAAGTTTTGCTGCTCACAACCGACTTTGAGACTTGACTGACAGGCTGTACTGACCACTGGAAATTCAGACCTCCACCAACAGCTCTCTGAAGTCCTTCATTCTAACTCAGGTGGTGTCACCAGGGCTGCCTCCCACCCTTCCTTTGCTCTGTAACTCATTTCTCTGCTCCCTTTGGCACCATCTGGGCGTGTCTCTGTTAGAGACCCCACTTTCCCAAACAAGTTTTCGCCAAGTTTCTGGCAGCTAACCACACCCCTGCCTCTCAGGGGAAAGTGCTTTTCCACACACTACTTTGTTTAGAAATCCTTGTCCCTGGAAGCTAACAAGCTGTGAGTTGCTTAAAATGTAATGGTTACCTACGAGCAGCACAGCTAAATATAGTCACAAAAAATGCAGTATTTTGAAAAAGAAGAGCATTGTTTAAACAGGATTTTTGAATAGTTTCTTCCATGTAGGGATACAGTGAGAGGGCTTAGTGAAGCCTGAATTATATACTTTGAAAGCAAATGGAATTTTTAAAGTGGTATGAAAGTTAATTTTGTCTATCAACTTGACTGGGCCATGGGTGCCCAAACACTTGGTCAAGCATTATTCTGGGTGTTTCTGTGAGGTTGTTTTTGGATGCGATTAGCATTTGAACCTGTAGATAGAGTAAAGAAGAGAGCGCTTTCCCTAATGTGGGCTGGCCTCATCCAAATCAGTTGAAGGCTTGAATAGACCAAAAATGCTGACTTCCTCCTGAGTGAGAGAATTCCTCCTGCCTGACAGCCTTTGAACTGGGACATCAGCTTTTTCCTGCTTTTGGACTAGAACTAAAACATTGGTTCTTCCTGGGTCTTGGGCCTGCTGGCCTTCAGACTGGAACTACACCATTGGCTCTGCAGGTCTCCAGCTTGTGGACTCACCCCATAGATCTTGGGACTTGTCAGTCTCCGTAATCATGTGAACCAATTCCTTATAATAAATCTCTTTCTCTCTATATATTGTACTTCCGATTGGTTCTGTTTTTCTGGAGAACACTGACAAATTCAGGCTGGAAGGAATTTTAGCAGTGCATCTTAAACTTTAATATGAATACGAATCACCTGGGATCTTGTTTAAATGCAGATTCTGATTCGAGAGGTCTGGGGTGGGGTCTAAGATTCTGCAGTTCTGAGAAGTTCATCGGTGATGCTAATACTGTTTGTCTACCAACCACACTTTGAATAGCAAAGCTTTAGTGATCATAAAACAGAGGTTCTCAATCTTGGTTGCACATTACAATTATTTGGAGTGCTTCTAACAAACACTAGTTCCTGGTTCACCACCGCCCCTCGCCCCTCGCCCCCCGCCCCTCGCCCACGCCCACGCCCACGCCCAGAGTTCCGTTTTTTTAATTAATTAATTAATTAATTAATTTATTTCTTTTTGGCTGAGTTGGGTCTTTGTTGCTGCACGCAGGCTTTCTCTAGTTGCAGCTCTTCATTGCTGTGCGTGGGCTTCTCATTGCGGTGGCTTCTCTTGTTGCGGAGCACAGGCTCTAGGCGCACAGGCTTCAGTAGTTGTGGCACGCAGGCTCAGTAGTTGTGGCTCATGGGCTCTAGAGCGCAGGCTCAGTAGTTGTGACACGTGGGCTTACTTGCGCTGAGGCATGTGGGATCTTCCCGGACCAGGGCTCGAACCCGTGTCCCCTGCATTGGCAGGCGGATTCTTAACCACTGCACCACCAGGGAAGCCCCAAAGTTTCTGATTTAACTGGTATGTGTTTGGACTCAGGCATCAGTGTCTTTTTTCAAAACATCCCAGGTGATGCTAATGTGCAGCTAGGGTTGAGAATCACTGCTCTGGTCGGGGCTGCTCAAAATAGGTACAGGAATCACCTGGGAATCTTGTTAAAATGCAGATTCTCAGCCTGGTGCCTGAGATTCTGCATTTCTAAAGAGCTTCTAGGTCACATCAAGGCTGCTGGTCCACTGAACACACTTTGAGTAGGAATGGTCTAATTCAGTGTTCCTCAACTTTGGCACTACTGACATTTTGGGCCAAGATAATTCTCTGTTTTAGGAGACTATCCTGGACATTGTAAGATGTTTAGCAGCATTCTTGGCCTCTACCTACTAGATGCCAGTAGCACACCCACACACACCTGTGACAACTAAAAATGTCTTCAGACACTGTCAAGTATCCCCTGAGGGGCAAAACCACCACTGCTACCACCACTGCCCACCGTGTTGGTGTAATCCAACCTTCTCATTTTATTGCAAACTGAAGTCCTGTTACAATGTCCACATCTTCTAGGCTCTCAGAACCTCTAGGTAATTGAAAGCTGACAGATTACAAAACGATGACTGCCTCAAACATAGAATGGTAGGTAGAATAATGGCCTTGCAAAGATGTTCAAATCCTCATTCTTGAAACCTGTGAATATGTTACTTTACATGGTAGAAGAGGCTTTGCAGTTATAATTAAGGACCTTGAAATAATGGATTATTCTGGGTTATCCAGGTTGGCTCAATGTAATCACTAGGGAATAGGAGATGTGATGATGAAAGCAATGTCAGATAGAGAGAAAGATTAGAAGACACTATGCTGTTGGCTTTGAAGATGAAGGAAGAGGCCACAAGCCAAGGAATGTGGGTAGCTTCTTGAAGCTGGAAAAGGCCAGGGAATGAATTCTCCCCTGGAGCCTCCAGAAGGCATGCACCCTTGCCTACACCTTGATGATAGCCCAGTGAAACCCATTTCAGATTCTGAACTTCAGAACTGTAAGAGAATAAATTTGTGTTGTTTTAAGCCAATAAGTTTGTGGTAAATTGCTACAGCAGTCATAAACTAATACACAGGGAAACACGATAAGCAGATAAACAGTCCTTTGCTGTGGGAGAAGCAGAAGTAAGGTTGCACTTGGGTAGAATGGAGTGGATGGGAAGGCTGCTGAGGAAACTGAAGAGACCCTGTTTTGGGGGGGAATCAATAACACTGTTCCAAGTCGAGCATTATGAATGGACAATTCTGCGTGAGCCCAGGCAGGACTACTGGAAACAGATGGACAAGGCGCACACCTGGCAGATTTGGGCAGAGTGCAGGTGTGGCGTCATAGAAATCAGATCACTGCTTCTGTGCTTTGGCCCAGCAGGCGTGGATGTGGCTTTGAGGTCCTCAGAATTTGCTGCATATTAGAATCACCTGGGAAGATTTAAAAAATCCTGCTGCTCAGGCTGTATCCTATACTCATTAAGTAAGAATCTCTGGGGACATTAGTAGTTTTTAAAACTTCATGTTATTCAAATATGAAGGCGCACTTGAGAACTACTTTAGAAGGGGAAACAGGTGAGGGACAGACCAATAAATGCAATGAACTCTAATCAACTTGTTTCTGGAACAACAGTCCTTTGGTAATTTGAGGTGCTACGTTCTTGAGGGGAATGATGCAGGTGAGAAACCTGGTACCACCTCATGTCCCACAGCTGGTAATTTGGGGAGTAAAGATGTGGTCTCGGGACTTCCCTGGTGGCTCAGTGGTTAAGAATCCACCTGCCAATGCAGAGGACCTGGGTTTGAGTCCCAGTCTGGGAAGATCCCACATGCCACGGAGCAACTAAGCCCGTGTGTCACAACTACTGAGCCTGCGCTCTAGAGCCCATGAGCCACAACTACTGAAGCCTGTGCACCTAGAGCCTGTGCTCTGCAACAAGAGAAGCCACTGCAACGAGAAGCCTGTGCACTGCAACGAAGGATAGCCCCTGCTCACTGCAACTAGAGAAAGCCTGCGCGCAGCAACAAAGACTCAATGCAGCAAAAAAAAAAAAAAAAAAAAAAAAAAAAAAAGAATATAGAGCCCAGAAACAAACCCATACACTTAAAAACAAAAAAACAATGTGGTCTCAACCAGGTTGTACATAGGCAGGTCCAACTGCAAGGCAGTGGGGACCTCAGCAGCAGGGCAGGGCGTTGGGGAAGAGAAGAAGGCTGGGACTATTGAGGGCCAGGGCCGAGAGTGAGGGTAGGTTTCTAAATCATGGCATCCAGAGAAATTGGGGGAATCCACAGAGTTACCTACACTGAGAAAAGTGAAAGTCTCCAGGAATGCACAAACCACCATAACCTTCATCTGTATAACTTTCCCTGGTATTTCAGGTCATATCTTAGAGATACTTCTTCCAGGAGTCCTTCCCTAACCTCCAAGCGTGAGTTAGAGTCTCCCTTTTAAAGCACCATTTTAATAGTCTGCCACATTTAATCCTTCTAAGCCTATGTTATAGTAGTTAAATGATCCTCCGTGTCCTCAAGCTAAATGTGATTTATGTAAAAACAGTGCCATGGCCCATGTGTAGAGTCTATTTATTATTATATAGCCTCTGGATAAGGCAGAAACATGGCACTTGTGGCAGAGTAAGAAATTATATCTTGAACCTTGATGTGCAGAGGAAAAAATAAAACAGAAATTATAACCAATGCAGGTTATTAAGCACATTCAGGGTAACATGCCCTGAGTTCATAGCTTTCTATTCCCTGACAGGACTCCATCTCCCAATACCCATCCCAGATTGGCCACTGTTGGTCACCAACACAAAGTGTGTGTCAGGAGGGTCCAGAGGAGATCCAAAAATTTGTACTTATCAAGCATCTCTAGTTGATATCGCTTATCCTTTTGCTGACAGTTGTATCCTTTAAACCTACAACAGTAGAGTGGAATTTGCATACAATCTATATATTTGAGTGTTAGTTCTCACCAATTCTAAAGCCTAGTCTTCTGTTGAATTAATGATCACTTTTCACTCAGTATTATAATTGCCTATTTGACTGCTTAGACATTCCACCAAACCAGAATTTTTAAGGTGGCAGAGAGCCTATCTTCTTTACTGCTATATTTCCACCCTGAGTTTAGTGCCTGTCATGTAGCAAGTGCTTCTTTATGTTTGTTGAATGAGAATAAAGATGAGTTTTTGGCCTGTTGAGTTTGAGGAGCCTTTGAGACCTCCAGGTAAAGACACCCGCTAAGCAGTCAGTTGTGTAAGGCAGAAGCTCGGGAGGCTGTTCTGGGCTGCAGTTCGGAAAAATGGTTGCTGCCATGGACAGGAATAAGGTGACTAAGTCGAAGTGTCTAGAGCAGGGCATTATCGACATTTGGGGCTGGATAATTCTTTGTTGTAGGGGGCTGTCCTGTGCACTATAGGATGTTTAGCAGCATCCCTAAACTCTACTCACTAGACTCCAGTAACACCTCCCAAGTTGTGACAAACAAAAATGTCCACAGACTTTGTCAGATGTTGGCTGGAGAGCAAAGTTGCTCCCAGTTGAGAACCACTGGTCTAGAGTGACAAGAAGCATTGGAAGGTCAGCATGTCAACGTGTGCACTTCGGCAAAGGCCTGGCTCTGTAGAGTCAAGGGAGGGGTTCTTCCTCATTGCCTCACGACCTTGCCTACACTTCCATCCTCTTCCTCCAACCCAGACACTCACTTTGGTATTGGAAGTAGCAGTGCAGCCTTGACAGATGCAGTAGTTATGTCTATGCTGCTTAGTATTTTAAAAAAAAAAAGGAAGTCATACTCCCAGTTGTGTAAAACGGAGTCTCTTTCCTTCGCCTAATTTCATGGGTGAAGAATGCCTCCTTCCTGAGTGGGAGCCCCTCCCTGGGGTGCTTCATGGCTCCTTTAAACTCCTGAGGCTCTGGATAGGAACTGAGACCTCTGAGAGAAGGTAGGTTGCCTGGGGGTGGAGTGGTCCTGAGGAAGTAGTTGGAGCAGGTGCCAAGTAAAATATTTCTTCTGAGGCTCCACACATCAACCCTTTCCTTTCATGCTCAGAAAATATGTGCTAACCACACAACAATAACCTCAGTCAGGCAATGAGTGATGTTTCTCTAGATGGATTTAATCATTAGAATGTTGCACATAAGCTGAATTCTCAAAATGAACTCACTCTGCTTTCCAAACTATAGGAACGTGAGAAATAAAGCCACAAGGGGAACTCGGAGTGGGTCAGTGCATGTCATCCTATAACAATACTGGGAGGATGCTTAGAAGGCTTCCCTTCAGGGTCTAAGCTGAGAGCAGGAAGGGCTGGTTTTCCTCCCTATATCCCTTCCTATGTTTCCCAGAACATTTGCCATGTTTAAAAAAAACCCTCATTTAGATATTTGTGGACAAAAAAATCAGGTTAATCTAAGAAAACATCGACTCTTCCCTGTTTAGGGTAGTAAGCATCTCATTTTTCACTATACCTCATGATGAAATGTTCATTATAATATAAAAGGGGTCACAATTTGAAAGCAGGAAACGTGGAAGGGGCCAGTGATTTCTGTCAGAAGAGCAACATAATTAAGGTGGGTAAATGGACACTTGACCTTCTCATCATTCAATGTTTGTGGGGTCTCTACCATGTTCCATGCTCTGTGCTAGGCATGGGAGATGTACGTGGAAAAGGCACAGTTTGGAACCATAGTGTTGTGAAGTAAATAGCTGACTGCCAGCCAGGGTGATAAGCTTAATAACAAGTAAGGGGGGCTCTGGATATACATAAGGGGTGGTCCTAATAAGACAGAGTCAGTGAAAGGGTCCCAGAGGAGGTGTCACGTGAGCAGGTGTGAGTATCTAGGTGAAGGGCATGGGCAAAGATGTGTCTAGTTGTCACACTGTGGTTCCAAGGCCAGACTGAACTTTCCTCCAAAGCCATAGGAAGTGCTCTGAGGGAACACACATATAGACTGGGGCACTATGACTCATTTCTATTAAAAAATGAAAGTGTCCTCCTATAAAATGAGGGGAAGGAATTCATAAATAATCAATGCTAATTAGAGGTAAGCAACGACCTAGCTAGAGTTTCTGTCAGCCATTAGGTATAAGTGGATAGTGCCTGCTTAAAACTACGGTATCAGAGTGAAGCCCCTCAAGCCGCCTGTCAGAATCTCTTCTCCAGTTGGCCAAGCCCGTGAGCTCACTGGGCCCTAAGAGATTCCAACTCCGTATCTGAGCCTCACCCTGTAGCTACCTTCTCTGTGGCACTTCTGCTCCCTCACACCCACCATAGTTGACTTTCCATTCCTTCCATCACTTACCACACAGGACTCAATAGAATTCCATCAAATTTTAGAGCCAGAGGGAGCTTGCAGAGCATATTATCCGACTTTTTCATTTAACAGCTGAGAAAACAAAATTTATGGCTGAGAGCTTTTGGAGGAAGAAGCCATTACCTGCTATGCAGGCTGAGCAACAGAGAAAGCCTGACTGGTGCAAGAGAGACGGCGAAGCAGAGAGATGCTCAGAAAGGAGCAGAGATGAGAGGCTGTGAAAGAGAATTCCCAGGCTGCCTAGTTCTATCTGTTCTTGAGGTCCAGCTGCACTCCTGCCTTCAGGCTTCATGAGACTCCCGCAAACCCTTATTACAAATTGCCTTTCCTGCTTATGGTCACTAAGGTCAGTTTCTTTTACTTCACACACATAATGAATCAGAATTCAGTCATGTAAAGTCATCTGTACGAGAAAGGGTGACTCTCAAGCTGAAACCGTTAAGTATTGGTCTATTAGATTCTTGTGGCTACTGTAAAAAATTACCACAAACTTGGTGGCTTAAAAAATTCAGAGGGGCTTGCTTCCCTGGTGGCGCAGTGGTTGAGAATCTGCCTGCTAATGCAGGGGACAAGGGTTCGAGCCCTGGTCTGGGAAGATCCCACATGCCACGGAGCAACTAGGCCCGTAAGCCACAACTACTGAGTCTACGCGTCTGGAGCCTGTGTTCCGCAACAAGAGAGGCCGCGATAGTGAGAGGCCCGCGCACCGCGATGAAGAGTGGCCCCCGCTTGCCGCAACTGGAGAAAGCCCTCGCACAGCAACGAAGACCCAACACAGACATAAAAATAAATAAATAAAATAAAATTAAAAAAAATCAGAAATTTATTTTCTTACAGTTCTAGAGGCCAGAAGTCCAAAATCAGTATCACTGGGATAAAATCAAGGTGTCAGCAGGGCCATGCTCACTCCAGGGCTGTGCTCCTTCCAGAAACTCTAGGAGAGAATCTGCTTCTTACCTCTTCCAGCTTTTACTGGCTGTCACAGTTCCTTGACTTGTGCCCACATCAGTCACTTCAAACTCTGCCTCTTGGGTCATGTTGCCTCCCCATCTTCTGTCTATGCATCAAATCTCCCTACTGTTAAAAGGACACTGTGATTGCATTTAGGCCCACCTAGATAATCCAGATATTTAATGTAATCACATCTGCAAAGACCTTTTTTGCCATATAAGGTAATATTCACAGATTCGAGGGATTAGGATGTGGATATCTTTTCGGGAGCCATTATATAGCCTACCACATTTGGCATATTTAAAAAACAAAATGCCAATTTAAAATGGTATTAGCTGGCAATGGAATGACAAAGTATTTTCAGCAAGGGGTGGAATAAAAGGCCCCCAGATACAAAGAACACAGGATGTAACCCACCCCCAAGGTTGCATATCCCCCTGGAGGAAATGGGATGGATGCATCATGTTATTGTGGTCCAGACACCAGCCACTATGCTCACTGAGCTAGCATCCCTTGTTCTGATTTCAAAGAACTTTCCAATAATTTGGCTGCTTATGTAGATTAAGCAGTGACAGGATATGCTGATCTGTATGCCAAAGTACCTAGTTTGTTGGATCATTATATTTCTCATTATAAATATAAAAATCAGAGTTCTGGTTTTTTCACTCATTAGTTTTCACGAGTTTGGGTAACACATATCATCAGGCTCTGAGATGAGGGCTGTCTATTTCACAAGTTCAGAAATACAATTTGCCAGTACACTAATGGTTAATCCATTCCTGCAGGATAGTTAAACTCAGTTGTAATCTGTTGGTCCTAATTCCAAATTCCTAAGGAAGGAGTATAATTAGCCAAACTCTAGTCAATTTCCTGCCCTGGAACAATCAACTGTGGCTAAGGACTGAGGTCCCTTTGAATGTACTGCTTTTATTTTATATGCATTTGGGAGGGATAGGGCAGTTTCCTCAAAAGTCAGAGAATATGGCAAACAAAGGACATAATCGTACACTGCAGCCCGTGTTATACCTTAACTCTTAGAAGGCATTCTATTCCCAAATGCTCCCTGTGCTATCTATTGTCTTCTTCATGATTGTGTATTTGTATTTTGGGGATTTATGGGAAAACTACATTTTCTCCTTCCTCCAATGTATTCTTCTCACTTCTACTAAATTAATCTCTATAAAATACCTTAGATTTATAATCTATGATGACTATTACTGATATACTGTTTCTGTGTTTTAGCTTTATCTATGTTACCTCCTGTATTTTATCACTTAATATTTAAAAATATCAACTCATGCTATAATTAAATACATTAATTTAAAAAATAAACTATCATAAATGAAAACTGATATCACTTTCCTTAAATAGAAAGTAATCATGCAAATAAATATAGCAGGATGTTAGAATGTGGTTTCCAACCATGGTTTTTGACTGAGGCTCCAATGTAATATACAGCATATATTGCCAAAGTTAGTGTAAGATGGACTCCTCATATGCAAGTTTACATAGGAAATTGTGGAGAACTGGTTCCATGATTTTTGTACCCCTTAGCCAGATCAATGATATTTAAAATGAGTCAAAGTGTGGAGGGAGAGGAGGATTTGTGGAGGATCTTTCAGGTGGGGTCTGGTGCTATAGCAGAAAGGGGGTACTGCCTTTTCTTCAGACTTCGAGTGACAAGTTTCCTTGGGACGACACAGAGAGCTATGGAATATGTTCCCCACAGTTAGGGGAGATGGAGTAATTGCAACCAACTCCTGCCTAAGAAAGGGTAGAAGTGGCTATGTTAGGAGTGGGCTGCATTCCCAGTGTTTTGGGGACAAGGAAGGTATTACTGTTTCCCATGGACCAGATGTGGGCCACTTGGAATAAAGAGAAGTTGCGTCAGATCATCTAGGGTCCTGGAGGAACTCCAGCAAAAAGAAGCTAGAGGGGAATGCTGTCTTTTTAGGGGCTGTGAAAGGACTAGAAATACTTAAGTGCCCTGCCACAGGGAGAGAGAGAAATCTACGTGAAAGTGCCCAGGCAAGAAGAACTGAGGTGTGACCTACTTGGCCAAGAGAGCCCTCAGCCACCAGCCAGAAAATACTGTCCTAGCGCCTTTACCTCTCTTCTCTCTGACCTCCCCTTTTCTAACCTGGGAAGAAGTAAAATAGCAGCTAACAAATGAAGGAGGAAGCGAGTGGAAAGAGCAGAAGCCAACCACACTGCCTTCCTGGAAGGCAGGCAGCTGTCAAGTAGAGGCCTTGCCCAGGGGATGGGGAGGAGGTGGAAGAGCTGGCTAATATCTAGGACTTGACATTCAAATTACCAAATTAAAACTGAGTTAGAACATAAAAGACTGTAAGACTGTCTTTTACCTAAGAGCTAGTGGAAAAAAAGACACTGGGCCTGCTGGGATGTTATCCAGTGGTAGTTAAAAAAAAAAAAAGCTTTCCCACTGGATCAAGTTTAAAGGAGACCTGGGAAACAAAACATTAAGTTGAATTTTGATTGTGTCTCAGTCATACTTGTTCAATATACTGCTGACACACACTGCAAAAACAAAAGTTATATTTTAAAAAATTAAAATAAAAAATGACAATCAAGTAGTAAATATAATTTTGTTTTCAAATGCATACAAGAAAAGAGTTTATTTTAAACATGTGAAAAACTCCTTGGTCTAGGTTCAAGACTGGCCAGTTGGTGACTGATGTTGCCACTAAGCCTAGATGCTTCCTTGGTTCAGAGTGGGTGGTGCCCCTGCTTGGTGGTATGACACAGTTGGGACACCTTGACAGCCCATGCCAATTTGGATGCAATCTCAATGTGGGAATGATAACCTACCAAGACCACTATGGGAAAGACGATAGGAGCAGTTATTCTTACTATCCCTACTTCCAAAAAGTCATGGTGAAATGTTTAGTACATGAGGGTCTGAAAAATTCATGGCAAAATGTTAATCTAGGTGGTCTGTGTAAACATGTTTCTACCTTCTGTGCCCAAGTATTTTTTTCCCTAATAACATTAAAATAAATACTTAGGTATAAAGTTAAAAAAAAAACCTTCAGTGGTATGCCTCCTGAAATCCTCTTGCATACCACACTCTGCCAGAATTCTCAGGTGCCATCATATGTAGCTGACTCTGTCTCTCATGGGTCCCAGCCTGGCCCATCTGTACAAAGTCCATCTTTACTGATTTCCAGTCCTGTCATGTTTTCTGGTTTCTAAATCTCTAGTGATTCAAATCTGCTCTTCCTTCAGAATTCCTCTATTTCTCCTTTCAGTTCTATTGGTTTTTACAGCACTGTTGCTTGATGCAAACATATTTAAGATTACTCTATCTTCCTGATGGGTTGACTCATTATTATACAATGTCCCTCTCTGTCTCTAGTAAGTTTCTTTGCTTGATGTCTACTTTGTTACTAATATTCCTTCTTTCCTTTAATTAATGTTTGCATAGTATATCTTTTTCCATACTTCTACTTTCAACCTGTCAATATCATCATAATTGAAGTGAGTCTTTTATAGACAGCATATAAGCTGGGTCATGTTTTTAAATCTGGTCTGCCAATCTCTGTCTTCTAATTGGTGTATTTAGACCATTTGTGTTTAGTAATTATTAATATGTTAGGGGCCTTAATCTTCCATTTAATTTTATTTATTTCAATTTTTTGTTAATGAAAATAAGTTTTTTATGTCAAATAATAAATACACACGAAGATGAAAGCAGTTTTAGTCTTTTTTTCCAGATGTTTTGATCAGCTTACAGTAAAGACAGTACTGAAATCTACAGATTTGTCTTGGTACAAAAATTGCTGTTGGGTTGCTCCTTTTTCTGTATTTATAAATTGTGACTTTTTAAACTAACTTCAAAGCACTAATATCCATGCAAGTGCTTAAGCAAAAAAGAAGTTCTATTATGTAGAATCTATACTGTACAGCTGTCAGTAAAATAAAAATTAAAAAATAAAGTGAGCTGTCAGTATTCATTAAAAACCAAATCCTTAGAGTTGTGTTGGCTTATGAAAAGGAACAAGGAAGAATTTGGGCTACATAAATGAATTCAACAGAGAAGATTAAAGTGAGATACTGGTATCTTGGAGGCAAGCTATAGTTTGCCAGAAGAGTAGATAACAACTTTTATGTGCGTCTTTTTAATCGATGCTTTTAAAAAACCCGAATAGTTCCTAACTACTTAAAATGCAAATTCTAATTAACTGCAAAATCTTTTCCATAGGTTCAGAGCCTAATGAACCATGAGAGGGAAAAGGGGAGAAAAATTCAAACTGTTACTATTTTGAAAACATGTTTCTTCTGGACAGAAGAGACAACTGTAACCTCCCATCTTGTAAAAAAAAAAAAAAAAAAAAAAGGAAAACCTTTCAAAACTAACAAGGTGACTAGGGTCTGGCATTGTGTTCTGTTTCAACCAAGCACTCCCTAACCAGTCCTCTAGGGTGGATGATGCCTCAGTGTAGGTGGGTCTGATCACTTTCCCCAACCCTTTATGATGGTCAGCTGCTCTGCATATTTGCTCTGAGGTACTTGGCTTCTCCCAGTTCCCTGGGTGTAGCCTAGGGATGGTGGCCTGTAGTCACTCAGCCGCTGATAGTACTGTAAGGACATTACCATGAAGGTAAAAGGTGAGTGGACTTTTCCAACCTTGTTGAGTGAGACCACGGGCCTGTGCAGTCAAGTTTAGTTTGGAAAACATGCCTCCCCTCCCCCCATCAGTGATGGATGGCACTTGGTTGCAGCCAGGGGCAGGCCTGTGAGTGTGGCAGTGGTGAAGCTGGGCCTACTGGCAGGTAGTAGTGGTGGCTTAGCAAGCCCGGCATTTGTGTGCTGGTTTGTACAGTTGTGCACCCACTGAGCTCCTGAACACTTTTTATTATTTCCATTTTATTTTTGTTTTCTCTCTGTTTTTGTTTCTCTGGTTTGTTTGTTTGTTTCTTGCCTTCCTGTAGGTTACTTAAACATTTCTTAGAATTCCATTTTGATTTATCTGCGGTGATTTTGAGTGTATCTCTTT
This sequence comes from Balaenoptera musculus, assembly GCF_009873245.2. Taxonomy (NCBI): domain Eukaryota; kingdom Metazoa; phylum Chordata; class Mammalia; order Artiodactyla; family Balaenopteridae; genus Balaenoptera; species Balaenoptera musculus. The sequence continues at coordinate 78,522,910 of NC_045788.1, read as the reverse complement.
GCATAGCTTTTAAATAGTTGCTCTAAATATTATATCTACCTAACTTACTAGTCTTTTGGTGTCATCATTTTACCAGTTTGAGTAATGTTAGAGAAGTGTTACCTCCTTTTGTGTACTTTACCCTCCCCCATTTATAATATAATTGTCTTAAATATCTTACATTTAGAACCAAATCAGACAGTGTTATAATTTTTTTGCTTTGTCAAAGATAATTTTGAAAACTCAAGAGGAGAAGAAAATTGTATTGTATTTACCATAATTTCGCTTATTATGTTCTTCTTTGCTGATATTTCAAATTTCCTTCTTTTATTGTTTCCTTTCTGTTTAGGGAACTTCAGTTAGCCATTCTTTTGACATGGGTCTGGTGACAAATTCTCTTAGTTTTCCTTCACTTGAGATGTCTTGATTTCCCCTTCATTCCTGAAGGATATTTTCACTGGGTATAGGATTCTGGGTTGAAGGTTCTTTTCTTTCAGCACCTGAAAAATATTATGCCACTTCCCCTTGGCCTTCATGATTTCTAACGAGAAATCTGCTGTCATACAAGTCATTCTTCTACAATAGATAAGGTGTCATTTTTCTCTGGCTTCTTTCAAGTTTTCCTTGTCTTTAGTTTTCAGAAGGTTAATTATAATGTGTTTTTGGCATGGGTTTCTTAGCTTTATCCTGTTTGGAGTTTGCTCAGCTTCTTGAACCTGGAAATATATGTCTCTTGTCAAATTTGGGAAGTTTTCAGTTATTATTTCTCTCAATAATTGTTCAGCCCCATCCTCTCTCTCCTCTTCTGTGATGTTGATGACACAAATGTTAGATCTTTTGTTATGATCCCACAGTCTGAGATTCTGTTCATTTTTTTTTCAAAGGAAAGAAAAAGTGAAATAAAAGAACCATAAAAATTACCCAATCTGAACAATAGAGAAAAAAATAGACTTAAAAAAAAAAAGAACAGAACCTCAGACTGTGGGATCATAACAGTCTGTGTGAGGCAAAGAGAAAACCCAGGGAATTTGCCACCATGCCATTCCTCGGGTCCAGAAGTCTTGTCCTCTCTCCACCTTTCCGAGGTTTCTTATATTTGTTTTATATTTTATGTCCAGGGTTTTCAGTTGTGCTTAGTGGGAGCAATGGGGAAAATTACATTTCCTCCATCTTCTTGGAAGCAGAAGTCACTGGGTCTATTTGAAGTCTTAATAAACACTTGGTGATTTGACTCAGGCACATCATTTCCCCCTTCTCACTCCTACCCTTTACACAAATACAAAAGAGTAAAAGCACCAAGTTAGTAAAATATTTTAGATTAATTAATAATATAAATATATTTAATTAATCAAGAGGTGAGTTTATTTAAATAAAAAGTTAAGTAAATAAAATAAAGATATAATTTGATACATATGTTTATCTACCCATGTAGATATTTTTATAGACATAGGAACATGAAAGTTAACAGATTCAAAAATATATATGTTTAGACTGATGCTGTGAATTGGAGAATGTTGGGTATCTTCTAGAGGCCCTGAATTTCAGACCTTGGGGATAGAAGATGATAGTTACCCTGGACACAGAACCCTCAGCAAAGTCGAGGGTGATATGTTCCCAATTCTGCACACAAGCAGTGGATCAGGACCCTTTGGCTTGTGGCTTCCTAATACACATATTCTCATCTAGCTGTCCCCAGGACAGATAGAGCAGGATAGTCAACAGACAGGCAGACAGATACACACACACACTGTGAGACATTGATGAACTAGGCTGATAGAAAAGTGACTGAAAGGATTGAATACAGGAGAGTTTATGAATAATTAATTAGAATACCTGTTGCTCATCCTCTATGTATCAGATACTCTATAAACATTACTCATTTAATTTTTAAAAGTTGGAATTACTACTCAATTTTAACCAATAAGTAAATAACTGAGGCCAGGAGAGGTTAAATAACTTGCCTAACATCACATCTATTAATTGCAGAGCCAAAATTCAAACCCCAGTTTGCCATATTTGGACATCGTCTGCTTTGCTGCCTATTTCTCATAGAGGAAGGTGGGGTCTGGGGAAAGCAGCATCAGGAGATAAGGTAATAGAGACCTCAGTAAACTCCACGATGTGGTCACAGAGGATTGATAGATGTGGTTGGACTTCACTGCCTTCCTCAGTCCCTTCTATTCTCACAGTTGTGATGTGCATTGTCCCAGAGTCTGCAGACTTCTTTTCCCAAGATGAACTTTCATTTCAAGGGAAAGTCTGTGCTGGGTTCTACTCTCCTCCCAGTAATGAAGGGAGTTGGCCAGGTCTCCTCTTCTGAGTGTACATGACTAAGAGAGATGGGAGGGGGCCCACAGCACAGAGACCCATTGCCAAGAACATCTCAGGGTGGAGAGACCTCTGGAACATTTTTTCCATTCTGCATCAGACAGGGTAAAATTGATTAGCATTTAATTGGTTTCAGCTGTTCTTAACATGTTGCGTAGAAAACTTCGATGTATTTTGCTAAATTCAATATTCCTTATGGTTAACAGATTGAAAGCCAAAAACACCCTTGAAGAAACACCAGAAATCAGTGCTTTGGATCACACTGAGTTCTTTGCTATGGTTCACCTATTTGGAATGTTCTGGGAATGCTAAATACTTGGGATTGGGTATAAAAAAAGAAACAAATCTGTGTCTGGTAAGACTCTTGGGTAGATAGCTTCCTAGAAATCAAGATATCTAAATTGCAGTTCCAGCTTTCCGTGTGCAGCCAGGTGATTCTGGTGAACCTCTTCACCTCTCTGGACTGCACTCAGGCTCCTAATCTAGAAAGTGAGGAGACTGAACTCAATGATCTCAAGAGCTGCTTCTATCTCTCAGATTCTGTCATTTATTTTCATTATTCTGATGCTTTGGTACAATTCTGGAAAAACAATGCTACAATGCTCTCTAATTAAGAAGTGCACAGAACAGCTATGGCAGATTATGTCTTGGAACCCACTGAAGGGAGAGGTTTCACAGGACATAAAGTGGTTAAGGGTAATCAATAGGTATTTTAGTCTCCAGAGGCCAAAGGACAAATGAGGAGCTGGGAAAATCTCTGACACTGTGTGTTCTTGAGGAAGGACACTCCAGTCCTCACCCTTCATGTCTCCATCTATGAAACACAAATAAGGACACCTACCTGTTAATGCAAAAATCTTTGTTAAGAGGTTTGGTCAAAGTGGGATGTAAATAGTATCAGATGCTGAGGGCCACAGAGGGGGTACAGCTACAGTAACAGCTCTTTCTCAGTCCTCCCTCCATTCTTTCCTGTATTCCCTTAAACTGCTCATTCTCCAACTTTCTCTTTGCCTTTTTTTCTTCTCTGTCATTGCTTCTCTCTTGCTGAAACACCCTCACTGGGTCTTCTTTTTGCGAATGCTCACGGAAGACTGAGGTGGCAGCTAGAACAGTGAAAGGCCCAGAGAAATTCCATCCTGTAACACAGCTGCTTAGGAGGACCTCAGAGGGAGCCTTCTGAGCCCTGCTTGCCACCCATTTGGCTTCATAGGGTCCCCAAGGGTTGTTGCTCCCTTACCACCAAACCTCAGGTTAACATTCTACTGACTCACTTGCAGGCCCAACCCCAAGGCCTGGAGAACTCCAGAGCCATCTCCAGCAGCCCCAGGGACTTCACCACTTACCTCCAGGGCTTTAGGGCTGAACGAGGACTTAAGCTTGAGCAGGGAGAGATGCGAGATACCTCCACTGAATGCTTCCCTCATTCTCTGAAACTAAGAACTCCTCTCCATGAATGAGTTAATGCTTGAAAGAGCTCAGACTGCTGGACCCACAGTTGGTGCTGCTGCATGCCTGGTCCAGGGCCCTTTAGGGTCATAGGCTTTCACAATGGGGCAAGGCCAAACCTGGCTGTAAAATTCTAGAGCCTTGCCATGAATATAACACTTAAGAGCTGTTGGCTTCGGCTCAGTTGGTTCTCCAGGATTTAATGCCCCCTATAGATGGTGTGGATTTGTGTTAGTAAAACACAGAGCTATGATATTGAAGGCAAAACTAGACATTGCTTGTAACCCTACTTCATGAGGGTTATTGTATCAATGCAGGACCCTCTTTCCCAGGGCTAAACCATGCACTGGGAATCTGAAGTATGGGAGAGAGTTCAGTCTTGGTCACTGACTTACCCACTTGAGGATGCCAGCCTCACTTGATTGGAAAGTGGATGAATAGTGGAAATAGTGTCAGATGGAAATATCTGATATATTTCCTCTGGAAATATCATGTGGCCACCTAGGAGGAGAGTGAAAGCTTGTAGGCAGCAAGGTCTTCCCAGCCCCGTCTGGTATCTCTTTACCACAGTCTGGGTAGGACTGGCCCGTACAGGTTCTTCTCCACAAGTAGTGGAACATTCTATCTCTCTGAACACCCTGGGAGAGCAGAACAAAACCGAGCCTGTTAAGTGAGCCCAAGAGTGCAGCAAGTCCAGAGTGCTACACTCTGCTGTGTGCTAACTACTCCCTCAGAACCTGGCTCTCTCATGATTTTATTTGGAAAGCTTTACTGAATCTTTCCCTGGTAACATGGGAATTACACACTATTTCAGGTATCATTTCTCTTAAGAGTTTACCCATTGTTGGAAATGTGAGGAGTCCATGGAATAGATATGAGAAAAAGAAGTTGAAAGTGCTTTGTAAACTCTAGAGTGCCGGTGTTGTTTATTCTTATTGGTATATAACACCCCTTGAAACCTTCCCCAGTGGTTCCTATTTTCTACGTACTGAGTCAGGGAATGGGGCCCTGTCATCTGGTGACTTCTATGCTCATATTCCTCAGGGAGAAGTCCAATCCCATCCTTGTAGCCTGGCCAGCTTGGCAATAAGCCCAGACTCATCTTATTACATCCTGATTCTGCTCTTTCTCTCCATAGTCATAGCACATTGACCCTAGGCATTTTTGTTAATTTCCCAACTCTAATTCACCTTGAGTTACAAATGGATGATGGAAGATCACATGGTTTCCTTCATTTCGATTATAAAGAGAGAACATGAAGGAGCTTTTATTCTTGCACTCACTCTGTGCTCCCCACATGTTCCTCTGGCTCAGTTGTGTGGGTGGAGGGTATGGTTGAAATCATGCCCCACATGCCCCCAGGCTCTCAGCATAGGCTCTGTTTCTCCTCTGGGTTCCTCTCCCAACCCTTCTGAAGGCTTGTTTTTCTTTCTCTGGCATCCTTTTAGTCTGAACTCATGTAAACTATTAATGAGCCAGGCAGCGTTACCCGATTTTTACAACTTGAAGGATAGAGGTTTATAAGAAAACAAGCCTTGATTATGGAAGGTGCCATGAACATCACGTTCTACACTGATGCTATTGAATTGGCCTTTATTAAAAACCAATTATAATTCTTCTGGGGTCAGGACTGCTAAAAATATTAGGAATTAACTTGGAAATTCTATGCTTTCATTATCCCCACTTTCCCTAGTTATTTGTTTTCAGCCAGAAAATCTGACATATCTTAAGATATGTTGCTTTTGCCATAGGCCATAAACTTAATTTTCAGCTGCTGCACCTTGGAAACCCAAGATACTCAGAATATTATTTATATTCAGAAAAAAAAGATTTTATTTTAATCTATCAAGGTTACTTTATAGTAATTAGGTCAGCTTGAATAAACCTACATTTTCTTCCTCTTTTTTATTGATGATGAAATTATGAGAACTATAGTATTTCATGATTATGTATTTAGATATTATACTATCAAAAAGCACCAATAAAGGAGAAATAATCAAATGAAACAGATAAATAGGAGAAAATTCTATCCCCCTTCCTCCCTCCCCTACTTTTTTGGGTATTTGTAATAGTCCTCCTAACTAGAAGTAGAATTTAAACTCCCTGGACATTAGTGGAACTGTTTATGTTCAAACTCCTCCCTAAGTGAAGATTTTGTGTTCTGAGTCATTGTGTTCTTAGGCTTTGGTCCAAAGTGACTTCATTTTCTGCCTGCTGGGATTTGAGTGACTGCTAGTGTAAGGGCGGCAGATTCGTGAGCCAAAGATGCCTTTTTTCTGACTCATGTTAAATAGGACTGAACTATGTGTTAAGATGCCCATCAAGCGTCTCCAAAATTTCAATCACGTTTTGCAGAATTCTATTTGGCTCAACCACAGAGTTAATTAAAATGTACATTACAGATCTGATACACTTAACAATGAATTGGCATTGGGAAGGCATAGGAACAGCTACAAAAACTCTAAAAATAACAATTCTCAGAGAACAGTTCCCAACCTCATATTAAACACATCAAAATTAATTTCAGCTGCTTCAAAAATTTGGCCTGTGAGTTAGTTCAGGACTTGTTTTTGATTTTTTAAATTGGTTTGAATAGAATGGCAAAAACAAATCTAGGGTTTCAAGATGGAAATGAAGAGTTTACTAACCATGAGCCTGTCCATTAAGAATGATGCACCATCTTACTACTAACATCAAGCCTTCTGGCAATTGATACCACTGTGAACCAGAAGGTCAACATTCCTGGGAGAGCCTGAGCTTGAAGAAAATTGGCATTTGAAAGTTATCTCTCAAGTCATTTACTCCAGCCTTCAGAAAGGGAAAAAGATAATCCAAGATGTGCAAAATAAAAAAAAAATTTGTAGAAGGTTATTTGTTGCAACAATATTTATCACTGTGAGAAATTGGAAACAAATAGCCAAAAAGAGAATCCTCCTTTAAACAAATTATGATATGGTCACACAGTGGAATACTATACAATTATAAAATAATGTTATGTTGTAGTAGTATTGAATTTCATAAGAAAATTTTATGATATATTAAACTAATTATTATATGTATTAAGAGAAAAAAAGCAGGTTAAAAAATGACTCCAAAAGTTAATCATGGCCATCTCTAAGGCAATGCCAGAAAAACCTGAATTTTTTTCTCTCTGCCTCTTTCTATAATCAAAGAAAAGAGAAATAAATGCCTCAAAAAGACATTTCATTTGCAAAATCTGCTGAGAAATGGTGCATATGCTAATCTCTTATTTTTAAATTAGAACTCTCAAATTACTTGGCTTTTTAGAGTGAATCTACTTCTTATATTTCTCATCAATAAAAAATAATACCTGTCAGTTCCTGTCATATTTGGAAGTTTTCTGCTCTTTACTTATGTGGTGCTTTGGGGAAATTAAATTTCAGTGTGCCAAAGTCAACAGAAATGGTCTTAATTTTATTTCTGTGAAGCCTCTTTAAAAGTTGTTAGGTGGCTTTAATAGGCCATTAAATTGGTCAAAAGGCCTGAAATAAAACAGTCCTTTATTACTGCAAAAACCTCCATAGACAAACACCACCCTCAAAACAATATGCAAACCCTAGAAACTGAAAAGAAGGCATACATGCTAAGCCAGGGTGCTCCTGCATACAGAGCCCAGATCAAGCTGCCTGACTGTAGATGGAGAATTGAGGCCTTGACCAGTAAGACTGTGCACTGGGGAAAGATCAGGCCTTAGGTCAATGCAGTCTTTTGTGGAAGGATCCCTGTCCATGGCAATTTCACAGCACAAATGAGAATGACTCATGGTTAGATGGGAAATTCCATTAAACCCTATTATCCAAGATGGTCAGGAAACTAAAGTGTTATTGTATTAGCTACTCCCAAATTGAGACACATGTATTTAAAAACTGCAAAATCTCAATCTCATTTCTCTTTCTGTCTCTCTGTCTCTCTCTCTCACACACACATATACACCCCCAGTGAAAAGAGAGACAGATTTTAGGAGAGTGACTTATAGCAATAGTTGGAATTCTCAGTGTTTCTTCCTGTTATATCTTTCTTCTTATGACCTGGACCTCTTCCTTTTCTCCCTGGCACTCTTATTTCTACATATTTCATCTACTTCCTGCACTAACCCAATTGCATAAAGGATAATGGGGAAGCCTTTCTTATGCTTCCAGGCTTAGGTTGCCTAGGTTGCACTCTCAAGGGAAGAAGATAGCAGAAAATCCAGCAACAGATATGTGGCTGGTTGGCTTAGAGGGTAAGATGCAGGAGACGGCAGTTGCTTGGCACCATGGGGATAACGAGAACCAGGTCAAAGGAGGGGGAGAGTAAAGTGAGGAAGAGTAGAGAGAGACCAGAGGGAAAGGGTTAATGGTGTGCACACTATCAGGGCACCAAGCATGGCAGAGGCAGGGAGGAAAGTGAGGTAGGAGTGGCCTGGGGTGGAGAACTGCTGAAGAAGAGATGGGCAGGAAGCCTGGTTGGCAAAGCAAAAGTTCTTTCAATGGAGGTCTGTGGATTATAAATAGTTTTAGTTTTGTGTGTCTGAAAATATCTTTATTTTTCTTCATCACTCAAATTGTGGTTTGGCTGAATATAATAGTCTAAGTTGAAAGTTTTGTTCATTCAGCATTTTGAAGACTGCTTTCTCTATTGTTTTGTAGTATTTAATGTTGCTGCTGAGAAGTCTGATAATCTGTGGGTTTTTTTTTTTAATAATAATCTGTGTTTCTTTTCTGGAACATTTAAGATTTCCTTTTATTCTTTATGTTCTAAGTCTCATGACAGCATTCCTAGGTGGGGATTTATTTTTATTTATCCTTTCGTTACTAAGACTGAACTTTCAATCTGAGGATTTATGTCTTTCTTTTGCTCTGGAGAATTCTCAGCCATTACTTTTATGTGAAGCAACTTATGCTGTCGTTCTTTTTATTCTCTTTTTCTGAGACTCATATTATATGCCTGTATCCACTCTTTTGTATATTTAAACTCTTTGTCTCTCCGTGTTAAATCTGGGGTGAATTCCTCAATGTGAGCTTTCCAGTGACCAGTACTTTCTTCACTGAGTCTAGAGCTCATTCTGTCTATTAAGTAATTTTAAAATTTCGAGGGGCTACTTGAAGAGTAGTTCTATTTGGTCATTTTGCATATCCAACTGTTTTTGATTCATTTATGCCTGTTTTTGTTCCGTAATAGCTGCTTTTTTTTTATAACTGTTATTCTCTTATTTATCTCTTTGAGCTTCCTTGTTTTAACCATTTTGTTATACTCATTATATATTCATTACAATTAATTTCCTTCTGGAGTGAATTTATGTTCTGATTTCATATTTTATTGACTTTATTTTTTAGGATTAGATTTCATGGCTATTGGAATTTTGATTTGCAAGCTAATTTTGAGTTGAAATGTTTTTATTGTTGTTTGGTTTCAGTCTCCTTTTTTTTCTCTCTTCCTTTCCTGTGTCTACTTCTCCAAATTCATTGGTTTTGTGATTGTCTCTTCACTTGGCCCCCTGGAATTCTGTTTCAGAACCAGATTCTATAAAGGCAGTTCAGGGCTCTTGGCCATGGTGATGTCAGAGATACCTCAGGTCCAGTCACCAGGCCAACATGTGGTTTGGTTCTTTTCCTGCTTTCAAGGCTGGATCTGTGTCCTCTCACCTGCCTAGCTACCTAGACTCTCCTAACTCAAAGCTTAGGCAGTTTCTGGCTAAGGCGATGATCCTAATTGAAGTCCCTTGTCCCAAGTGGAGTAGACTTCCAGTCACACAGCCTTCACCACCTAATTCTGGACCTGGAGACTGGCGGGTCCATGGCTTTAGCCTTACTCACTCTTTGGTATTCTGTTGTTTTTTTGCTCATCCTTGGAGACAGCAATCTTTTTTTTCCCCCCTTGAACTCTGCCATGTTATTTTTATTTTCTTTTTCATAGTTTATCTTTACCATGTATTTGAGGGAAGAACAGCAATGCCAAAGTGTGAACTCCCTGTCCCATCTTATTAGAAGTCCAGCAGTTGTTTTTAAAAATCTCCCTTGCCAAGCTTTCAATTTTCTGTGACAAAGTGACCATTAATTAGAACATAGGCCATGGGTTGTAATGTTTAAGGTATGAATGGGAATTTTTGTAATTAGCAAAGTTAGAATGACTTGCTGATTCTAAAAATAATAGGGTAAGATTTTCTTTGTCAAGGGTTAAACTATTCTTACAGAATCTAGAGCTCAGTACCTGAATTGATTTGCAAATTCTGTGGTCCCTCAGGACCTAAAATCCAGAAAAAGCTAAATATATTCTCTTAAGATCTTGAGGAAGATATATCATCATGGGATTTTAGAGTTCAAAGGAACATCAAAGATCACATATTGTAGACCTCTCACTCCTGGACCTGGAAAAGGAGAAGCATAGAGAAAGCTTTTGCTCGAGGTTACATGGTATTCTGGTAGCAAAGCCAGAGCTTGAATAGTTGGGTTCTCCTAGGTTTGTATTTCTCCAACAAAGTTGTCTGTAGCATATACCAGAAGTGATAGAACTAGGATACTTGATAAATGAGTTCTACTGCAATGCTTAATTATTTACAAAGTAGAGGCATTTCACAGAACAAATCACATCCAGGTTTCATAAGGTCTCAATTTCAATCTACTGTGCTTTTTTCAAATACAACTATGTGCATACCAGCATTTCTTGCTTCAGATATAAAGCAGTTAGCCAGGATGCTCCTTATTCTATCTCTCACATGGTCATATTGTGTCCAATTCAGATAAATATAAGAGAATAAAAAATAAGAATAGAATTGAAAATAGGGGCTTCCCTGGTGGCGCAGTGGTTGAGAATCTGCCTGCCAATGCAGGGGACACAGGTTCGAGCCCTGGTCTGGGAAGATCCCACATGCCGCGGAGCAGCTAGGCCCGTGAGCCACAACTACTGAGCCTGCGCGTCTGGAGCCTGTGCTCTGCAACTAGAGAGGCCGCGATAGTGAGAGGCCCGCGCACCGCGATGAAGAGTGGCCCCCGCTTGCCACAACTAGAGAAAGCCCTCGCACAGAAATGAAGACCCAACACAGCCAAAAAATAAATAAATTAATTAAAAAAAAAAAAGAAATGAAAATAGAAGTATTATGGGGACTTCCCTGGTGGCACAGTGGTTAAGAATCTGCCTGCCAATGCAGGGGAAATGAGTTCGAGCCCTGGTCCAGGAAGATCCCACGTGCCACGGAGCAACTAAGCCTGTGCGCCACAACTACTGAGCCTGCACTCTAGAGCCTGCGAGCCACAACTACTGAGACCGTGTGTCACAACTACTGAGACCATGTGCCACAACTACTGAAGCCCGTGCGCCTAGAGCCCGTGCTCCACAACAAGTGAAGCCACCGCAATGAGAAGCCCGCGTATTGCAAGGAAGAGTAGCCCCCGCTCACCACAACTAGAGAAAGCCCGCGCACAGCGACAAAGACCCAACACAAAAATAAATAAATAAATAATAAAATAAATTTACGTTAAAAAAAAGAAGTATTGTGTATTTCAAGGTCCACAGTTACAAGCATCAGAACCTGACTCTAGATGATTAAACAGAAAAATAACTTATTACTAGGGTTTTGTGTAGCTCACAAAATCGTTGGGAAGGCTAGAATCAGGCCTGAGAATAAGCTTCCAGAAACAGGGCCCCAAACTTTAGAAGTAGCCTGCTGAGAAAACCACTACTGTTTCAAGCACTGAGCAATGGATGCTATAGTGAACTAGTTGCTTAGAGGAACTTGGCTTTACTGAAACTACAACTGCCACTAGCATCAGTGCTATTTCTGTGTAGAATACACCATGCTTTGAATGACACCTGCTGGAATTGTGCAGTGTGTTGGTACTCCTCCAGTCATGGGACATCAGTTGCAACCCTACCAATTCTGAAAGCCAGTCACCTCTCTTGCCATCCCGAGTAGCAAAATATTCAAAGCTTCTTTCTTCAAGCAGGAATCTGCTGTGCTTTGTTATGTCTAATTGATGTACTACAGCTCACACCTCAAGCTAGCTGCAAATGAGGGGCTGGGGAAGCTAGTTTTCTGTTTTCTATCTTGTAGAGCCAGGGCTCCGAACACGGAAACTTCCCCAAATATCTCAACAATGATCAGGTACCAAGCAACTAGAAAGTTTGCCAATGTTTTCTACATTTAATAAATTAAAATTGGTAAACAAACAAAGAAGCGGAAGTGTTCATGGAGGTGCATGGGGACAATCCATTGTGCTAGATACTCTCCATTTACTCCTCTAAATCCATTTTCCATCCTTCTCCACACTGCAGTGTGCCACGAGAGGCTGACTTATGTGTACTTCATCAACCAGCTTCCTTGCCTTCTGCCTCCAGTTAGGTTTGGCCAGTGGGAGGGGCTGGCAGAAGATGGGAAGGTAGCAGAAGGGCAAGGTTTGGGCGTTTAGTACCCCAGTTCCCTCCTGGCTGGGTTACAGGTTGTTTCTCTCCTGAAGGCCCCTGTTGGGTGACCCTCTCCTACAGCTGGAGTTCTGGCCATCACTCCTTTCTCCTGCCCCTCCAGGTTCAGTGGTTCCCACTATTGCTAGCTGGGGCACTTACCCACCCCTTGTGACTTCCCTATCCTCTCCACACCTTGTAAATAGCTTCTTTAAACTCTCCCCAATTATCCTATTTGCATGTTTTATCAGTTCCCTGCCATGATCCCAAATAACAAATACATCCATCCCCACTGTGACACATGCCTGACCTTATTTTCTCATCTCACCCGTAAAATTCCAGAATATATTTCCTTTTGTTTTCTTCTCAAACCCAAATCACTGATTAATTGAATTAGATGAAGACAATATTTAAAACACGACAGTAGGAGAAACATATCATTAAGGTTTCAAAATATTTTTTCTATAGCGATAGCCAAGTTCTTTTCATTCCTGGCCATGCATCATAAAAACACTTAAAAAATCATGAACTTGGGGCTCCATTTCAGACCAGAAGGAGGGAGACCAAGTCATATATATCTTTTTAAAAAGTATATCAGCTGATTCTGAGACAAACCACAGATAGATGCTAGGGAAGAAGGATTCACTGAAACAACACAAAGTGATAAAAACTGCTCCCACCTTTCCACATATTCCAATGGACATATTTCCTCCTTTGAGAGTGTCACAACTCTGAGAAAGCTAAAATTAGTACCCTGAGTGGATTTTTTTAACAGAGAGAAAAATTATACCTCTTTGAATTCTCATAAAACTCTATAAAGGGCTTCCTTGCTTAAATAGCTGTTTCCCCAGTTGTTTCTGATTGATGGATAACTTATTCTCACATTCTTACAGGTGTCTTAGCTATTTCTGTCACCTGTAACATAAAATCCTCTGCACATAAAACCTTTAGTAATATGATACAGTAATGAATCCACTGAAATTTCCACTGTACTCTGCTTAAAAAAAAAGAACATCCTAAGAAAACAAGGTCATATAAAAGTAACAAAAGAGTCAACTGGCAGTATAGGTACAACCACTGCCCTACATCTACTCTTAGAATCATGTATGGGATCACTGATCTCAGAACGACGGACGCGGGGCCTGCATTATCTTCAGTCTTTAAAATCTGTTTTATTATGTTCAATATTTACTAAATGCCTTTTATATGCTCAGTTCTCCTCCAAGTTTTACAGGGAATGAAAAAGTATGATCTATGGTGTGTGCCCTTAAGGAGCTTAGAATATAATGGGAACAACAGTGAAAATTATTGAAATCATATTAAATGCTAAATGGTATGGCATTCAGCGAAGAGAAGTTCAGAGAAACCTGTTATGTTCCTGTATGATACACACTTCAGTGTTTCAAATTAGTCAACAAGCTTAGACCAGTCAATCTTGGTGGATGACCCAGGTGGCAACTGTGGCCACATCTCTCTTCCCAAGGCTTCTCTTAATATGGCTTGAAATTATATTTTTAGCATCTACATCGTAGAACGGCTTCTACAATGATGATTCTAACACTAGGTTTCTTATATCCTGCACTTATGCAATTCATGTTCTGAACCTTTAAATAAAAGTCTATACTCTTCTCTAGTCCATTATTCTGGTTGTGTGAGACCCATTGTTCCATTCATTAAGATAATTTCGATCAATTTATTAGCTTACCCTCCTAACCCTGGTCCACTGAAACTTCAACTTGGATATACCTTAATTATAAGAAATTTCATTGCACTGTGAAGTTTGTGAAACCTTGTTACTTATATCTCGTTTTATCATCGATGTCTCAGGGCAGTGCTCATTCTCTTTCTTACAGGGGTCCTGAAGCTCAGAGCAGCAAGGTGACTTACTAGCAAGTGCAGAGGATATGTGTCTTCAGAGTAGTGCCTTGGTGCCTTTTCTTTCTTTAAAATATTACATATTTTTAAAATTAGTTAATTTATTTTTTAATTAAAAATTTTAAATTTACTTTTAACTTTACAGGTAACATGCTAAATAACATTAACATTGCACAAAACCAAACACCATAGATTAAGTGAACATCCCTTTGGCCCTTCTTCCTCTAACCCCATGTTCCTCTCCAGAGGTATTCACCCAATGTGGCTTGGAATATATTCTTCAAGACTTTTTCCCATGCATTTCTTTACTCCTAGAAATAGTTCATTTTGTGGGATATCATACTGTACTTGTTTTTCTGAAATTTGCCATTTCACTTCATAATATATTTTAGAGTCCTTTCCATTTCAGCATTTACATATACTAGTCATTTTTTTATCTGATGCAGTGTTCCATTGTAGGGATGTGTATTACTTATTTAACTTTACTCTTGTTGATAGACATTAAACTTGTCTTTCAGTTTTGTTATTAAAAAAATACTGTAACAAATACCTTGTACCTGATTCTTTGGGTACACTTGTGGGAATTTCTCTAGGCTACGTACCCATAAATGGAATTGAAAAGGTATATGCTTTTCAAATGTTGATAACAAATGCGAAAATTGTCCTGCAAAAAGGCCTTCCAATGTGTATTCCTGCCAATGTGTACAAGGGGAGCGTTTTCCCACACTTTCAGTAATATTGATTAGTACAAATTCCTTTAATTTTTACTAACCTGAATTGCTCCAATTCCTAGTGCATCTGAGGATCTATTTCCTTTTCTATGAATTGCTTATTCTTATTCTTTTCACAATATTCTCTTTACTCTGTTTTATAGTGTCTTCATATGCACCTACCCGAAAGAGTGTTGAATAGGAAAAGAACATGTACAGAGCTACACATTACAGCCTTAGAGGCCTTCCTCTATGATGGACATGGATCAATTAACAGACATTTGAATGCAATTGTCTGGTCAGCAGTGGATCCCTCTAACCAGTGTACAAACTGGGCAACATCCCTCCACCTTGTTCAAATGAATATTATGAGCATCTTTGCAAAATATCGTGCTGAAAAAAGATTAACTATGCCTGGTATTCTTACATTCTATCTATCTTTTAGCTCTATCGGAAAATAATATGAAGTTAATTCAGTGTCTTAACGCTTAGTTCACAAATGTTTATGTAATATGCATTCTAGAATATTGCAGAAAGTAATGCTAAGCTCACTCTATAGATTCCATAATCCATTTTTTCTCCTTTTAGAAAATCTGTATTTTTGCCTGGCTTAGATTTCTGGCACCTGTCCTATTTTCTATTTCCCTGAGACCTATAATCTTTTGTTCAGACTGCAAAGCCTGCATACCAGTTCTCTCTGACTCTCTCCTCACTGAGATTGGGCTTCAATTTATTCTCTGTGATATCTATTATACCCTTCTCAGTTTGAAGATCATGTTCCTTATTGGAGAAGAAAGAAGCAATTGAGTAGCTCTGCCTTTTCTCCGTTATCATTTAACAGAATCTTCTCTAAGCAGTCGGCTTATCCGTTCCTTCATCTTGCTTCAAACTGTGTGTGTGTTTTTAAAGCCCTTTCTGCGGTCCTTACCATTTGGCACTCCTCACCTCATTCTGGATTTTTGCCTTCTGTCACTTTCTTACAACGTTTTTATAACTTTTTTATTCATCTTGGTTTGTGACCTTTCTTTCATCTTTTGTATGTGTCATTTCAAAACATAGACTCATTGGAGAACTCCATGTTGGATCACATTGGCTTCTGCAGGTAATTAGTATAGTACAAAGTTTAATTTTTCTCAGTTTCACAATTAAGAAAAACCAACGTCCTTTTTACTGCCTCTGGCCTTGGGGTTATATTTATATTTCTATGAACTTGTTGAAGTTTGTTTTCCTAAAGCCTCAATTACATGTCTATTATGATGAAAGGTTCTTTTTTTTTTTTTTTCTATTAGATTCTAGAATGACATGATCCCTTTCTTTCTTCTTCAGGAAGGCAAGGACTGCATTTTATTTCATGTTTGTTAAAAGATTTCTATCATATAAACATCATCAACAAATCCTTCCTTGCTGGTCAGATTGAGTCTAGCACAGCAGTTCCCTTCATTCCTTCTTGTACTTTTTGAAAGATGAAATTATTAGGAAGGCAAGTCAAGGATGTATTAAATTCTAAGATTGTTGCAGAGATTTTGAATAGCTGTCCAAGTAGTTGAAGTAAATAACAATATTACTTCCTGCCTCTGTGACATTTTTATCATTTGATTTAGGGAAGCATCCTCCTTTTTAGCCTGGCATTCTTAGCATGCTCCCACAAATGACAGTACTCTCTCACTCTCATTTAATCCTCTCCATATGCTGTATACTGTACTTGTGGATTCCATACATTTGCAGTTTTGACACTATATATATATGGTGGTAGTATATATCCATTTTTATCAGATATGTTTACATTGAAAAACATACCATTTCATTGCTTAAACCAGTTTCATTTCCCCAAGTCTCAGTAAGATCTATGAAATTATACTTATCTGTGAGGTGGATGTTATGATGTACCACCCATTCCCCTTCAGGAATAAAGGAATTGTTACTCAAGCTACTGGGAATGACACTGAAGCTGGTCTTCACCTGTTAGTCTCCTCGGGGACTGTCTCAGCTAAGGAGAGCTGCCTCATCTCCCAAGGCCATGCCCCTTCCAGGGTGGCCTGCATCCAATGACTGACTGATGTGGGGATAAAGGCCAGGCCCTCTTGCCTCAGTTCAGGGTAGCTCTGAGGGTCATCCTCAACTAGGTTGGCTGAGACATTCCATTGAGATGGCACAGAAAATCCACTTCTCCCTCTGATCAGTTCTGCTTCTTTCCTTCCAGTTCACAGATATTAATCCCAAGAGCACTCCCTAATAAACTTCCTGCAAGCTAATCTCTGTCTCAGTGCTTGTTTCCTGAGAAATCCAACCTGGGACAATTTGCTTATCTTAAAGTGTCAGTTATATTATATTACCTTATACATTGAAACATGAATAATTGAGCCTTAAATATTATTCCCAGTCTGGTTCTCTGTTATTTTCTTAGAATTACTGGGCTTCTCTTTCTCCCACTGTGAATCTTTTTTCTATGTCATTCATAATAACTTCCATTCATGAGATTTAGAAGTTTCTTCTGAGCCTTTTTCTCCCTTCCCTTCAAACTTCATGTGGAGCCCTTTGGCTAGTAAGCTTTGTCCCTAAAACATTTTTTTTTAAATCTTCCTAACCTGTGTCCCTTGTTTTGCCAGGAATCTGTCATTTTGGTATTATAAATCAGAGTTGAGAAGAAAAATACTGACACCATCTTCTGAGATACCTATTCACTTCCAGTAATCTTTATTTTTTTATTTTTTTATTTATTTTTTATTTTTATTTTTTATTTTTACTATTTATTTGGTTGCGCCGGGTCTTAGTTGCAGCAGGCAGGCTCCGTAGTTGCAGCTCACCAGCTCCTTAGTTGCAGCATGCATGTGGGATCTACTTCCCTGAACAGGGATCGAACCCGGGCCCCCTGCATTGGGAGTGGGGAGTCTTATCCACTGCGCCACCAGGGAAGTCCCCAGTAATCTTCTTAATCCTCCAAAGGCACAACTTTCAAGTGGAAGAGCTAAGATAGTGCTGGTGCATTCAGTCCTCTGCCTGTAACCCTCCCCATCCAGCAGCTCAGTGTCCACCGTCTGAGGGTTTATTGCTGAGGATTCAGTGTGAGATACTGCCTCTCACGAGAGGGTCCAGTGGGCTCTGTCCTCGGAGGCGTTCTTGGGGGCCAATGAGCCCAGTGTGTCAGTTTGGGTCCTCCGGGAAGCATAATGGGACAGAGTCAAGAGTTCAAGAGTCAAGATAAAGGGGGTGGAAGCAGGCTAGGGCAGGGAAAGGTTTCAGACTGGGAGGTAGGTCTGACACCTGTGAAAGGAGAGTAGGGAAGAAGCATAACTGGGCAGGGAAAGCTGCAGCTATGCTGCAGACCTAACCACCTTGTATATATACAACAAATATATGGTAGCAATTCAGGCAAAAAGAGGAACAGCACCCACACTCCAAGTCCTACAACATCTGCCTCAGAAAGTATGCTTTCTCGGTCTTAAATCCTTCCTCATAAATAAAGAATTTTATTATTAGTAGTGGCTAACATGTAAGTACTGATTACTATCCACGGACTATTCTGCATATCTTATAATTATACATGAACCCATTTGCTAATTACAATAATAAACTCTATGAGGTAGGTACTATTGTTTCATCCATTTTGCAGATAGTAAAACTGAGGGAAAGAGAAGTGCAATGACTTTTCTAAGGTCATATAACCAACAAAAGGTGAAGCCAGGGTGTAGATGAAGGCATCCTGGTCCAAGCCCACCTAGTAAACGCTAGACTACACTGCCCAGTGAAAGATTCATCAAGCCTCCCTATGGTGCCTCAAGAAGACTTAAAGGAAGAGTCAAGAATAGGTGGTTACTTGGTAAAATTTAAGACCAAGAAGTGTCCTGTGCTGGGTGGTGGGATCTCCTATTTGCTTCTCTCAATGGGAACCAATATTGCCATATGCCAGACATTTTCACAAGGGCTGCTGATTCTGGGGCTTCTGAGAAGGCTCTTTTAAGGCTGAAGGTTGGTCTTCCTCTAAATTGTTACTTTCCCCTCCCCCTTTCTAAGCAGCTTTTGCCTATTAGCAAAGCAATTAATACCTGGAAAGGAGTTCACTTCCCCAGTGGCATTCTACAATAATGTATTTCTTCCCACCTGTTTGCCAGGACTATTCAGTGAGTCTCTCGGTCTAGGGACCTGTGAGAAGCCTCTTAAATTCACTTTGGTTTTTGTAAATTGTTATTTCCTACCCTTAGGAAGTAAGCAAAGCAGTGAATGCTTAGTAATAAATTAACAAGGAAAGTACACTAATTCATTTTAGAAAGATTTTTCTACTGGAAGGTTTTTTCAGTTAACCTTCCATCTCCCATTATCCAGAAAATTAAATTAACAAGAATGTCCAATTCCCTGAGCCAGTTGGTCTATTCGTATTTCAATGTACAACAAAGTTAATATTTACGGTCGTTAATCTAATTTTTCTCTAGAGAATCTATTCACTTGATTAATGCTTCTCCTTGCAACTCTCTCACCTTGTGAATCCCTCCAATCCAGTTTTTCCTTGTCTGAGAATGGTTTAAGAATTCTGCCCTGAGTATAAGAAAATGTTCATGGAAGTGGTCCATGGAATACCTACCACAGAGGAGCTACTCACGGGACAAGGAAATCCACATCATTTTTCTCATCATCTAAAGCAGGGTAGTTAGACATCTGCGAGGTTCTGGTTCGTGTTCCAGCGCTGGCTGGACAATACTGACTGGCCACAGTATTGTATAACATATAGTATCAGCTGTTAGGTTTAACTGTGAACCCAATGCCGTGTCCTTTCACCGAGTTTGTGGATGTGATATTTATAAGATTCCTCAAAGCTTATAAGATTCCTCAAATGCTCCTCAAATGTGGAGCATTTCCTAGGTTCCAGGGAAGCTAGGACGTAATCATAGTCCATGACCACCTACCTTAGCTCACCTTAGGGATAGTGGTAAAATAGGCAGAACTACTGAATGAGAATATTCAGAGTTGGGCCCAGGCATGTGCGTTTTACAATTATTAAGCACACTGGAGTTTGAGAACCATAGGCTAGCCACTGTAAGTGGTATAAGTTAAGAATCAACTGAGGGTAGAATTTTTTGCAGATATTCACAACCTGATTCTAAAATTTATATGGAAAGGCAAAGAAATTAAAATAGTAAAAACGTCACCAGCAAAGCCCGTTAACAATTCCCGGGAAACAAAAATAAAATCTGGGTAATAAAATAAAGTCTAACCTTTTCCTTTTCCTTTGTGGTTAGTCTAGTTTCACTTACTCAGAGGGTGCCGTGTGCAGAGGCCTCGCACCTGGCACTTCAGACCAGAGTTCCTAGTGCGAAATGGTTGCGCCAGCACCTCAGTTGGGTGTGTGTGTGCAAAGATGCTGCACCCGCCCTGCAATCTGGAGCACGAGCAGCACAGCTGTGCCTGACCCTCGAGAACTCCACCCCCATCCCTGCTGATGAGATCCCTATAAAGTAGCCCCTCCCACGGCCTTTCAGGGAGAGCAAGTGCTCTAGAGCATAAGCTTGTTACGTCTCCATTCTCTGATGAAAGAATAAAGCTTCCCTTTGCTTCTGGCCCGAACTCAGTGTCCTTCTGTTGGCTCAAATGACACCATCCAGGAGGACCCTTGTTCGGATCTGACTCAAAAGGATCGGGAACAAATTTTGACACCACAGGTGGCCTTTTTGCCTGCACCTATCCACTAGGCTCCAGGCTCACCCTGGCTCCAGCGGGAGGATGGCGGAGGCTTTGGGAGGTTCACAAAGGTGAGACTGGGAAGAGGCCCAGGTAATAAGGACCGCCTGACAAAACGGAATGAGGAGTTCAGGCAAAGGCACGAGGGATGCCTGAGTGAGAAAGGGTCCCAGTGTAGGTGTGCGACTGGTGACTTGACCAATTCCAGCACTAGTTTCTCTGAAATGGGCTGGGGAGCCCTGTGAGCCGCTCATAAGACCAGGAACTCCTTTATCGGGAAGCCCTGTGAGCTGCTGACAAGAACAGGAAACACCCACCACCTGCCCTCTGCCCTCTTCTGCCTATGAGGCAAACCTTGGGTGATTCTTTATTGACCGAGGTTCCAGGGGCTCCCCTCCCCAGCGATCTGGTGAGTACCCTGTGGGAATCCCTCATGTTTTTAGCTCTCACCTGATGAGAAGTTGGAAAACTCCTTTTTGGCCAAAAGGAGGAAAGAGAAGACTGCTGCCTCAGATAGCTGTGCTACTCCCTAATGGACCAGGTGGGTCAGGAACTAATGTGGCTAAGCTGCTCTGGCCCAGAGGTGGTCCTGTCTAACTTCCTCTGGGATGTTCTGACTGAGCGGGGACTAACTATCTCAAGCACAGGCTGTTACAGATTCAAGGGGGACCCCCAGTTATATCGAGGCCGTGACATTTGGACATCTCATATTTTGGTCTTTTGAGGAATCCATTAACAGTTTGGTGCTGGTTCCAAATTTCCTGAACTGGAAATCTTATTCGGGTCAAATCATGTGCCAAATGTGTGCCAGTAAATCACTCCAACCGCCCCCCTCAGTAGTGGGAAACAAATCCAAAACAGAGCATCTAAGGTATGGGAAACCAAACGTCCACTATACCGAAGGGCAGCCTGTTAGGGTGCATCCTGCAGAAACATTCAGTCTTCTATGTAATACAGCCTGGCCCCAATACCAGCTGGGAGATGGAGAAAGTTGGCCCATCAATAGGTCACAAACTAGGGTGACCTACCTAGGCTTCATTCTCACAGAATGTCAGAGAAGCCTACCCCAGGAAAGAAAATAAGCCATTTTCAGTTTTGCCTCTCCTAAAACTAGAAGACAGCTTAGAGGTTTCCTGGGGATGGTCAGTTTTTGCCCTATCTGGACCCCTAACTATGGTCTAATAGCTAGGCCTCTATATGAAATGTTAAAAGGAAAAGATGATGATCCTTTTGAATGTAATTCAGAATGCCAAGGGGCCTTTCAAGAATTAAAAAAGCAATTATTTCAGGCCCCTGCCCTGGCCCTCCCAGATTTAGCTAAACCCTTTGACCTTTTCATTCACGAGAAAAGGGGAATCACCCTTGGGGTATTAGCTCAGAAACTGGGACCCCTTACTGGGGTGGTTGCTTATTTCTCGAAACCATTGGATCAGATTGCTACGGGATGGCCTCCTTGCCCCTGGGCAGTAGCAGCTACTACAACCCTGCTAAAGGAGGCTGAAAGTTAACGTTTGGTCAGCCAATCATTATATGGACTCCACACCAGGTTCACACTTTAGTAACTTCTAAGGGAACAGAACGGTTATTCCCCAGAAGGTCGATTCAAGTCCAGGCTATGCTTTTAGACAACCCACTTGTTATCATGAAAACCTGACACATGCTAAATCCTGCCACCTGCTACCCTGGAGGGTGATTGTATAGAAATGGGGCCCCTGGAGCATGATTGTGTAGAAACCATACACATGATCTATTCTAGTTGCCCTGACCTAGGAAGTGATCCTTTCCCAAATGTCGAAGAGGAATGGTTCACAGAGCAGTTTTATGGGAGAGGGTAAAAGGCTAGCAGGATACGCATTAACCTCCCAGACCAAAGTCATAGAGGCACTACCCCCAGGGACTTCAGCCCAAAAGGCTGAGCTGATAGCCCTCACTTGAGCCTTAGAGCTCAGGTCAGGGAATATCTTAAATGTTTACACAGATTCTCAGTATGCATATGCCACCCTACAAACAAACACACACACACGGGGCTATTTGGAAGGAAAGAGGTATGCCTACTGTGGAGAATAAACAGGTGAAACATGGCATAAGCATACTGACACTCTTAGAAGCAGTACAGCTTCCAAAAAGTGGCAGTGATTCATTTTGCAGGGGGTCACCAAAAGGGGGATGCAGAGGTTATAAAGGGAAACAACAAGGAAGACGCAACTGCCAAAAGGGTGGCCCTAGAAACAGTAACTTGGCAACTACCCCTCATACCTTGAAGGCCAGATCCATCCAATTATTCCCCAATCTATACAAAGGAAGAATTAGAGCCTGAAAATGGAGCTTCAATAGAGATCCAGGAGGCCATGTGTGCCTACTTGATGAACATGGGCAATACTTCTTTCCCTAAACTGCAGCTTTTCAAGCCATCAGGGAGGCTCATCAAGGAACTCACTATGGGAGAGAAGTCCTATATAATTGGTCATTTGAGGTCATGGTAACTCCTGGCGTGAAAAGTATAATCAGTCGGATAGTTGAGACCTGCCCCATCTGCACAGTGAACAACCCCAGCACCAGACCCCCCCAGAGGTCCCCACATAAGGTCCATCAGACCAGAGAAGCATATCCTGGAGAAGATGCAGGTTGATTTCACTGTCATGCTGAGAGCATCAGGCAACTTCAGGTATCTCTTGGTGCTAAGGCATACGTTTTCAGGGTGGGTAGAAGTGTTCTCTGCTGGCAGCCAAAGTGGCTAAATTATTACTAAAAGAGATAATCCCCAGGTTTGGGCTCCCAGGACCCCTACAAAGTGATAATGGTCCAGCATTTGTCTCTCAAGTGACAAAGGGGATAACGAGTGCCCTGGGCATAAAATGGACCTTGCACTCAGCCTGGAGACCCCAATCACCAGGGGTAGTAGAGAGATCCAGTCAGACCTTGAAACAAGGCCTTAGCCTAGCTATGTCAGGAAACTCAAGAAAATTGGATTAAGTTGCTTCTAATTGCCCTGCTCCACATTCGGTTAACTCCAAGAGATAGGTTAAAGTTTAGTGTATTTGAACTCATGTATGGTAGACCCATTCCCAAGCCTGAGACAAGGGACACCTTAACCCCCTTGAAATGGGACAACTCAAGTATACCCTCCAGATAGGAGAAACCATGGATCCAAGCCCTCATGAAACATGGTAACCAGGTGCTGCCTGCACCCACTGACCTTGCCCTGCACCCCTTCTGGCCAGGAGCCTGGGTGAACCTAAAAACCTGGAAAGCTGGCAGTCTGCAAGACCAACTCAGTCCTAAGGAGAACAGACTGCACTTGGTGATCTTAACCACCCTTTCCAAGCTGAAGTTGCAGGGATCACTCCATGGCTACACCACACTCTAGCGAAGAGGCCCCTGAGCCCCAGCCTCTGGAGAAACAACCTGGGGCAATGAATCCCCTTGACTACTCATGTGAACCTCTCTCTGACCCGAAGCTTCTCTTCCAAAAAACAACAAAAGTGTGACCAGGGATATTCAGGCTATGGCAGTGAGCCCCAACATCAGGGCACACTTTTGCCTACAGGCAAAAGACCCAGATAACTGCATTTTTAGGAAAGAAAATTGACATGTGACCATTATTCGCCTGCTAATATTTGGGCCATGTATTATTTATTTATTTATTTATATTGAAGTATAGTTGATGTTCAGTATTATATGTCACAGGTGTACAAAAATTGATTCACAATTTTTAAAGGTTATACTCCATTTATACTTATTATAAAATATTGGCTATATTCCCCGTATTGTACAATATATCCTTGTACCTTATTTTATACCTAATAGCTTGTACCTCTTACTCCGGTACCCCTATATTGCCCCTCCCCCCTCCCCACTGGTAACCACGACTTCAAATTGTCTGGTGCCCTTTGTCTCCAAAAGGTTAGACAAAAGGTGGTCACTCAGGGATACCAACAGTCAGGGCTGAGGTCTGGTGACCATCAAATGTATCTAAAGGCAGCTGAGGAGAAGTTCCGCTCCTTGCCCTCAGCAGAAAGCAGTTACAGAAGATGGACCTGCACCCCTCAGCGCCCCTCAAGAATGAGGAGCAGGACAAAAGACAGAGGAGGGATTTGCCACTGGCAAAGCCCATTAACAATTCCCAGGCAATAAAAATAGAATCTCGGTAGTAAGATAAAGTCTAACCTTTTTCTTTTCCTTTGTGCTCTGTCTAGTTTCACTTGCTCATGGCGGGGCCGGGGGGCGGCGTGCAGAGGCCTTGCACCCAGCACTTCAGACCAGAGTTCCTAATGTGAAATGGCTGCGCCGACACCTCAGCTCAGCCGGCCGAGCGCAGGGACGCTGCACATGACCCAATTCAAGATGGCGGCCGCAGCAGCGGCGGCGGTGGGCCGTGTGCAGAGACGCTGTGCCCGCACTGTGGTCTGGGGTGATCTGGAACGTGAGCAGCGCAGCTGCACCTGCCAGGCAAGAGCTCCGCCCCCTTCCGCCACTGAGGCGATCCATTTAAAGCAGCCCCGCCCACTGCTGGCCTTTTTGGGGAAAGCGTGTGCTCTAGAGAGTGAGCTCACATCTCCATTCTTTGATCAAAGAATAAAGATTTCCCTTGCTTCTGAACCGAACTGGGTCTCATTCTTTTGACACGAGTGACACCAGGCAGGAGGACCCTTGTTGGGGACTGACTAGGGAGGGTTGGTAATAAAAATAATTTTGGAAAAGAACAAGGTTGAAAGATTCTTAGTACCTGGTTACAAGACTTCCTAAAAAGTCTTTTTAAATAAAAACTGTGTGGTATTGGTAAAAAGGTAAGTATACAGATCAGTAAAACAGAATAGAGGATCCAGAAATAGACCCACACAAGTATGGTCTATTGGGTTTCGACAAAAGGGCAAATGCAATTCAATGGAAGGACAGTTGTTTCAACAAAAGGTGCAGGAACAATTGGATGCCCAAATGCATAAAGGTGAACCTCAAACCATGCTCCAAACTTATACAAAAATTAACTCAAAATGGGTCATGGGCCTAAATAAGAATGTAAAATTATAAAACTTTGAGAAGAAAACATAGGAGAAAATCTTTGTTTGAGTTAGGCACACAGTTCTTAGAGTAGCAAAAGCATGATTCCCAAAAGAAAAAAATTAATAAATGGAACTTGATCAAAATTTAAAGCTTTGTAAAGATGTTATAGACTGGGGGAAATATTTCCATATCACATACCTGACAAAGGATTTTTATCCAAAATATATAAGGAACTCTCAAAACTCAACAGTAAGAAAGCAAACAACTCAATTTAAAAATAGGCAGAAGATTTGAACAGATACTTCATTAAAGAAGATAATTCATGGATGGCAAATAAGCACATGGAAAGGTGCTCAGTATCATTATTTGTTAGGGAAATGCAGATTAATACCACAATGACAAAATACCATACATCTATTAGAATGTCTAAAGCAAAACAAACTGACAAAGTTACAGGAACTCATATATTGCTGATAAGTGGTACAGCTACCTTATAGGAAACTCTGGCAGTTTCTTAAAAAGTTAAACATAGATTTATCATATTACCCCACAATCCCACTCTTAGTTATTTATCCAAGAGAAATGAAAACTTATGTTCACCCAAAACCTGTATGCAAATATTTACAACTGGAAACAACCCAAAGGTCCTTCAGCTAGTGAATGGATAAACAAGCTGTGGAGCATCCGTGGAACACTACGCAGCAACAAAGAATTAACTACTGATACAGTCACTGAAATGGACGACTCTCAAAAGCACTTTTCTAAGTGAACTAAGCCATATCCAAAGGCTACACACTGCACCATTCCCTTTATATAACAATCAGGAAGGGGCAAAACTACAGGGACGAAGGATGGACCAGTGGTCTCCAGGGACTAAGGGAAAGGGGAGTTTTTGACTACAAAGAGGCAGCATGTATGATGGAGTTTCTTAGGGTTATGGAACTGTTCTGTATTTTAATTGTGGTGGTGGTTACAGGGCTTTTTATGTTTGTCATGACGCAGAACTGTATGCCAAAAAGTGTGAATTTTACTTATATGAATTAAAAAAGAAGAATCAGCTAAGGCATATCTCATTAAGACCTGCCAACAAATTGAAACCAGTATTTATTAAGCACCTATTATGAGTAGGGCCTAGACTAGTGGTATGAGGAAAACAAAGCCTTCTAATAAGCTCCTTCTCTCCGTAGACACCAGTCCACTGGAAGACACAAACAGGTACACAAATAACTACTATTTACTTAGGATATGTGCCTAACAAAGGAACAGTGAAGGTGTAAATGGAGAACACTGGATTCTTAGAAGGAGAATTATAAGCTTGGAGAAGTGTAAGGCTGAATCACAGCAGAAATAAATCAGATTGTACACTCATCAAAAATCAGATGGGAAAAGGTTATGAGGATGGAAAAATGTGATTACTGATCAGGGAGGGTAAGGTAATAAAAGCAAACTAAATGTAATGAGATTGAATCAATGCATGTAATGCTATTTTTTAAAAAGGCAAGTCAAATAATTCACTACTGATTCCCCACCAGGAAGGGAAATGAATAGATAAAGTTTGTGGTATGAAGGTGTGTTGACTTTAGATTCTATGAGCAATTTCTTTATCCCCTCCTCCCCCATAAAAATAGTTCCTCTGAAAACTACTGATGGAAGAAAAGGCAGGTCTTCTGTAAGTTGAATATGAAGGTTATTATCAGGAGAGACCTCTGTCCCTCCTGGGTGCAAGGGAGTCATCTGGTAGTTAGATCCCAAAGAGGACATTGATATCAAAGAGGTATAAAATGAAAACTCCCCCTTTATAGCATCATGTGTCTGGGATAGTGGTTCTCAAATCATGGACCCTGGACAGCCACAAAACTTCATTTGGGAACCTGTTAGAAATACAGGCTTTATGCCAAACCTACTGAATCAGAAACTCTGGGGTTAGGCCCAGCAATCTGTTTCAGCAAGCCCTCTGTGTAATTCCAATAAATATTTGAGAATTTTGAGAGTTTGAGAAGGTGTCAAAACTGAATGCCGTCCTTAACTATTGTAACCAGCTGAAGCTGAAAAAGGAACATCAACTTCTAGTGAGCCCCCACCCAGACCCTCACTGGGCCTAACTAAGGACTCTCCAGATCAATGGACAGTGGGGCTTGTTTTAATGGATCATGTTAAGACTTAGGGTCTGGCTCCATTCTATCCAAAGTATTAGTTTTCAACGCTTACTTAGCATAACCACCTTGAATCCCCTCTACCTTTCTAAAGCACTTACAAATTCTGACTTTTCCCCCTCAGCAAACTAGTCACTGAATTTTTTTTTTTTTTTTAAACTGATGAGTGTTTTCTTGTCAGGCAAAGAAATAAACTTTACTCTGCTTTCTTTTTTTACTGTTAAAGCTCTGGTGGTCTTTGTTTCATTCTTTTACAGAGACCAGGCAGTTAGCAAGTGACTCTGGGATGTAAGTTTGCTTTTTCATCCCTAGACAAGTTCTTTAGACCTATATTCTAATCCTTGTGTCAACCCAAATTGTTGGAAGGCCTTGGGCAAGCTACTTAACATCCCTGAAAGTCAGTTTTCTCATCTGAAAAGAGCAAGCAGGTAATTATCCTACCCACCTCAACTGGCATAATGGCTGTGAAATTGCTAAGTGGGGAGTGGATACACATGCAAGCATTATTATCATTTTGTGGGCCTTTCTCAACACTGCTCTTAGTACCCTCAGTTTCACCCCTCCCCACCCCCATCATCAGACCATCCCACAGGGAAAGCCTGTAGTCTGGGCATGGTCCAGACTCCTCTGGAGGCCCAGCCAGCAGGGCAACCATCATTGTTTTAGAATTACTCTGGGTGAATGGAATAGCAGAAAACATTCCAGCCTGAGGGATCATGGATAAAAACATTAGACGACTATAAGAATACATTATAGACTTGCCATCAGAACTTGGAAATGACCTGGCAAATCTGTGTGTAGTTTACAATAAGAAATGTTCTTCTTATCCTTGGAATGAGCAATTGGCTTATAGCAAATCTTCTGAGCTTCCCCCAAAGGCGATCCAATGAAGTGTTCTGCATGCAGAGTATCTCATTACCTGACACAAACAAAT
Organism: Balaenoptera musculus; assembly: GCF_009873245.2. Lineage (NCBI taxonomy): Eukaryota > Metazoa > Chordata > Mammalia > Artiodactyla > Balaenopteridae > Balaenoptera > Balaenoptera musculus. The sequence goes on along the minus strand of NC_045788.1, from coordinate 78,494,417 downwards.
AGGGTACAGCTGATGTCAGTGTCTAGTGGTCCTAGGAAATAAACTGCTGCTTCTGGTAAATAGGTGGTAATTTATGTTGAATTATTTGCTAAGGGCCAAATTAGTCCCTTGTAGTGTGCACAGCATTTCTGAAGAATGAAAAATAAATGTTTTTCTGCTTAAATAATACCATGATCCAAAGCAATTATAACTGTAATGTATCTGACATAGGAGTGATCCTAACACTTCCCCAGGGCCTTTACGAATAAGAGGATCTTTCTAAAGCATGCTAATGTTAAAAAGAAAGTAGATCTCTAGGCTTGGCTTAAAAGAGGCAAGCAGAGAATAAGTTCAACGAAGAAGGGAAAGTAACTTATTTATCTAGCACTTACTGTGTGCTAGGCACTGCACTAAATGACACACATGTTAACCTTATCCTCACAATAATCTGTGAGGTAAGGATATTCCCCCTCATTTTAACAGAATAGGACACTGCGGCTCAGAGCAGTTAAGCATCTTCCACAAAGTCAAACAGCACACAGTTTATGGCAGAGCTGAGATTCAAATTCAGTAAGTGGTCTCTTATCTAGACAGTTGCGACAGCCCCTGTGCCAGATAGTTTCCCTGTGCTCCTCCAGATCCTCTCTGTACACTTCTCCATCTTACTCTGTTCCCACAAAGGCTGCACCAACTTGCTTGCTGGTTTCCCATTGTGTTTGGCCAGTAGAGATTATTGGCAGGAGGTGCGAAAGAGGAAGGAGAGTAAGGCAAAGGTTTTTCTGCTCCCCTCCCCAGCTCTCTCCTGCTCCACCAACCAAAAGTCTTAGCTCCTCTCTGCACAGGTTGCTTCCTCTGCGTTTTGATAACCACTCCCTCCTCTGAGGGCCCTACACCCTGGCCACACCGTCTCAGATCTCGCAGTTTCAGTGTGCCTACAGTTACAGTAAATTTTAGCTCCACCAGCTTATAAGACATCAAAGCTTGGAAAGGATGGCCCCTCCATCTTGCTGTTGTTTTGTTACTGGTTCTGATTCAAATGAAGTTGTTGAACGATGGACACATTCCGTGTGTCCTCCACAGTGTTCTACCTGAACAGCTCCTGGTTCCATGTTTAGAGAGTGTCTCTTCTTCTGGCTACAGCTCCCAGAGAGAAACTAAATGGTTTTTATGAGCAAAAGCACCTCACTGAATCATATGTGGTTTCTGAATGATGGCGTTCTGAATTTGGTGAAAAATAATAACAGAACCTGACATTTATACAAAGTTCTATAGCTTTACATTTATTACTTTCTGTTTAAGGGTATATTAGAAGGTAGATGCATGTCCAGAAAAAAATAGCTGAACGCGAAGCTACAGTAGTTATTTTTTTAAAGACAGGTAATGTCCGAACTCTCATCAAGACACATAATAGCTGATGAAGGTCTTTCCCCTGAACTATTTTCATTAAGCTAATGAAACTGGTCTGACTTGGCAGTGCTAACTCACTCCTGTTTTCTGAGTGAATTCATTACCCATGACTTCAGAAGAATAAAGAGGAAAGAGAAGCAGACTATTAAACGGGACAGATGCAATAAGTAGTTTTGCACAGTAATGCTATATAGGGACAAATAAAATCTTTGGTGATCAGCAAATGTAATAGTCCTAACATTTTCAAAGGTGTCACTCTTAAAAGTCTAATGGCAGGCATGGATGGGCAATAATTTTTTAAAAATTGGTTTCATCATATTTTGGTGCTTGAAATGACATGGCATTTTGGAATCATCATCTTACCTGAATATAGTTATTCTATTATTAGAAAATTATAGCACTTAACAAAAGAAAGGAAGATAGAAATGGGTAATATTTTAAAATATGTTTAATTATGAAATGTCCCCTTTAACCTCTAGCAATACTGCTTACCTCAACATCTACTTTGTCTGATATTAATTTAACGACATCAGATTTACTTTGATTAGTATTTGGGTAGGATGTCTTTACTCATCCTTTTATTTTTCAATCTTTCTCATCTTTCTCTCTAATGTGTGGCTCTTATTAATAGCATTTAGCTGGTTTTTGTGTTTTTATTTGCTCTGACAAACTTTGTATTTTAATTGGATCATAGACCACTGACATTTAAGATAATTAATAGTTAATGATACAGTTTAAGTCTAACACTTGCTATTTCTCTCCTATCTGTCCTCTTGTGCTTTCTTATTTCTCATTTCTTGCCTTCTTTTCTTTTTTTTTAACATCTTTATTGGAGTATAATTGTTTTACAGTGTTGTGTTAGTTTCTGCTGTATAACAAAGTGAATCAGCTATATGCATACGTATACCCCATATTCCCTCCCTCTTGCATCTCCCTCCCACCCTCCTTATCCCACACCTCTAGATGGTTGCAAAGCATGGAGCTGATCTCCCTGTGCCATGCGGCTGCTTCCCACTAGCTATCTATTTTATATTTGGTAGTGTATATATGTCCGTGCTACTCTCTCACTTCGTCCCAGCTGACCCTTCCCCTCCCTGTGTCCTCAAGTCCATTCTCTACGTCTGTGTCTTTATTCCTGTCCTGCCCATAGGTACATCAGAACCAGTTTTTTTTTTTTAGATTCCATATATATGTATTAGCATATGGTATTTGTTTTTCTCTTTCTGGCTTACTTCACTGTGTATGAGAGACTCTAGGTCCATCCATCTCACTACAAATAACTCAATTTCATTTCCTTTTATGGCCGAGTAATACTCCATTGTATATATGTGCCACATCTTCTTTATCCATTCATCTGTTGATGGATGCTTAGGTTGCTTCCATGTCTGGCTATTGTAAATAGTGTTGCAATGAATATTATGGTGCATGTCTCTTTTTTTTTAATGTAAATTTCTTGTTATTATTATTATTTATTTAGTTTTGGCTGCATTGGGTCTTCATTGCTGTGCGCGGGATTTCTCTAGTTGCGGCGAGCAGGGGCTATTCTTCGTTGCGGTGCGCGGACTTCTCGTTGCAGTGGCTTTTCTTGTTGCAGAGCACGGGCTCTAGGCATGCGGGCTTCAGTAGTTGTGGCTCGTGGGCTCAGTAGTTGTGGCTTGCGGGCTCTAGAGCACAGGCTCAGTAGTTATGGTGCACGGGCTTAGTTGCTCCGCGGCATGTGGGATCTTCCCGGGCCAGGGCTGGAACCCGTGTCCCTTTGTATCTGTCTTTAAGGTGGAAGCCAATAGCACTCTGCAACTTGCATAAACAGATGGGGCAAAGGTCGAGGGGACGCTGGTCAGCTTCTTCCAAGTGGTTGGAGCCTTGCATCAGGCATGCGAGCCACGGGCAGTGCTGAAGTCCAAAGATATGTCCAATCTCAAGGGTTAAAGTCTTACAGGACTGAAGCAGCAAAACACTAGTCACTTCAGGAACGTAATAATTATCAAAAACTGAGTAGTCACGTGAAGATTTCTTCTGCAGCTTCTTCAGTTTGTCTTCATAGTGTGAGATGTAAAAATCACTGCCGTACCTGGCAAAGCTGAATATCCTCACACCATCTGTCAAAGAGGCCTGTCCAGAGACAAAATTCCGGGAGTCTCTTGGGTAAAGATCGATCGTTATTATTCCCACAACACAAAAAGCATGTTCAGGTTTCTTCTTTTTTAAGAACTTCAGGATCTGCCTTGCATGAATCTGTAGGTTCTGTGTATTATCATTGATTCTAAAGGAACACCTCGTTGCAGAGACAGGAACTGGTTCTAGGAGTTTTACTGTCAAGCCATAGAAAAATGCTTCACAGTAGCCCTTGAACCATTTCACATATTCTTCACTGATACTTCCAGTGTTTCCTAGCGATCCAATGCACTGTATATAAATACTGTGCTTCTGTGGAGAAGGTGTCTTTCTGTAAGGATCATTGAAAAACTCTGCAAAGTCTTGGGGAGCCTCAGGATGGGAGGTTATCCAGTCTGACTGTGAATGCAAAGTAATGGGTCCAAAGAGATTACTGTCTGGCCGGAAGGCTTCATCCATCAGACGCTTTTCCCCAGCATCTAACTTCTCGTACTGTGACACAAGTGCTGGGTTCTTTGAGATGAGAGCTGTCTTTAGTGTGTGTTCAGAGTGCCGTACTGTTTGCATAGTGACAGGCTTCTTCCATTCACATCGCATGCCTGCGCAGAGATTTCATCCTTCCCTTTGAACGGGTCAGACAGCTGTTCCACTGCGAGGCTTCAGGGAGAGGACGGCTCCCTCTCAAGTTTCTGCCTCACAAGGACCGGCATGTCTGGGCCCAGGTGGGAGTGCATGGTGTGGGTGCCTTCACCCCCGTCACCCTCATGCCATCACCGTCATCCCGCCGGGCGTCGATGCCGCCCACCCTGCGCCATGCCCTGCTCCGTGCCCTGTGCCCGACGCCATGCCCCGCCCCTTCGTGCCACATGTCTCTTTTTGAATTATGGTTTTCTCAGGGTATATGCTCAGTAGTGGGATTGCTGGATCATATGGTAATTCTATTTTTAGTTTTTTAAGGAACCTCCATACTGTTCTCCATAGTGGCTGTATCAATTTACATTCCCACCAACAGAGCAAGAGGGTTCCCTTTTCACTAAACCCTCTCCAGCATTTAATGTTTGTAGATTTTTTGATGATGGCCTTTCTGACCGGTGTGCGGTGATACCTCATTGTGGTTTTGATTTGCACTTTTTAATGATTAGTGATGTTGAGCATCCTTTCATGTATTTGTTGGCAATCTGTATATCTTCTTTGAAGAAATGTCTATTTAGGTCTTCCACCTACTTTTAGATTGGATTGTTTGTTTTTTTGATATTGAGCTGCATGAGCTGCTCGTGTATTTTGGAGATTAATCCTTTGTCAGTTGCTTCATTTGCAAATATTTTCTCCCATTCTGAAGGTTGTCTTTTTGTCTTGTTTATGGTTTCCTTTGCTGTGCAAAAACTTTTAAGTTTCATTAGGTCCCATTTGTTTATTTTTGTTTTTATTTCCATTTTTCTAGGAGGTGGGTCAAAAAGGATCTTGCTGTGATTTATGTCAAAGAGTGTTCTGCCTATGTTTTTCTCTAAGAGTTTTATAGTGTCTGGCCTTATATTTAGGTCTTTAATCCATTTTGAGTTTATTTTTGTGTATGGTGTTAGGAAGTGTTCTAATTTCATTCTTTTACATGTAGCGGTCCAGTTTTCCCAGCACCACTTATTGAAGAGGCTGTCTTTTCTCCATTGTATATTCTTGCCTCCTTTATCAAAGATAAGGTGACCATATGTGCGTGGGTTTCTCTCTGGGCTTTCTATCCTGTTCCATTGATCTATATTTCTGTTTTTGTGCCAGTACCATACTGTCTTGATTACTGTAGCTTTGTAGTATAGTCTGAAGTCCAGGAGCCTGATTCCTCCAGCTCCGTTTTTCTTTCTCAAGATTGTTTTGGCTATTTGGTGCTGAGATGAGGACCTCCGGGAGGCCTCACTCTGATTGATATTCTGCGGGGGCTGAAGTTCTCTGTTAGTCCAGCGGTTTGGACTTGGAGCTCCCACCACAGGAGCATGGGCCTGACCTCCGGCCTGGGAACCAAGATCCTGCAAGCTTCATGGCATGGTTAAAAAAAAAGGAAGAAAGAAAGAAAAAAAGGAGCAGTACAATATCAAAGAATAAAAAATAAAATAAAATTAGAAAGATAAAGAATATATTAGGAAAAATAAAACTATAATTGAAACAACTGCAACTAGGTAAAATAAAACCACAGCAGAAAAAAGAAAAAAAAAAAAGTGGGGGGGGGGCAACAAGCCAAAAGGAGAGATCACTAACAAAGTATAAAGAATAAAATAAAATCAGAAAAGTAAAAGATTTATTAGGAAAAATAAAAATATAAAAGAATCAACAAGGTAAAACAGAACCCCAATCTAAAAAAGGAAAAAAAAAAAAAAAAGCCTTGGGTGTGGAGGCAGAGTTTAGGTGGAGGGTGGAACTTAGGCAGAGGCAGGGTTTAGGGTGGGGTAGGACCTAGGCAGGTGGCGGGTGAAGTTTGAGTGTGGCACGGGGCCTCTGCTTAGGACATGCATGGAAGGGGAGAGGCAGCATATGGAAAGAAGGCCCTCTGGAGTGTGGGGTTCCAGCGTTTGGATGTAGGGCCCTGAGTGAGGCTGTGTGGGTGGGGTTTAGGCCCAGCTCGTGGGAGGGGGTCTCCGAGTGCAGAGGTGGGGCCCTGCGTGGGGGTGTAGGGGCGGGGCTTGGGCTCTGCACGGCAGGAGGGAGGCTCCGAGGGCAGAGGATTAGGCCTGGGAGCCCAACAGGCTTCCCGGAGCCTAAGTGGACAGGGAAAGCACTCGCCTCGTTCCCTTCTGTTCCTTGACGTTCCCCCCCCACCCACCGTCTCCTCCAGGGTCTACCCCATCCCCGCTGGACCCCTAACCGTGGGTGGGTCCCACTGGGTGTAGGAACTTCTTCCCTTCCCCAGCCACCACTCAGGGGTGCTGTCCCGGAGGTCTGGCCTTTACTTTTGCTCCCCTTTCCCTCCCTCCCACTCCCCCAGGACCCATGCAGCTGGCAGGGGCCTAGGTGGGCAGAGAATCAGGCCCGGGATCTCAACAGGTTCCTGGGGGTCCAACTGTCCTGCCTTCTTTTGGATTATGAAAACATTTTTTATTATTCCATTTTTCTTCTTCACGTTTTAGTTACACATTCCTACAATAGTTCTTTTAGCGGTTACCCTAGAGATTACAATATGCCTTCTTGATGTATTACCGTCTACCTTAAGTAAGTACTTTTGATTTTACCACTTCCTAAATAAGGCAAGAAACTTTGCAACAGTTAAACTGCATTTATCACCCTCCCACAGTTTGAGCTATTATTACCATTGTATTGTATTTTAGTTCTACATATGGGGTTATTATTGTTTTGATGTAAACAGTCAACATTCTTGTACATTTAACCACACATTTACCCTTTCCAGTGCTCTTCGACGCTAACATCTGATATCATTTTCCTTTAGCCTGAAGAACTTCGTGGTATTTCTTTTGGTTTACAGCTGCTGGCATTGAATTCTCTCATGTTTTGTTTGTCTGGAAACATCTTTACTTAACTTTCATTTTTATTTTTACATCTGTATTGTGGCATAATTTACATGTAATAAAATTTACCTACATTTTAGATGTATAGTTTGATGAATTTTGGTAAATTGCATGCATACATGTACAGAGTCATGCAGCCAGCCCCCCACAATCCAGTTTCAGCACACTTCTTTCACTCAGCAAAAGCTCCCTTCTGCCCTTTTGCAGTACATCCTTTCCCCCAGGGAACCACTGATGTGCTTCAGGTCATTATAGTTTTGCCTTTTCTAGAATTTCATACAAATGGAATCATATAGTACGTTATGACTTTTGTGACTAGGTTCTTTCATTTAGCATGATGCTTTTGAGATTCATCCATGCTGTTATGTGTATCAGTAGTTCATTCCTCTTAATTGCTGAGTAATATTCTATTGCATAGATATGCTATATTTTGATTACCCGTTCACTAGATGATGAATATTTGTATTATTACCATTTGTGGTTATTATGAATGCTTATGCTATATTCAAATACAAGTCTTGTGAGGACATATTTTTATTTTTCTTAGGTAAATATCTAGGAATGAAATCGCTGGACTACATGGTACGTATATGTTTAACTTTAAAAAAAACTGCCAAACTGATTTTCCAAGTGGCTGTACCACTTTGCATGCCTGCTTATAATGTATGAGGATTCCAGTTTCTCCATATTCACCAAGGCTTCATATTGTCAGTCTTTTTAATTTCAGCTATCTTACTGTAGTAAACTGTAGTTTTAATCTGCATTTTTCTAATGACTACAATTTGGGGCATCTTTTCATGGGCTTGTGGGCCAAAAATATAGCTTCTTTGGTAAAATGTTTGCTCAAATCTTTTGTCCAATTTGTTTTTGTCGAATCTTGAGAGTTATTTATATATTCTAAATACAAGTCCTTTATCAGATACATATTCTGTTTTGCAAATATTTTCTTTCTATCTGTGGTTCACCTATTCATTTTCTTAATGCTGTGTTTTGATATTAGTATGGTGGATTATACTGAATAATTTTGAAATATTGAACTAACATTGCATTGCCAGGATAAACTTCCTTGATTGTGGTGTATTATTCTTTTTATATATTACTGGATTCAATTGCTAATATCTTGTTGGAATCTTTGTGTTTCTGTTTATAAGGTATATTAGTCTCCAGTTTTCTTTCCTAGTACTATCTTTGTCTGGTTTTGGTATCGGGGTAAAGCTGCCCTCATAAAGTAAGTTGGGAACTGTTCCCTCATCTTATATTTTCTGGAAGAAACTGTAGAAATAATGTTATTTATTCTTTAAACATTTGGCAAATTCACCAGTGGAACCATCTGGGTTTAGAGCTTTCTTTTTTGAAAGATTTTAAACCATGAATTCAATCTCTTTAATATCTATTTAATCTTTAGTACATCTCATAGTTTGTAATTTTCAAGAAATTAGTCAATTTAATTGAAGTTGTTGAATTTTTGTGTGTAGAGTTGTTCTTCATAGTACTCCCTTAATATTCTTTTAATGTCTATAGGGTCTGTAGTCATATTCCTCTTTCATTCCTGATATTGGCAATCCCTGCCTACTGCCGGATTTATCAAGTTTTATTGAGTTTTTTGTTTCATTGATATTTATCTATTGGTTTTCTGTTTTCAATTTCATTGATTTTTGCCCATATCTTTATTTTTTCCATTCTTCTGCTGTTTGGGGTTGATTTAGCTCATCTTTTTAAAAGTTTCTCAAGGTGGAAGTTTAGATTGTTGATTTGAGAACTTTCTTCTTTGCCAATATAAGCATTTAATGCTATAAATCTCTCTCTAAGCAATGCTTTAATTGCATCTACAAATTTTGATGTGTTGTATTTTCCATTTTTGCTCAGTTCTAGATACTTTCTAATTTTTGTTTTAGAAAAGTATTTTAAATAATTCAAGAGGAGAAGAATACTCTCATATTTACCTATGTATTTGTTATTTGTGTTGCTCTCTCTTCATTTCTGATATCCCAAGTTTCCTTCCTCTGGTATCATTTTTCTTCAGTCTGAAGGACTTCCTTTAGCAATTATTTTTGGGCAGGTCTGCTGGCTCTTAGTTTTCCTTCATTGAGAATGTCTTTATTTCACCTTCCTTCCTGAAAGTATTTTTGCTGGATATAGAATTCTGGCTTGACAGTGTTTTTTCTTTCTTCACTTTAGGAATGTTGTTCCACTTCCTTCTGTCCTCCATAGTATCTAATAAGAATTCCAAGTTCTTATTAGAACAAGTTTAACTGAACAAGTTTAAGTTCAGTTCTTAAACTTGTATGCTGTTTGGAGTCAGCATGGGCATGGGCATATGCACTTGGAAGTGAGCCCAAGAATTCATAAGCAACTTTATGGGGTTGCTTTCCCAATCTCCTCCCTGTGGCAATCTCTTCAGTACTTTCTGGTTACCTGGAATTCTCCAACCAGAAAGTTGGAGCTTTTTATTGACTCTGTTGCACAATTTTTGCAATTACACTGATGTCCAAGATCAACCAGCAGGAGGACAGAGAGAAAACAAAAAGCAACAGGGGTCTGTCCCACACAGATGATCACAGCTCCTCTGATCAGAGACAAAGGTTCCCCTCCCTCAGCATTTTAGAATCCTGCAGGTCCAACCGTCACTACAGATGCTGCCACTGCCACTGCCACCATGGGATTTCTTAGGGGCTGGCGTGTAAGAGAATGGAGAAAAGAAAAGAGGCGGGTTTCCCCCACTCTCTCAGAGCATTAGGAGACTCTTCTCTATTCTTTGAGCCAGAGCTAGAGGGTTTCTCCTGGAGCTCCCTCTGTGCAGATACCCACATTCAGGTTTTATGCTGCTTATTGGAGCAAAAAGATGACAAACTCACTACCAGTTTGATGGTACTTCAAATTCTAGTCCTCTTCCCCAATCACCAACTACTATTTAATTTTCAGAGTCCTCAAAAATCTGCTCTATATATTATGTCCAGGTTTTTTGTTTTGTTTTGCTTTGTTTTAGGTGCATCCATTGTGGAATATGTGGAATACTCCATTGTACCTGGAATTGGAAAATTCTATCTTGTTTGAGCCACTGAATTACTGTTGGGTCCCTGGTTACAGCAGCTAGGCCTATCCTAACTTACTGAGCCAATTCCACCATTCCTTTGTTCTTGCAATGCATCTACTCTGCAATCCTTTAACCTTGGATCAATCCTAAAATCCACCTATCTGCCCCCTACACCCAGAATGATGAGCTGGGCTGGAGAAAATTCATCCAACCATGTGGGCTGGTGGCCTTTCACTTGTTAAATATCTCTGCCCAGCTCTCTCCTGTTCTTCACAGAAATTACTATTAATATTTGTCTTGGACCTTTATTGCTATCCTTTCACTCTCTCAGCAGATGTCTTTACCTCTCTAATGTCTTAGAGAAAACTAGGTGGCTTCTTACTGCTCACCTATAGATGTGTCTTCCCTTCTGTTTTAAATAGGCATCCCTCTTTCCCGCCTCCTGTTGAAGGAGCTAATGCTTCTTATGCTCTGGATCCTATCTCCTCCTGCCTTCTCAATATTATCCATAAATTATTATCCCTCTTTCTTCCATCTTCCACTTGTCTTCTCCAACGGCTCCTATACTTCAGCATATAATATGGAAAGTCTTTATCTTATCTCAAATATTGCAAACATCTCCTAATACTCCTTCTGCACTAGTCAGATTAGTTAGATTAAGGTAATCTAACAGTGTTAACAATATTTGGATCTCTGACGCTTAACACACACACAAATTATTTTTTTACTCATGCAAAGTTCAGTGTAGGTGTTCTTGGTTGGGTGGCTCTCCTGGGCACCTCTTCTCTGACTCAGGGATCCAGGTTCCTCCCATCTTGTGACACGACCGTCTTCACCATGAGACCTCCAGGGCTGCTGTGGAAGGGAAGACAGTATGAGGTAGATTCACTTAACCACCTTGGCTCAGAATGCCCTATACAATTTTACTCACATTCCTTTAGCCAGAGCTAGCCACATGGTTCCACCTGGAAAGATCTAGGAAATGTTGACACTCGTGGAGCAAATGCTTCCCTGCATCATGAATATTCAGTAGTCAGCCAACTATTTCAGCCACACTCCTTATCTCTGATCTTACCATATATCCATCCACACGGAATCTATCATGGTCTTCTTACCACAGATCTGATCATGTCACTTCCCCGTTTAGCACCCAATTACTGCTGACTGCCAACTGAATGAAATCCAAACCTTTTATCAAGGTATTCAATACCATTTAGGATCTAGCCCTTCCAGCCCTATCTCCTATAAGGTCTTGTCTTAGGCATTAGTCCCATCAAACTGCTTCTAATTCCCAGTTATTGGAACAAGTTACAGTTACTGTTACTTGCCTCTTTACATTAGCACACACTCTTCCATCTTTCTGAAATGTCCTTCTTTGCTGTACCTAGTGGGAAAATTTCTACCTCTCCTTCAAAACTTGTTATAAGCATCTTCCTCTGTGAACCTTTTGTAGCCTTTTTTTTTTTTTTAATCTTAGTTTGGCCTCGCCGCGGGGCATGTGAGGTCTTAGCTCCCCCCATCCCCATCCCTGACCAGGGATCAGGCCTGCGCCCCTGCAGTGGAAGTGCAGAGTCTTAACCACTGGACCACCAGGGAAGTCCCTGTAGCCCTCTGTTTTAAGTAGAGTTGATCATTTAGTTCCTTTGTGCCACAACTGAGCATCAGCAAACCTCCATGTAGTACCCATTTCACTGAGTTGAACTTGTATTTTTATTTACCTGTCTCTCTTCTTTTAAACTATGAGCTCCTTGAGAACTGGGACCATGACTTACTATCTTAGTATCTCCAGCACCTAATACAGTGTCTGCCACATGATGGATGTTTAACAAATGTTTCATATAATGCATAATTAAATGAATGAATAAATGATGTACAATTTAAAATATTTCTTACACTTAAATTTCAGTTTAGTGTTCATTCAATATTTAAAAGTTCTTGGAGAAAGCGATGGACTTGTGCTATATTTACTGTATCTTCTTTTAATGAAGAAGAATGGCTGGCATTAAATTAAAGCCTTACAGATATACACTAACATAAATTCTTGATCTGGTGAGGGAAGCTTCTTCACACTCAATCAAAAAAGTTAATGAAAATAATGCAAAAATGAGCTGAAGCTACAAGGAGGTTACAGTGACTGATTCTTACTGATGCAGAAATAATACTGAATGTTTCAATTCTGGGAAGTCAAAGAGCACGGAGAACAGTGATAAGACTGAGAGGATTTGGGTGATTGAGATGAAAAGTGTGAGGAAACAATTATTTCAGTCTGTAATATAATCATGAGAGGTGGGTGGGGCGCAAGCATACTTTCCTGAACTTTTCCCTTCTGAACCATGAAAAAACAACTCAATTAGAGTTAATATACATTTTGAATTAACTGTATTTCATTAATAATTCTTCAAAAATCATTGTTCATCTATGTTATATATACTATCTCTTAATTACCTAGACTGTTCAGTTAATCGGCTAATCATTCCATCTCTGACCAGTCTATATGAGTGGAGTCACTGTACCTTCAAAAACAATAAATAACAAACAAAACCCCCCAAAACCAAATATCCTGATGCCCATGTTATCTCTTCTGAACCATAATCAGTTATTGCCATAATTCAGGTGGTCTCCAGCTTGATCTGTGCTGAAACTTTGTCACCTGGGGGGGGGGGGTGGAGGGGAGTCAGTGGGGAGCTGGAGTAAGGCAGGAATATTATCTATCAAATGGAGCTAAGAATCAGGAGAACTGTCCCAGCTATAGGACTGGTGCAGAGCAGGAAAGGAGGCTGAGACAGTCTCAGTCCTCATTTCTGACATCAGTTTTGGCAGAATATGGAAGCAACAGTGGGAGGTCTCCCTCTCCATGAATTTGGAGATCAGGGACATAAGGTCACCTTCTGAGTTGAACTAGTAAAGTTCACAATGGATGTGGTTAGTCACCTGTGGGAGTAAAGCAAGAGACTATCTGAAATGTGTGGCTCTCAAGAAACTCCAATCAAGGGAGGCAATCCAGATGTAATCAGAGGAAGGCAGGTCCAGAATGTGAATGTCATTTCGTAGAAGGTATTTAATCAACTGAATTGTATAATGCCTGGGGGAAGACTATATGAAGGTGGGTGAGGGTGTGGGCAGAGGGGAAATGGTCACCTTGGACTACAGGAAATAAAAACCCAAGGCATCTTAACTCGGCAGTGCACACCCAAGCCCTATGCCAAGGAGAGACCCTGCCTTTTGTGGTTGCTATGGGACAGGAGTGCCTCTTCTGATCTCTCTTCAGTATCCTGTGTTCATTCTGATCCTGGGACTGGCTGCCCTGGGCAGTGGACATAAGCTTTTCAGTCCCTGGGAAGAAATGTCTCCCACTGTAAACTTGTACTATGGCTATGAGTAACCTCATGGATTTGAGTGATTCAGGTGACCCTGGATTCTGAAAACTTCTGAAAACCTGATGAGAGTAAACACTGGAATTTGGAAGGTGGTTAGTTCCTCAAGGGGTTGCTACCCATGAGACCTCCTGGTAGGCAGCTACAGCCTTCTTCCAGGAATGCACCGACCTCCTCTTCAGTCCTTTTCTGCCTTCCATGGACAGTATCACAGTATCCACTTAGGTCAAGGATTCTCAACCCCATCAGATCCAATGACCTATTTTTAAGTGAATGTTTTGTTAGGTCCCATTTATTATTCTGAAAAGAAATTCACAAGTTGTAAACCTCCTATACACATTTCTAAAAGTCAATACAATGTCCTAACTATAAAGATAAAGAAAAATTACTGGTAGAAGAGGAATAATTTACAATTAAATAATATGTACTGGAGTGTATTAATATTTAGGGATGACTAACTAGCAGGTAGAATGAAGCAGTTGCTTTGAGATCCGAGTGAACGTGACAGAGACAAATGGAGACAGAGACACGTGTGCGGACAACTCAAATAACAAGAGCAAATTGCTGGCAGCGAAGTGCTTTTCTGAAATTGTGACTACTGTTGGTAAAGTTCTGAACAAATACAGTGTAATCCTCTCTTCCTTTAAAAATGCCTAGGAGGTGTTTGCAGAAAAGTCAGTGTATATTAAAATATGCAGAAGTAACTTGTATTTCCAAGTAAGATGGGATTGAGTTTCACAGCCAGATAATTATAAACAGGTTTTTCCACACAAATGTCCAGTGTGACTTTTGAAGGTTGCACAGGACACACGACACTTGTTGGTGTAGTGCCTGTGCTGCACATGCTCAAATAGCCAGCATCCTTGGTTCCTCTCCATAAATGTCACTAGTGCCCCTCCTAATAATTGTGACAATCAAAAATGTCCCCTGGAGTTTCCAATATATCTCCTAGGGGGTGGTAACACTCCTATTGAGAGACACTGACTTAAGTGAACAGGAATCAATATTAGGGTCCAATAAGGCAAATGTGCTTTCTTATGGCACAGTCATTCCATGAGCTGGCATCACAGATCACCCCATGGTGGAAAGAAGGGACAAGGGTGGATGAAAGTTGGGTAGAGTACCTAGTGCTAGAGGAAGAAGCAGAAATCCAGGCAGAACAATAAGTCAGAACTTATGAGGGGAAACCAGGATAACAGTTCACCTCTGGGACTTGGGCCAACATACAGAGAAAGGCCAACATAGAGAGAACTGTGGTCCTGGGGCCACAGGGGTACCCAGGTTTGTTCTTGGTGCCAGATATTGCAGATCTGGCTGAAAGGGAAGAATTTAGGTCAACGTAGGAGCCCAAAAGTAGTGATTTGGTTCCTAGAATGTGGGTCTGGGAATGTGAAATTTCCAAACTCCTTATGCATAGCCTCAGCCAGAAATGACTCAACGTCAGGCATGGGCTTAAGTCTTCTCAGATAGTAGCAGCTGAGAAGAAAGCGAAGGCAGGAGAGACCAACAGCCACAGTTTCTCAATGCCATGTGATTGAAGAGGGTATGTCTACACAACTTTTGATTTTCTTACATTAGAGTATTTTTTTGTCCTCACTTAAACACATATGAATCAACCCATTCTTCAAACAAAAATATATGATTTAGGCATTCACAAACCATTCCTCACGCCGCCCCTACATCATCTATCTGTTGCTTTGCTGTGGGTGGACATAAAACAGCTGCCTGGAACTCAGATTTGGAGTCCATTTCCAAAAGTGGGGTCATAAAGGCGTGGACATAAATCGCAGCAATGCTTATACTGAATACCACAGTTTACAAGGGTAAGTACATAACTTTGCCTGGAGCCCAGACCAAGGCCAGCCCTACAACCCATGCTTTGTGACTCAGGAGCAAAACAACACTCACACAAACCAGATATTCCCCAAAGACCATCTCAACAGGACGATGCCTCATCTCCCATGACTGTTCCCAAGGTCCCATCCAAGACCATTATCTAATCTCTGCTCAGGACTCAAATTACCTAATGTTTTTACTTCATTGGATTAAGCAGGCTCCTTTGTGCATACAGTTCCTGAAAAAAAAAAAAAAAAAAGATGTTCTCATTTCAGTTACCTCCCTTTCAGAGGTCTTATTACTTCATCTGTCCCACGTTCATTATAGTGGATGGTCATGAGAACAAGTTCAGCTGTATAGTCCTTGATGGAATGCATTAGCAAAATTGAGTCTTAAAAAGAAAGAGAGAGAGAGAAAATTAAAAGCATTCTGTGCATGAAAAGAATTTTCCATTTCAGCCTGTAAATTGAGGGAAGAGACTAAAAAATTATCTGCTATTATAAAATATTCAAGGAGACAGCTGGCAATATATTTTTTTCTTCCAGAAGCTTCAATCCAATCATGTTTAAGGTATTGCTGAATTACATACCTGAGGTCCCAACTCATTGTGCTGACCTCTCACTTGTTCTCTGATACCTTCCATCCCTCCACTCTTTCCCACTCTCTCCTGATGCCTCCTATTTCCGTATATACACCACCCTCCAAGCCTATCTCTGTCCCTAGCTTTTGAGCACGTGCCTGGGTAGATTTGAAGGCCGCTTACCTTTTGGTTGTTCCCTCGGTGCCAGTGACCAAGGATTTGATTATCTGGTAGTTTAAGATCTGAGATGCCACCAGAAGTAACTCTGGACAAGGCACTCTATGAAAAGGAAGAACATCTGCATGTAGGTGCTAATATATTTCTCTGTGCTTTTTCCTATATGAATGTGTCCTTAGGATTTTCTTCCTGTGTGTATCTCAATTTAAAAACCTAAATCCAGCATGTATATGTATTATGGATTCACTTTGCTGTACAGTAGAAACTAACACAATATTGTAAAGTAACTATATTCCAATAAAAATTTTAAAAAAAATAAAAAATAAAAACCTAAATCCAGATCCACGTCCCTATTCAGAAAGCTTTAATGGTTCCCTGCTGCCCACAAAAATCAAGATCCTCTGTGATTTTCCCCCAACACACCTTTTCAACAAATCAATTCCTTTAGCCACAATGAGAGAAGCTGTATAAAGCGGTGGCTGGATGTATAGCCTTTGGGCTCAAATCCCAGCTCAGTCACTTATAGTTTGTATCCTCAGGTGAGTTACTTAAACCTCTCTACACTTCAGTTTCCTCAACTGTAAAAGTGGCTTAATAATAGAAATAGTTTAAATTGCATGAGAATCAAGAGAATTAATAAATGTTAGTTGCTGAGAACAATGTCTGATACATGATAAGCATCATCTACTATTGCGATTATTATTACTCACTACCCTCAATACACTTGTATTTTTCTATTTTTGTACCTTTTCTTACAGTTGCCAATTTCTGAAATGCTCGTCCCTTCTCTCCACTTCCCATCCTTTAAAGTCCTGATCAGATTTTTCCTTTTCCTCAGACTTCCCTGGCCTGTGCAGTTCATGGTGTTCTTTTGTGCACCAATACGCAAATTATCTATTCCAATAGTGTTGCAAATGGTCATTTGTTGCTTCATGGCACTTCTTGTATTGCTGCTTTATAATATAATCCAAATATAATTTCACCTGGTCTCCCCGAGTTGGCCTGTGAGTCCTTTGAAGGCAAGGACTCAGACCAGTTTTTGTATAGAGCTCAGCACCTGGTAGATTGCCTTCCCAATTATAGTTGAATAAAGATCTGTTTGTTTGACTTGATTGATCCGCAGATTGAATACAAGTTTGCTGGATGCTTTCAGAAGTGGTGGGCTAAAGGGAGTGCAGAAGCGTTGGAACCTTAGTTATTCACTTGCAGAACATTTATGAAGTGTCTGTGCAAGGCTCTCCACTTCCACCTTGCACCTGACAAGGTGTCACACCCACCTCTAGGAGGCACCTGGACTGTCTGATTAGTGGATGAGATCAGGTGCTGTGTTTGGCCAGAGGGTGCAGGCTTGGTAACCAGAAAGGCTTTTAGAATAGCAATTTGGGGGGATGCAGGGAGGCAGAGACAGAGTTCCCAGTCCTGGCTGTAACATCAAGGGTCTCCTAAAGAGCAGCTGCTTCTGCAAAGAGGTTTTGCAAATTCAGATCTTCCTTCCTTGGTTGTTCAGAGTTGCCCCTGGCTGGAGACTTCTGGCGTCTAAAAGGGCCAGGGTCAGGTAAGATAGGAGAAGAGCTAGCAAGGCATGGTATTGGGTCAAGACTTCCGGGTTCCAGTCCAGGTTGTTTCACTAACTTCCTGGGTGGCCTTGGACACTTATATCATCACCATACTCTTAAGTTCACTCATCCGTCAATGAGGGTGTTGGATGAACATGTAATCTCTAGCGTGCATGTTATCTCTAATATTCTTTCACCTTAGGAGTCTTCTCATAGTGGAGTCATTGGTAGCTACCAGGGGAGAGACAGAGACCTCCTTCAGCTGGAATTAAGATTCTTCTGGCCAGTGGAGCTCAACTCTGTGAGCCCCTAGGGTATGGGATGGTCTTATTTATTGGGAGTGGCCCTGCTTGCAACAGTCTTGGAATCCTTCTCCTTCTCCACCAAATCTGGGAAAGTAAGGACTTGGGATATAGAATAATGAAGAGATGTCAGGGTAATAATGGGGCAAAGGTCTTAAGTTGGGGCCATCCCTGTTTATCAAGTCGATTGTCTTCACCTCTGGATTATCCCTGAGTGTTCCCCCCTTGTGGTCCTGACAAAAGGACTGAAGTCACAGTCATTGATGAGGGTAGGGGTCTAGGGACATGAAGCAAGACTGCACTGAGGTTAGGTGCCAAGTGTGCACAAGTGGTCACAGAACCCACACAGGCCTTGGGCTCAGCCCTATTGGTTCATTCCCCAGACCCGCCCATCCCTCCTGCTGGCGGAAGGCACTCTCTCCTTCCAGTCACCCGGATGTCCTTGGCAGCTTTCCTCAGATGCTCTGGCTGCTCCTGCCTGAGCACTCCTTTCCCTCTCAGCTTTAGCTCAGAGCAGACCCTCCCAAAGTAATTCACCTCTACTCCTCAGCTAAGGCAGCCAGTGGGTCTTCTTTACTTACATCAGGCTCCTGAGGCATGAGATCACTGAGGCCATGTCTCTTTGTACCTATGAGCCCATCTTGTGACTGGAAAATCATGCTGAGGAGAAGGATATTGCTGTTGCCATCAGGGGAAATTGTGCTGTATTCTAGGACTTGGGGAATAGTCTGGCAATCAGATTACTGTCTAGGGCAGAACTAGTACAAGGATAATAGTTCTTTTGGGACAAGTGGTCAAATGTGGAAACATACATCTGTCCCATTTATGTATTTCACATTCTTTCTTTGTTTTCCCTCTCCTGGCAATGCAACAGCCCCTGCTAGGTGCTTGGCTCTGTGACACTTGCTGGAGGGGTATAGGAGGGAGGAGAAAACACATGGCCTGAACCTCCAAGGAGTTTGCAATCTGGTCAGAGAAACAAGGCGTTCACACATTTGTAAGAGTTCATAGGGTGGTCGAGAGTAAGGGGATTTTACCTGGGGTCCATGTTGAGCTTAAGCATCTAAGAATCCCAAGCTCATTTTTCTAGATAGATGATCCATAATTATCCTATTTCAAAAGCACACTAGACCCTCCCCCACAAAAGATGAAGAACTGAGCTCAAGTTAGCGGACCTGGGCTGGAGTCCTGGCTTTCCACTTTCTGACTGTGTAATAACACATTGTCTAACCTCCTTGAGCCTCAGTTTCTTAATCTCTAAAATAGGGAGAATAATTTCTGTCCTACCTATCTCATAGCATGGTTGTGAGGATCAAATGAGGCAAGCATGTGGAAGTGCTTTATAAATCATAAAGCACCGTACAGGTAAAAGGCATCGTTAATATTTAAAACCAAAACACAAGGCCATACAGAATGAGAGAACATAGAGTTTATGGGAACCTAAGAGACGTTTGCACAAGTATTTTCCTCTTGCAGATAATGAAATCAGACCCAGAGTGGATAGGTGGCCCAGGGACAGACAGACAGCTAATCTGGGACACAGCCAAGACCAGAGGACAGCCTCCTCAGGCTCTGCGCTGGAACCGCAGGGGGGGCCAGGTAGCCAGCGCTCTCTGCGTCTGTGCTCCTGGGGCCCCGTCTGCTGCAGGCTGGGCTTCCTACTCCCTCAGCCATGTGGACAACACTATCTGGCTAATGGTGGATTTATTCACCTCCTCACTCTACTCTGCTCCAACCCCTGTTTTCCATCCCTTACCATGCAGCCAACCCCTATAAAAATGGTTTCCAAGAGGAATCTGTGTTTCCTCTTACATCACCACCAAATAACTTCTGCCTCTCTGGAAGAGACCCAGAGATAAGGTGAGGTCGGCTTATGTGCAAAAGTGAGAGGCCTTGTAGCCAGTCCAAATATTGCAGACAGAAGTTTTGTGAGCAAGGACTCTTTGAACAACCATTTGCCAAGATGGCTCACGTCTTTGCAGGCAAAGATTTAGGCACAAGTTTTGAAACTAATAACACAGGAGTGGCTTGATAGAAGGGGTCCTGGCGTGTTGGTGAAAGGTGGGCCAGTGGGAACCGTGAGCCTTTTATCTGTCTATTTCTTTCCAGCTGCTGCTAAAGGCCTCTAACGTTACATGAGTTCTTTTCTCTCCCAATCTAGAAGAGAATCTGGGGAGCCAAGTTCTCCAGGTCATGCCCGTGTCTACGCTGGGTGTCACCTGCAGCCCTGCAGAACACAAAGGCTGCTTCTTTCAATAAAGGCCTCTGGAGGAGAGTGCCCAGCCAAACTCTGTGACCCATTCTAGTGTTTAACTGTTGCCAAATCTTCAAAAGTGGGCCTTACAATGACCTTAAGATACCACCTTGGCAGTTTGTTTATTTCCTCTGGTTCATACTGATTAGAGGTGGAGAACAGGCACTCACCAAGTTTTCCACTTAAAAGCATGCTTTTAAATATTTGATCATAATGCGCCCCCTTTACCTACCCTTATCTAGACCTAATAATTAAAAAACACTTTATGCGCTGACTAACTTGATTATAATCTTCTTCGACTGTTCTATAATCCCTGATATCTGACCCCCAGCTCTTCAATCCCACCCCCTGCAAACACAAACAAACAAAAAAACCTCCCCCGCAGGGCTCCCCTCTCCTTTCTAGGCACCCACCTCTCTTCCCTTCCTGAGAACCTTTCCATCTTCAATTCACTAACATTGAACAGCTGCACAAGCACAAAGTGTTTAATTTGGGAACAGTGTCTGTGGGAAGGAATGCTTTGTAAGTTTCCAAAGTAATGCAAAAGCTTAATTTAGAAAGTCATATAACAACTCTTTTGGTTCTGCAAGTCACAGAGATTATGGATTGCACTGCAGAGGCAACCTGCCTGATGATGTTAGCACTTTATAGCACTGGGTTTTTCTGCAGCAGTTTCATTTTTATTCCTGTTCAGAGACATAGTGGGTCAGTCCAATTGAAGCATTCGCTCCCTGAGGACAGGGCCTATGTCTTGTTCAGCCTCTCTGTGTGGTCAGGGCCCAGCAAGGGCAAGCAAGTCGTCAGTGCCTTTAAATGTTGGATTGTATTGCCTGTCTGCCCCCCTACTCCCTACTTTGGTCTTCAACTTGGTCCAAACAGGTTCTAGAACTAGGAAATGATAATGGTTACCAAGTATTGAGCAGGGCAGGAAGAGGGGTGATCAGATCATACCACCACTACCTTCCTTGGCTACAGGAGGCTGAAAGAAAGTTAAAGTGCTAAGATTAAAGAGTCTCATGTCCTACCTGATCTCATGTTAGAATCTGCCTCTCAGGGATACACATAATTAGGGTCTGAAAAATAATGAGAACCTGGATAGAACAGGATAAATCTGGACATAGGATGGGTCCTGGGAGACTCATCCTAATGAGGGTGCAAGCACGAAATGTAGAAACGAGGAGGACACTTCACCACCACCACCACAGTAGCCGCAGTACCTGGGGCTGGAACTGAGACAGTGCCTGCTGAGCGGCATTGCCCAGAGCCATCTGTATAAAGTCCATGCTCAGGGCACTCACTTGGCCTCTGTGGGGTCCAGGCAAAGCATCCTTTTGTAAGATGCTAGGGGTGCTTCTTGACTGTCATGGGATATTCTGGAAACTTAAAACACATACTCAGTTGCATTTCTTGAGTCCTCAGTGCCCAAAACGCCAGACAAAGAATTTAAACTTTGTCCCCCAAAGGGGTCAGATATATACAGACTGTGTGATAAGCCAGAGGTCCCCTGGTGTCAGTCTGGAGAAGAAGAAAGACAATGAGGAAGATCCCCGAGAGAAAGTCACCATGAGCGAAGATACTCTGGTAGAGTAGACCAGGTCCAGCTGGAGCACCTGATATTGGAGGACAAGAGGTTTCAGGTAGAGCGCAAGGCTGAGCTCCTCACCAGTTTCTCACCTGGAGCCCCTCGACCCCAAATCCCAAGAGTTCCAGTGTGTTCTGGGCTGGGTCTTACTTAAGAAACGAAAAACTGTGTCACTAGAGGTACAACTATTCTGGACCTGAAACACCTTGTTGGGCTGGTCAGGGAGGGAGATGACCCCTGGAGGTCAATGGTTTGGGGGAGGTGGGCAGCAGCTTGGCAACAGCAAATGGACAACAGAGAATTATAGGATGGCAAGGGCAGCAGGCCTAGAGACAGAGACAGGAGAACATACACAGAAGACATGACTGAACTGTAAGTGCTGGCAGGATTAGCCACTTTTGCTGTATAGCATATTTTAAATTCTGTTCAAAGTGTTAGTTTTTGCCAGATCTTAAAACCTTTCAGAGCTCAGTCTGCAGTAGTTTCATCTCCATTTATTTTTCATTAACATTTACTAGTGGGCCTAGAATGATAGAGAAAAAACAAGAAAGAAGCATAGGCAGAAACACATATTCAGAGGAAATGGGAATTACAGAAGGAGATACACACAAAGAGATACTGAGCGAGTTTGAGACAAGGGATTAGAAATAGAGGAGGACAGAGAGAAAGGAATTTGGGAGGGAGAAAAAAGAAGGAGAGACCTATTAAGATATCCAGGACCCAGCTAGTGTTCTGTGAGAAGCTAGCTGGGTCCCCTAGGATGAAAATCAGGCCGTCTTGGATTGAGCGTCCCAGGATTAAGAACCCAAGAGAAACCACAAAGGTTCACTGTTTTGTTTAACGGGAGGTTTTGGCTCCTGGCAACCTGGACGCTGGCATTCTGACACACTGCCCGAGCTCCCCCTGCTGGCGGCTCTGCAAAATCTCACCATCCGGCTCCAAAGTGGAATAGCATTACGTAAGTCTTTTCGAGGTTTGCCCGCCATTTTGTCTTTTTTTTACCTTTTTAAAACATTTTTTAAAAAAATTTTAAAAATTTCTCAAGTTCTTGGTTCTCCAAAGTCTGCAGTCTAATGCTGGGGTTTGAATTCCCTAACTGATTGCTACCGTCCTAACACCCAGTGAGGGCAGTCCTGGGAGACCCTTACTAACAAGGGTGCAAGCGGGCGGCTGGCTGAGCAAACATTTATCGAACCCGTGCTACATACAAAGTGCTGTGGAAAGGCCTGAAGGAAGTTCATTTGGCCGTTAGCCTTCTCGCCTCAAAAGTGACTGCTAGAATTAAACTGGCCTTCCGGGCTTGGGGTGAGGGCACTCCCCTGCTTTCCAACAGAACCAACGGGATCGGCCTTCCAAAGTCCAGAGAAGAGCCTACTAGGGCAACAGTGACGGCCTCCCTCTCTTTTTTTCTTCTCTTTCTCCCCGTTTGTCTTCCCTGCATGAAGAAGAGGAATTGCTATGTGCAAAGCCCCTGGGACAGGAAGGAGAGAAACACAAGACTCCCCAAATACCAAACCGATTTCACTGCTAAGAATAACCTTTATCTCTGGGAGGAAAGGCAGAAGACCTGGTTCTCTCTCCTCTCTCTCCCAGGTGGATTTTAAAGGGGCATCAGCACCCACTCATAGGAATACACTGAGCCCTGTCTTTCCTCAAGCGCTTAAGTTCTGAGTCACAAAGTCTGGAGAGGGGCAATGTGGGAGGAGAGAACTTGAGTCCAGAGGACCAGGGAAGGAGGTGAGGGAGGAGGCAAGAGGGAAACTGAGGGGAAGAGAAAGAACAAGACACGGGGATCTCTGTTACACCCCGAGCCCGGGGCTCTGCAGCCCCAAGCAGACTGACAGGGGTAATCAGACCCTTGTGGGGAGGGTGACCGTGGGGTGGGCAGTGGAGCCCCCACTCTGGCTGAACTTGAGGATCAAGTACTTGGGGGATGGGACAGATTTGCAGGCCTCTGGCTAAGATGTATGCTCACAATAAGGAGCCCTTGTTCCTCCCCCCACCACCTACTCAGAGGTTAGAAACCCAAACCATCTCTCTAAAAATTAACTTTTCTTTCATAAAAGTGCTGCGTTTCTCTCAAGGCAGAAAGCATAAATGTTCCTAAAACATTAGGTCAGAGGCATAGGGTTGTTTTCAAGGACTCTGGAATATCAGAAAGGATTCCCTTCCTTTGTTAACTAAAAACTAAACAGATTTTTACAGTTAACTGCATTGCAGAAAGCAGATAATAGCCCTCAGAAAAATGGAGTCACTTCTTTAGTCCCCTGTTCTGTCCTTACCTACTGTTTCTTTCTCTTATCCACCTTCCCTCCCCTAGCTTCTTCCTTTCCTCTTATCACTGGTTCAGACTTTTGCTCACACTGTCTCATGGTCTCCCCGGGCTCTGGCTTCCTTCCCCACTCACCTTTCACGTCCTCCTGCATCTGCTTTCCTGGCCAGAGTGCCCATGTGGAAGGAATAGGAAGAAAGGATTGCCAGGTCTGCTTGGGATCCCCAAATGCCTGATGCCCTGCAGCCGTCTAACAGGGCAAATGGATACCCTACAGAATATGAGGAGAATCAGTCTCTGGGTTTTTCTTTACTCACCACTCAGTCTACAAACCACCTCTGGAAAACTACTGGCCAGTTAACGGCCCATAAATTGCACTATCTCCTATTTCAAACAGCCCTTTCCCCCTTCTACCATAGGAAAGCATTTTAGTGACTCATGAGTCAATATAAGCAGAAGGGCCTGGGCAGGCACTGCATAAATACAAATAATGGTTATTTATCACAAATGAAAGTGGCTCATAAATATAACCAAAAACTGGCCCAGTTCTGCTACTGTTGAATAAAGGGAAAAACCCTACCAACATCAAAAAATAAAAAAAGAGGAATGCTCTGCAGAAGAGGTCATTTCTTCGTATTTCTATAGCTAAATAAATTGTAGCAATTTCCAAAATGCTCCTGGAGAAGAGATGATTTTAGAAGAAACCTCCTCAGTGGCTCTGTGGTGTGAGTCTGGGCTGCCCGCGACCAGCAGAGGGCAGACTTCAGTTGTAAACAGGAGCCTTCAGAGTGGATGGTGGGGAAAGGGCAATTTAGGATTCCAAGGTTGTAAACTGCTTATTCCATGATACGCATACCATCAGAGATCATAGTCCAAGATTCTTGACAGGATATGAGGGACTAGATTTCAAGGAATCGGTTATAAGCACAGAATGACATAACTGTAAATGTTCCTTTGTTTATAAGAAAAGGCTGGTTCTGCATACCTCCTCTGGGTGCTGCAAGCTGCTATTCATTGTGAGCCACTGCAGTGACTTGTCCCCATTCTTGTCTGCCACAGTCCTTCAAAGCTGCATATTGTTTAGAGTGGAGATGTTTGGGCTTTGTATCTGACTTGGAAAAGCAGGTGCTGTGTCCAGGACTTGGTGAAGAAGTTCCTGCTATTGGTCATTCCCTTTTGTTTAATGAACATAGAGAAACCTGTTCCCTGGGAAACAGATAAGAATGACGACCATTAGAAATGTTTCTTTAAGATTTGAGCCAGCCTAGCAACTCCACTTCTAGATATATATCCAAGAGAATTGAGAACATATGTCCACACAAAAACTTGGGCAGGAATGTTCATAGCAGCATTATTCATCATAGCCAAAAAGTAGAAACAACCCAAGTGTCCACTGACTGACGAATGAATAAGCAAAATGTAGTTTATCCGTACAATTGATTATTCACTCAAAAAGAGGGGAAGGACTGATACATGTTACAACATGGATAAACCTGGAAAACTTCACGCTAATTGATAGAAGCCAGTCACAAAGCACCACATATCGTGTGAGTCCATTTGTATGAAATGTCCAAAATAGGCAAATTCATGGAAACAGAAAATAGATTAGTGGTTGCCAGGGGCTGGGGAAAGGGAGGACTGGAGAACAACTGTTATGTGTCTGTGATTTCTTTTGGGGGGGTGATAAAAATGTTCTGAAAATAGACAGTGGTGATGTACAACTCTGCAAATAAACTAAAAACCACTGAACTGTATACTTTAAAAGGGTGAATTATATCTCAATAAAACTGTTATTTAAAAAAAGATTTTGAGCAGGGTAGATGTTATAGAGGGAAACTCAGAGCAGGAAATAAGGAGAATATAAAGAGAATATTTGACTCTAGGAGAGCCAGTCCTATCCCCAAGCTAAAAAATATTTTGAATGAAAACAGTAGATTTAGTGCAGACTGGAAATAGAGGTAGCCCAACTCACTATAGGAAGCAAGGAGAATATCCACAAAGCGGAACTGATCCTGCATCTTCTCTAACTGCCTAACTTGTAAAGGGTTGAACCTCTTTGATCATGCAGTCATGGTAACATGGGTGCTATTTCACTCAAGGCAAGAGGGCCACCTTTGTGTTGATGTCAGGGTGACCCCCTGTGTTGAGGGAAATAAGGGAGAATCACACACCTCGGGGCACAGTAACAAGAAAGACTTCCCAAGCTCTCAGGAGCTGGCGAGGAAGGAAGGTGATAATACTTAGCTCTCAGGAGCTGGCGAGGAAGGAAGGTGATAATACTTAAGTCACCAGCTCAGTTGCTGGGGGCCTCACAGTCACACCTGAATTCCAGGTGTATTATCAATAATGCCCACAGAGTCTAGAAGCTCATACTTCATTCCTCCTGTAGCCCCTGCACAGCATCTTGCAGAGCCTGAGCCTATAAGAACTCTTAGTAAGTACTTGAAAAAAGTGGAGGAATGAAGAAATAGATGAGCACACAAGTGAAAAGGCCCTAGGATGCCTGGGGCCATGGCCAGGTATGGCCTTGGTCAACACATGAGTCAGAAAGACAAGAAGAAATGACTTTATTCACCCACTCTTTATCAGAAGATAAAGATGATTCACAGATCACCGGGCCTGCCTTGTTGAGTCCTGAAGCATTACGCAGGGCAAGGTCCCAGGCACATCTGAACACGTCCTTCTAGAACAGCATGTTTGACATGTCTTTCATTTCTCACCTTTATCCAATTCCTGGAGAGAAACTGTAATATGTTAATATCATTGTGTGCTAGCGAGTCAAAATTTGTTTCACTTCTAAGATGCACTGTGAAGAAACTCTATGAAAGTATATGCCTTTTAAAATTCGTGTTTACTGATTTAAAACAAAAAAAGCACCTTCCAGTTCTATAATTGCTTATGGTGACCAGGGAGAGGAATGATACTGGAGTATAATAAATATTTCCCAGCCCTGTGTTTTTCTCCAAGTCTGGTCCTCTGGGTGAATGTTAACGCATTTTAGGGAACCAGGGACTATGTCTAAGTATGTCTTATGAAACTTGCTTAATTACAGATTCCGCCAAGAGATGGGAACTCAGTAACTAATTATGTACCTAGAGCTTCAAACAGGCATTGGAACCAGAGCTCAAAACACTTCCAATTATCCAGTAAGGGGTTAAAAGCCACGGGCCAAATACCAATTGTTTTTAATAAATTATGAGTTCAGAAGTAGAAAGAATTAGATTTGGGAGTTGGGCAGATCTGGATTTAACACTTGGCTATTTCCTTCTGTTATTCCTTTAGGAAATGTGTATTGATCTCCTACTATGTACCAGGTACTGTTAGGCATTGAAAATAGAAGCACGAATGAGAGAGTCAGTCTCTATCCTCGGAGAGCTTACAGTCCAATAGCTACATAAAATACTTATCTTTAAAAAGTTGCTAAACCTCTCTGCATCCAAATCCGTAAGATGGAAAAAAAAGATGATTCCTAAATTTGAAAGTTGTAGGAAGGATTGAGTTGAATAACAAACAAAATGCCTAGGATATTGCATTTTAAAAAATGTTGCTTCTTTTTCTCTTATATACACCCACTGGTAACACTTCATCATTTGCTACCACACTCTACTACTGTCTTTAATTGAACATTCATCAAATGGGTCAGGGCTTTGAATAGAAACCCCAAAGCAAGTCCATTAGGAAACAGTAAGCGTTATAGTTGGGAATATGGGGGTTGGCGTCAGAGAGGTCTTCATTAGAAGCCAACTCTGTCACTTGCTGATTTGGGGCAAGTTATTTAACCTCTCTAAGCTTCACTTTCCTCCTCTGTAAAGTGGGGCTAAGACCCCTATCCTCATGGAGTTGTTGGGAGGTTAAATGAGAAAGACCAGAGTACATCACAAGTAGTAATAATAAAGTGTTATTTGGTGAAATCTTTGTTACATGTCATATATGTGTGTTGATTTATGTATTGTGATGTTACAATTTAAAACACACTTTTAACTGTGGGCCATGGTCCAAAAGAATTAAAAGCCACTGCTACTGCTTTAAGACATGATCTGTGTTGCCTGTGATTTAAAAAATCACACTAATTTTCTTTTTTAATTGAGATAAAATTGGTACATAACATTATATAAATCTTAGGTGTACAACATTATAAATCAATATTTGTATACACTATAAGGTGATCACTGTCATAGGTCTAGTTACCATCCATTGCCATACAACTGATTCCCTCCACCCATTTCACCCTCCCCCTACAAACCCCCTCCCCTCTGTTAACCACCAGTCTGTTTTCTGTATCTGTGAGTTTGTTTTTGTTTTGTTTTGCTTGTTTTGTTTTTTAGATTCCACATATAAGTGAAATCACATGGTATTTGTCTTTCTCTGTCTGACTTACTTCACTTAGCATAATACCCTCTAGGTCCATCCATGTTGCTGCAAATGGCAAAATTTCCCTCTTTTTATGGCTGCATAGTATTCCATGGTGTGTGTGTGTGTGTGTGTGTGTGTGTGTGTGTGTGTGTATATACATACACACAATGATGAAGTTGGCTATGATTATACTCAAGGTTCTAAGACACAATGTCTTTCTGAAGAGAAGCTGTATGTATACACACACATACCACATCTTCCTTATCCTTTCATGCATTGATAGACACAGGTTGTTTCCATATCTTGGCTACTATAAATAATGCTGCAATAAACATAGGGGTGCATATATCTTTTCAAATTTGTGTTTTCATAGTCTTAAGATAAATACCCAGAAGTAGAAGCATAGCTGGATCACATGGTAGTTCTCTTTTTAATTTGTTGAGGACTCTCCATACTGTTTTCCACAGTGGCTGCACCAATTTACATTCCCACCAACAGTGTTCAAGGGTTCCCTTTTCTCCACATCCTCTCCAACACTTATTATTTCTTGTCTTTTTAATACTAGCCATTCTAACAGTTTTTTTTTTTTTTAATTTTTATTTATTTATTTATTTATTTATTTATTTATTTATGGCTGTGTTGGGTCTTCGTTTCTGTGCGAGGGCTTTCTCCAGTTGTGGCAAGTGGGGACCACTCTTCATCACGGTGCGCAGGCCTCTCACCATCGCGGCCTCTCCTGTTGCGGAGCACAGGCTCCAGACGCGCAGGCTCAGCAATTGTGGCTCACGGGCCCAGTTGCTCTGCGGCATGTGGGATCTTCCCAGACCAGGGCTCGAACCCGTGTCCCCTGCATTGGCAGGCAGACTCCCAACCACTGCGCCACCAGGGAAGCCCCTAACAGTTTTAATATCTCATTGTGGTTTCGATTTACATTTCCCTGATGATTAGTGATGTTGAGCATCTTTTCATGTGTCTGGCGGCTATCTGTGTGTCTTCTTTGGCAAAATATCTATTCAGATCTTCTGCCCCTTTTTAAATTGGGTTTTTTGTTTCTTGTTGTTGAGTTATGTGAGTTCTTTACACATTTTGGATATTAATTCCTTATCAGATATATGATTTAATTTGCAAACGTCTCCCATTCAGTAGGTTGACTTTTTGTTTTGTTGATGCTTTCCTTGGCCATGCAGAAGCTTTTTAGTTTGATGTAGTACCGTTTGTTTATTTTTGCTTTTGTTTCCCTTGCCTTTAAAGTCAGATCTTAAAAGAAAACATTGCTAAGATCAATGTCAAGGAAATTACAACCTATTTTTTCTCCTAGGAATTTTATGGTTTCAGGTCTTACATTTAAGTCTTTAATCCATTTTGAGTTGATTTTTGTGCATGGTGTAAGATAGTTGTCTAGTTTCATTCTTTTGCTTGTGGCTGTCCAGTTTTTCTAACACCATTTATTGGAGATATTGTCCTTTCCCCATTGTATATTCTTGGCTCCTTTGTTGTAAATTAATTGTTCATATATGCATGTGTTTATTTCTCAGATCTCTATTTTGTTCCATTGATCTGTGTCTGTTTTTATATCATTTTTAATTACATATTTTGAATTACACACTCATTAATTCACTCAATAAATAGTTATTGAGCACCTACAAAATGCTAGGCACTGTTCTAGGCACTGGAAATACAGCAGTGAACAAAATAGACAAAAATTCCCGCACTTATCTGACTTACCTTCTGGTGGGGGAACACTAGTAATATATAGATGAGGTACAAAATTTAGGAAATACATACGAGGAGAAAGGAAGAAAGGAAAAAAGAAAATGCAGGACATTCATAATCATACAACCCAGAAAAAAACAGTTAGCATTTCAGTTTATGGTCTCACAGACTTTTCTTCATCTACATATGCTATTTATCTTGCCATTTAGAGAACTTCAGGGTAATAGGTGTCACATAAATGTACAGGATGGATACTGACCAACATCCAGTCCTCTGAAGCATGTAAGGAGAGCCTTTGCTTTTCTCTCCATCCGCTTCCCTCCTCCCTCTTTCCTTTTATCCCACGGTGATCTCCACATTGCTTCGTTTCTCTTTTCTATAGTAATTATACTGCCAGGTCCTCAGCCTTGAAGACAGAGACCTCTATCGTACATGAAATAGGCACAGTGCTGGCTGACCCAGAGCACTGGGAAGTTCTGTGTCAGGGTTCTGTCGAATATTAACTTTTAGTGACTTTAATGATTTAATCATTTTATAGATTAAAAAAAAATTGAGGTCCAGAGAGGTTGTGACTTATCCAACGTGTCACAACAGGAAGTAGATCAGAAGTCTGACATGCCTTGTGCTCCCCTGTGTGAGAGCCTTTTTTTGGCCATCACCATCTGCCATGCATTTCAGATTCCTTTCTTATTGTGCCAATATACATATATATTTTTAAATTTAAAAATACTAAGCTGCTGTAGTTAAGATGTTGTTTTCTAGAAGGCACAAACTGGTTAGACTTATCCTGGGTTAAGAGACCATTAATTTAGCAATTCTCCTTGGATTTTGTGACTGCCATACTAAAAGTCGTAAATGTAATAAGAAATTGCACTTGGGTACAGCGATAAGAAGATAGAATGGGATCACTTCCAAAGGCAGTATTTATACTTGGATGCCTCTGGCCTTCTCATTTACTTTAACAAGCTATTTCATGAGGTAACTTTATCTTTAAAGACTTTTTTTTTTTTTTAAAGGGGAGATGGTTTTTAGGAGAGCAAGGAACTTAAAATCAAGAGGTTTGGGCTCTAGTCCCAATTCTGCTGGGCGATCTTAGATTAATTTGAGCCTAAATTCCTCATTTGTACAATGCGAGGAGTAGACTAGACTAGAGATTTTCACACAGGGGTCAGTGGGGCCTCAGGATTTCCAGGACATCTTTCTGGGCCACACTGGGGGACCTATAGTGAGGCTGACTCACGGGCTGGGGCGCCAGAACCACACTGCCCTCTGTCCTCCTCCCCTGCCCTGCTCAGAGCAGCATCCCTTTTATTTGCCTTATATGGGGAGAGTCTGCATAAAATTCTATTTGAAGGAAAGGTTCTGTTATTTTTTTAGTATTTAAATATCACCAGAACAGCTCGATGATCTGAAAGAATCTTTCTTGTTCTAACGTTCTAGCATTTCTACGTTCAAAGAATGGCTCCTGATTTTTCTTTTTAGAGGTTTCTCTGCTTTTATGGATACAGTACACTCACCAATCACCCCTTAATTATGAATACTTTCTCTGCTTACCCTAGCTGACTGCTAACTATGGATTATGCTGGCTATAAAGATCCTGGAAATGAGCTTGTCTGGTAATCCTGCCCTAAGAGCGTTGTGACCAGCAGGGAAGAGCGTTTGCAGCAGTGCTCATTTGCTGACCAGGGATTTTATTTATTTATTTATTTTAACTTGTAGGCATTTGTTCCAGCCACTTTGGAAAAACAGTTCCAGAATCGTCCCCAGCCCTGGCCAGCACAGCAGCACCCTCATTTGTACGCTGCCACTTCTAGCAAAAGGCATCCTGCTATGCTATTCCTAACTGCTCCCCGCCGCGGTGAGCAGCTATGTAGATGGGATGTCACGTCCTCTCCTGCACATTTTGTTTTTCTGGCTGTCTGTCTCACTGTGTGCTCACAAAGTCGCCTCTGAACGCCAGCGATCTTTGGCTGCCACTGCAGTTGGGACTGAGCCAGGCGGTGCCAGCCCAGTCCTTCCTAGAGCACCCCAGCCCTTTCTGGTATGGATTTATTTCACACACAATGTGGCTGCTTTGCCCAGAGTGGAGCAAGAGCAATTTCCTTTACAAAGAACTGATTTGGACTTTCATCTAAAGTCCACTGGTGCTAAAAGCAGACCAAGATAAATCAGCATTTTTCACTCACTGCAGGTTGGGAACGGTCAAGAGCTTGCTGCCAGATGTGTAAAATCAGGATGTAGGATGGGGAAGGTGAACACTGCTTCAGGGCCTGTTACGTATCACACTGAGTGTTCTTTACCTCATTTAATCCTTATAATAACCCTCCTAGATAGGTACTCTGATCCCTATTTGTTAGAGGAAGAAACTGAGGCTTAGAGAGGTAGAATAGCTTGTCTGACATACAGTTAGGAAGTGGCAGATGCAGGAACTGAACTTGTTCTATCTGGTACCAAATGCTGTGTTTTTTCCATTTCATCATGCTGCCTTCTTCATGAGCATGCTGACTCATTTGGGAAGTTATGTAAGCTTGTAAATCACATTGAGATTCCAGATAATGTGACTGCATAAAGAAGAACAAAGTATTGCCATGGTAGCTTGGGTGCAGTGGCAGTGGAGGGAGGCACTCCACTGCCTGGGAAGGATTATGCAAAACTGTTGAGGTGTAAAGGGCTGCACTAGCAGAATCCAAACCAGAAGCAATCATTTGTCCCTCCCCCTCCCAACCTGCTCTGTAAGTAGACAAGGTTTTAATGATACACATATGAATAAAGCTCTCTCTCCACTGAATTCACAATTGGACTCAATTGGACTCAAAGTCCAATCAAAACTTTGTTCATATGCAAAAGGTATGCCAAAGGTGCCCAGGATCATAAGGTCAAGTACCACTCAAGACAGTCAACTCCATCAGGGTAAATAAGCAAGGTTGTTCTTTAGCATCATCCATATACCCTTTTTATTAAATAGAGAAGTGCCAGAACTAGATTTGCACTTTGGAAAGTTATCTGTGGGCTTTGTGTGGGGAGAGAGCAAGAAGGGAGGTGATGTAGTGAGTGCTGTTAGTGCCCTGCCATGTCCCCTCCTTATTCACCACTATACACTGAAGGCCTGTGACCCTCTGCCTTCTGACTGGCAGCATGCTCAGCCTGTACACAGTGCAAGACTTCTTGCCCCTGAGAGCAGCCATCAAGTGATGATGGGTGGAGAGGTGGTGGATAAATACCCCAGCTACCTTGCCCATCAGTTGGGGTGACTCTGAGGTGTGTTCTATAATGTACCCCAGAGTTTTCCAGTAGGATGGAGCGCCAATGTCCTGCAGTGCTTGTTAACACACCCTGTACTGGCTTCTTTCACTTCCCCTACTCAGTTCCCAGGTCTCCTGGGATCACCTGTAGAATAAATGATCCATACTCAAATCCTTGTCTCAGGCCTCTGTTTCTGGGGGAACCCAAATGAAGACGTTCCCATACCTCAGTGTAGAGATAGATAATGGGGGTCCAAAAGGAGCTGAAGTGGGAATGGAGAGGAGGGGATGGATATGAGTGATATTCACCCTGAGATTTAGGACTTTAGAACTGGTAAAATGGAGCACCAGAGAGAGGGGAGGGAAAAAAGACTCTACAAGGACTCTGGGTCTTGACCTTGAGCTCCTGGATGGTGGCTAATGCCTTGAACTGAACAAGGGAATATATTTTGGGGTAAGAAAGTAAATCCAATTTCAAATATGTAGGAGAAAGTGGCATCTGGCTCTGTGATGTCATTTACAAGAGTGAAAGTACCAACTTTGCCAAAAGCATCTTTCCAACTTGCTTACCCTAGTGCTTGAAATTCCATATTACTCATTCTTTTGGCTTGCTTTTTCCAGAATCCTATTTTTAAAATGCTCCTGAGATTATTGATAATTTTGTTTCATGTGATAATAGCATTGTGGTTATGTAGGGAAAAAACCTTCTTAACGGTTAGAAATATATGCTGAAGTATTTATGGGTAAAACAAAATACTGTCAGAGATTGCTTTAAAATAATCCAGCAAAAACAAAAGTGAAATGTATATGTCGGGGGATAGATAAAATGACATTGACAAAATATTTAAAATTGTAAAAGCTGAGGGATGAGTACATGGGGTTGGTTCATTATACCATTTCCTCTCCGTTTGTGTATATTTGAAGATTTCAATAATAAAAAAAAAAAAAGAAGTCACCCTGATATTTTAATGATGGTCCTGGGAGGATATCACATCCAACTGTCTTTACCACTTGTGAAAAAACTACCACAAAAGTGTATTTTAAAACTTTGGTTGGGGACTTCTGTGGTGGTCCAGTAGGTAAGACTCTGCACTCCCAACACAGGGGGCCCAGGTTCGATCTCTGGTCGGGGAAGTAGATCCTGCATGCATGCTGCAACTAAGAGTCTGCATGCTGCAACTAAGAGTCTGCATGCCGCAACTAAAGATCCCACAGGCCACAACTAAGACCCAGTGTAGCCAAAATGAAAATAAATAAATAATGAATAAATAAATATTTTTTTAAAATCCTTTGGTTGGACTTTATGTTTTTAGAACATTTAGAAGAAAAGGGAGGCTGGTCTTTTTAAGAAATAGACTTCTGATGGACGGAGAACCAAGATGGCAGAGTATAAGGACGTGCTCTCACTCCCTCTTGCAAGAACACCAGAATCACAACTAACTGCTGAACAATCATTGACAGGAAAACACTGGAACTCACCAAAAAAGATACCCCACATCCAAAGACAAAGGAGAAGCCACAATGAGATGGTAGGAGGGGGGCAATCACAATAAAATCAAATCCCATAACTGCTGGGTGGGTGACTCACAAACTCGAGAACACTTATACCAACTGGAGTGAAGGTTCTGAGCCCCAAGTCAGGCTTCCCAACCTGGGAGTCCAGCAACGGGAGGAGGAATTCCTAAAGATTCAGAGTTTGAAGGCTAGTGGGATTTGATTGCAGGACTCTGACAGGACTGGGGGAAACAGAGACTCCACTCTTGGAGGGCACACACAAAGTAGTGTGCACATCGGGACCCAGGGGAAGGAGCAGTGACCCCAGGGGAGACTGAGCCAGACCAGCCTGCTAGTGTTGGAGGGTCTCCTGCAGAGGCGGGGGGTGGCTGTGGCTCACCGTGAGGACAAGAACACTGGCAGCAGAAGTTCTGGGAAGTACTCCTTGGCGTAAGCCCTCCCAGAGTCTGCCATTAGCCCCACCAAAGAGCCGGGTAGGCTCCAGTGTTGGGTTGCCTCAGGCCAAACAACCAACAGGGAGGGAACCCAGCCCCACCCATCAGCAGACAAGCAGCTTAACGTTTTACTGAGCTCTGCCCATCACAGCAACACCCAGCTCTACCCACCACCAGTCCCTCCCACCAGAAAACTTTCTCAAGCCTCTTAGATAGCCTCATCCACCAGAGGGCAGACAGCAGAAGAAAGAAGAACTACAATCCTGCAGCCTGTGGAACAAAAACCACCTTCACAGAAAGATAGACAAGATGAAAAGGCAGAGGGCTATGTACCAGATGAAGGAACAAGATAAAACCCCAGAAAAACAACTATATGACGTGGAGATAGGCAACCTTCCAGAAAAAGAATTCAGAATAATGATAGTGAAGATGATCCAGGACCTTGGAAAAAGAATGGAGGCAAAGATCGAGAAGATGCAAGAAATGTTTAACAAAGACCTAGAAGAATTAAAGAACAAACAAACAGAGATGAACAACACAATAACTGAAATGAAAAATACACTAGAAGGAATCAATAGCAGAATAACTGAGGCAGAAGAATGGATAAGTGACCCGGAAGACAGAATGGTGGAATTCACTGCTGCGGAACAGAATAAAGAAAAAAGAATGAAAAGAAATGAAGACAGCCTAAGAAACCTCTGGGACAACATTAAATGCAACAACATTCGCATTATAGGGGTCCCAGAAGGAGAAGAGAGAGAGAAAGGACCAGAGAAAATATTTGAAGAGATTATAGTCAAAAACTTCCCTAACATGGGAAAGGAAATAGCCACCCAAGTCCAGGAAGCACAGAGAGTCCCATACAGAATAAACCCAAGGAGAAACATGCTGAGACACATAGTAATCAAATTGGCAAAAATTAAAGATAAAGAAAAATTACTGAAGGCAGCAAGGGAAAAACGACCAATAACATACAAGGGAACTCCCATAAGGTTAACAGCTGATATTTCAGCAGAAACTCTACAAGCCAGAAGGGAGTGGCATGATATACTTAAAGTGATGAAAGGGAAGAACCTACAACCAAGATTACTCTACCCAGCAAGGATCTCATTCAGATTCGATGGAGAAATCAAAAGCTTTACAGACAAGAAAAAGCTAAGAGAATTCAGCACCACCAAACCAGCTCTACAACAAATGCTAAAGGAATTTCTCTAAGTGGGAAACACAAGAGAAAAAAAGGACCTACAAAAACAAACCCAAAACGATTAAGAAAATAGTAATAGGAACCTACATATCGATAATTACCTTAAACGTGAATGGATTAAATACCCCAACCAAAAGACACAGGCTTGCTGAATGGATACAAAAACAAGACCCATATATATGCTGTCTACAAGAGACCCACTTCAGACCTAGGGACACATACAGACTGAAAGTGAGGGGATGGAAAAAGATATTCCATGCAAATGGAAATCAAAAGAAAGGTGTAGTAGCAATACTCATATCAGATAAAATAGACCTTAAAATAAAGAATGCTATAAGAGATAAGGAAGGACACTAATAATGATCAAGGGATCAATTCAAGAAGAAGATATAACAATTATAAATATATATGCACCCAACATAGGAGCACCTCAATACATAAGGCAACTGCTAACAGCTATAAAAGAGGAAATCGACAGTAACACAGTAATAGTGGGGGACTTTAACACGTCACTTACACCAATGGACAAGTCATCCAAAATGAAAATAAATGAGGAAACAGAAGCTTTAAATGACACAATAGACCAGATAGATTTAATTGATATTTATAGGACATTCCATCCCAAAACAGCAGATTACACGTTCTTCTCAAGTGCCCATGGAACATTCTCCAGGATAGATCACATCTTGGGTCACAAATCAAGCCTCAGTAAATTTAAGAAAACTGAAATCATATCAAGCATCTTTTCTGACCACAACGCTATGGGATTAGAAATGAATTACAGGGGAAAAAACGTAAAAAACACAAACACATGGAGGCTAAACAATACATTAGTAAATAACCAAGAGATCACTGAAGAAATCAAAGAGGAAATCAAAAAATACCTAGAGACAAATGACAATGAAAACACGACGATCCAAAACCTATGGGAAGCAGCAAAAGCAGTTCTAGGAGGGAAGTTTATAGCTATACAAGCCTACCTCAAGAAACAAGAAAAATCTCAAATAAACAATCTAACCTTACACCTAAAGGAACTGGAGAAACAAGAACAAACAAAACCCAAAGTTAGCAGAAGGAAAGAAATCATAAAGATCAGAGCAAAAATAAATGAAATAGAAACAAAGAAAACAATAGCAAACATCAATAAAACTAAAAGTTGGTTCTTTGAGAAGATAAACAAAATTGATAAACCATTAGCCAGACTCATCAAGAAAAAGAGGGAGAGGACTCAAATCAATAAAATTAGAAATGAAAAAGGAGAAGTTACAACAGACACCGCAGAAACACAAAGCATCCTGAGACTACTACAAGCAACTCTATGCCAATAAAATGGACAACCTGGAAGAAATGGACAAATTCTTAGAAAGGTATAACCTTCTAAGACTGAACCAGGAAGAAATAGAAACTATGAACAGACCAATCACAAGTAATGAAATTGAAACTGTGATTAAAAGTCTTCCAACAAACAAAAGTCCAGGACCAGATGGCTTCACAGGTCAAGTCTATCAAACATTTAGAGAAGAGCTAACACCCATCCTTCTCAAACTCTTCCAAAAAATTGTGGAGGAAGGAACACTCCCAAACTCATTCTATGAGGCCACCATCACCCTGATACCAAAACCAGACAAAGATACTACAAAAAAAGAAAATTACAGACCAATATCACTGATGAATATAGATGCAAAAATCCTCAACAAAATACTGGCAAACAGAATCCAAAAACACATTAAAAGGATCATACACCACAATCAAGTGGGATTTATCCCAGGGATGCAAGGATTCTTCAATATACACAAATCAATCAATGTGATACACCATATTAACAAATTGAAGAATAAAAACCATATGATCATCTCAATAGATGCAGAAAAAGCTTTTGACAAAATTCAACACCCATTTATGATAAAAACTCTCCAGAAAGTGGGCATAGAGGGAACCTACCTGAACATAATAAAGGCCATATATGACAAACCCACAGCAAACATCATTCTCAATGGTGAAAAACTGAAAGCATTTCCTCTAAGATCAGGAACAAGACAAGGATGTCCACTCTCGCCACTATTATTCAACATAGTTTTGGAAGTCCTAGCCACGGCAATCAGAGAAGAAAAAGAAATAAAAGGAATACAAATTGGAAAAGAAGAAGTAAAACTGGCACTGTTTGCAGATGACATGATACTATACATAGAGGATCCTAAAGATGCTACCAGAAAACTACTAGAGCTAATCAATGAATTTGGTAAAGTTGCAGGATACAAAATTAATGCACAGAAATCTCTTGCATTCTTATACACTAATGATGAAAAATCTGAAAGAGAAATTAAGGAAACACTCCCATTTACCATTGCAACAAAAAGAATAAAATACCTAGGAATAAACCTACCTAGGGAGACAGAAGACCTGTGTGCAGAAAACTATAAGACACTGATGAAAGAAATTAAAGATGATACCAACAGATGGAGAGATATACCATGTTCTTGGATTGGAAGAATCAATATTGTGAAAATGACTATACTACCCAAAGCAATCTACAGATTCAATGCAATCCCTATCAAATTACCAATGGCATTTTTTACAGAACTAGAACAAAAAATCTTAAAATTTGTATGGAGCCACAAAAGACCCTGAATAGCCAAAGCAGTCTTGAGGGAAAAAAACAGAGCTGGAGGAATCAGATCCCTTGACTTCAGACTATACTACAAAGCTACAGTAATCAAGACAATATGGTACTGGCACAAAAGCAGAAACATAGATTAATGGAACAAGATAGAAAGCCCAGAGATAAACCCACGCACGTATGGTCAACTAACCTATGACAAAGGAGGCAAGAATATACAGTGGAGAAAAGACAGCCTCTTCAATAAGTGGTGCTGGGAAAACTGGACAGCTACATGTAAAAGAATGAAATTAGAATACTCCCTAACAGCATACAGAAAAATAAACTCAAAATGGATTCAAGACCTAAATGTAAGACTGGACACTATAAAACTCTTAGAGGAAAACATAGGAAGAACACTCTTTGACATTAATCACAGCAAGATCTTTTTTGATCTACCTCCTAGAGTAATGGAAATAAAAACAAAAATAAACAAATGGAACCTAATGAAACTTCAAAGCTTTTGCACAGCAAAGGAAACCATAAACAAGACGAAAAGACAACCTTCAGAATGGGAGAAAATATTTGCAAATGAAGCAACTGACAAAGGATTAATCTCCAAAATATGCGAGCAGCTCAATATCAAAAAAACAAACAATCCAATCTAAAAATGGGCAGAAGACCTAAATAGACATTTCTCCAAAGAAGACATACAAATGGCCAAGAAGCACATGAAAAGCTGCTCAACATCACTAATTATTAGAGAAATGCAAATCAAAACTACAATGAGATATCACCTCACACTGGTTAGAATGGGCATCATCAGAAAACCTACAAACAACAAATGCTGGAGAGGGTGTGGAGAAAAGGGAATCCTCTTGCATTGTTGGTGGGAATGTAAATTGATACAGCCACTATGGAGAACAGTATGGAGGTTCCTTAAAGAACTAAAAATAGAATTACCATATGACCCAGCAATGCCACTACTGGGCATATACCCAGAGAAAACCATAATTCAAAAAGACACATGCACTCCAATGTTCACTGCAGCACTGTTTACAATAGCCAGGTCATGGAAGCAACCTAAATGCCCATCAACAGAAGGATGGATAAAGAAGATGTGGTACATATATACAATGGAATATTACTCAGCCATAAAAAGGAACGAAATTGGGTCATTTGTTGAGACATGGATAGATCTATAGACTGTCATACAGAGTGAAGTAAGTCAGGAAGTGAAAAACAAATATCGTATATTAATGCATATATGTGGAACCTAGAAAGACGGTACAGATGAGCCAGTTTGCAAGGCAGAAATAGAGACACAGATGTAGAGAACAAATGTATGGACACCAAGGGGGGAAAGCGGCAGGGGGGAGGGGGTGGTGGTGGTGTGATGAATTGGGAGATTGGGATTGACGTGTATACACTGATGTGTATTAAACTGATGACTAATAAGAATCTGCTGTTTAAAAAAATAAATAAAATTAAATTAAAAATAAAAAGCAAATAACTCCATGAATAAATGTAAAATGTTTAGAAAATTGGAGTTTATTTAAGTACTTATTTATACTTTCTTTTTTTTTAAAAACCAACTTTAAGTTCAAATACAGGAGATAAGTAAATTATAATTATTTGCTCTTGTTGGAATTTTATGTATCCATAATATTATGGATAATAATATGGATATTATTATCCATAATAAAGACTAAAGAAAAATGCTTACATACAATCTTAAGTGAAAAAGCAGCATACAGTATATCTATAGCACGATTACAATGTTTTAAAAACATCCTCTACATGGAACAAAGTTTGGAAAAAATGACAAAAAATCTTGTGATTGTTCTGAGGTTGTAGAAATATGGATTCTTAAAAATATTTTGATTTTTCATTCTATCTTAAAATTTTCCTATAATGAAATGTATTTGGAATGGAAAAAATGTTAAAAAATAAACCAAAGAACTTCATTTTACTTTTTATCCACGTTTAATCCAGGGTAATGAAGATGCTAATAGGAATAAAAGAAGCTAAAGATATTAGTTTTATGTTGAGAACATAAATATAATTTGGCAGGAAATCTGAGCAAGTGATGGTAAGTTACATCTTAGCTGCCCTCAGCCATGTACAAGTGAAGTAACCTCATCACTGGGCCTCCATCCATTTTGCTTGATCAAGGTGACTATGAAACATTGAGAAGATCTGTTCACCTGAAGATCACAGTAATGGTAACAGAATAGAGTGCTAGCAATAGGTCTCTCTCTAGACCTCAGGAGCTTAAATTTGTACGCCAACATTTTTCGTTAGCCATCTCGCTGGCATTTTTAAGAAGTCATAAGAGTTAGACTCTGTTTCAGGGGCCCTGACAGTCTTTCAAGGGCGAGACTGATGCTGCATTTTAGAAAGCTAGAGTCTACCCGGGCAAAAATGTGAACTATATCTTTTAGCTGGAGAGAGAACTTCTCTCCAAGACTATTAAACCAAAGCTGTACTGCACCCACCCACAATATCTACAGAGCTCTTTCACAGCGGTGGGGCCGGGGGGAGTAGTTTCTGCTAGCTGACTCCAAAATTGAAACATTGGCTGTCATTTGGAAACATGAAATTTAGTCGCTTTCTTGAAGAGGCTTTTACTAAAGCCTAAGAAAAGATACACGAACAATTTCATTATAATCTAATCAGGACTAGAGCCGGGCTGTGCACAGGGTTCTAAGCCACGCTCTTCAGGGCACGTGTAAAACAGGAAACCGAACTTGCTCTTAAAGGAGAGGGAGAGAAAAACAACCATAACATTGCCTGTAATAACAAGTAGAATAAAAGAAGTAGTGAACATACTTAAGGAAGAGAAAAATCACCTTTGCTTATTGGACATTTGAAGTGGACTTTGATGGATATAGTATTTCAGTCGGCCACAGACAGCAGGGAGGGCATAGAGTGGCATTGATGGGGGGAATAATATCATCAAGCAAAGGAAAAAGTGAAAAAAGGGGCAACGTTTTCTGTTCCAAATTTTTAAAAAATGCAAGAGGCCCTATAAACCAAGGCCCCTAGGAGTTGTGGCTCAGTCTATGGCTGTGCTTTGTTTTGCTGAGCATAGCCTCAGAGGCAGGTAGAGGATGAGGTAGCTCGGCTAGAGGGGCTCCCAGAGCAGACTTGGCAGGGGGCAAAAGAAGAGGGATGAGACACCTCAAAGCTGCTGTAGAAATAAGAACTAGGGGGAAAAGCAGAGATGTTAAAAGGGCATTGTTAGGGCATTTTGCTTTGTGATGTACCCCCTCCTCTGTAACTACACAAAATCTTCAGTAAAAGTCTACATTACTGGACAATGGTTTTTTTCCTTGAATTTATAATTTGGGGTTGGGGGCACAGGGGGGAGAGGTGATGAGTATGGAGTATGGCGTGGAAGTGAGGATGGGATGAAAGCAGAGGCAGCAAGAAGGGTGTAGGCATGTTTGGTTAATATATTCTCTTTGAAGTGAAGATAGACAACTGGTCATTTATTCATTCATCACTGCTATGATGTGCCAGGCACTGTGCTAGTGTTGGGATGGAGGCTGAGCCAAGCCTGATGTAGTCCTGGTCTTCAAAGAGCCTACATTCTAATGTGGGGGGTGAGGAGAGACAGGGATTAGCTAAATAATACCAAATGTAAAGTTAGGATTGGAGTTAGTGCTGTAAAGGAGAGGTCTACAGTGCTATGAAAGCTCATAGGAGAATTTGACCTTGTTGGTTAGTTATGGGAATATAGAATTGAGTGAGTTCTGAAGGATGAATAGGAGTGTAGAGTATAATGTTTAAGGCAGAGTGAAAAGTAGGTGCAAAGGCCCTGTGGAAGGAAAGAACTGAAGAGAGGCCAGTGTGGCTGGAGCGCAGACAGTGATGGGGGAGCATGGAGCCAAGTGTAGCTGAAGAGGTAGGGAGCAGACCTCACTGGATCTTGAAGTTATGCAAGACTTTAATTAGGAGAGATAGGATAACAGATATTTTAAAAGGTCACTCTGGCTGCTGTGTGGGAAAAAAAAATGGAAGTGTGGCAAGTGTGCACATGTATAAGAAAACCAACTAGGAGGCTATTGCTTTTCGCAAGCAAAAGATGATGGTAGGGCACAACTTTATCCCAAGAAGAAGGCATGACATAGCCTCAGTTAAGAGTATTAACCCTCTTTTATGTTAAATTGACAACTTGCAAGAAAATGTCACCTTACACTTTGTAGGAAACTTATTGTTCCTTTCAAGTACAAATATGTCCTTATGTAAGTGACTTTAGTAGTAAGAACAGATATATGACTAGGATGAAAAGACTGTCTCTGAAGAAGAAGAATGCAAAATGTAATATTCATAAGCTTTTGTTCAGGTCTACATGACAGATGTGTTTCTAAGTGTACTGTATATTTTAAGCAGAAATCTTTCTTTTTTCCTGGTTCGTTTGTATACAGCACAATAAGTGGATGGAGTGAGCGAACCATTATGTATGAACTGCTT
Source organism: Balaenoptera musculus (assembly GCF_009873245.2). NCBI lineage: Eukaryota > Metazoa > Chordata > Mammalia > Artiodactyla > Balaenopteridae > Balaenoptera > Balaenoptera musculus. The sequence goes on along the minus strand of NC_045788.1, from coordinate 78,450,907 downwards.
TGTCTTTATGGTAAAAACAATTCACAGATGCATGCACATTAAAATGTTTTCATATCACCTTCAATTCACCCTGTGTATTCTAATTTCGCTCAAGGAGAAATGAACAAACCACAATGGCATTGGAAGATTATAACACAACTCTATGTTAGAAATAGATCAAGTAGACAAAGATGAATAAAGATATGAGAGATCCAAAGCACACAATTAACAAGCTTGATCTAACCTTGCACTCAATGAATACAGGATATACATTCTTTTAAAGCTCACATGGAACTATTATAAAAATGACTATGTATACACAGGGAATATAGCCAATATTTTATAATAACCTTTATAAATGGAATATAACCTTTAAAATAAATGGAATATAACCTTTAAAAACTGTGAATCACTATACTGTACACCTGTAGCTTATATAATATTGTACAGCAACTATACTTCAATTAAAAAATGACTATGTGTGGGACTGCCCTGGTGGCGCAGTGGTTAGGAATCCACCTGCCAATGCAGGGGAAACAGGTTTGATCCCTAGTCTGGGAAGATCCCACATGCCGCGGAGCAACTAAGCCTGTGTGCCACAACTACTGAGCCTGTGCTCTAGAGCCCACGAGCCACAACTACTGAAGCCCACACGCCTAGAGCCCGTGCTCCGCAACGAGAGACGCCACTGCAATGAGAAGCCCGCACACCACTTCAAAGAGTAGCCCCCACTCGCCGCAACTAGAGAAAGCCCGTGCGCAGCAATGAAGACCCAACCCAGCCAAAAATAAATAAATAAAAAATAAATAAATTTCAAAAAATCACTTAAAAAAATGACTGTGTAATTATGAGGGTGTGTTCACTTTGTAATAACTCATTGAACAGCATATGTACGATTAATGCATTTTTCTATATGTAGGTTACATTTCAAAAAAGATGGTGTGTTAAAAACAAAACAAACTGAACAAAAAACTCATCACATATGAAGTCCCAAAGGGCTAATATTATACAAAGTTCTCTGACAATAATTCTGTTAAACTAGAAATTAACATTAAAAAGATAGACAAAACAAAACATCTTTTGCATTTCTAAATAACTAATGAGTTGAGGAAAAAAGCATAATGGAAATTTTGAAATACTCAGAGCTACATGACAATGAAAATACTAATAAAAACTTGTGGAGATGTAGCTAAAATGAAAATGTACAGAATTACATGCATAAAAATTATAAAACACATATAAACAAAAATAAATGAGATAAGCATTCTGCTTAAGAAGCTGGAAGAAGAACATTGGAGTACTCTCAAGAAAAATAGAAGAAAAAAGTATAAGAGGAAAAATTACTGATTAGAGATAATTTTAAAAATTAAAAATAGTTTCTTGAAAAGACAAGGTAGACAGAACTCTAGCAGTATTGAGGAAGAAAAACAAGGAGCAATAAATAAACAGTAATAGAAGCAAAAAGAAGATCATAATTATAAAAGACAATGGAGACTGAAAAGATCATAAGATGAGAAACTCTATGGCAATAAGTTTAAAGAAAGATATTTGAGAAAATGTAAATTACAATAAATGATTCCAGAAGAAAACCTGAACAAACCAACAATCATTACAGAAATTGAATTGACAGCCAAAAGTCTCTCTTGAAAAAATATAGAAGACTCAGACAGTTTTATTAGATAATTTACTAAGCTTTCAAGAATTATAGTTCCTGTCTTGTACAAACCGTTTTGGAGAGTTAAAAGAAAAAAAAAAGAAGGAAATCTATCCAACTCATTTCGTTTAAATATATTACCAAAAGTACATAAGAACAAAATAAGAAGAGCCAATTCATTTGTGAACATAAATGGTAAAATTCTATAAAAAATGCTCATAAATTTAACTCATCAATATATTGAAAAACACATGACCATGAAGTAGAGTTACTTCCAGAATGCAAAATGACACCACATCAGAAAAACCTACCAAGGTTCTCTGTCTTTTTTAACAAATTAACAGAGAAAAAACATATAGATCAAGAAATGTGGAAATAGCATTTGATCAATTAAACAATCATTCATTATTTTTAAAAACTTTTGGCAAGAAATAAAAGGGAATTTTATTAACCTGATAGAGCACTTCTACCAACCCCACAGCAAACATATTTAATGGTGAACTAACAGAAGATTTCCTATTAGAGCTGGGAACAAGATAGGAGATTCACTACTTTTACTATTATATTGTCCTGGAGGTCCTGGCTTATGCAATGAGAGAAAAACAGAAGTATAAAACTTGGAACAGAAAAGGCAAGACTGCTATTTTCACAAGATATGACTGACTACACAGAACAATTGAAAAGAATATATAGAAAAGCTAATAGGACTGGTAAAAAGTTCAATAAGGGTACTGGTTCCAAGATCAGCATACCAACATCAATAATATTACCATATACCAGCAATAACCATTTAGAAAATATAAGAGGAAAAATAAACAATTAACAATAGCAATGAAATCTATAATGTAGCAGGAATTAATCTAAAAGAAGAGGCCAGAATTCTTTATAGAGAAAGTTACAAAACATGATTGAAGGAAATAAAAGACCTAACTAATGAATGGGAAGATACAATATTATAAGGATGTTTGTTCTCAGGTCAAGCTATAACTTTAGTGCAATTCCAATAAAAATCCCAATGGATTATTTTTTTTCATGGAACTTGATAGCTTAATACTAAAATTCTTCTGAAAGAGAAAAGGAAAAAAAAGTTGCTAAGACAATTGTGAACTATAAATAAAACGGAGAGATTTGCCCCATGAAATATCAAGACTTATTAAAAAGCTATGGTAGAAACAAGTAGAAAGTGATGTATGTTTGTAAGAGGCTGTGTAGTCTCAAAGTGTCTTCTGGATACAATCTGCTTCTTAAGATAGTAGTTCTATGTGAGTCTTTTCCAAATATGATAAGCTTCTTTGACCTAGGTGTATTTGTTAGGGATACAGAAAAACAGTTGTGTAATCTTATTCATGACTAATTTGGACAGTGCCCAAGTCAAAGAGCCACAGATGAGTTGGATACAATGAAAGTCAACCTCCCATGTAGTGCTTTGGGGCAATCTATATTGAATAGTGTCAAACTGACTCAATAATATCCTTGTTTAAAGGAAGAGTTAACACTAGGTAATAAACAAAGGGAAAGTGGGATACGTGAGCTTAGGTGAGACTCTGAAAACTCTGGAGTATTTTTCTTATTCTCCCTTGCAACTGCTGTTCGTTTCAATTTTGGAAGACAAGTTCCCAGGGTGGCTATGCGAAAAAAGAGATGACTTTCCTTGCTACCCCCATGTTCCTGGATCTCCTTGCAATTAAATTAATTCACAAAGCACTCTGAGTCCTTTCCTTGCAGCCTTAACAAGACTGACAAACAGGAAGATCCAGGTTTGATGGGATTTGAAGTTTATATAATTTGGGGGAGAAGGAGGGGAGAAAAAATCTTTGAGAAAAAGAGATTCAATGATGACTAGAAGAACATTCTACAAATTAGCTTCTAGTTCTGTTTATTTCAAACCTTGTTCTCTTCCTCTACCCTCATTATTTCCAGGGCCAGGCTTCACAGGACAAGTTTATATCACAATACAAACTCTGATCCTGAACCTTCATGGCACACTAGATGATGGCAGTATCCCTGGAAGCCATCCTGTACCTGGATGGCTAGCAGTAACTTAACTCCACCTGGCATAGATGTGAATCAAATAAATATATCTTACTAAACCCCAACTTTTGTTGGTAAGATTCCCCAAATATCTAAGGCCACCGCAATACCACCCAACAGCAGAAAAATGTGATAGAAGGGGGAAGTCAGAGAGGAGAGACACAGCAGTCTTAGGCAATTGTGATTCAAACAGCTTACCTTTACTAATTTTACAAAAACAGAATGACCATGCGAACACATTTTTACGGTCCTTACCAGGGTAGTGGAGAGGGCCCCTGTAAAGAGGGGACGTTTCATTAGCTTGAGAGTATATCCTTTGCTAACATTCAATGTTAGGACAAGATTTTAAAAAATAATAGTAATAGAGAATACTCACTAAATGTCAACTGCTGTTAATCACTGATTAATTAAATCTCTGGGCATTGGGTTTATTTTCAACCCAAAGTGAAGAGTTTATTCCCAAATATACATATGATCCTACTCAATTAAGAGAAGGAATGTTCTTCATATTGTTGCAAGCTGGAACTTATCTTCTTCTTACAGTTTCTGTATTCACCTGTCCATCTTCTGTTCCCTGAAACCCTGCCCCATTTATATAGCTTAACCACCCCTGCATATATGCACTTCTCTCCTTCTACACTTCACCACTTCATCCCCCCTCTTCTGACCAAGTACAGATACATGTATTTAGTCCCTGTAATCCAATAAATTCTGATAAATTCTATTAGGAGATTTCTTAGAGAAGTAAAAATCTTCAAAACATGAAATATACATTGATGATATGACCACCTGTGAAACTGCTGCTCACTGAAATTATTCCATCTGCTAACCCTAGTGCCTACATTCACCCCATCGAAGTCTTGGTCATCCATTTGGAAATATCCAGTTCTCGAATGCAATAGAAATCTATTGCAAATCTTGCAAAAGATGTGGAATTTCATGAAATTGATGAAAGTGATGTTGGTGAACTGCTAGATCCACATGCAAAGTTCCTAATACAGGGGGATCTTACAGCTGGACCAGGTAGCAAATGAAAAAGAGAAAAATGAATAAGAATGATGATAACACCAGTGTTTCAAAAGGAAATAATCTGGTTTCAAAGGATTAAGAGAGCCTTGGGAAAACTGGACAAAGCCCTCCAGCACTTTTGCAAATATGACCCTGCTGCAAAAAATCAAATGAGTGAAGCATAATGAGCTACATAAAAATAATGTCCCCACAAATTAACACGTGATTTATCAGAGTTAGCACACAGTTGTAATTGTGACCTAAAATGTATTAAATACAAGATAAATTCATTTTCATAATTAATTGGTTGCATTGTTTCAAGCTAAAGTCCCAATCAAGTCTTTTTCTTTCACTATAGAATCTAGGTCTCCATCTTAAATAGATTCACTCTAAGATGGCCTTTTCTGGGAAAAGGAAGACCTCTTATATTCATCTCTATGTTCCCCAAACATGCACTATTGTAAGAATCCCTTCAAGAAATTGTAAAAAATACAGACTCCTGGGTTCCCCTGAAGACCAATTCTGAATCTACAAGAGCAGAACAAAACCTAGGACTTCATATTTTTAACAGTTATCTGAAGGGATCCGTATGATAATTAAGCAAATGTGGAGGGACTTCCCTGGTGGTGCAGTGGTTAAGAATCCGCCTGCCAACGTAGGGGACACGGGTTCGAGCCCTGGTCAGGGAAGATCCCACATGCCATGGAGCAACTAAGCCCGCGAGCCACAACTACTGAGCCCACGTGCCACAACTACTGAAGCCCTCACGCCTTGAGCCCATGCTCTGTAACAAGAGAAGCAACCACAATGAGAAGCCCACGCACCACAACAAAGAGTAGCCCCTGCTCGCCGCAAAACCAGACAAAAACCTGTGTGCACAGCAACGAAGACTCAACACAGCCATAAATAAATAAATAAATAAATGAATAAATAACTTCATTTAAAAAAAAAAAAGCAAATGTGGAGATAATCCCCTTAACTCATCCAAAACAAAATGATGTTTCTTCTCTCTGTCTCTCTCTCTCCCTCTCTTAACCTTAAAAAGTCTTTTATTTTTTTTTAACTTTGTCAGTGGCTTGTACTCTTCTTTTTTCTTTTCTTTTTTTTTTAACATGCCCTTCTTCCTAGATCAGCATCTAATCTGTTAACAAAAGGTTGTTGAAACTATCAAGGTAGTCTTTAGAATTTTCAACCTGCTCCTGCTTTTCATTTTATTTTCTTAATATGTTTAAACACCTCAGAAAAAAACAGAACTTTTTTCCCCCTGCTCCTTTAAAATGGAGTGTAAGTGATTTGTCTCAAGTTTCTTTTTTTCTACATTCCCTCAGCCTGCATTCTCCTGAGCTCACTTTGCTCTATATTTATTTGATCATTAAACTGCTTTGCAAATATTATCATATTCTGTCTGTTCTTTCTGTACTGCCTGATTGTCAGCTTCTCAGAGACAAACATCTTGTCCTTCATTTCTTCTGTGTTTCCCCCACTGAGCCTAGAAGATTGACCAAGACTGACTAGTGTGCAGTGTGCTTCATGCGGCGAGTGCTTAATAAATATTTTAAAACAGTATTAAAATGTTGAATAAATTTGACAGCAGTGCTACTCCTCATCACTTCAAGTGCCAACACTTTCTCGGCCCCTTCTCTGCCTAGTAACCATTTCCCAGCGTACCTACATGTCCCCAGACGCTTCACCCAAGCTGATCCAGCATTCCCTGCCTGAGTTATGGAAATACTGTTTACATGTTTTCCCCTAAGGAGTATCTGACTGGTACCCAAAGACCCTGCCATACAATTTGAAGTTGCCCTTTTTCTGTGGTGATAGTGGGGAGAGGAGAAGGACAGTAGGGGTGGAGAACGTTTCCTTTTAGGTTACCCTCCTTGTTTCCCCAAATCATCTTTCGCAGCAAGACACAATGCACTTATGCTTATTTTCGTATCTCTAAGGATGTTTTTTTATTCTTAGCACCTGAAGAGTGCTAGGGATTTTACATAAGAGGTTTTAGTATTTTAACTAAGATATTGTTTCTTTGCGAGGTTTATTCAATACCATTTTTTTCTGACCTATAGTCAGGCAGGGAACACTTCTAACATCATTCTCCTATGAGACATTATTTCATGCCAATGAAAAATACTCTTCTGCTTATGTTGTATGGATCTAATATGGTAACGCACAGAATAGCTAATTTTCTTTTTCTTGGAAGAGAAATTGTGCTTTGCAAAGTATGTTGGCATCTATTAATTATTTATTTTAATCCTCACAACAGTTTTGCTACGTGGATAGAATAGGGGTCATTATCTCCAGGATAAGGAAGAGGAAACTCCGAGAAGTTAAGTGACTTGTCGCAAGTCACAGAGATGAACCCACACTGAATCAGAATTCCACAGTCAATCCCATTTTCAGTCTCTGCCAGCTCAACTTCACATAATAAGTTCTGTATGTCAGTAGAGATACGGCTGCTAGGAAGGAGCAACAAGCGATAGATTTGGAGGGTGGTAGGGGAAGCGGGGTGGGGAAGGCGAGGAAAGTACCTTGCGCCTGCGCAGATCGCCACTAGGGGGCCAAGACCGTGAGGAAGGTTGAGGAAAGAGGCTGAACTTCTTGCTAAACTCCATCTTCAACCTCTGGCTGACGCGCAGGCGCACTGCCTCGGGACGAAGGTCAGACCGAAGAGGGCGGGCTTCGGACCGCGCAGGCGCAGTTGTGCGCCGGGTCGCCAAGATGTCGTTCCCCAAGTACAAGCCGTCGCGCCTGGCCACCCTGCCAACTACCCTCGACCCGGCTGAATACGACATATCTCCGGAAACCCGGAAGGCACAAGCCGAGCGTTTGGCCATAAGATCCCGGCTTAAACGGGAGTATCTGCTTCAGTACAACGACCCCAGCCGTCGTGGGGTCATCGTGAGTGAGGGGCCAGCGGGTGGGAATCGAGGGGCCAGAGTCGGGACGGTCCCGTCGGGCTGGGCAGCTCAGACCTGACAAGGGGGATCACGCCGCGGGGCGGTCACCGTTCCCGAAGAGTATTTTAGGCATGGATCCTCTTCCAGGCCCAGAGAGCAGGCCAGTTCATTAGCCCTTTGACCTTGGGCAGAGAGCTCGGTGGTCAAGAGGACGGGTTCTGGATTCACACCAGGCTGGGTTTGAGCCTCGGCTTGATCACTTCCCGCCTGAGTGATTTTGAAAAAGTTGTTCAACTCTGCTGCTCAGCCTCGGTTTTCCTGTCTGAAAAATGGGGATAATATAGTAATTCCTATCTTATGAGGCTGTTAGGAGGATTAAATGAGATAAGGCACGTGACCGGCCAGCACAGTGCCTGGCTTGTGATGAGTGTTCAGGAAATGTGGGGGGTGTGTGTGTATTTTTTTTAAAGATGTTTTCCACTTTTCAGTTCACAATTATAGCAATACTGCTCTCTTTTGAAGGGTATATAGTGATTTTTCGGTTTATATCTTTTAAAGACCCAAACACCCTACAGCTTGCTGAAGCTTTGGGCTTTGGAGTCAAACGCCGAGGCAGTATGTACTAGCAAACTATATGACTTTGTGCAATATCCCTAACCCTTCTGAACCTTAGTTTTCTAATTTTCATATATGGAAATGGTAGTACATTCTTTATAGAATCGTTGTGAGGTTAAATGAGATAGTCTGTATAACATTCCCGGCACATAATACATGCTCAGTAAACTGATAGCTATTATTATTTAAGAAGTGTGCTTTTAGATTAAAAAAGAAAAAAGACTTCCCAGCAGTTGCATTGGTGTTCCGCAGGAATTTTAGGAAGTTGTGAGAATTGAAAGAAATTTACAATGTGCCAGGCACTATTGAAACTCTTTCTGAATGATATTCAAATATCACAGCTATTCAAAGAGTTAAGCTCTATTACTATCCCCATTTTACAGATGAGAAAGACTACATGGGAAGGACAAGTATGTCATAGAGTGATATACGTTAGCAAGTGCTAGAGCAGAATTTGCACCGTAGTCTGTGTAACCCAAAGCATCTCTTAACCATTTGGCTATATTGTCTTCAGCCAGAACCTCATTTACTTGGGAGAAGATGAGGACAGAGACATTGATTATATACATACTCACACGGTTGGGTTTGATGTGCCAGATAGTAAGATGTAGTTAAAAAAAAAAAAAAAAAAAGAGACTTTGAGTCAGACAGAGCTGAGGTTTAAACTCCAGATTTTCTTTTTTCCAGTTCTGTGACCCAGGGCAGTTATAGTTTTGCTGTGTAAAACAGGTTTTACACCAGCCTCACTGGTTGTTCTGTTAAGTAAATGAGGGCCTGACAGTTATATATTGAGCAATACATGGAAATTCTTTGCCTAATGTCTAAGAATGATTGATTTAGGGAATAAATAATTGCTCAGGATCTGTTATGTACCATGTCCTCTTTTAGACACTGTGGTAACAGTGGAGAACAAAACAGGCAAAGACTCCTGTCCTCATAAAGCTTTCTTTCCAGAGGGAAGACACGTAATAAGTTAAAAAATTAAATCATTTAGTCTGTTAGGTAATGGGAAGTGATAAGAAGAAAAATAAAGCAAGGAAGGGGATTAGGAGTGTGTGTATGTAGTAGAGAGGGAGAGCAGCTGCAGTTTTAGGAAGGCACAGGAAAGGCCTCACTTGGAAGGTGACATTGAAGTTCTCTGGGAAGTGAGGGGAGGGAGCGAGCCATTCAGCTCTCTGGGAAAGTAACATTTTAGTCAGAGGGGACCGCAAAGACGAGGGTCCTTCGACAGGAGTGTGCCTTGTTAATCCCCAGATACTGAAGAGACCGTTGTGACTAACACGGAGAAAGGTGAGGGCAGAGTAGGAAGAGATGAGATGGGAAAGTTACCTGGGACTAGATCACACCAAGCCTCATAGGCCATTGAAAGGACTTTTCTGAGTCGGGTGTCCCCTAATCAGGACTTACATTTTAACAACATCTCTGGCTGCTTAGTAGAAAAGAGACTCTGGGGGAGCAAAAGCAGGAGCAGGGAGACTAGTTAGGAGCCTTTTACAGTACTCTAATTTCTTAGTTGATGGTGGCTACAAGGGTGATGGCAGTGGAGTTGGTAAGAAGTGGTCCGTTCTGGTTATGTATTGAAAGTAGAGCCAGTTAGGTTAGCTGGCAGATTGGATATGTGGTGTAAGAGAAAGAGAGGACTCAAGGATAACTCCAAGGTTTTTGACTGAAGTGAAGAATGAAGTTGCCTTTTACCAAGATAGGGAAGAGTGTGAAAGGATCAGGGATGAAGGTGGAATGGCATATTGGCAAATCAGTTTGGGATACATCATATTTGGCATCACATTTGCCAATTAGACAATATGTCAGCATTAAGCAGGGAGTGGGATATTATGTCTGCAGTTCAGGGTAGAGGTCTAGGGCTGGAGGCATCATTTTGGGGAGTCATCAGCCTATAGGTGGATATTTAAAACCATGTGACTAGAGATTATCAAGGGAGTGAATGTAGATAGGAAAGACCCACAGGGTCTGAGGTCCTATATTAAGAGACTGGGGAGATAAGGAGGAAGAGAGCAAAAGAGACTAAGAGGGAATGGCCAGAGAGTTAGGAGGAAAGCCAAGCTGGTGTGTGCCCTTGAAGCCAAGTGAAGAAATGATTTCAAGAAGTGGTGTTCATGGGCTTCCCTAGTGGTGCAGTGGTTGAGAACCTGCCTGCCAACGCAGGGGACACGGGTTCGAGCCCTGGTCTGGGAAGATCCCACATGCCGTGGAGCAACTAAGCCCGTGCACCACAACTACTGAGCCCATGCGCCGTAACTACTGAGGCCCAAGCGCCTAGAGCCCATGTTCCGCAACAAGAGAAACCACCGCAATGAGAAGCCCATGCGCTGCAACCAAGAGTGGCCCCCGCTCGCCGCAACTAGAGAAAGCCCGTGCCCACGCGCAGCAACAAAGACCCAATGCAGCCAAAAATAAATAAATAAAATAAATTAAAAAAAAGAAGTGGTGTTCACCATGTCACATGCTGCTGATAGTCCTTTGGACGTGGAGTGGTGTCAGAGAAGGAGAACTGTCTCCCACGGCAGGTGTTTTGGAACCTCTTTCAACAACAGTACCTTGTTCAATGAACTATGGTCATGGAGCTATTGGTATTTTTATGAAATGAAATGTCTGTTTCTGGAAGACAGATCTGGCAGATATTAGGTGTAGAGAGGTGACTGGTAGAGAATTCTGGCATGAGAGAGTCATTCAAATGCATTTATAGCAGGAAGGGATAGATACAAGAATAGATAGATGTATTTATCCTTTCAGGTATAGAGCTCAAATGTCCCCTTGAACCTGTATCTTGTGTCTTCACCTTCTTTACTGTCTCTGCAAAGAGTTTGACAAACAGTTTGGTTTAAAATGTTACTGTGAAAGATCCAGTTTAATTATTTATGCCCTACCAATCATGACTTCTTGGCGTTGGTTAAGACCTTGAATGTTCTCCTCACAGCTTAGTATTAAAGTTTTAAAGCTGATTTCATTTGCTTATTTTTATCTATCAGTTAACTGGAGCAAATAATTTTGTAAAATCATTAGGGTATTTAGCTAATTAAATTTAATTACATATTTGGGGTAGATTTGCTATTCTTACATAGTTATTCTAGTATAAATATATTAAAATTGACAGTTACTTTTTTTCTTAACCAAGACAATCTGATTATTTTTCTTTAACAACCTTGTCCTTTCAAAAAAGTATTTTAATCATGTGAAATGTAATAATTTTGCTCTTAAAATACCAGCGAAGTCAGCTTAAAAAATGTAAAGTTCAGAGTTAGCCTACCTCTGACTTCCTCTTCCTGCAGTTTATTTGTAGCCTGGAAAGACCAGTGTGGGCATAGCATTAGAAAAGGTCCTGGAAACAAAGTTCACAGTATGATAGAGCATATGAAATCTGTTTGTCCTCATTGGATATACTGTGTGGTTCTGTTCGTCATACTTCGAGAAAGACAGTGAAGCCAAAAACAATCCAGAAAAGAATAGAAAAAAATGATTTAAAAAAAAGTGCCTTCTCTGACAGCTTAAAATGACTAGGAGTCTTAAATCTTAAATAAATAGGAAGCTGAAGGATGATATGAGTCTTTTAAATTCTGAACAGGATCATCAGAGAATTATTCAACAAATACTGGAAATGAAAGATCTTCTTTGAAGCTATTTAGGAATATTCAGGGTATACCCTTAACTGTAGAAGAGAACAAAGGGCATCTCTTGTGCTTCTCCACAAAAGTCCTGATGAGATTGTTTCTTAGTGTAGAACTTAATTTCCTGTATCTTTTGTTTTCATTCATTTTAGGAAGATCCTGCCTTGATTCGTTGGACCTATGCAAGATCAGCAAATGTCTATCCCAATTTCAGACCCACTCCCAAGACCTCACTTTTAGGAGCTCTGTTTGGAATTGGGCCCCTCCTCTTCTGGTATTATGTTTTCAAAACCGACAGAGTAAGTATTAGGACCTTGTGTTTGGTATCTGTGTGATAGGTTCCCTCTGTGCTGGCTGCAGCTCTCTCTCTTGATAATTCCCATCTTGTCTTTCTACTCTTCCTTCAGTTCCTCTTTTATCTTTATTCCTTTCCAACTGAGTTAAAACAGGAAGTTTCAATTATATGTTTAGTTTTATTGCTTTATTATTTCATCTCATATAGAAATATACTTTCTTATAAACTACGATTGTCTCTGGGTCTTTCAAATTTAATTTAATGGCTATTCTAGAATTTAAAGTAATGAATTGGTCACTTTAAATATCTAAAACTTGAACTTAGCTCATGAAAGAGTTTTCCTGTTGTGTTTTATTATTTTTTTTATTTATTTTTGTTTTCCTGATGTGTTTAAGATTAGGTAAGGAAATTATAATGTGTATATTAAGCAAGAGAATATAGAAATAACTTAAAAAGTTAATTTCTTTTTTCTCATTAGATGTGCAGAAGTTAACCTTTTCTATTCTGATTAATCTTTAGATGTTATCTTTGCCAATTTTTATATTTAGTTTATTTTGTTTGCTTTTAAAAGAGATGTTTATTGGGTTAAGTATTAGCAGACTACATATATCACTTAGTATGCTCCCTGTTGGCATGAATTCCAGTTATGTTGGTCACATTTTGTGAATTAATGTTAAAATATATTAATACTCCAACAACAGAAAAGCCAAAGCAGCCTGTGGTGGGGCTCACTGCCACCAGAGGCCTGGGTATGTGACTGCACAGAAAGCCAAGCTAATCTTTGACACTAGACCACTCTGATACTAGGTCCCCAACCCAGCCCCCAGGCCTCATGTTCCCATCTACACTGGAGCCCATCCATGTAGCTCTGCCTTAAACTGGCCAGTCTCCTGGAGTGTATATATTTTGATTATCTGATAAATTATTGCTTAACAGAAAGGTAGGCCACACTTACCTAGAAGGTATTTACATTTTGCTTTCAGTGTATGCTACTTAGTGGGATAATATAATTCTACTTACTAAAATATAGGTGTTTTTCAATAGGAGTGTTTTCTTATTGTCCCTTTATTTCTTCAGATTATTCCTCGCTCATACTCTGTAGGCTTTAGACAATAGGGGATTGTAATTAGGCTGGGAGTGTTTCATTCCTGTTTTTCAGAGCTATACCATGAATTGTGCCAGAATGCATTGTTTTTAATGTACTTTTTTTTTTTTCTGTCTATACAGGATAGGAAAGAAAAACTTATCCGGGAAGGAAAATTGGATCGAACATTTAACATCTCATATTAAGTCTGGCAATGATGACTATATGTACTGTTGTTTAAATGAGTCTATTAATCATTAAAAAGTTTTTCTTTCTTAATATTACTTTGATTCAACAAACATTTGCTGGACATTGTAGAATCCCTATTTCGTAAGAGTTCTCAGTTTAATGAAGAAACAGATTCATGTTCATTCATTCAGTCATTCAACAAATGAGTGTCTGCTATGAGCCAGGCATTGTGCTATTGTGCTCAGATTATAGCAGTCAACAGGACAATTTAGGCCCTGTGCTTAAGGAGTACACACTCTGACAACTGTTTATTCAACAGTTATTATTTGAGTGCTTATTACTACTTAAAACCTAAGCTGTCGTCTGGCTCCAGCCCCAGTGGTAAATGCAGCAGAACAGTTACAACCTTGTGGTTTTAAAAAAAAAAGATAGCGATTCAGGAAAGTGATGTTGGCAAGCTGATGAAGAAGCAGTTCTGTCTAGGGAGATGGCATTTGATTTAGGCTCTGGAGATCACAGGGGCTGACAGAGCAGGATAGGAGCACAAAAGGGCAAGGTGTGTTGGCTATGGCTAGATTGGGGGCCACTGCTGGGTGAGAAGACAGGGAGGGTGGAGGCCATGCTGAAGAACAGGTAAAATGGTATAGAGCATGGGCTTTGAAGGTCAGATCTGGTCTAGAATCTTAGCTTGAGTTTACCAGGCCCCCCTTTCATCATCTATGGCATGGATATAGTAATGCCTACTACCTCATAAGGTCATAAAGATGAAAATGAAGTAACAGAGTATTGCTCAATAAAAGCTACCCCATGCTTTGTAGTTTAGTCTTGAAACAGTAGGGTGACAATTTCATCTATGAAGACTAAAATCAAGTGCTATAGGAAGAACAGCATGCTCTGTGGGGCTGGCTTACATGAGTATATTGCTTTTAACTTTCAAAGCATATTCACAACTATTGTCTCATTTGATCCTTGTATGAGCCTGGAGTACCCCAAAATGCAGAGCCTGAGAGAAAAGCTTGTATGTAGATAGTTTATGTTAGGAAGTGATCTGAAAGAACAGGTGGGAGACTGCTCAGAGTGAAACAGGCTGAGGGAAAACCCAATGCTGTATAGCATTTTACCTGTGTTCTTCAGCATGGGCTCCACCCTCCCTGTCTTCTCACCCAACAGTGGCCCCCATTCTAGCCGTAGCCAACACACCTTGCCCTTTTGTGCTCCTATTCTGCTCTGTCAGCCCCTGTGATCTTCAGAGCCCAAACTGTGCTCTTGGCCCGTTGCCTCTGGGAGTAATGGGCTTAATTCCTATAGGGGCCTTCTGAGGAGCTGTGTGGAATGGACACAGAATTTTACCCCCAGACACGGAAAAAGTGAATATTTACGTACTAGCTCTTCTCCCTCTTGGTCCAGAGTTATCTCATGCAGTTAATTCCCTTGTACTCCCAGGTATGGGCATGCCTCAGACTGGCTGACTGGGTTCTTACTGGCATCTCGTGGAGGAGGAAGCATAGGGCAGAAAGCAGGTGGTGTGCTGTGCAGCTGAGGTGAAGTATTGTCAGGTCACACCTGCAGGCAAATGAGAGCTGCAGCAGCAACTGGAGTAAAAAGATGGACTGAGAGGAAGTGAGGCACGCACAAGAGGTATACTATTTCCTCATCCACTCCATGTACTGCTTGGGTCTGTGCACACATTGAATCTAATCTGCAATGTATCATTCAGGGTGGTAGTCAGGTACAGTCTAACAGGAGGGTTAGTGGAACAAGCTACAGTCTACACAGCTGTGACTGGTCTGAGGCCCTAGCTGATAATCTTCATTTCCCCCTCACTGTAAATTTCCCTTCTCTTGGCCATAACTTTTGCAGATCTAGGTTGCTTGCCTGAGTCACCAGGACCTTCATTTCCAAAGGCCAGAACCTTAGTTACTCTAGCATCATCAGATGCTTTGTTGCAGCAACTGCCTGTTTACAGTTATCACTGGACATGAAAGCTCCAAGATAAGCCAGTGAATCCCTTGGGTGCCAGGCATATCCCTTTCTGCCCCTGTTGTGTAGCAGCGACCCTAGCTCCTTGTAATCAAGGTCACTTAGTGCTGCCAGTGTGAAAACCTTTTCTTTTTTTTCTTTTTGTCTGCTGTTTCCCAGGTACAAGAAGACCCAAATGGCCAGGAGATAGTCATAGCTTCAAATTAAAGTGAAATCCTGTTATACTGTGATTTATAATAAATATATATTTGGTCTTTGTTTCTGGCACAAAGCTTCTAAAACCCTTGGGATTTCCTAAGTGATGAAACAGATAAAGGTATCTTTTGTTACATTAATGAGGTGAGTTTTGGGCCACACCTAAGGATGGGGGCTGGCTGCCTGGAGAGCCAACCATGTGATTAGAGAGTTGGAACTTTCAGTCCCACCCCTCCTTAACCTTTATCTCCCTGCTCTGCTACTTACTGGTGAAGTGACCTGGAATGTATTTAAATTCTGTGTTTCCTTATCTTTAAAATGGATAAACTAGTAAAACTTACATTGTTATTAAACTCATTGTTTAATGAGTTATTACTTACAAAATATTTAGAACAGTGGCGTACATTCAGGTCTCAGTGAGTGTTTACTATTATTATTATTTTTTTGGCTGCATCAGGTCTTCCTTGCTGTGCACAGGCTTTCTTTAGGTGCGGTGAGCGGGGGCTGCTCTTTGTTGTGGTGCGTGGGCTTCTCATTCCGTGGCTTCTGTTGTTGCGGAGCACGGGCTCTAGGCGCGCACGGGCTTCAGTAGTTGTGGCTCACAGGCTCTAGAGAGCAGGCTCAGTAGTTGTGGCACACAGGCTCAGTTGCTCCGCGGCATGTGGGATCTTCCTGGACCAGGGCTTGAACCCGCGTCCCCTGCATTGTCAGGCGGATTCTTAGCCACTGTGCCACCAGGGAAGCCCCTATTATTATTTTTAAACCTAATTAATGAAAATGTTTTAATTTGCATTTCATTTATTATTGAAGGATAACTTTTTTCATATATTTTTGTCCATTTTTGTTTATTTTGTTATTTACTTGCTCAAATCCACTGCCCAATTTTTCTGATGTAAAATGTCTTTTTTTTCTTAATGATTTTAAGACTTAACCAAGGTAAATTAAAGATGTTAATCCTTGGGCTTCCCTGGTGGTGCAGTGGTTAATCCGCCTGCAATGCAGGGGACACGGGTTTGAGCCCTGGTCCGGGAAGCTCCCACATGCTGCAGAGCAACTAAGCCCATGTGCCACAACTACTGAGCCTGCATGCTGCAACTACTGAAGCCCATGCGCCTAGAGCCCACACTCCACAACAAGAGAAGCCACTGCAGTGAGAAGCCCGCGCACCGCAACGAAGAGTAGCCCCCACTCGCCACAACTAGAGAAATCCCTCGCACAGAAACGAAGACCCAACACAGCCAAAAATAAATTTTTAAAAATAATAAATAAATAAATAAATAAATATATTAATTCTTGATTATACCCATCTTCTTTCCTCAAGAGTTGTTTTAGTACACCTCAGTAACAGGAAAAACATTTACAGTATATCTTTTGTGTCTAAACTTTGAAAGAAGGCAATACCCAGAGAGGCATAGGCAGGATTTTTTAAACACTTTTTTAACATAGAGAATTATTGAGCATTGTGTTCTTAAGAGTTTAATCAATTTCAAAAGATTTTTCATCACCATGAACAGTGCCCCAAATCACACTCAGAAGTGATCTGGTGAGAACACCAATTACACCTCATCTGAGCACTCAGTGCTGCCATTTGTCTGACTGATGCTGCTAGGGGTACTGGGCACAGAAGCCCACACCAGTAATCTGCTTCTGTTGGCCCAAGAACTCAAGTTTGTTACAAGTACAGCCGCTGGAAAGAGTTCCTCAAGGCCGCTGTATCTTCCCATCACTTGCTGCTAAGTCCAGGGCATCTGATTGGCTGAGCCTAGGTTATGTGCGTGAGTTCTAGCTGCAAGGGAGACTGAAAAAGCAAACATGTAGTATGTTCAGCTCTAAAGCAGGTAAGGAATTCCCAAACATAAAGTGGTTCAAATGCTGAGCATCCAAAAAATGATAGTTATATACTGAGGAAGGTAACCAGGAACAAGATCATAAAGCCTTTATCACAGGTAAGGAATTTAGACTTCAACCTGATGACAGTGGGAGCCTTTGAAGGTGTTAAGCAGGAGTAACCTTATTGAATTTGCACTCCTGGAAGATCCTTCTGGATCCTGGAGGAACATCTTGGGGTAGGAGAGGCTGGAGGATGACTAGTAACCAGGCTGTTGTAAGACTTCAGGCCAGAAATTATTTTCAGTTTTTGAGACAGCTCTCAGTGTAGAACAAAGCAGCCCCTGCCGATCCCAGGATGACTTATTTAGATGTGAACTTGTCGAAAGCTTTATGAAAGTCTAAATATATTATCTCTGTTAGTTCCCCTTCAGGCACATGCATGAGAAGTCAGTGTTCTTAATAATTCCTTATCCTTGTATGACATCCCTTCCTCTCTCTGGAACAATATTGCTTCTCTAACAGGGTGGTTTGTTTAAGTACTATGTCTTTTTACCCTTTATTATGGATCCTGCCTGGAGAAAAAGATTATTCATGCTCTGATCAAAATCCCCTTGAGTCCAGTCCCTGATTTATTTTTCTTTTTCTTCTTTTTCACTCCTGGCACATAACTTCTCATAACTTTGGGGAAGATACAGGGTATTGATTATCTCTACAGTCTTCAGGATCGTTAATGGGGTATTTGAAGAGATTAGAGATCTGAACAAGAAACTGTCTTGATCAAATATGTGTGATTTAAAAATATGAACAGCACTTTAAAATTAGTAAAAACATAATCCTATGAAAACATTCAAAGATTCTGAATTTTCAAAGCTTCCAGTGCCACTTTCTACCTTTGTGTGAACAAACAGAATTTTATCATGTTTCTATTACAGGACCCATTTGTACCTATAACTATGACTGTAATACACCCGATAGTTCCCTCTCTGGCTGCCTTGTTTACTGCCGTTTCTCTAGCTGAGCTAGAGATGACTCCTTCTGCTGATAACCACTGTGGCCTGGACAGTGTCATCTACCTGGAGACCCTTTATCATCCCAAGAAGGTGCAGTGAGCATTAATCTTATGGCCAAGTTTCAGGATTTATAGGATTAAAGTCAAGCTGAAAGTCTGGCATCTGATCTCTGAATGTCCCTGGAGATGGATGGCTGGTGAAACATCTGAGATTTCTGAAGCAAACCTGCACTAAAGTTCAAATTCATTTCCCCCATAATCACAAAGAGTATCATCTTATCAGATTAAAGTCAGTTCTTATCACCAATTGCATTTAAATCATTCATCCCTTATTTAATAATTAGGCTCTGGAAAAATCTTGGGGGTGGGGGAGAGAGGCAACTTGGCTGAGGCTGCTCCAGAAATCATTACAGGAGGGATTCAAGGACTGCAGTCTGATATAAAATTGTTGTGGGTAGGAGGGAAAGGTGAGAGGGGACTTCTCTTGAAACTACATTTGCACAGTTAAGCACTTTTTTCTGCTTACATTATATGTTTCACATCAATTAAAAACAAAGTTTTCTAAAGAGGGTTTTATTCTTTATGTGAGATGGAGATGGCATCAAAGAGTAGTAGTATTATTTTATATGGAGTGGCTTGGGTGAGGGTAGATGGAGATGGAGGGTTTCAGTAACCCCGGCGCCATGTACTAGAAGCTGGATGGGCAGCTTCTCCAAAATTATGCTCTGCAGGAGTGGCACAGAAGCAGTTTGGTACCATCAGGGAGTTTGGGAGGCGAGACAAGTGCAGGCCACAAGGAAAATGAGCTGCTGTTGGTCTGCAGGTACTGGGGATGGTTAGTTTCCTGGAGCCACTGGGATAGAGGAGCCTGTGTCCTGCTGAATTCTAGTAGGACACTGGCCATCAGGTCTCTTCTGTGCGTGTGTGTGTGGTGTTTTTTTGTTTTTTGTTTTTTTTTTTTTGAGAAAGAGGCGCTTTATTGGGAAGAGAGCACTGCACATGACCAACATACAAAGAGAGCCAGACGGGAATCCTACACATCATGCTCAAAAGGTACTCAGGATGCTGTGCTAATGAAGGTCAACTGGAACATGGACTCCTAGGCAACTTCCCCAACCTCACACCTCCGAGGGGTCAGGACACTTCCAACCTTTTCCTGGAAGGCAACTGTGGTCCACTAGAGATAGGGCCCCTAAGGAGAGCCTTCCTGTTTTTCATAAAGAACATTTTCTTTAGACTTTCTGAAGTCTTCATTCGTTACTTTCATTCTACGTTCTCTCAAGGCCATCAGGCCAGCTTCTGTACAGATTGCCTTGATGTCGGCACCAGAGAGGCCATCTTTAGCCATGATCAAGTCGTCCAGGGTTACATCATCGGCTAGTGTCATACTGCTCGTTTTCTGTGTTGATCAAATACTTACTGAGCCCCGGTCATTTACTAAGCACTAAGGATACTAATCTGAAGATACAGCTTCTTCTTGGAGGAACTCACAATGGAGAAAAATAATTACAGCAGTCAACGCTTGTTAAGCTTTTTACTAAGCTAAAGTAAGGGCTTTACACACCTCCCAACATATCTTAAAAATCATCATTAAAATCGTACCTTAAATCTCATCATCATAAAATTTTGAGAGGTTAAATAATTTGCTCGAGTCCTCTAGCTAATAAGGGCTGAGATAGAACTTAAATCTGGGCAGGATGACTCCAGAGGGCATATCTTTGAAAGCGATAAAGACTGATGTTGTGTGGAGCCCAATACTAAGAAAGGACACCTAATCCAGCCTGGAGGGATTAAGAGATGGTGCCTTCAAGAACAGGGACCCCCATGTGCACTTTTCTAGCACATTCACAGGTATATAGTTAGAGCTGGAAGGATCTTTAAAGATCTGCTAGTCTCACAGCCTAACTCTATAGGAAAGGTTTGGATAGGAGAAACAACTTGTCCAATTCTTCAAGAACCCTGAAAAAGAACTCTCATTCATTTCTGGTGGGAATGAAAAATGGTACAGTCACTTCGGCAGTTTGTCAGTATCAGTTTCCTACAAAACTAAACATACTTTTACCACGTGATCCAGCAATCATGCTCCTTGGTAGTTACCAAAAGGAGTTGAAAACTTATGCCTACACAGAAACCTGCATCTGGATGTTTATAGCAGCTTAATTCATAATGGCCATAACCTGGAAGCAACCAAGGGAGGGATGAATAGACAGAGGACAGGATTTTTAGGACAGTGAAACTACTCTGTAGGACACTGTAAGGGTAGATACATGTTATTATATTTGTCCAAACCCACAGAATGTACAATGCCAAGAGTGAACCCTAATGTAAACTATGGGTTTTTGGTGACAATCGTGTGTCAATGTAGGTTCCTCTGTTTTAAAAAATATACCACTCTGGTGGGGGATATTGGTAATGCGGGAGGCCATGCATGACTGAAGGCAGAGGGTATTTGGGAAATCTCTGTACCTTCCCCTCAATTTTGCCATGAACCTAAAACTGCTCTAAAAAAATAAAGTCTATTTAAAAAAAAGAAAGGGACTTCTCTGGTGGCGCAGTGGTTAAGAATCCACCTCCCAATGCAGGGAATGTGTGTTCGATCCCTGGTCAGGGAACTAGATCCCACATGCATGCTGTAGCTAAGAGTTCACATGCCACAACTAAGGATCCCGTGAGCCACATCTGAGGAGCCCGCCGGCTGCAACTAAGGAGCCCGCCTGCTGCAGCTAAGACCTGGCGCAACCAAAACAAATAAATAAAATTTTAAAAAGTTAAAATTAAAAAAAAAAAAGAAACCCTGCTAATTTGAGGATCAGTATTTTAGGTTTTGATTAAGTCCTACTGCTCTGATTGTCCGTGTCACCTGTTTGTGATTAGAAATGAGACTGTCGGGACAATTGAGACAACTGCCAGCCAACCTCCTTACCCTGTATAAAAAGAAGACTTGAAAAGCCATTTTGTCACCAGCAAAGCCCACTGGGGTCCTGGGAAAAATAAGATGGAATCTAGGTGATAATTTAAGGTCTAAACCTCTTCTCTTGTGCTTAGTCTAGTTTCACTTGCCCATAGGGGCCCGAGTGCAGAGGCCTTGCACCTAACACATCGGATTAGAGTTCCTGGGGCAGAACAGCTGTGCCTGACACCTCAATTCAAGATGGCCACGTGCTGTGTGAAGAGGTGCTGCGGCCTGAAGTGCCGTGAACAGCACAACTGCGCATGACCCTCAAGAACTCTGCTGCCCCTCCCTCCGCAGATGAGAACCCTATAAAGCAGCTCCTCCGGTTGCCTGTCCCAGAGAGAGCATGTGCTCTAGGGCTCGAGCTCGCATCTCCATTCTTTGATCAAAGAATAAAGCTTTCCTTTGCTTCTGAACTGAACTTGGTCTTGTTCTATTAGCGCCAACGACACTGGCAAAAGGACCTTTGTTGGGGAGCAACCCGGGAAGGTTGGTAACAATTTTAATAAGGATGTACTTGGAGAGAAACTAGGCAGATGTTTGGAGCATATTCTGTGTAAAGCAGGTATCAGTAGATTTATCTCTTCTTGGGGCTGTGAGAGTGAAAATATTTGATTCAAAACCGACACTTCCCATGTTATTCTTGCCAAATTTCCACAAGAAGTTATCCATGGCAGGCAGTAGTTGTTGCCCACCAATACTCACTCTCCTTTTTCTTCTAGTAGAACCCTGATTTGTTCAGGAGGGTGGTGGAAGTCCCTTTATCTCAGGGAGGGTGGGCATGACCCCACGCCCAGGGAATGAACCTGGGATTGGTCTAAGGGTGGACATGTGACCCAGTTCTGCACATGAGACGTAAGAGAAATCTACTGGGGAGGGCTTCCTTCCCTCAATAAAAGACATTTCCCAAGGAGAAATCTTTCTGTCCCTTCACCTTTTTGCTTTCCTCCCTTCCCCTGACCAAGAACATGGAAGTGAGATGAAGATAAGACAATATCCCAGAATAGCAGAGCAGAAAACCAGAATGAACTTGGTTCCAGGATAACTTCGTGTTATCATTGTCCTTGTCCTGACCTGCCAACTGCAGACTTCTTTTTTGAAATAAAGTCCTAGTTGTTAAGCTAATGTTAGATTTTCAGTTACAGTTGAATGCACTCAATTGATACCATGTCCTTTTATTAAGAGAAGTGGTGTTGTAAAATGTACCTGTCCTTTAGATTTTAATTTTATTTATAAAATAAGGGCAGTAAATGCTCATTAATGAGTGAAATTGCCCCATTTGTTAAATTTCTATTCCAGGAACTGTATAGAATTGCATACACTTGTTTTTTTTATGAGGTATCACTGTTGATAGTGCTGTAGTGAGTTGTGTCAAAGCTTCTGATATAAGTTTAGATTTAAAAAACCTAGAGTAGGCTAATTAGAGTCCAAAGGCCCACATGATTAGGCAAGATTCCTCAGGAAAAGCTCTGTAGTTAGTCATAGGTGAGCTACTTATATCAAAGCCATTTTAGATTCTGTCTTAATTTTCACTTTAATTGAGCTATTAATATGCACTGTTGAGATCTTAAATTGAACTTCAATATGGTTTTCTTGTTTTAAGACCTAAAAGATGACAAAAAGAAGGCAGTATGTACTTTAAATTTTCCATACTTTGGGCTTCTGTTACTTATTGCATTAGAAGAGTACATGCCTTCCTCCTCAGCTAAAGGCTAGTTATTTAGGGACAAGGACCTTGGCTTACTCATTCCAGTGTATCCTACAGTAGGTCACACAATAGCTTCTCTGAGGCAGGAACTAATAAGTATTCACTGAGTCACCATAGCAACAATAAACTATAACAATAATAATAGCTAAATTTGCCTATGCTCACTATGTGCCAAAAGCAGTGTGGGTGCTTTCAATGCAGGCTCTCATTTAACCCCCACCAAATCCTTGTGAAATAAATCATTTCCTTCTTACAAATGAGGAAGGTGAGGTTTAGAGAGGTTAAGTCACTTGCTCAAACTCATTCAGCTATAAGCACAGTCTGGATTCTAGAGTCTGAATTCCTCATGAAGTAGGTACTATCATTATCCACATTTTACAGCTGAGGAAATAGAGGCTCAGAAAAACTGATAACTCACTCAGGGTCACACAGCTAATAAGTGGTAGAGCCTGGATTTGAACCCAGGCAGTCTGGCTTTAGCATCTGTCCTCTTAATTATGTACGACACTGACTCACAAAAGGATACATTTTGGACATACTTCAGATTTGTCATGCAATTATATAAAGTTGATTATATTAAATTGAAGGCTAGCTGATTACTAAATGTAACAAAGAAGTTTAAATGTCAGCTCTCAAGCTCCCCCCCACCTTTTTTTCATTTTAGTAGTAAAATATCTTTCCAGAAGGACAGAACTTCCTTCAGACCCAGAAGTGATAACTCTTTCATCACTCTGGAAAACTACAACACAGAAACTGCACATTAACTATTAACTTATAGTTTACATCCGGGCATTAGGTTTCTTACCTTCCCTCTCGTCCTCCCTGCACTCTCTCTGTGCCCCATCTGGGCAATAAAGCTTGTGCTTTCTGGAGGAAGGCAGTGGCCCTCCCCACCACTGCCTTGTAGCCTGCTTCTCCTCCTGGGTAATTGCTCACTACACACCCCATCCCATCCCATCCCATCTCATTCCATGAAACATTGGGAACTTTTCCCACCTCCTTTCTGTAGACCCCAGGAAGCCCAGATTTGGACCAGGATCTAAGGTTGGAAACAGAGAATGTTTTGGATACTGATTTTAAGGTAGTTTCCATAACAGTGGTCCTCAGCCTTGCCTGTGCATTGGAATTACCAGAGGAGTTTCAAAAAAATTCTTGCTTGGATTCCATTCCTAGTATTTCTATTAGTTGATCTGAGATACACCCTGGGCACTTGGAGTTTCAGAAGCTGCCAGGAGCTCCAATGTATAGCTGAAGTTGAAAACCACTGCAGGGTTTTTCAACCTCGGCACTATTGACATTCAGTACTGGATAATTCTTTGTCCTGTGCATTGTAGAATGTTTGCCAACTTCCCTAACCTTTACCTGATAGATGCCGGTAGCACCCTCCCCAGTTGTGACAACCAAAAAATGTCTCTAGACTTTGCCAGATGTCTTGGGCGAGGGGTACAAAATCACCCTTATTGAGACCCATTGGTTTAGAGCGATTGCCAGTAGCCCAGGCTGTGAGAGAAGTCTCCCAAAAAGAAAAAAGAGAAGGGTGGCTTCTATGGCATTCTCTCGAAAATATATAAAGATGCCAAGCGTACCTGGCAGAAAACCCTCCTGTCATTGGAGGAACCTTAATCGGGGTGGCTTTTTTTTTAAAAAAGATTTTTTAATTTCTAAGCCAAGAGATGGTGTATTTCTTGGGAAGCACAGTAGAGGAAGATATCTTCGAGAATAGGGAATTAAGGAAATGATACAGATCTTTCTAGCTGATCTGAAGCACAACAGAAGGAAACTAAATCTTTTTTAAATTAGTGTGAAGAGCCTGGCCTGGATGAAATATTGTCTCCTGCTGATGAGTTGCTGCCAGCACTGGGGAGATAAAGTACACAGGCTTGGATGCTAAATGGATGTAAACCCAGAACGTTTCCTTAGCTCTAGGAAGTCTTTGTCACCACACTGATGATAGAGTGAACCAAAATGGGTGAGAGTCTAGGTTTGTGTATAAGAGGAGAGTTAGAATGAGCTCATTACGGAAGTGCTGGAGTTTGGGAATATTTAGTGGTTGTCTTAGTTTGGGGTCATTTGAGAAAAGAGCCCAGGAAGCACCATAGGAGAGTGGGGGGGTGAGAGGGAAGGAAGCTACTAATGGATGCCTTTCTAGAAGTTGCCACCATGGGCAGTGGAGCTTAATCCTTCTGGAAATTGAGGGGAATCACAGCTGAACACAAGCCTCAGAAGTATGGAGCAAGAGAGCTGGCGTATTTATCCACTAATTTCTGTTCCGTTGGTTGAGGGCTGCATCCAGGGCCGTCCAATCCTCAGCACTAGCTGATTCACTTTTTTATACAGCAGAAACTAACACAACATTGTAAAGCAATTATACTCCAATAAAGATGTTAAAAAAAAAATCCTCAGCACTTTTGTTCTGGTTTGGGCCTCAGTCAATGTTGTGAGTGTCCTGCTGGCAACTGGAAGCAGCTGGTCAACACAGGATGGTGATTGCTAATGGGATATAGGTGAGCCACTGGCAACCTGCTATAGGGGTCAATTTAAAAATTTTAAAGGACTAACTGCTTTACTAGTTTACAATGGTTTATTTTTAATAGATTTCTTAATATATTAAGGAACATTGGGAAGGCACACCAACTACTGTCACCCTCAAAGGTACCTTATTGTTTGAGATCATGAAATGCCACTGCCAGAAACCCAGCAGTTGTCCCAGCCCTGTCTACAGTTCCTCTTTCCACAGCCCTTACATCCAGCCCACTAACAAGTTCTTTCAGGTCTACTCCAAAGCTTTCAGGGATTTATCCACTCTCTCCCTGCTGCCACCTCACTAGTCCAGGACAATGGTGTCTTTTGCCTGGACTATTGCAATGGCCTGCTCCTGGGCTCCCCACATCCACTCTTCTTTCAGTTCCTTGAACCCACAAGGCTTTTTCTTGGAATGCTCCTTTTCCCCAGCCCACCCCAGCCCAGCCCTACTCTTCCAATGACTTGCTCCTTCCTATCCTTTAGGTCTGGCTAAATGTCACTTTTTCATTGAAGACCTTCCTCTCTAAAGAAAGATCTCCCCATCACACCTGTCATTCCCATCTCAGTTCCTATTTGTTTTCTTCCTTGCCTGTTTCACAATTTGTAATTATATTGTTTGTGTATTTTGTCTCCCTGTCTACAATGTAAACTCTGTAAGGGCCAGGACCATGTCTATCTCCTTGACGACCATACCCTTGTAGGACTGACAGATTTAGCAAATAAAAATACAGGCATATCAGTTAAATTTGAATTTCAGATAAACTATGAATAATTTTTTAGTATAAGTATATCCAAATAATGCACAGGACATACTTATACTAAAAATTATTCGTGATTTATCTGAAATTCAAATGTAACTGGGCGTGTTGTATTTTATCTGGCAACCCTAGTTCCTAGGCCCTGACACATAGCTGACTCTCATTACACACTGTTAAATAAAAATTTGGTAGCAGCAAAATTTGGCAACAAAGTGGGGGAAATGTGTTAAAACTACAGAACTAAAGTAGTGAGAAATACTGCTTCCCATTCCTTTCTGTTCTGTTGCCTGTCTTCTCACTCCAGGAGAACCTAATCTCCTGGTCCAATCTCATGGACTTCCATTCCCAGGCACTACAGGTCTGCCTCATCAAGGCCTGATTATGACCAATTGCCACTTTCACAGAACACCAGCAAGTATTTATTGAGTAATTAAGCTGACAGAACTTTCCAAATACATATCTATGAATGTTTGAGTTCCTTGACTGTGAAAAAGTAAGTTCTCATTTTAACCAACCTCCTCCCCCAATACTGCCAAAGAGCATGAGATTCTAAAGGAAATCACACAAATCCATTCTCGATTATGGTAGCAATGCTCCAGTCTCAATTAGTTCCTGCAGGGTGCCTGGAATTGGGGGTGAAGTGGCTCTTGAGAGGTTCCCAGCACTTGTAGTAGTTCTCATCCAAACAATTAGAGGTCTTCAGCCCCCACTTGGTGACAGCCATACTTAGAGAAGACTCAAACATAAATGCCTGTAGGGAATGAGGTTGGGGACAAGAAAGAAGAAGTGAGGTGGATAATAAAACACATTTGATTAGATGTCAAGAGAGACGATATGAGTAGGTAGAATCTTTGAATAATAAATCATGTGTGCTAGCATGGTGAGGAGAAAAACTCAAGCCTTGGGTTCTGGCTCTGGCCCTACTACTTATAAGTGGGTAGTAGCTTGTGCAAGATCCTTAACTTCTCTGACACTCAAGTTTCATTCTGTAAAATGGAACTGGACACGTAAGCATCACATTGTCCTTGTAGCATCATGGAGCTAAATTTGCTTGATCCAAGGGCAGAGGTGGGAGAGTCCTAGGAATATTCTTCTCAGGGGCCATTACTGTGGCTATGTCCATGTGAGGGAGAACATACTTCCCATTTTGCAGATGAGAAAACTAAGGTTCAGAGCTGGGAAATGACTGTCTAAGGTGATAGTAGTAAGAAATCATAGAGCTGGGATTTGAACCTTTCTTTTGCAGGACTCTGACCAATAAATAGGCTGGGAAAAGGAAAAGAAGGAAAAGAGAGAGTGAGGAGGAGGAGATGGGAAGAAGGGAGCAGGAACGGCTGTAGCACTTTTAAAAGCCCTGTCCCAGAAGGTTCTGAATGGTGGATGTCCTGCTATGTTCAGGCAGGTTTCATCTGCAACAGAAAGAATATGCAAGTGCCCTGTGCATCCTAGACATTCCAGCTTCACCTATTGCTGATTTTCCAACTCACTATGGCTTAAAAAAAAGAAAACCCCAAATTCTTATGTGCTCATGTTGCTGGAAATTTTTAAAATATACATGGACAAAAGGAAGATAAAAATTTTCTTTGTGCCACAACTCAGAGAACCCATGTTAATGTCTGGTGTCTAATATACATTAACTTCTTTTTGCCTAAAACAATGGAGAGGGACTTCCCTGGTGGTCCAGTGGGTAAGACTCTGCACTCCCAATGCAGGGGGCCTGGGTTTGATCCCTGGTTGGGGAACTAGATCCCGCATGCATGCCACAGCTAAGAGTCTGCATGCTGCTACTAAGAAGTGCGCATGCCGCAACTAAAGATCCCACATGCTGCTACGAAGATCCCATGTGCCGCAATTAAGACCAGGAGCAGCCAAAATAAACAAACAAACAAATAAAATAATAAATAAATACATATTAAAAAAATAATACAATGGAGTTGATTGTCTCTGCCTGACTTCCCGTGACAGGCTTGATATGAGGACCAAATGAGATCATATGGAGGTGTTGTGCACGTTATAAAGCACTATTCAGATATAAAGGTCATTATTAAGGCCATAATTATTGTTGTCTCTGCTGACTACTTCTTAGGGCCTTGCTGTCTGACTGGAGTAACAAAACTCCATCCCAGCTGAGCTATGAAGACAGTATTATAAAGTTAATTTATTCCAAAGTGGTATAAGGATAAGGCATATGGATGAGCCTGGATCCAAATTATGTAATGGGAAATGGTGAGGGAGACCCAGTTAGGTCTAGTAAAGTGTTGGACCCTCCTTTGCCAGGTAGTCTGGGCTCCCCTCCATAGGAGAGCTCCTTCTCACTAGAGCTCCAAGCCCTAGACATTCCCCAAAGCCTTGCTCCTCATAGAAACAGCCCTGTCCTGTGCCTCACTGTTGGCAAAACACTGCTGCCTGGTAACACTATCCAAAGCCAGGTTGGGCACTGAAGGTTACTAAGTGGTAACTCTGGGGTAGCCTGTGAACTTCCAGGAACTTTCAGAGGTAATAGCTTAAGATTATCAATATTTCATAGAGCTCTCGCACAGAGATGAAGGGGTTCTACAGAAACTCTGCAGAGGCCCTTGCGAGGGGAAATGGAGCCGAGGTCCAGCAGATGGGACTCGCACCCTGCCCCTGCAGATCAGCTCCATCAACTATGGTCCTCAAGTTGGAACTGAAAGTAAACTGCGTTGGGCAGAGGGACAGATAAGCTCTCTGATTAAGTAGTTTGCGAGCTGGGCATGGAGTCAGGCAGGTCTGTGCTATCGATTTTAAAGTCAGGTGGCACTGAAGGCATTTGTTTAAAACTTTAAAGCAAATTTACATATGATTTAGCATAAAATTACTCCTTGTGGTCCCTAAACTAGAATGCAAAATAAAATGAAATCAAGTACTGCAGCCAACTGCAATTGTGTTCAGCCTCAGTGTTTACAGCGTGACACAGGAGGAATACAAAACAGGTTTTAAATCCCATCAGCTTCATCCCATGCCAAAGGAGAGCAAAAGAAAATGAGAAAACAGCTGAGAACTGCTGCTCACAATCTCTGACTATAGTCAGGCAAAGGTTTCCTTGACCCTCCTGGGCTTGAGAAACTAGCTAAAGGTGACATCTTGTATCCCCTGTTCCTGTGGCCCTAGAAGATTACTTCAAAAAGCAGGAGATGACTCTTGAGACAGAGCATATATACAGAGGGCTGCATACAGATAAGGGAAGACTCCTCACATAGTATTAAAAATATCCGCCCTTATATTTGAACAGTGCTGTACAGTCAGCAGGGTTAAATCACAGCCACTGGCTGGGTTGGATGCCCTACCTATTCTACAGATGGAGAAAATGAAGCACAGAGAAGTTAAGTGACTTACTCAAGGTCACACAGGAACCAAGAGCTAGAATTTGAACCCAGGTCTGACTCCAAGTACAATACAAACTCTTTTTACCCTACCACATCAGGAGTCTAGTATATACACTGGGGTGTGTGCATACACACATGGGAACATACACATAGACACACACTCTCCTCTCCTGACTCCTTCTTTGTGACTTTGGGAAAATAAAAAATAGCCTCTCAATAAGGTTGGGGACCCCAGAGGCCACCAGAGCCTCACATCTAACTTGCTTACCATGGTGCCATCAGCAATCCTCTCAGGTGCCAGCTTGGCTTTACTGGCCTTCTCAAAGCAGTCGGCATCAGGCCCATGGGGCGTCATTGGGCTGTGCAGGCTGCCTCCCCCTGGCAGGAACCCACCTTGCTTTGCCTCATAGTGACCTTTGATGAGTCCCATGAATTCACTCATGCAGTTCCCTGGGAAGGTTGAAACAGTATTATTTTTATTATCCCACGCAAGGCCCGAAAACACCAAGACCTCTCAAACATTATTTCCACAGAATGTCAAGAAGATAGGAGAATCTGATAAATTTCATAGAAATAATAAAGAATATAGATAGACAGGAAAACAACTGCAAAACATTCATTAGTGTGGAATTCTTGGTAGGCAAAGCTCTACTCCATGGCCATGTGGATTATCAGAGGTCTTAAGTTCCACTGCCTGGATGAAATTATGCTAGATCTAAAGAAAATCAGGGCCCAGACAAGAATTTTAATAATAAGTAACATGCAAATCATAATAAAGAAGGGATGTACTCCATCATCTAGGCTTACAAGCCCCATATAAAAATTATCCTCTTTCTCAGATCTGAATCCTTTCTCAAATAGTCTCACAGTCATACAGGGTATCACCATATTTCTGGTTACCAAATTAGAAAATTGAAGTGGTGTGTGTGTGTGTGTGTGTGTGTGTGTGTGTGTTGATGGAAATGTGATGTAATGGAAAGAACCCTGGACTTGGAGGCCGTTATCAAATAATAATCTGTGTGAAAAAATCTTATTATCTATAAAAACTAATCCATAAATACTATATATTCTAACAAATATCTTCTATATCTGAATCTAATATCATCTTATTCTTTCATTCTCCAAAATGCTTCTTAGATTCATTCTTTTTCCATTGACATTCTCTTCATAGAATCTGAAAATCTTAATATTAGAAGGGACCCCTACTCCTGCTCAAAACAGAAATATTCTGTATATCATTCCTGACAGATTACCTTCTGGACTCTGCCTGCACTCCTCCTGTGAATGGAAGCGCTCTACTCAACAAAGGAACCTATCATATTACTGAAGACTCTGGGTGTTAGAAAGTTCTCCCAAGTTAAATGGAAATTTTCTTTCATATAAGTTAAGTATACTGGTCCCAGCTGTGCCTCCAGAATCAACAAAATTTGACAAAAATCACCATGTTCCCACTTTTTCAATCTTATGTTTCTGTTGAAACAAAGCTCTTTATCTAGAGCAAGAATTAAAGAAATATAACACCTGGGTGAATATCTACCCATCCATCCATCCATCCATTCATCTGTCCATTCCTTACCCTATCCATCTGCCTATCCATCCATCCAGCATATACGGACACTGTGCTAAGTACTGTGATAGAAATGAGTAAGAAGCAGCCACTTTAAAGTTCTTCATAGTCTCATAGTCATAGTCTGTCCCATGAGAGTGCTCAGAGTGCAAATCTTGGGCAGAGAAGAGAGAGATGGCATTGGCAACCCTTGCAAAGCCAAACATTTGACATGATAAGTGCTCCACCCCCTTCCTTACATGTGAATATAGCCAAATGCCAAAATACTTGTGGAACTGCCTAAGCAGCCATACCCATTTTGCCCAGAAAACAAAATGCTGCTGCAGGCCCCTGCAGAAAAGGTAAGACCCAGATCATAGCTCTACTTGTTTCTCCATGAAGCAGAAATAGAGGAAAAGAAGCAACTGTAAGCATAAAGTGTCTATATTTTAAAAGCAGTTCTGTTCATGACTTAAATATGCTGTCACACTCCTTGATCTAGTATGTATCCTCAGGGTCACCTTCATGGCTTAATTTTGAGACGAGAGCAAGACAGAATTCAGCTTTGGTCTGAATATGAATTTAGGTAGCAATGATTTGGTGATGACATTTCTACATCATTTTCTGTATTTCAAAGGACACTGGGAAGGTAGACCTTGTCTTTTTGATTAATGCTGAATCCAGTCGACTAAGGTGCATTAAGATGACTGGAGGCGGGCTTCCCTGGTGGCGCAGTGGTTAAGAATCTGCCTGCCAACACAGAGCACACGGGTTCGAGCCCTGGTCCAGGAAGATCCCACATGCCATGGAGCAACTAAGCCCGTGCGCCACAACTATTGAGCCTGCGCTCTAGAGCCCGCGAGCCACAACTACTGAGCCTGCACGCCACAACTACTGAAGCCTGTGCACCTAGAGCCCATGGTCCGCAACAAGAGAAGCCACCACAATGAGAAGCCCGTGCACCACAAGGAAAAGTAGCCCCCGCTCACCGCAACTAGAGAAAGCCGTGCAGCAACGAAGACTCAATGCAGCCAAAAATAAATAAATAAATGAATAAATAAATTTATTAAAAAAAAAAAAAGATGACTGGAGGCAATATTTCTACAGAAATCATTCTCCACTTCTGTAAAATCACATCAAAGTGGCAAAGATTTTGATTATTGCTAAAGCATTATTTTTAATATCTCTGGTAAAAATAATTTCTAACTCAGGGTTCTGGGGTTTTTCCAACTAACTCAGGGCAACCATACCTCTCCGAGATTTATCTATCCTGGGCCAAATTTATTTGAGAGTCTTTAAAAAAAATTAGAAGAGGCATTTCACGAGGCCATTTGTTTCAGGCAGTCTGAATTACAAACTAAAATCAAGCAATGGATTGAGAACTATAGCACAGGAGCGAACCTGGGTGGGGAGACTAGCCCCAGGCCAGCATTTCTCAACATGTGGTCTGTAGACCTCCTGCATCAGAATCCCCTGACTTGCTAGTTCAAAATGCAGATTCTGAGGTTCCACCTCAACACCAACTAATTAAACTCTCTGAGAGTGGACCCAGGGGAAAATTTTTTTAAAAAAGTCATTCTAAGTGGTTTTTATATCCCCTAATGCTCTTAAAGTGTGGTTCCTGGAACAGCTGCATGAGCATCAGGAGGGAACTTGTTACAAATACAAATTCTCAGGTCCTACCCTGGGTGTTCTGAAGCAGAAGTTCTGAGGGTGGGACCCAGGAATCTGCATTTTAATACGCCCTCCAGGTGACACTGACACATGCTAAAATTTGAAAACCACTACCTCAGGCACAAAGAGCAGCCTCCATATAAGAACTATGTGAAATAGTGAAGTATCAGGGATTAGTATGTGACGTACAGGCTATAATCCAGAGCAATTCTCTTGCCTTGACAACAGGCCCTCTAGGGGACTAATTTCCAGGAGGAGAACAGTTGGGACCTGTGATGGGCTTGATATTCTTCAGAAAGGACATAGTTTGTTACATCTTTATTCAGAAAGTATCTGGTGTCCTTGAAGCGTTAACCAATTGCGTCCTTTTCAGGTGACATCACCTGAAAAAGGTGATGCTGACATTTGACCATGAAGTGACCTTCTTCCATTCTGAGGGCCCTTGTTCTCCATCCTCTACAAATGCCTAAATTGCTCATTTAGTCACTGTTGTATCCTGTTAAAGTGCTGGCACCTGGGAACATATAGAGATGAGCCTCAGAGACAGAAAGCCCTGAGATTAACTAAAGAAAGGGGTTTGTTTTTTAGAACGTTGCAGCTGACATGCACCTCAGAGTCTTTCCAGAACTCTATGTACAAAAATGCAATCTCCAGGAAGTAGAATTGTGCGTTGACATTTAGGTTGGGTTTATAGCTAGCTACTGCAAAATTAAAAATGCCAGCTTCATTAAGTACAGCCATGAGGTACCTTATTCATTCTTGGCGATGCATTCACTTATTAAATAAATATTTATTAGATGCATATCATGCACTGGGCACTGTGCTAGGCATATCCGTTAGTGCCCATGACTGTCTGGTCTGGCATCGGACTGCCTTCATTAAATCCTGACTCCACCACTTAACTAGCTGTGAGGCCTTGAGCAAGTTACTTAATCCTTCACAGCTCAGTTTCATCTCTGAAAAAAAAAAAAAAGCGGCAGGGGTGGAGGCAGATAATGATACTACCTACCTTTCACAACTGTTATGAGGATTGAATGGGTTAATACTTTTAAAGAACCTTAGAGCCACAGGAAATTGTCATTAAGTGTTCGCAGTAAGTAAAAACAGTATTAATACGATGAAAAAAAGCATAGATCTGGTAAGTTCTGTTCTAGACAACAACTGCTTTGCAGAAACTGCTTCCAGAATAGGATCCATCCCCTAGTGTGGACTGCAATCTGCTTTACCCCTCCAATTATTATTGGAGAAGGCACATTTTATTGGCTTTTGAACCAGACTTAGATAATGAACTTTCCAAAAACAGCAAACTAACCAACAACATCCCACGGTTCCTCCTCCCTTTACACCTAAAATGTAAAGAAACATCTTGCTTCATCCTTTACCAGCCTTTGTGCCATTCTTCAGGGCCAGAGGAACTGGGCTCTAGGCATTACACAGTTGTTTCCTTCTCAGAGTCAAACGCCACTGCCATCCCCACACAAGTTGTGGCGTTTAAGTAGCTAAAATTCTGGGGAAGCAGCCCTGGGCCTGGGGAGGCAGGCTCTGAACTCCAGCCAGGGCAGGGCGCCCAAAAACACCTCTGGCAGCGTTCCCCGCGGGTAATGCTCACCACTCTGCTGTCTCTTTGGTTTTCAAATGTAACTTGGCAAAAGACTTACTGTGGTAATAAGGAGGCCTGAAGGTCTTATCAGCAACTCCCCATCGCGGTGGGAAGATGACAAAATCAGCGATGGCCACTCCGGGGCGGACAGACTTGGCAGTCAATACCGTGAAAATGGATGGGTCCTGTGAAAGAAAGGACAAGGAAAGCCTGAAGACACGAGGAAAGGGAGGTGACTGGACAGTGACACACGTCACCCACGCATGAAGGGGCTTTTGAGTGAAACTGCGATTTCTGATCAAACCACAGGCCAGGATAAGAAGTCTGGGCTTGTCATCGGGGTGTAGTAATCACTCATCTGACTTTCCCCTCTTGCTGTGCTTGAAGCAAAATGAATTAACACCAGCTAAGGAGATTCTGAGCAGCTTTTTCACCCTGCTGAGCCCTCATTTCTTGTAAGTACTACCCTGTGGGTCTGACAACAAGCAGTGCATGCCCCCCAACCTCAGGTCAGAGTGACCAGAGCTGGGATGTGCTGCAGGGAGCTCTTGGCAGAAGGGGTGCTCAGAGTAAGGTGGAAATAGAAATAAAATAATATCCAAGGGTTGGTATAGATGTAGGATGTGCATCCCTTTGGAGGAATCACAGAGATTCCAGATGGTATCCTCATTGCTTTCTTACCCTTGTTTGACTCTCAGGTCTAAAATGCATCACTCGTCTGGGTGGTGGTAGTGTAGAAGGGAATAGGTGGGGGGACAATATTATGATTTATCAAGAACTTTAGAATCGGTGGAAAGACTGAGATTCAACTTAATGGCAATCAGTGATCACGTTTGCTTTCAGATGCCACATGAGGGTCTGGGATTCAAAGATGATTGAGCACTACTCCTTGCCCTTTAGCGTCATTAGTGGTGGTGGTGTGTGTGTGTGAGGGCGACTGAAGGAGTAATAAAACAAGTGCATGAATAATGAATCACAGCAAGGTGCCAAGGGCAATCTAGCTTTACAAATAGAGAGCCAAGGGGGTACAGAGTGCCTATCTCTACGGAGAGGATCAGGGAAGGCTTCAAAGAGGAGGTGACATTTGAGGTAGGACCTGAAGAATGAAAGGAGAAAGAAAAAGAGAGGGAAGGAGGAAGGAAGGAAGGTAGGAAGGGAAGGAAAGGAAGGAAAAGGCAAAAAGGCATTTTAAGCACAGAAAACAGGAAAGATCAAAATGCACAGAGATTTTGTTAAGAGGCAAGAAAGCTAAAGCCCAGAGTGCACTGGCAAAAGGGAGAGGGGCAAGAGGTGGTACTGGGAAATGAGCCCAGGGCCAGATGGCGAAGACCATCAGATACCATGCTTCAGAGCTCAGACTTAATCCTAAACCACAGGGAGCCTGCAAAGGTTTTCTAATGCTGTGATAGAATGATCAGGTCTGAATTTTGGGAAAACAACTATAGCAGCAGTACAGAGGAGATTGGGCATGTGTAAATGCAAGTCAAAAAACGCTTTATGCTGTGAAAATGAACACTTCATCTGTCATGAGAAATGATCTGAAACTGTTAAAGAAAAGGTAGCGAAGCTCAAATAAAGCTCTATCAATGTCTCAGGATCCCTTTTCTTGCTGCTTTGGGCATGACGCCTCATTTTCTTTTCCCTTTTGATTTTATTAAGTGTGGCTGCTCTTCAGAAGGGTAGTTTTGGGCCCCTAGAGGTAAGCTGAACTGGCTCAGAGTAAGCTTTCTGTCTCTGGTTCTCTGGCTTCTGCCCTAATTACCCCTCCAGCTTGTGGGTTAAGTTAATCTATTATGCAAAGTGAACTTTCCCCCAGGATCTCAGAAGTAGCACTTTATCAAGAATGTGGGGCCTTGGGGGCCTGCACTGTGGGCTGGGGACCTATTTGTAGTCCTGTGATTGACTGAAAAATATGACCGAATTCATAATCTAGAATTTCTTTGGTTTAAATTCAAGTACGGAACATTATGAGTAACTTTAGAAAAGGGCTGTCTGTTCCATCATGGCTAAAAAGAGCCGGGCGTGGAGGCACTGGAGTGGGCAGTCAGAGCAAGCAGACTCTTGGTATTTATGAGCAGGACAGAGAACTTTCCAAATCCAGAAATGTTCCTTCCTCACCACTCCATCACTAACATTAGCACTGGTTTTCTTTTGGGGATATATTTTCCAGGAAGAAACCAAGTTTTTAGCCATGTAGGAGAGTTCCTGTGAATACTCTGCAGAGAACTGAGCTGTATTGCAGGGTGAGTGCTGAGCGTCTAGCCTGGATCGCCCTCTAGCTATGTTATTTACTCCTTCACTGAAGCCTTGCAGCAGATGATTCAAGTTCCTGTCAGCACAATGACAAATGACTAAATCTCGGGCTTCCAAGGGTGACACTGGTAGTGTTAAATCTGTGAATGTCAGGGGTCTACTGTGGACCCCTCCCACCTACGGGTGTCCTCTCCCCGGGGCCCCTCCGTGGGCCAGACTTACTGCGTGGTCAAAGGCCACTGAGTTGATGACCATGAAGTTCTCCAAGTTGTACTTGTAGGGCGTGTAATTCCCATGCCAGGCCACAACATTGAACGGGGAGACATCCTGATTAACAACAACAACAAAAAAAGGCAGGAAAGGGTGATTCTAGCATGTAATGCTTTTGTAGCTATGATTCCTCGGTTCGTACTTGGCATTACTGTCTCTTTTTTGATTTGATTCTGTTCTCATCATTTAATAATACCATCTTTGGGAAAAATATCACCCTGAATCATCTTGTGGTTGCTTCACATTCTCTCAAACCGTCCTCACTACGCCGCTAACCCTAGTCTTCCCGTTCATAAGCTGCAGCTGCTTCTGATCACATGTGCAGCACAAGCACAGCACATGCTCCAAGCAGCAGTGCCTTTTCAACAATTTTAACACAATTGTGAGAATCTGTGGATGCCAGCAATTCTTTGACAATCTGGGCCACCGTCTGGGTTTCCCAGTGCTGAGGGCAGGCACTTGGCTGTGACTGCTCTCCAGCTAACTGCTGCCCAGAGGAGATTCTGGTATGTTCAGTGCCTGGGTTGGTGAGTGCAGGAAGGCTAGAAGGTCTCTAAGAGTTCCAGCCCCAGGGACTTGAGATTTCAGAGCAATCCTAAGGTGATGCTTCTTGGGTCTGCCCTGGGGTAAGAGAGGATCAGTGCTCTGTTATAGGAAGGTAGTTAGGCTAGGGAGTCCAGGTGATATAGTCCATGTAGGTCAGCCTCCCAGGGCACAGATCATGGCAGAGATGGGAGAATGGATCAGCGGGGGCCCACACAGAGAATAACCTGCACAGAGTCCATTTGGAAAGTGGAAACCCATGGAGCTGCTGGCTACCTCTAGAATGGTGATCCTCTATCAAATGTATGTCAAATATAATACAGGGAATAGTCATTTAAAAATGAATGTGGATGGCACAATTTCGTTCCTTTTTATGGCTGAGTAGTATTCCATTGTATATATGTACCACATCTTCTTTATCGCCATTTGCAGAGACATGGATGGACCTAGAGACTATCATACAGAGTGAAGTAAGTCAGAAAGAGGAAAACAAATATCGTATATTAACACATATATGTGGAATTTAGAACAATGGTACAGATGAACCTATTTGCAAAGCAGAAATAGAGACACAGAGGTAGAGAACAAACATATGGACACCAAGGGGTGGGGGGTGGGATGGACTGGGAGATTGGGATTGACGTATGTACACTACTGTGTACGAAGTAGATGGCTGGTGAGTTCCTACTGT
The DNA here is from genome assembly GCF_009873245.2 of Balaenoptera musculus. Classification (NCBI taxonomy): domain Eukaryota; kingdom Metazoa; phylum Chordata; class Mammalia; order Artiodactyla; family Balaenopteridae; genus Balaenoptera; species Balaenoptera musculus. The sequence goes on along the minus strand of NC_045788.1, from coordinate 78,412,652 downwards.
ATAGCACAGGAAAAAAAAATGAATGTGATTTCCACACTGCATCCCCAGAGGTCATCATTTTTTGCCAGGCTGGAGTAGTGGCTCAGCACCTGCATTTTAAACAAGCTATCCTGAGAATTTCTGATACAAATGGTCTCTGAACCACATTTTAAGAAATCCTGATCCAGAGAATATAAGGGTGACTATGTGTCAATGAGGGTGACAATGAACCCTCAAGAGTTAATTTTAAATGCCAAACTAGTTGGCCTCTGCTGGTTAGCATACCTTCTAGATGCTGTCCAAAGAAAATAACAATGCCCTAGCAAAATATAAGCAATAAGTTAAATGGGCAAAAATAAAGCAAATGAATAATGGTAAACAGAAGAGATATTTGGATTATTTTTACTGTATGTTTACTTTATTCTACTATATTATATATCCAGTATATGAAGTAATAATGTATTATATTATAGATTATATATTGTTATTTTTATTATTATCTATGCCTTTGCTTATCTCCTGAGTTTACCAGGCTGGTGCTATAAACGAAGTCAAACTAAATGAGTTCTGCTTGTTTTCTATCAATCATTTGCTTGTATTTGAAAATATAGTGACCATTGTTGAATATAAGCCTTAGACGAACTGCTATTAACTCATTTCCCTTTTCAGAACACATTGCCCTGCCTGTATATTATGTTTCCCCCACCATTTATAGAGACCTAGATATTGCGGGGTTTTTATTGCTTGATAAATAGAAAGAGGATGCATGCCCTTTGGAGTCAGAAAGATATGGGTTTGAATGCTGATTCTGTCATTTACTGTGACATTTGGTAAGTTATCACCACCTGGCCTGTTTTCATGACTACAAATAAGGCAAGTAGCACCTTATTTGTAGTATCTTAGTGATGTGGTAAAGATGAAATAATATACGTAAATACTTAATACTAGCCTTGGCAATCAGAAGGTGCTTAATAACTATTCATTTGTTCCCCTGCCTACAAACCCGCTTACTTTACCTGTTTGGCAGAAAACAGCTTGCCCTGGTATTTATTAATCACAGTGTAACCACCTGGCACTTGGTGATCTTCATACCAGGCAACAGGTATCAAGAAATCACGAGGATTGGCCAAGCCATTGGCTCCTAGAACAAATGACCCAAAAGTCTTTTAGACACTTCTGAAATCACATAGGAAAGATGCCCACTGTTGCACAAAGAGAAAGGGCTTTCTTCCACGTCAAAAGCTACTCCACAATTTGCTTTCATTGTTCAAAGGCTCATTGGAATCCCAGTCTGGTGACTTTTAAGGAGGACCCAAGGAATTTGGTCAGTAAAAAATCATGAAAATATCATCATCATCATCACCAGCATTACGTCCTAAAGTTGTAGAGTGAATATGGTTTATAAACATTTTACATGCATTATCTCATCACTACAGGGGAGGGAAGGGGAGGAGAGGAAGAAACTAGAAAAGAGGAAAGGGAAGATATGATAGAATACTAGATCTTTTTTTCCAAGAAAACTCTGATGACTCTAGAACTCATCTACAGTCCTTGAGAAAGAAAAGGTTACATACTGTAGCCCCAGGCGTGCCTCTGTTCCTCAGACAGAACTCAGAATCAACCCAAACCTGAAAAACTGCCCTGCAGCTTGACAATCTGTCTGCCACTGAGGGAGACAGTATTTGGGACTTGCCTGCTTACCTTTGTTTTGTGAATGTTCCCTCCAGAGAGAAAAAAATAAATCAAAAGACCAAAAATGAAAAACGTAAGTGCGAAAACATAATTTAACTCCAAAAGGAGAGACCTGGGGAGTGTTTTATCATTTCCAGCTCCTGGGGTTTAAAAAAAAATATGTCCCCAGCTGGTTAGTAAATTATATATATTTTCCAGAGGGTACGTGTTCCATGGAACCCGGAGGCTCTGCTGGCTCTGGAGCAGCAGGAAGCCAGAGCAAAGTGGGAAGAGAGGGTGGAGAGCAGGATAACAGATGGCCCACCATGGCTCCACTGCCTCTCTGCTGCCTCTCATCTTCCTCTGACTATTTGGATCCCCCAGGGGAGTGACCAGAAGGCACATGCTGGCCTGTCCCTGGTTTGCTCTAAAAAAATCTGTTGACAAGGAAAGGGAAGAGCTGGGGGGCTGTGGCCACCACCTTCAGCAAACATGCCAAAGATGGATCCAAGGGCCAATTTTCCCAATCACTCCTTTCACTCCCAGAGACGTTTTGAGAACAACCCCTCCTACTGCCTTCACTTCTCTCCTGCTCTCCTGTCTCCAGCTTGCCAGAAGAACTGGGGATGGGGGACCTTGGTTCACTTTTGGAAGTTTTAATCTGCCTCATGGAGGCTGTGGTTTCTAGCTCCTTCACAGGACTGAGTGAGGTACGCTTTTTGACCCTCAAGTGTGTAGATTTTTTGGAGGATGCTCAGTAGGAATGTGAGGGTCATAGACTGTATGTCTTTCAGTCCGTTTCCCCTTTCCATAGCCACATAGCCCCTACCATTGTTATGGCTTTTCCCATTTTATTGTCTACACACAAGCCTCTCATTTAAGAACATGATCTTCCTTCTATCCACAAAACCCATTCCCACTTGTACACTTTTTCTTAAGCTGATCTCTTTCCTCTTTATTTTCCCTCAACTTTCCATCAAGGATTAGTCAAATCTTATCTTTTCTATGAAGCTGTTCCTGGAGACTTGGCCTACAGTAACCCAGACTTCTACATCCTCTAGGGTATACTGTGTATAACCTGAAATCTATTACATATTGTTTTGCTCTCCAATGGTCTGTATACTATTCTAGAGAGAGATTTACCATGGGTTGGCTTGGATCGTTTTCTGTTATGCATGTATGTGATGGGAAGAAGCTTGTTCTACCCTTAATGTGGTTCCTGTCATTACGCTCAGCACAACATGGGAGCCGAGACAAGCTGATGGACTGGTGCACTGACCAGCTAATTAAAGAAGCTGTCATCTCATCAGATGGGTCAGCTATGCCACCTGGAGCCCCTGAACTTAGAGGTCTGAAATAAGAAGTCTGCGATTGCTCAGGGAGCTCTAATATGTTCTGAAATTCCCAACTATACTTGGTCTAGGGAAGAAGTTGTCTAGAGAGGAAAGTTGAAGTTTGAGTGAGATAAAGAGGGGAGATGGATGTTTAACTTTCATGCAATTATCTGTGTCCTATATTTCAAGTCAGGCTTAGAAGCTTGCATTGAAGATTTACCAATCGGTCCCAGGTCAGGCAACTCAAAGTGGACGCCGTAGACCTCCAGGATGTAGCCCCTGGTCTCCTCGAAGACATCTATGCTGAACCGCATTCCTCTCTGGAACAGAAGTAACACTGGTGTGCTCTCCCAAATTATACCTGTAGTTATAAAGAAGCTGCCCAAGAGCCATAGCCAGCCTCACTTGCACAAGTAATTCTGTAGCCTGTTGAACTATGTTGGAGAGGTGACCAGCTCAAAGAGGAGGTAGAAAGAAAAATTTAACTTCTAATCACATCTGTGACCCAAACCAATTCTAGTCTACTCTCTCACTGGGTTCATAGATAACAGTGCCCTGATTTAGCCAAATTTTAAAGAAATCCATCTTCACTGCTTTCCACCCCCACCAGGGCCTTATCCAGAGTGTGTATAAATATTTAGGAAAGTGAATTGACGATGTTCTTTGCTTTGTGATTGTGTGCTATTTTAAAACAAAGTAGGGGGCTTCCCTGGTGGTGCAGTGGTTAAGAATCTGCCTGCCAATGCAGGGGACATGGGTTTGAGCCCCGGTCTGGGAAGATCCCACATGCCGCGGAGCAACTAAGCCCGTGCGCCACAACTACTGAGCCTGCGCTCTAGAGCCCATGAGCCACAACTACTGAGCCTGCATGCCACAACTACTGAGCCCGCGTGCCACAGCTACTGAAGCCCGTGTGCCTAGAGCCTGTCCTCTGCAACAAGAGAAGCCACCGCAGTGAGAAGCCCTTGCATCACAACGAAGAGTAGCTCCCGCTCGCCACAACTAGACAAAGCCTGCGTGCAGCAACGAAGACCCAACACAGCCAAAATAACTAACTAACTAACTAAATAAATAAATAAAATAAATTTGAAAAAAAAATAAAACAAAGTAGGCACACAAGTCTAGTTACCCTTCTGCACAGGGAGCCTTCTGTATAACTTAAACTCCCTCCCCATTGCCCAGACATGACAGAGAAATTTTAGAGTTGGAAAAAGCAGCAGTTGCAACATCAGATTGCTCCCAAATTAGGGAGAAGCAGGGAGGAGAGGGGGACACATCACCAACCTGAATGACGCATATCTCGTTGGGCTGAACAAGCATCTTGCCAAACTCGGTGTAAATGAGAAGTTTCCCTTTCTGGGGAACTAACAAAAAAGACAGGGTGGCAGTGAGTAGCTCTTTTCATGCGAGAACGACTTCATGAAGAGTAAAAGGCTTAAGGGCTGCATTTGCTTTTTCATTCCAAATGAAAAGTACTTTATTGAGTTTTATGGGGGAATATGACAGAATTGACAAGTTAGGTTAGCGATTTTACTGTCTAGAAAAACATGAATGGAAAAATTGACTCTGCTTTTTTCTTCTTTTCTTTGGTTGCCAGGTAAGGAGCTTGTATTTGCACAATTCTGTGGCTTGACCAGAAAGAGCAGCAGAAATAGGATGGAAAAAGACCCATTTCTGATGGTTCCAGCAGGATGCTGGCATTTGCATGTCTACTGTCTACATCAAAATGTTCACTCCAGAATATCAGTACTAAAACCATCGAAAAAGAATGGGAAGACCAGAGAAATCCCTACTAGACTTTCCATCTTGATGGTCTCATGAAAATTTGTATTTATATTGCAGATATCTATGACAGATGGTCTTTTCTTGGGTGAGTTTGAAGGCAAATAGAGTTATCTTAACAAGTTAATCACATGTTGGTATTACTCTTCATTTCTTTTCAGTTGCCCAGATCTCCCAGATCAGAAAGGCCCAGAAGAAACGAGCAAAGACAGGGAGACCAGGAAATAGAGTAGGGGCTTGGGGGTACACAAAGAATCTTTTCCAGACCTCCAATTGCCTTTACACCTCAGTCTGTAGACTGCACTAAGTAAGACAGATTGAAAGGAAAGTCATATGCATACAATTAAAAAGTAGCTTATGACTAGGGATCAATTAACCAATGAAAGGGTCTGAAATCTTCAAAACTTACCAATCAAGAAGTCTCCATCTGAACTGTAAAAGCATCTGAAACATATAGAATAATTCCTATGATTTTCAGTTTTAACACTGTCCAGGCAAATTAATTCACTGCACAAATTATTGCTCAGTACCTGGTATGCGCCAGGCTTAGTGCTGGGTGTAAAATGATGAGCAAAATGACCCCATCTCTGCCCTCATGGAGCCTTAGAGTCTAGTAGGAAGTCAAACAGCAATCCAACAATTACAGAACCATATCATCATAAACTGTAATGGCACTGTGAATGTCACATTCAGGGGACTGAAAGAATAATGAACCTGATCTAGTCTGAGGAGGCAGCCAAGGCTTCCCTGAAGGGGGAATGTTTGACCTGAGATCTGAAGAAATCATCTAGGCAAGGGCTTGGGGATGGGATGGGGGTGGGGTGGGGAGAACATTCCAGGCAGAAGGAACAGCACAGGCACCTGCTCTGAGGCAGGAAGGCACATGGCAGGTAGAAAGAACTGAATGAAGGCTAATGTAGCTCAGGTAGACAGAGAGGAGGAACCTGATATGATGCTGGACTCCAAGGGACATCTCCAGTGCCTTGTCATAGGGCCGTGATCTTGGCCCTGATTCATGGCTCAGAGAAGTTAAATGACTTGTCCTAGGTTGCTCAGCCAGGAAGAATGGATTGAGCTTTGGACACAACAGTCTGGTTCCAAAGGTAGTGTGCAAAACTGCTATGATATTCTGCTTCCCAAAGAAAAGGCAAAAATGACTTTTATGTAAGTGTTTCTGATTGAAAAAACAATCTAATATGTAAGTTCTTTTATTTAGGATCTTTAAGCTTACGCAAAGTTATTAGCTGAAGCCAAAGTCTGCCACCAACAGGTAGCTCTAATGGCTGCTCATATAGTATGACTTTGGACTCAAGAACAGCCCTGGGGAACCTTAGAAGTTAAGGATATTCTGACTCAAACCTGATTAAAGTCAAGGTTTGAGTCAGAATACTTAGATTACTCCTGCTTTCAGTGCTCCATTGTCCCTTTTCTATTTGCATTGTTATGTGACATTCTTATTTATGCCACAGGAGTCAGTCAAGATAGAAATGCTCATTTATTGTCATTATTTTAAAATGTATACCAAGATTGCTCTGGGGTAAAAAAAAAAAAAAAAAAAGTAACAAAAACAACAAACCAGCCTTCACCCTCTTGCCAGTAGCTCTTGGGGAAGGGGGCTCTTGTGCCATAGCTCTGAGCCACTTACCTGTTGCCCATGGAGGTGTTGCAGAGGAAAATGTGGACAGCAAGCCCATTGTTAGACCTGATGTCTCCAGCTCCACACAAGGTGTGCAGGCCCTGGGAGAGACCCGCACGAGAGGGAAAGGTGAATGAGGCCAGCCCTCCCGCTGGTCCCTGAGAGTCATGAGGCAAATTCTACTAGGGTCTTCCCTTTGGGACCAGGCTGCCTCTGGGGAACCCGGAATTTACTGACTTATGTTTTTCAGATGGTGGCTCACCCTCATTGCCAGGCATGGCCCTAGATCTGGATGGTCTTAATGGCTCCATCAGAGTTGACCTTACAGAGCATCAATTCATTAATTGGCATTTTATCAGTTTGGTGCTTAAGATCAACCTGAAGGAGAGTTTCCTTTGGAGGTAAAATCAGGCATCTAGGAGGCTTGGGGAGGAAAGTTGCAGCATTAAGGACCAATTAATGCCCCTCAAATATACGTTACCATGTGGGTAGCCCTCTGCTTATGAATAGGGTCAGCCCTAACCTTTCCAGAACAGGGTAGAGGAAAGTATTCTGACCAACTGTAATCCTCTCTGCTAATAACCCACAGTCCCAAAGACTTTAACACATGGGCCTTCCCGAAAGGAGGGAGCTCTGTTCCTCCAGATATCTGTAATTCATCCAGGGTGAGGGATTTCTTTTTATATTTTAACTCAATTTGCAAGTTTGGGGCCTATTTAGATGAGCCCACACAGGGCTTGGAGCACTTAATATGATAAAGAATTCAACATGGAACAAACAATTTGGCCTAAGGCTGGGCACCTGGACTCTCCTTAAGTAAGCTATGAGCTGAGGTTGGTGTACAGAACCCTCCACTGGCTTCTCTGAGCCCCACCTCCTTGTAGTTCCCAGCCTCTCCCCTATATATGCTTTGTTCTGAGGACAGGTGTTCCAATACTCCCAGCACCTATAACTACCAAGTAGAACTTCTTTTTTTTTTTTTTTTTTTTAATTTTATAGCTACTTTATTTATTTATTTATTTATTTTTGGCTGTTTTGGGTCTTCGTTTCTGTGCGAGGGCTTTCTCTAGTTGCGGCAAGTGGGGGCCACTCTTCATCGCGGTGCGCGGGCCTTTCACTATCGCGGCCCCTCCCGTTGCGGGGCACAGGCTCCAGACGCGCAGGCTCAGTAGTTGTGGCTCACGGGCCCAGCTGCTCCGTGGCATGTGGGATCTTCCCAGACCAGGGCTCGAACCCGTGTCCCCTGCATTAGCAGGCAGATTCTCAACCACTGCGCCACCAGGGAAGCCCCCCAAGTAGAACTTCTAATCAGCATTGTGCTAACTAGAGTTGCCACCCTGAGTCGATGCTATTCTAGCCCAGGGATCCATTTTGGGGAGTTCATGAAATTGGATGGGGAAAAAAATTATATATGTATTTCACTAATCTCTGACTTAAATTTATCATTTCCTTCAATTGACGTGAATGTAAGCAACAAACCACAGCAGTTGTAGAAGTGCCTGTAACCTTGTACTGATAGAAACCATAGATGCTTTCATATCACATTATAGTTGTTACAGATATCCCAAAATATCATTTATGCTCATACTTTTAATAACCATAGTTATTAGATCTTTTCATAGATCTTGTGATTTAGTGCATTAAGAAGGTAGCATATATATTACTATAAACCAAACCAAATTTACTATTTTAATATTTTTATCACTGTATTTCAATATAATTGGCTTCTTCGTAATTTGATGTAATTTATTTTATGCATTTAAAAACACAGGCTTAAAAAAATAAATAAATAAATAAAATAAAAACACTGGCTTCCAGACTTTCAAAGGAGTCCATGGAACAAAAAGGCTCAGAACCCGTGTTCTAGCCAGGAACAAAGAAACGTGAAGTAGGTAAATGCCCAATTTCCACTGGCTGTTTGGAGATGTTGTAAGTAGCTCACAAGCGCCCTTTGGTGTCAGTGGCCATATAGTGCCTGTACGTAAGACATCCCTCTGCCAGCCCCCAAAAGCAGAGGCAGGTGGTGCTAGGTCTGCTGCCTGCCTCCAGGGCTGCTTCTGCTGGGCATCCAGGCTGCAAATGGCTGGATCACTCACCGCAGAAGAGAAGAGAGTGGTGGGCAGGTGTGGATAGTATTGACTTACACTCACGAAGTCCACTTTCTTCTGAGAGGCTTTTGGAATCTCAAATGGTTTCCATCTCAGCTGGAAAAAAAAATACACATACAGAAAAATTATTTCACAAGGGGAAACCACAGACTTTCTCAATAAATAGCATGAAAAAGGACAGCTGCTCACTCTGTGAGGCTCTGACTACTTGTGATTTTGTTATTTTCAATTTAATAATTATCCATCATTTCCTTAAAGGGGCTCAGTTGGGTTCTGTGTGTGTATGCAGGGTGTATGTTTGTGTTGTGTGTGAATGTTTAACCTATATGTATATATATTGTCTTCATTCCTTAGCATTTTAAATTACAAAAATAAAAAATCATTGCTTCCTATTTCAGAAGCTATTTCTTTTAACATTTTGCTCTGGCACATCAGTGAGTTTTGACTGATGCTGCTTTTTATGCTATTTATAATCAGCTCCCTTTCCTGGTGTGCCAGCCTCTCTGTGTGGGCTCCTGACACTGCAGGGGAAGGCTCTACTTCTTACTTCCAGCCCTTGGAGTTTTGAATTATTTCTTTAAGAGAAAGAAAAAGCACCCAGCTGAGATTGGATTTGGTAAATGCAGTACCAGGTTCAGTTTCTTCACCAAACCCCGTGTTTGTCCCCAGGCTTCCTGCCGGTTCAGTTTAAATCACAACAATCTTTAATTTAATAATGAAATGATCTAAGCAAGTAGGAAATAAAATCAGCAGGTCTGAGCCCTACTAGAAGTGTCAACCCAGCACTTATTAATCAACTTGGCCGCAGGCCTGACCCAGGCAGTCTGGCAGCTGATAAACCCAGCAGCCTCAGGACATCTCATGGAGTGACCTGCACCCCAAGGGCTGGCTCCACTGGCTGCAGTGCCTGGTCAAGGCAGGCCAGGCAGGTCCTCCAGTGGGTCATGGGGCTCAGCTCATTCTGTAGTCCAGAGAGGCAGCTGGGTGGGAAAGGAAGCAGCACGTGGAAAAGGCAGCACTGGTGTGATCCTGCCTCTCTGATGTACACAGTCAGGCAGCAGCCTTTATTTCTTAAAAGCAAAGCAGGATTATCACATTCTGGGACTACTTGAAAAGAATGTAAGATGTTGATTTGAAAAACATTGTTGAAATCATGCTTCAGAAAGAAGGAAAAGGTTTAGGACTAATTCCACTGAGGATGATATTTCCTAGGGGAGTGGGGGGAACCTGAGATCAAGGATCTAGGAAAGGGTTTCTCAACTCTGGCACTACTGACGTTTTGTGTCAGACAATTCTTGTTGCAGGGGCTGTCCTGTGCATTGCAGGATGTTTAGCAGCATCCCTGACCTCTACTCACTGGATGCTGGTAGCACTCCCCCAAGTTATAACAGCCAAAAACGTCTCCAGACATTGTCAGATGTCACCTGGGGGACAAATATTCCCTGGTCGAGCACCATTGACCTAGGAGGATATTCCCCCGACATCAGCCAGGGCCACAGCTAAGCACTGCTGGCTTTTTGAAGGGGGTTTTGGTTTACCATGAACCATTACCTGCTGCTTCCCTGTTTAGTAGCAGCACAGAGTTTGTACACCCAGGAAGATTGTCTGGAAGATAATACTACATAGAATCTTGGTTCTAAGAGGAGTCATCATTCTAGATTTCCCAATGGAAGGGATTTAAGTATCCGATCAGTGGTTACCTGGGCAACCTTTTAGATCTATCCAGAGATTCTAAACCCTGACAAGCCATGAGAATCACCCAGAGAGTCTCTGAGACCCGAAAACTAATTAAATCAGAATCTTAATTCTGATTGAGAAGGTAGGGTCCAGGCATCAGTATTTTATAAAAGCTCTGTCTTATAAAAAAACTTTAATGTGCAGCTATGGTCTAAGAATCAGCACACCCAACCCAGAGAGCCTGTGATTTTTGTATTGCTGTTCATGTTCATGTTCAGAAAAGTCCACTTAGTCAACCAACCAATCAGTCAATCAACTAAATTGTTGTATCTAGGGCCAGTTACCAAATAGCAAGGATGTTTAAATAATACAAGTCTAAGGTTTGCAAACCTAAGGGAAAAAGAAGAGCAAGAAAAGAGAGAGAAGAAAGAAAAAAAGAGAAATAAACAAAAGGGAGCAAGTAAGCAAGAGAGAATCCCAGTAATAGGAAAGCACTACCTGGTTTGTTGCACCGAGACTGAAACTGAGCAGGACCCTGCAGGGTCCTCCCAGGTGTCCCCTGTTTCTTGTTTGTAGAAAAAAAAAAAAAAAAAAAGGCTTTAGTTTGCTAGGCCTTCTCTGAGCTCCAAAGAGCAGGCTCAAGAAGAGAGAGTCACAGGACTCCTGGTTCCTCCTCAAGGGATATACATGTCTGTATCTGATGCATATCTTTGAGTTGTTCTGCAGAAATTAAGACCCCTACCCAGTGGAAGATGGTGACTATATGCTGACAACAAGCACTTAGACCCCAGACTGGTTGGAACCAGAAGGTTGAGATTCCAGAGACACCACTGTGTTACCTCACCACCAACCAATCAGAAGAAAGTCACACCCCCTGCAGTCCTCACCCCAAATTTTGCCTTTAAAAACTCTTCCCCAGAAATCATCATGGAGTTTGGCCCTTTTGAGCATGAGCCACCTTTTCTCCCTGTTTGGCCCTTGCAATAAATCTTTCTCTGCTCCAAACTCTGACATCTCATTTTGTTTAGCCTCACTGTGCATCAGGTACATGAACTTGGGTTTGACAGCAAGACAGCACCTTTGTAGATCTTCCTGAAACTAAAAATACCTGTTGTGGGTAGAAATAAAGTCCTGGCCCCTAGAGAAGAGGTTGGTACATTTTGAGTAGGAAAGACTGAACCAGAGAGGACAATGGGTTGGTTTGGTTAGGTTTTTGCTGGTCAGTTTTTCAAAGTCTTCTGTAGCACATCAGTCATGAAGAGAGAGAGCCTGGAGTGGAAGGTGGAAGGGCACCTACATGATGATGTAGGTAACATGCCTTCAATAGAGCCCACATCCTGGATGAGGCGGTGGTCTTGAAGAACCTTCTCTAATGCAAAAGGTGATGCCCTTCAGATGATGGAGATGGTATAGGGAAAGGAGTAATTTATCTGCTGAGTCTGAGGGCAGAGGATTGTGCAGGACCTATACTCAGCATATCATGAACAATAATAAAGACCCCAAGGTAGTTCTGATAAACCCAGTACCCACAAGAAGAAGCCAGCTTTGAGTCTTCAGGTAAGAGATTTGTTATTTCTTTTTTCTTTTGCCCTACCCAAGTACCGGGGGAGTTTCTTGCCTTTTGGGAGGTCTGACGTCTTCTGCCAGCGTTCAGTGGGTGTTCTGTAGGAGCAGTTCCACGTGTAGATGTATTTCTACTGTATCTGTGGGAAGGAAGGTGATCTCCGCGTCTTACTCTTCCGCCATCTTCTCTCTCCCCCCAAGAGACATTCAGGTAAGAGATTTGGGTCAAGAGTTTTGGTGCAATATCATGTTGAATGCAGGGAGGGAAATTTGAGGAGAGGATGAACAGGAAGAGGCTATGGAGTGGAGAGTGGAAACATCTCCTGCTAAAGCCAGATGTTCAGACTAACTGCATGCTATGGAGCAGTAACCCTCTGATCCAAGGCCAGCCCAAGGGGACTGTGCACTGGGCTGAGCCAGGAGACCTGGGTTCTGCTGCTGCCTCTGTTCCTATTTACTCTGTGACTTCTGGCAAGTCACTGGATGCTTATTAACTGATTTAATTCTATAACTTTTTAACAGTTAATTTTGTTTATATTATATATTATTGCTAAAGAAACCCCCACACAGAATTCAATTATTAACATTTCAAAAACAATGAAATCAATTGAAGTACCCAATACAACATCTTGACTATAGTGGATATTAATATATTTGTATTGAATGATTGAATGAATGAACAAATATAAGATACTGAGAACATTGCTAATATCTCAAAGAACAAGACTAAAGCAAATTTGTGAGACTTTTGGAAGTCAAAATGACATTCAGGCAATAGCTAGTAAATTGACAAATGTTTCTAAAAGTCCTGAGATTGTTTCTAAAATATGTCAGTTCTTTATACATGTGAAAACCCCTCAGTTCTTCCATATCCTTTCTGATTTTCTGTCCACTTGTTCCATCAACTGTTGAGAGAGAGGTGTTGATGTTTCCAACTATAATTGTGGATTAACTCTGTTTCTCCTTTCAGTTCTATCATTGCTTCACATATTTTGCAGCTGTGGTCTGCAAATTCTATTGGAAAATAAACTCTTACTAGAAGTGAGATGGTCAAAAATAATTTGGAAAGCGTCTTCAACAGAGACTAAAGTTAGAATTAAAAATTATTTAAGGTTACCAAAGGAGTAGGAGAATCAGTGGCAATATTTAATGATCAGGATTTGAAATTCATACTCAAGGATGTAAATGAAACCAAAGAATTGGACTCAGTATTTCCAAAGTCAGAAGATTGCGAGGTGTACTGGATGATCTGAGTATCACCTTCAACACTATGTGAGATTCCCTCCAAAGCTGCCTTGGACTCAACTATATTGGATGAGTTGGATACTCTCAACAACATTGGTGGGCTAGAGGTAGACATATCATTAGAAGTTGATAACATCTATCCAAGATTTTGGAAGTAACTTATAGATGCTTTTGTGATCATAATATGCAAACAGTCGTTAGCAGCAGCTATGGCTAGGAGAGGTCCAGGGTAATGCACTACAGTGAGTTTCAGCCCAGACTAGGGAAGATGGGACAGGGGATTAAAATAAAACATTCGCTCATTAAATTCTTCAGCAAATCTAGAATTTGAGGAAAAAGGCAACATAATTTATGTGGAGAGAAATCAGGCTTTGAGCGACTCTTTGGCAGTCTTAGAGGTAATAGGTAAGAGCACAGGTAAGGAAGATTCAAATCACTGTAGTTTTTTTAGACTTTTAAAAGTCTTTCATGAGAAGACAAAAAAAGATGAGCCAGCATAGTATTTAGATGACATTTTTTCATGGATAGAAACCTGGATTCCTATTTGACCTTGCCCTTGAGGGTAAAGCTAAGGGTTTTATATCCATTATTCAGCACCCAGAGCATGAAACATAGTAGTCACTCCATAAATATTTGTTGGATGACATTTAATTCTCACAACAACCCTCTAAGGCTCCCATAATTATTATCTCTATTTTAGAGTGACAAGACAAATGGTTTAGAGCAGTTAAGTTTTCTTTACTAAGAACTGATACCAACAATTTCTCAGCCTCCCTTAGCAACCTAAACCCTGAGCTCTTTAATCTCAGCCTGTCTTGATCTGCTTTCTAAACCATTCATGATCTCCATGGCTCCTGAACCCAGGCTTTGCCTCCTTTTAATGGTCTTGTACTTGGTCTTCTAATCTGGGCCCTTATCTACTGCTCCTCTGGTGCTGAGTTGCCTTGGCCCAGTCTAACTCCTGGGACCCAAATCCTGCTAAGGTCCTTCAAAGTCAGCATTCTTGTCCAATCCCTATATATTAACTCATTCAAATGATTTATTGTACCACTCCATGTGCCAGGTTTTGTGCTAGGTACCAGAGGTGAACATGACAGTCTCTGCCCTCAGGGAACAAGAAGACCCTGCAAGTATGGGCAATTCATGATTGAAAAACAAGGAAATGGATAACTGGAAATGACTTTGGAAGAGAAATATAAGCAGGAATGTTCCCTCAGGAATAATTCCTGGTACAGGGCATATTTAACATTCTTACACAAGAGCAATAAGAGACACACACAATAAAATAAGCTGGTTTGCATACAGCTTCAACATCTTTCCAAGCAGTGAAATGCAAGTTGATGGAGATGTACTTAAAAAGAGCCAGCAAACTGTCCAAAAGGGCTGAAAAGGGCAATGTGCACTGCGGTGTTGGCAAGTGCCAGTGAATGCATTTAGAGAAATGTAATCTAGTCTATTTATAGGATGATGGGATCTGAGCTATCAGGGAGTTACTTCAACAAATACTTGTGATTCTACCGTTTGGAAGAAGGCATGTGCTGGACACTGCAGGTTATATGAAAATGATGGAGACATAGATCCTACTCTCAAATACTCTGAGAAATATTGAAAGAGTTCAATGAAGAAGGTGGTATTTAAGATGAGTCTTAAATTATGGGTGGCATTTGGATGGGTGGATACTTGTGAGGGAAGAAGAGAAAATTCTAGGTAGATGAAAGAGAATAAAGCACCCAGGCAAGAAAATTTAGAGTATTGTCCTGGAATGGTGAAGGTTCCAGTGTGGCTGATGGGTAGAGGACATGGAAGAGAGGGAAGGGCTTGAAAGATACAATAAAAGTCACCTGTCATGGGAGCCTGCACTTGATTGGCTGGGCAGTGGGAGGGAGAGGTAATGACAGGATTTAAATATTTTTGAATGATAATTTAGTAAGTTGAGTCTGGCAGCAATGTGAGGGATAGGGTGGGAAGACACATAGATCAGTTAGGAGGCCATTTTAACAGTCCTGGTAAGAGGAAAAGAGATCCAAACCAGGGGTGTGAAGAAAAGGAAGGAGAATACAGATACCAGAGACATCTTGGGAGCAAATGCTACAGCAGTGTTTCTTAAAGTGTGGTCCAGAGCCAATCTGAATGGAAATCATCTACAGAGACTCCTGTGCATCATCCCAGACCTACTGAATTAGAATCTCTGGGTGGGGAGTCCGGGGAATCTACATTTTCAACAAGTCACCCCGGTAACTTTTATGTAGATGGGAATCACCATTCTATAGACATGGCACCTAATTCAATGTAAAGAGAGAAAGAAGTTTTCAAAGATGACTCTAAGGATTGGCTGAGTGGTGGAGGGGAGGGGTAATAGCAGGTTGAGTGTGAAAGAATGGTGTGTCATTAACAGACCTAGAGAAGCCATAGAGAGAGGAAAGTTTGGATGGGACTATGATGTCTTCAGTATGGATCCTGTTGAGTTGGGACACACACATGGCAATGTCCCCTGTGGGGTTTGAAGTTGGTGGGGAGATTTGTAAAACATATTGCAGAGAGGTAATAGTTAATGTCATGGGAACGAATGATGTTTGTTAGATTTTAAAAAGTAAAACATGGGAGATGTGGAAGATGGCGAGAGGGAGAAGAAGTGGATGCTAGAGTATAAATGAGGTTCTACAGTGAAGGCAGCCCCAGAATAGCTTCCAAACCCAAGTGGTGGGACTGACTTCCTGCAACATGGCCTACCAGGTTATACCAAGCTTTGGGCTGAAATTATGTTGGGTGAAGTTAGATATCTATAATTCTACCTGCAGAGATGTATACATGTGGGGATAGGTGGGAAGTGAAGTGGGCTAGAAAATCCCCCTGCTGCTCAAGGAATTCCTCCTCTTAGTTCACCAAAGCTGGGTATTTCTTATAAGCAGCAATTAGCCCTTCATCTCTAAAACAGAGTCCAATGAAAGTGGGACTCACTAACTGATAATTGGAAGGAAAGGGGAGGAGGCAAAGGGAGAATTGGGCTGAACTGTCTTCTCCCCAAAATTCGTATGTTGGAGTCCAAACCCCTAGTACCTCAGAATATAACTGTATTTGGAGATAGGGTCTTTACAGAAGCGATTAAGTTAAAATGAGGTCATTTGGGTGGGCTCTGATCAACATGATGTGTCCTTGTAAGATGAGGAAATTTGAACACAGAGACGTAGAGAGGGAAGACGATGTGAAGACACAGGGGAAGATAGCCAACTACAAGCCAGTCGAGAGGCCTCAGAAGAAACCCAGCTGCTGACACCTTGATCTCAGACATCTTGCCTCCACAACTGTGAGAAAATAAATCTTTATTGTTTAAGCCACCCAGTCTGTGGTACTTTGTAAAGGCAGCCCTAGCAAACTAATACAGAAGGGAAGGGCTGATGGGGGTGAAAAGAAAGAGAAGAAAAAAAGAAGGTAAGAAAGACAAGAAGGAAGAGGAAGTGAGGAGCAGGAGAGAGTAAGTACTTCCCTCTCTCCCAGGAGGATGATGGAGACAGGGCAGGGGCAAGAGAGTCTAGTTCAGGACCTTGGAGATGGCCTGTTTTGCAGGTTTACACAATGTCACAGAACACAGGAAACGACAGAGATCCAGGAAGAAAAGAGGATAATCTAAAAAAAAAAAAAAAAAAAAATGGTTCTGATGAACCTAGGGGCAGGACAGGAATAAAGACACAGAGACAGAAAATGGACTTGAGGACAGGGGGAGGGGGAAGGGTAAGCTGGGATGAAGTGAGACAGTGGCATGGACATATATATACTACCAAATGTAAAATAGATAGCATGGACATATATACACTACCAAATGTAAAATAGATAGCTAGTGGGAAGCAGCCGCATAGCACAGGGAGATCAGCTCGGTGCTTTGTGTCCACCTAGAGGGGTGGGATAGGGAGGATGGGAGGGAGATGCAAGAGGGAGGAGATATGGGGATGTATGTATATGAATAGCTGATTCACTTTGTTACACAGCAGAAACTAACACACCATTGTAAAGCAATTATACTCCAATAAAGATGTTTAAAAAATAAAATAAAATAAAAAAATAAAAGAAAAGAGGGAAGTCAACTGTTCCAGGCTTTGGGACGTTGAGGAGAAAAGCATTGTATTTAGCCATGGATGATTTATAATAGTAAAACTGGAAACAATCTAAATATCTGACAATAGAGGAATTATGAAAAATCATCTACACTCAAAAAGTTTAAAAAGACATGGAAAAAGGCACAAAATATGATGTTTAAATAAATAAAAAAAACCAGAATGTAAAACTGTATTAGAGAATGACTGTACTTACAGCAAATATATATGTAACTACTTTTTTAAAAATTAAAGTATAGTTGATTTACAATGTTGTGTTAGTTTCTGGTGTACAGCAAAGTGATTCAGTTATACATGTATATGTATATATATTCTTTTTCATATTCTTTTCCATTATGGTTTATTACAGGATATTAAGTATAGTCCCCTGTGCTATACAGTAAGACCTTATTGATTATGTATTTTATATATAGTAGTTTGTATCTGCTAATCCCAAAGTCCCAATTTATCCCTCCTCCCCCTTTCCCCTTTGGTAACCATAAATTTGTTTTCTGTCTGTGAGTTTGTTTCTGTTTTATAAATAAATTCATTTTTATCATATTTTAGATTCCACATATAAGTAGTATGATAATCTCTACTTAGTGAAGTAAGTCAGATAGAGAAAGACAGACACAAACAGCATTAATATAAGAGTATGCACAGCCTCTTCTCCTTCCCTTCCCTGCTCCCTATGGAAAATTCTGCTTTGCTCATTCCCACTCCCTCAGTCCTTTGAACTCCAGTCTCACCATGTAGATCAATGTTGTGTGTGTGTGTGTGTGTGTGTGTGTGTGTGTGTGTGTGTGTGTGTGTGTGTGTGTGTGTCCTGGGAAAATGGGATGAGGACCTACACTCTGTCATTTTCTAGAGGCAGAAGGTAGGGGCAGGCAGAGGCAAGCCATGAACAAGTGGTCCAGGCCTGAGGAGCTTGGGGAAGAAAAGAGGTGTGAGAGGGCTGGAGTCTAGGAAAAATTGGGGGAAGGGGATTTTGAAAAGTGTTGCTGTGGGTCATAGCCTGGATGCTCCTTAAGGTTTTCAGGAGAAGCAAATGAAGATTGGGATTATTTTCAATTACTTTTGGTCTCTGGCTACATGAGACCCCAGACCTTATTTATTTACATATATATGCAAAGAAAAAGACTGGAAAGAAAGAAACCAAAACACTAGAAGTGGTTAACTCTGCATTGGTGGGATTATTAGGCATTGACACTTTTATGTAAATTTTGAATAAAAACATGTATTAATGGTAAGGGGTGCATTATTGTTGTTTAAAGAAGGTATACATACTTTCAGTAGAGTGATCTGGGCAGGTTGAATTGCAAAGGGTTAGGAGTGAATAGGGGTGATAAACTGGGCTTAGATTACTTTCTCAAGAAGTTGCTATGAATAGGAGAGACTTGGGCAAAAGCTTAAAGAGGTGGGAAATCCAAGACATTTTTGGAGGGAGGGGGCTTTTAGGATAGTGAGATCTAAAGAGTTTGACAAATAAGGCATCAAACACCCACTAAGGATGTATTGTTTTGAAACATTTTTGATAATTTGTATGTCCTGGAGGCAGAAGGAATTTTATGATATAATCTTTAATTAGCTTTGGGGTGTTTCTCACTTGGTCCAAATGATATTGATTGAGAACTAAAAGGTAATTTCCTCAGCTGAGGCTTAACTGGGTCAAGAGTCTGACTTTCCAACAATTAAGACAATAGGGCTGTAGTGATAACAAAGATAAACTTTAAAGGACTCTGACATTTAAAAGAGGAATGCTGATTCAGGAATGCTAACTGAAATCTGTAAACTCACAGTTAAATTAGATGTAGATTTGTTTGTTAAATTCTGGGATTCCAGAAGTTAGAGGAAGGTGCATGATGAACAAAATTAGGTATATTTCTTATGTGAGATATTAATGGATAGAACTTGTTATGTCCACAGCTGAATCTAAATACACTCAAAAACAGTTTGCATTAATTCTTAGATGATTAATTAAATATACCCTAAAAGAAAATGAAGGTTTGGGGGCATAGTTTCCAATATTCCTGGGAGGGTATCAAAGATGACAGTGATGGTAGCATATCCCATAATGCTCCCTTGGAGGAAATATTAAGTAATTCTCATGTTCTGACATTCCCAGAGATGACTAATGTGGGAGTTGGTGAAGCTGATGAAGCATTGGATTTGGTCTGTGACAGGTGAAAACATACCTACTCTACAGGTTTCAGCTGAGAAGAACTGTCAGATGTGTACCTAAATATAATTTTCTCAGACTTTTTCTTTGAGTATGGAGTACATATTTGGAAGAGGTTACAAGGAGATGGGGGGGGAAGTGATGAATGCAGATTGCTGTGGTTAATTAATGAAGCATAAAATTAGAAAGAGATATTAAATTGTCAAGAAGGTGTAAATGAAAAGACAAAAGGATAGATTTTGCAAGAACAGCGAGGGTGTGTATCAGGACAAGGGAAGCAGGATGGCAGGTGTAGGTTACAGAGCGGGAGGAGGATAAACCTCTACCTTGATGGAGCTGGTGTCCAAAGAGGCACGATAGAGTTCTGGGGCACATCTGTCCCAACATGTGTGAGCACAACATTGAAAATGAGTAGGGGAAGTACTGCAGAAGAAATACATTTGGTGGCCACTATGTAGAAAGCACCTGAAAGATTCAAAACCAGAGGAAGGTAACAAGTTCAAGGAAAAATGCAAAGCAAGGAAATGGGGAAGGGGAGAAGGAAACAAATGTGTATTGAGGTTCTGCTAGAAAGCAAGCAGAAACTTCTGATGCAGCTATTTTGATGCCTTTACATTAACTCAGGCTTTTAAATGCAGTTTCCTCAAACTTCTCTCTCTAAATATATGTTAACTACTTATGAAATAATGAATTAACATGCACAACTGATGTACTTGACTCTCACATATGGGGTGAGATTTCCATTTTCTACTTTGTTAATTTCTATATCATTTAAGTTTTTATAAGTATACATTACTTTTATAATAAGACAAAACCAGAAAAATTCTATCAGAATGAGGTTAGCTTCCATGGATAAGCCACTTGTACCCCCAAATAATCATTGTGAAGTGTTGTATTCATGTTTAAAAAAATGTATTGATAGTAGTCATAGCAATAATAATATTATATAATAAAAGGATATTACTGAGCATATTACATATTACACATCACACTCACATTTTCCTTAAAGGTTAGGTTTAAAACCTCACCTCCCCACCCCAAACAAAATGATATAGGTGTGGCTCCACTGTTGCCCACACAACCACACACAAATCTATGATGATGTATAAAGAGACTTAGATAACTGTGTGGGTGATATGAGCAGGCAGAGGCATTGGAACTCCCCTCTCCACCCTATACACCACTGGTCGATAGTTACCTTAAGAGCTCCACAATTTGAATTCCCAAACATCTGCCTACAGATTTTGCCTATAATCTCTCTTTTAGTCAATGCTCAATTGTTCTCAAATTTAGTTCAATGGTTCTCAAATTTAGTGTGCATACGAATTACCATACAAAGTAGCACACACAAAGCCATGTATCCTATACTTTATGGGTGATTTAAGGGATTTTTCAGAGATAATTTTGTATGTACTTAATTTTTGTCTTACTTGCTGACTTTACAGCCACGCTGTTCCTTTGTATAATATGAGATTTGGCTCTACTTGAGAGAACTGTCAGAAACTTAATTGGGGATTCTCTTTGCCTCCTGAAGAAAAGAATTAGAAAACTTACTGTGGTTCAAATAGCTTCTCAACCTTCCAAAGCTAGTATATAATAAATGCTTAATTTTTAGCCTGACCAAGAATCCTATAGAGGTATAGGCAACCATCCTTTATTATTTCTAATGAAAGATGGAGTCCTATTATTAAGCAGTCAGATCTATTTATTAATCTAAAACAAACAAGTATGACCATTGTAACTCTAAGAGAGAAACTGGAGAATTTGAGATGTAACCCATTGAGGAGTCAAGCAGATTCTCAAAGAATGAACAGTGACTTTGGATAGAATGATTTATGGCCCTTTGTGAGATGAGTGGGGAAGTAAATGGTTAAATGAGTGAGGTAAATGATTAAATGAGTGTGTCTGCCAGATGGGTTCCTAACCCCAGAGTGTGGGAGAGAAGGATGTATGGGATTGGATTAGGATCCCAGGTGAGACTCAGACAGGTAAAGATGGGGTCTACAGGTTGGCTGTGCAAATTGTGTCCAGCACAGGGCCCTGATCTGCTGAAGGGGAAAGGGGCAGTGTCTCAGCAGGGGACTGTGCCTGCAGGGTTGGGGATTGGGCTGCCTTTTCCCATAGGCTCAAAGGCAATATATAGGCCAGTGGTAGACCGGGGAGGATATCTGCTTCATGCACTAAACTTCATACAAGTTTAAGGGTCAGTTATTTAAACAGGATGTCTTGGCTTCAAAATGACTGTGAGGTGGATGATACTTTATGTTGCTAACTCACATATTTTTCCACTCTTAAGGCTTCTCTTCCTGTCCCTGTTGGAGAGGGGTGAGTAGCACTCAAGCAGTTACTTGGTTCTCTGAGATTTCCATAATTAGGGAAAAGATGGAGCAGGGCAGGAAACCAAAAGTGACTCTAAATTATTCTGTCTTGTTCTACAAAAAGTCTAAGCATTTAAGAGAAGGAGATTAGCAGGTATATAGACCAAACATCTTGGTAAACCAAGAGAAAACAGAAGATTTCCTTGGGCTGTGGGAAGGAGTTGTGGAAGGGGAGGAGAGTGGAGGGAAGGAGAGGGAGAGAGACTGATCAATCTGTGTGAACTTTGAATACAGAGGGGACCCTTGAGCCCATGTCCTAGCAACTCCCAGAAGGAAAAAATGGTTATGTGGCATGTCTGGGACAAGAAGACTAGAAGTATCTTGCAGATGATTCCATGCCCAGGCCTGACACGATAGCAGCAGAACAATGGGCATCTCAACACCATCAAGTGAAAGAGGACCAACCAGCATGGCCCAACCCCCAGTCCTACTTTGGCATTGTTTAAAACCAGAGAGTCTCAGGGAAGACTGAGACGAAGTTGTTTTCTGCCAGTTTGGCAGATGGAGACCTCAGAATTTAAAAAAATATAAAATGAAAAAAAATTACCTGAATATAAATTCTGAGATTTACATGTACTATCACTGCCTTTAAGTGAATATATCAAAATGGCTGTATCAGAGTCATGGTTCTTGCCTACTGTGTTCCAGGCACTGGGCGAAGCATGTTCACCACCTGTTCTGTCAAGTAAACTTCACAAAACAGCACTGCATGGCAGATGTCATGATTATCCCAGTTTACAGGTGAAACACTGTAGCTCAAAGACACAGTGACAAGTAGAAGGCCAGGGATGCAAACCCAGGTCTGTTTTCCTTCCTGCATTATGCTCTTGTGATCAGTGACATGTACCTAAACTCAGGGGCAAAGGGAATACACTGGGGTGCTCAAAAGGTAAACAAACAAAAAAAAGCTCAGTCCATTATAGCAATGGGTCTGTCTTGTTACTGAAAGTAGAGTACATAAATAATACTGATATGCAGAGGGAAAGCCGATTTGTCACTAGACCAAAAGAAGGAAACTCTTAGGCAAGGAATGGAAGTTCCTAGGTGACACTAGACTTATAGAATCCAGGTCAGACAACAAGCCTCTCTTCTCTATATCAGAGGCCTCTTCTCAGAGGCATAAGTGTTGAATGTGTTTTCAGTATGCTGTGGTGAGTTTAGATTAAAACAAACCAACCAAAAACAAAAAAACAAAAAAACCCAACCAACCAACCTACGGGTGTGTAGATGTATTTTCACCAGCCTATATGATTTCCATTCATTCAACTCACTGGGGCACTCCTAAAGCCATTAGGCTAGAAAAACGAAAGCTTATATACACACACACACACACACACACACACACACACACGTGCACAGGCACAGTCAATCAATTCCAAAATTCCTACCCAAGTTTGAGCAAAAGAACAGATACACTTTAGCATTTATTTAAAAAATCTGTCTAATTTCTCAAAGACCCAGGTTAGACTTAAATGTTTGTACTTAAGGCTTTGGATACATGCTATTCTCCAATTCACAGGACCAGGTTACCTGGTTAGGATCAGGATCAACTTCATCCCAGTTGTGAGTGACATGGCCTTGGTCAATGGATTCAAAAGGCTTGTGAGAAACCGAAGGTAGAATCCTATATAGCCAGCTGGGGGGAAACAAGGACACGTAAGCCTTAGGGTGATGTTATGAGTGATGCACAGACTGGCTCAGGAAATACCATTAGGAAGACGCTCAAGTCAACAATGATCTGTGGGCTTTAATGTGAGAAGCAATGACACAGCATCATTTCTTAATAGCCACTGCTGCCCATAGCCCTGGCCTCTTCTCACCTTTCCACACGATCCATCACTCTTCAAATTGAGCCTGTAGCCCTTGGTTATTTCCATACTGACAAAAAAAGAATTGCCTTTCCCAATGACAACTATAAAGGAAGGGAAAGTACCCTGAGGGATATCTGTGCAGGCAAATCCACAGAAAAACATTAGCTTATGTACATATTGGATACTAATCCTTGCTCTGGCTCTGGAAAGTGAGGACAACGAATCCTTCACAGATTGAGACAATATGGGTGGTTTCTTTGTCATTTTTGAAATATAAATCAATTTTCTTCTTTAAAATTATAGAAGTAATTCATGCCAGTGATAAAAATAATTCAAGTAATTTAAAAAGTCTCAAAAGGTAGACTTAGATGGCTTTCTCCTCCAATTTCTTCAGAGCCAATCCTCAGAGGCATCAGAACTTAGCAATTTTCTTGTACAATCTCTAAGATATTTCCAATGCATAATAAGAAAAATTGCCAAATTGTTGTACCACTTTATTCTCACAGCACTGATGTGTGAGAGTGCCTGATCACCCACATCTTTACAAATAGGGGGTATTATTAATAATTTTGGCCTTGTAGGTGAAAAATACTATCTCATTTTTATTTTGTATTACCATTATTATGAGTAAGGTTGAGAATCTGTATGTTTATTGGTCCCTTGGAATTTTTCTATAAATTACTTGCCCAAATCCTTTACCATTTTTCTATTGGGTTGTCTTTTTGATGTTAATTTGTAAGATGTTTAGGAAATTAACATATCTAAAATTATAAGAGCATCCATCTTTACTTTCTTATAGTACATTTCTGGCTTTGTTTCAGGAAGAGAAGACTCTGATGAAGGAACCCTGAAGGACACCAGGAGGAGAACCATCCAGAAGTTGAGAGGGACACTGAACCTCACTAAGAGGGACCCAAGTCCTTTCAGAGGCTGTTACCCTGACAGGGTACAGCAGGAAGAGGAACACCACTTGGGGCAATGGAAGACCAGACCTGCTTGAACAAGCTCTGGCCCTTTAAGCCCCAGGACAGTCTACTTCAGGGGGTGGAATTGACCTGGCCCTACACTGAGCCATTTGGGAGATTAAAGGGCTAGCTAGATTTGTTCAGTTTTCTTTTGATTCCTCTAGCTCTAGGTGAAGTAATCTCAGACATTGGACTTCGGGCCATGAATTAACTAGGCCTCTCTAGGTTCTATATGGAATTGAGAACATGTGTGTGTGTATTTTAGAACCGACTGTGTGATCCTGGGCAAGTTACAAAACTTTCTTGTTTTTTTTTTTTTTTTGGCCACCCTGTGTGGCTTGTGAGATCTTAGTTCCCTGACCAGGGACCAAACTCAGGCCCTCAGCAGTGAAAGCTCAGAGTCCTAACTACCGGACCTCCAGGGAATTCCCAAAACTTTCTTGATCCTATGTTCCTCATCCTTATCTCCTAGGATTGTTGTGAGGATTCAGAGTTTATGTACCTAGAATGCCTGGCACACAATAGGTGCTCACTTACTAGATGTGTGTTGAATTGTCTATCTGCCTACCCCTAATCATCTGGGTTTTTTTGATGATCCAGATTTCCTACAATCTCTGTCCTGGCTCTCACCTTCTCAGGACCTAAGGGATCAGCTAACTAATCAGATAAAAATCAACCCCTGATAGATATACTCTCTGATAGTTTGTGGGTGGGGGTGGGGGAGTTCCTGAATTCTGTGGCTTGAATGAGTAGTGACTAAATGTAGGAATTTCAGGTTTTCTCATCTATGGATGGGGCTGGTTCCATCTTCCCACTGGGGATTTTGAGCATTTTCACAAAATTCTTGTGGATACCTTTGAAGAGTTCTAAACAGATGGGTGAACCATGCCTAGTGTCCCTTGTTTTTTAGCTGAGTTTATAAAACTCCCCAGGCAGCACTACACTGCCCTGGACAGAGATTTAATTCTGATTCAGGGAATGGTGCCAGCGTCTTAATGAAATGCCAACAGCTCCTTTTCAGCCTCCTGGAACAGGGCTCTGCTCCTGCTGGCTGAAGATATTGCTGAATAATGGGGGCAGGCAGCAGAATCCGGAGTCCAGGTGTCCAGTTAGTGAATGGGTCATAAAGTCATAAAGTCATAAAGTCAAGAACATAGTCATGGAGGCCAGGCTGTCATAAATTAGAATAGACAGGAATTGTCTGTGTGCTTACCTTACCTTGGCTATCTGGGCTTGCAGAGAGAGAGAGATGATTAAATAGTGATAGAATTAATCTTGATTTGACAAGTATGGGAAACTATCTCTTTCCCCTCCATGTACAGATCTATCCAGAGGGAAGCAATATTGATATTGACATGGTAGCATAGCACCTGCCACTCAGTTTTCCGACAGCCTCCTAGGGATACACTGTATTGGAGGGAGACACTCTGCTACTGTGGCAATAATGATGATGATAATAATTAATGTTAATTGAGCACTCACCATGTACCTGGCAATGTGCTAAGCACCTTACATACGTTCTTTCCCTTAATCCTCATCACAACTATGAGATAAGTACTATTATTATCTCTTTTACAATGAGAAACCAGAAGGCTCTTGGAGGGTACATGACCTGCCCAAGGTCACACAGCTGGAAAGAGAAGGAGCCAGGATTTAAACTCAGGAGGCCTGCCTCCAGAGTGGGCACGATTAACCCCTAAGGGGAACAACCTATCATTTGTGTGGTCCATGGTGCTTTTGTTCTCACTATCTCATTTACTTCTCAGGAGGACTCGCTGGAGACAAACCCAATCACCTTCCACTAAGCAGTACAAGACTGCCTGCCCTCCTCCCCCAAACTCCAATACAAGCAGCAGCCCTCTACACAGGTGTCCTATTCTGAAATTCCCATAATTAGACACTGCTTGTTTAAGTCACAACACTCAACTGCTTCCCTAAACCACAACAGCTACTGAAACCAACCTGCCCCAAAGGAGTTAACCAAGAGACTGAGTTCATTGACCTGGCTTGTAGGATTAGAGCAAACATGGATCATGACACGTTGTGCTAATGAATGTGCTGGTTTCCAGCAAAGACAAATTCCGAGGAGAAAAAAACCTTATTAATTCAAACCACCAGGGGCCATAATACATGACCTTTCATCTAACCCAAGCTTGGATTATCCAACATTTTCATCCAAAGAACATAATACTTCTAGTCAGCTGAGGAAGATATTGCACTGAATCTTCTATAATTTTGAGTTAATCATTATAAAAAAAACTCCCAAGTAAATCAAAATTTGGAACTCAACTGCACAATCCCAGGGGAAGGCCAGACTATGAGGAACACTTTCTTCTGAGTACAAGCAACAAATTATAAATGGAACTAGACATGTCTGTTTTCTAGGCTCTGTGCAGCTGCTCTCTCCCCTTCTTCCATCAGTCACTTGATTCTAGCTGGAGGTGAGGTTCATCCTCCCCTGACTATGACCCAGAGCACAGCCTGTTAGAAGCAGGCTCTTGGGCAACCCTGGGAGGCTGTGGCCCGGGTATAGGAGGCAGCACTAAATACTAGTCAGAGCTCCCATAGACCGCAGGTCAGAATTAACCTAATCCTTTTACCTTCTTTTATTGCTGCTCCGTGGACAAGTGAAAGCTGATCCTGAGAGCTGCTCAGCATACAGATTGTAAGGGCAAACTTGAGGATTATTCTAAAACAAAGGAGGCAATAAATGACATCACTCCATCAGAAAAGCATTCCACCTTCTCATCAAACAACTCAGTGGGGGAATTCTGTCTTGGATGGGGATGCTCTGGGCCACTCACTGCACATGACCATCTCCAACCCATACATCCTTCTTGTAATAATGTTTTAGGTGACTTTCCTCCTTGATTAGAAAAGTAGTACATGCTTATTGTAGAAAATTTATAAACTATAAGCCATTATCTCACCATCCAGAAATAACCCAATGTTGACATATGAGTATATTTCCTTCCATTCTTATCCTCCAAAATGGGAACCCTATGATATGTGTAGTCCTGTTAATAATTAGCCCTTTAAAAAAAGAGGAAACACTATATCATGAGCATTTTTTCATGCCATGAAATATTCTTAATAATTTTTGACAAAATTTTTGTTTGCCATATTTTTGCTGTTGTAACCAACACTAGTGTGAACATCTTTGTGCACACATTTTTTTTTTTTTTTAACAAGGACTGATTATTTTCTCATCATTGCCATATCTTATGCTGTTCAAGGGAACTTTAAGGAAGTCCCTTAACCCTGGACCTAGGGGACCTTCTTGAAAGCCCTAAATTTAGTGTTACTTTTTTGGGACTAAGTGCTTTGCCATAGGTAACTATTATCCAACTTTAACCTTTGTATTGTCATTGTTCTGCATCCCAATTGTCTTAATGATTTGTGAACCTCCTAGACAGTTCACAGGCTAATTTTCAAGATGGTGGGTAGAAGCACTTGGCCTGAAAGCTGGTCATTCATTCTTATAATTCAGAGTTCTCCAAGCTAATATTCTATTCACTCATACCTGTCCTTCTGGCAGGGCACCTGGGCAGCGAGGATCCTCTGAGGCACACTCATTACCGAATCCAGAAATGTACTGCATGTGACAAAGACACAAAGGTCACCATTAATGGGATTTAAAGAGTATTTTGCTATTTTGACTGTCTATGAAGGTAAAAATTTCTTTATGCACATATGTTTGTGTATCACATTCTATACATAACATCTTTGCTATGTCTTGGCATGTGAACCATTTAGGAAAGATAATTTCTCTGTGTGAATTTTGAAGACCACCAATTAATTGGGAGAAGAGTGCTGGATATTACATGGACTTTCCATCCTTAGCTGTACTTAGTTGATTTATGGGCTTGTTCTTAATTATCCCACTCCAAGAAAAGCTTCTTTAATTCTGGGCCCATCAGGGAGTTCCTGAGAGGGGAGATGGCTCAGGCATCACCTCAACTCCAGGTTAGTAAGATCTGGCTGGCCTAGCTTGCAACCTCCCCGAGGTTGGAGCCCCACTTCCCCTCCATACGCTGAAACAAGTAGCTGTAAAGAGTGTGTGGATCCAATCTGACAGCAAAACCCTTGAGAAAAAGCCCTCCAACCAGCCTCGCTGCAGGCAAAAACCTACATCATCTGGCTCATCTATGGAGCACTTGTAAATATATTTGCATCTACGTGGATATAGGAAAACAAGTTTTGAAGATATGGGTGGCTTTCAGGAGAATAGCCAGATCAGAATCTGTCCTCAGTGGCACGATGGAGTTCATTCTGATTGTCATCAATTTACTTTTCATCCAGAGGAAGAAAAGGGAGTTTCTCAATAAAGTGTGCGGAGCCCCTAAAACTTATTTTGACAACACTTAAACACACCTGTGAGTTCTTGTTCACTGTCTGGCTTCTCTGCTAGTTTATAAGCTCCATGAAGGCTGGAACGATGGCATCGTGTTTACCTCTATATGCCTTGTGCCTGGTTTATAGAAGGTACTCAGTAGATATCTATTGTTTGATTTAGTTTTTCCCTTAGAGCCTATTCTATTCTACTCTATTTATTTATTTATTTTTGGCTGGGTTGGGTCTTCATTGCTGCACGCAGGCTTTCTCTAGTTGTGGAGAGTTGGGGCTACCGTTAGTTGCGGTGCACGGGCTTCTCATTGCAGTGGCCTCTCTTGTTGTGGAGTATGGGCTCTAGAGCTCAGGCTCAGTAGCTGTGGCGCAAAGGCTTAGTTGCTCCGTGGCATGTGGGATCTTCCCGGACCAGGGATCGAACCCCTGTCCCATGCATTGGCAGGTGGATTCTTAACCACTGCGCCACCAGGGAAGTCCGCCTTACAGCCTATTCTAACACGAGTGTATGTATCCTGCTCTAAGTAGGGTTAGAACCCCCTTTTCTCTAACTTAAACATCAAAAAAAAGGCCACTTTCTTCCTATAGTTGTTCCTCATAAATGTATCAATACTTAATTTTAGCCCACGATAATGAAAGTGCAGTGTCACTCAGTGAGTGAAATGCCACCATCTGAGTACATGTCTTTAAGAGATATAAGAAGGAAGTAAGTGGGTGGAGGATAAACCCTCCAGAATTCTCAGCAGCTTGGAGCAGGATGAGATTGATGTAACACACCTGGATGTGTGAGCAATGATCAGGGCAACAGCTGCCCATATTTGGAAGGAATATCAAATGTGAAATGTTATGACCTAGAAAGCAATGGAAGTGAAATTATTCTTTTTTGCCTCCAGACACGATATTTTTTTATATTTGAAAATCTATCAGCACTAAAAACAGTGAGTTATATTACACAGAGATTGGTTAACAGCGGCATGCAGTTTGGAATGATTTCTTTGGGGAAAGGGCAGAGACCATCCAGCATTCTGACTCTCCACTGAATAAAATTTTCTTCTCTCTAATGAACCTCCTGCTCACCATCAAGAAGATTGAATCTGAGCTGCTGAGAAATGGTAATGACCGAAATTATCTTCGGTTCTGTGGAATGGAATTGCAGACCAATCTTGCCTGAAGCCACTGAGTATCACAGTGGCTTCACTTTGTTCAACTGCAGCATTGTTTCTCTCTGCAAAGGGAGGCAAGAAGGTCTGAGCGCTGAGCTTTCTGGCAGGAGTGGGTGGGTTTACTCATTAACCTTCTCCATTCTTTGCAACTGCTGGCCTCAGAACAGAGTCCAGGGTTATTTGTACGTTGGGAACAAAGGAAAAGAGACTTACTATATGTAATTTTAAAGCATATGCTTCAGACTGCTTTAAAAAGTAGAAAAGAAAGTAGAAAGAACAGTTGGTGCTTTGGAAGGGAGCCACCCAGCTCAGAGAGAGGTGTGAGTTCTGAATTGGTTTCTCAATCTTAGCTGAGGTGCATTGGCTGAAGAGGGGGGTGAAAACTGCTGAGTCATTCTCAAACCAGTTGGTTTTCCTAATCCCCTGAGAGAAAAATTACAGATGAGTTTGTTAGAGTTTTAAAATATCATGTGCCTTACTGCTGAAGGTATCAGAATCAAGGAAGCAGTATTCTGCAACTGCTGTCCCAAGGCTTTGAGATCAAGGACAGAATCTGAACTCTGCTTATATCAGCTGTGAAAATCCAAGCTTTCAACTCCAGCTGGTTCAGTGACTATACAAATATACCTTATACCGAAAAATTGAAAATAAAAACGTCTGACATTAAGCAAGTGTGTTTGTATGCTTTCTTCAATCCAGATTTCTGAATAATTTGATCCCACATAGAAACAATTTTGTTTCCTTCCAAGAGAATTATACACATCCTTTCTAAATGAAAGAACAAATTATTGAGCTCCATGTAACTTCAGTACCATCAGTTCTTTGGCAGCTCCCTAGTGTACAGCTTTCTGATTTTCACCTGGTCCCCAGGATATGATTTATTTGTCAGAGTAGT
Organism: Balaenoptera musculus; assembly: GCF_009873245.2. Taxonomy (NCBI): domain Eukaryota; kingdom Metazoa; phylum Chordata; class Mammalia; order Artiodactyla; family Balaenopteridae; genus Balaenoptera; species Balaenoptera musculus. The sequence continues at coordinate 78,381,831 of NC_045788.1, read as the reverse complement.
TTTATGAGGTGCTTTCTTCTGACTATGATTCTGGGTAACACCCTGATGGGACGAGCAGATACTATACCTCACTTCCTTTTCCTGGGCATGAGGGAAAGAGAGAGAAGTCAGGGTAGAGATGGAACTATAGCTACCTTTTTCTCCTGTGCAAAGAGTCCAGTATTTCTAGTTAACCTTGTTGGGAACATAGGATATAGATTGTTAGGGGAACTTGAAAATTATTGCAAGTAGGCTAAACTGCGGTAGGCTGAATAATGATGCCCCAAAGATATCTATGTCTTAATCCCTGGAACTTGTGAGTGTTCCCTTATATAGCAAAAGAGACTTTGCAGATGTGATTAAGTTAAGGATCTTGAGATGGGGAGATGTCCTGGATTATTTGGGTGCACCCTAAATATAATCATAAGTATTCGTAAGAGAGGGAGGTAGAGGAAGATTTGATTATAGAAGAGGAAAAGGTGATGTGATGATGGAAGCAGAGATGAGTGATGCACTTTGAAGATGGTGAAAGGGACCATAAGTCAAGAAATGCAGGCAACTTCTAGAAGCTGGAAATGCAGGGAAATGGATTCTCCCCTTGAGTCTTCAAAAGGAACCAGCCAACACCTTGACTTTAAGCCCAGTGAAACTGATTTCAGACTTCTGACCTCCAGAACTGTAAGAAAATTAATTTGGTCATTTTAAGCCACTAAATTTGTGGTAATTTGTTACAACAGAAACAGGAAACGAATACAATAATTATGTAGACCAGGGGGTCCCATCTCTGGCTAATCATTAGAATCACCCCCAAAGCTTGTTAAATACAGACCCATACCTAGTGAATCAAAGTATTCGGTGCTGGGGCCCAAAGTCTGCATGTTAAACAGCTCTGTTTTTTAGAAATGAAGAAATCAAGACTTGTAGAAGTGGACTTGTAGAAGACTTAAGAACATTGGGTGGTTCATTTAAAATTTAATTTTACTATTTTATCTTTTGAATTTTCTTCCCCCAGTTGTGCTGCTTTTATGTAAATGTGATTTCATTTGAGACTTTGTGTTGACATATCCATTAAAAGGAAGAAATAAAAGCAGAGAAATATTTTTTTTAACTTATAATGTGTATTGATTAGAGTGATGCAATCTGGCTTTCTGTGTTTGGATTTGTGATCTGTAGAGCTAACCTTTCCTTGCAGAGATTAGACAGCAGCCTGGGAAAAATGCCTTTGAAATTGAGAACAAAGATCAGCATGCAATTTACGTTGGTGTGCTGGTGCTGTGCATAATAAGTTGCTCAAAAATTTCAGCAGGATAGGATTTTAGATATAATTTATTTATAAATGGTAAGGATGTTTCCACCCCTGCTGAACTTCCCCATAGCCTTTCATCAGGAAATGAAGTTTTTATGCACTCCCCCTCTTCTAAGCCTTCAACTACCACCATTGATATGATGACCTCCCATATCTATTCTCCTAGCTCTACCCCCTCCCCTGAGATCCAGATCCATACATCTGACCACATCCTGGGTATCTCATCTTGGCTGTCCCTGCGGCCACCCAGATTTAACTCTTGGATCCCAGAACGTGCAGGGCTTTCTGTGTGTGCTGCGCCTTTGCACCTGTTGTTTCCTCTAGCCCCTTTTCAGTTAAGTCAATTTCTACATCTCTCCTAAGACTCAGCTTAGGAACAGCCTCCTTGGAGAAGTTTCTCTTGGCCCCGCCTAGTCCAGATTCAGTGCCTTTCCTATGTTAATTCGTGGCATCATGTATTCACATATAATATTTGCCGAATGAAAGAATGAGAATTCTTTCTCAGTCTTTCTAACTCTTGATCAGGCATAAAGAAGCAAACTCTTTTACTTCGGTGTTGAGTGGTTTTAGGGCCCCTGTTAATTAGGGAGATGTTTGATTTTCAAACTCAGCATCAGTTGAAGGGCATTCAGGAAGTGCTCAAACTCTGGAAGGAAGCCTGGAGTCTGGCACACTTGGCTTGAGTCAAGATTCTGGGCAGTTCTACTCAGGCCCACATGCATGTGTTGGGCACTGATGCCAGCCTGGGGTGGACACTAGGCATGGTTTTAGACACTGGCCTTAAGGCACTCAGTCTAGCAGATGCCACTAAGGCTCCTTTTGGAGCCTGGGCATGGATTCAGACAAACCCAACTTCTAATCCAGTCTCCATCACCTATCAGCAGTGACCTTGGGCAAGTCACTTAATCTCTCTGACCTTTATTTTCCTTAATGGTAAAGTGGCTACCTCCAGATTTACTTTGAAGATTATGAGTTAATTCATTAGTAGCACATAACCCACACATATTTTTCAATTGAAGATTAAATAATAAAAAGGAATTATTTCCTAGAGGAAGTGCTAGGGTTTCTACTGGCCAAGCGCTGATTGTGAGCCTCAAAATAACTGAATAGATTAAACAGGCCTAATTGGTCGGCTGGAGGCTGTCCAGGAAGCTGCAGCATCAGGAAGGTGTGGGAGAGTAGGGGCTGGCAAACAGACACAGTGAGAAACATGTCTGTCCATGGTGGAGGAGAGCCCTTATGACGTCTACAGATTCCCAAGACAATATATGAAATGAGCAAGGCAAGAGATGGACAATTAGAGACCATCATCTCTTTTCTTTATCATCCCCCAGCCCCAGCCATGCTTACGGACACCACCGCGAAGCCTCTGAACGCAACAGCTTGGACGAGGGCCTCTCTAAGTTCTTTCTGACTCTGAAGCTCTGGAATTCTCAGACGCTTCCGTGAGTTGTGGCTGAAGAAGCCACAGCGAAGTGGCCAGATAGTGTCTTACCTTCAACTCTGCCATTTTCCTTCTGCTGCAGGTGTGACGATTTCAGGAAACCCAGGCTCAGAGAGGGTATGAAGTCAAAATGCTTCTGTTTCTCCTTCAAACCACCTCTGGATGTTGTTATTCTACTGCTTCACTGTGCTCGCTGGTCAGCTGGTCGCTCAAATTAGCCAAACTAGTTAGCGTTTCCTAACTGCTACACTAGGGAGAAAGTCCAGCATGCTTGTTTCCAAACTGCTTACACAACTGTCTTTGGTTTTGAAACCCGGGCTGTTTCTGAAGAGTTTGCAGAGGACTGTCTCCTCTTCACCCGAGGTAAATGTTGACCAATGATTTGTTCCAGTTAAAAGAAAGAGGCTTATGACTAAAGGCAGAGAATTTAAAGCTCTCTGTGGAAGGAACTGTGGCAGTTAGGGCCTGCTGTGTGAGGTAGAGGCTTCTCCACTCAGTCCCGACTGAGGCTGGGAAGGAACAGGGCAGAGTGTTCAGTCTCTGGAGAGCAGTGAGTAAATGATCCGTGCTGTGACACAGGCGTTTTCACGCAGCTACCTGAAGCAGGGACAGGGTCTAGACAGCTCTCCACACTTGCTCCCAGGGATGAGCTGGGTGAACAGTTCAGAGCCTGAAGCACTTCGCTTAAAGCAAACTGAGATATTTACTATCGCTCCTCTTAATTTCTTAAATGTATTTAGTGTTCTTATAAATTCTTCAAGAATCTTATTTCCTAATGCCTGTACCTCTCTAGAAAGAGACCAAGGGATTACTTTCCAGCCACCTTTTCCATGACTCCCTTGTCCTTCATCTTGGCTACTCTCCTTAGCCATGGTCAGGTATCAACTTCATGGCTAATGGCATTCAGGAAGGAAGAAACCATATATCGAGAGCTTGTTCATGCCAGATTTTCCCACAGACATTACCTCATTTAATTTCACAAAAACAATCTTTTAAACTAGGCTTTATTATCATAAACTCAAGTGCAGCAGAACAGGAAGGAAATGTAAATGGGTAAAGTAGGCTAGGTGATTTTTTAAGATACGACTTTTATACACGAAGTTCCAATTTTTAAACACTGGCAACTTAAACAAGTGAATGGATGAATGAATGAATAAAGCCATTGTAATAGATTGCAAAAAATGCCCACAAATTCCTTTCATCCTTGTATGCATGCCCCTTTGCAATGTGACTTTGCTGCTCCTCCCAACATGAGACGGAGTCTTTTACTTACCTCCTTGAATCTTACTTTGGCTAATAGCAAACACAACACAAGCAGAGGTTTGAAAAATGTTTGTGCCTTAGGATTTGCCCATTTCTTGCTACTTGAGACCACCATGCAGAGAAGTCAGGCTAGCCTCCCTGAGAATGAGACCAAGAGGTCCAGGCACTCAACAGCCCAGCACTAGCTGCCAGATGTGTGAATGAGGCAATGCGGCTGCCAGATGACTGCAGACATGTACGTGATCCCAGGTGAGACCAGCAGGAGAACCACCAGCTAAACCTAGCTCAAACTGCTGACCCACAAAATTGTGAGCAAATAGAATGACATATTTTATGCCGTTAAGTTTTGGGGTGTTTTGTTAAGCAGTGATAGATAACTGATACAATTATGTCAAAAAACATGCATGTAGGTGTGAATGACTATGGGCTGCCAGTTTGACACATTCTGCTTTAGATAAAGGGGTCTAAGCAACCTCCAGAGGTCCCCAGGCTCCAGTGTACTGCAGTAGCAGCAGAATGATTTGCCTGTGTCTGAGATGTTAGCACAGAAAGGACCAGGCCAAAGGAGCCATGGTGATATAAACAAGTGACAGGCTGGTAGCAAACTGTGTGGACTGATGCCTGCAGACCAGGGAGCTTATAGCACATCTCAGCATATGTCAGCATAGACAACTGACATTGTGGTATTATATAAGCTTCCCTGGAATTTATATGCAAACCTGGGAGAAAGGGGGGTGTAAACCTTAGCTTTACTGAGGCTAAGTTTTTATTATTCCTGCAGTATGCAGACTCAAAATCAAAAGTGAATTCAAGAAAAATATTTCTTGCATATCTGAGTTTATGAGTACATTGGGTCTTGAATCTCTATTGATCCTAGAAGTTAGGCTTTGGTGATCAGGGGGAAAAAAATGGATGGGAACCAATAAACGACAAAGGAAAAGCTTTACTGCTTTGTTTTTCCATAAACTTTATATGTTCTTTCCAAATCAGCTTTGAAGGCAGATTTAAGAGGTGTTTCAGTTCCTTCCTAAGGTGTGAGAGATTTCTGAAAGAGTAAGAAAGTGGTAACAGATCCTTGACTGGATGAAAATTATTTTGAGGGGCCTGAAAATATTTAAAATTGAATAAACCTATCAATTACCTATTTAGGGATTTCTCCCAAGTGGGTTCACTTTATTTCCTGTCTTTTTCTGTTTTTGTAACAATAATTCAAGAAAACGAGTATTTGCTTTGTAACCACTATGTGCCAGGTACTGTGCCATACACACACAGGAGAAATGAGAATAAATAAAACACAGAACACATAGCTCTGAGTCTGTCTGATGGCTTTCTATTTTAATCTAATCACGCACTTATTCATTTATCTTACAATTATTGGGGACCTGCTATGTGCCAGGCCCTGTGAGGTGTGGGGGGATACAGAGATGATTAAGAGTCTGGTTCTGTAGGAGGGCGCATGCTGGAGAAGACTGACCAATAAACGGACCATTACAACGGAGTGCCATGTGTGCTGTGACAAGAAAGAGTCAGGGTGCTATGGGAGGGAGTAGGGACCACAGAGCTCTGACTAGCTCCCTGAGGAGATGATAGCTGAGCCAAGTCACACAGAGTAAGAGTTGGATAGGGCATTGAGCAGAGGGAGGGTTGTATACAAAGACAGAGAAGTGCAGTGCATTCAAAGACCTGTTTTTAGGGCACTGACGGAAATAGAGTGGAGGAGTCTAGTGAGGGAAGGCTTCCAGAAAGGGCAGTTTTGGCAGACATTTAAAGCAGGGGAAAGAGGGGGACTTCTAGGCAGGGTGATTAGCATTCAAAAAGACACCCAGTGGAAGAAGCAGGTTGTGTGCAGGGACAAGGCAAACATACACTGGACCAGAGCAGAGTCACAGTATCAAAGCGGTGAGCAATAAGAACAAAGATGCTAAAAACCAGGCAGAGGGAGAGGGACTCAGTGAATGATATGGGGAACAGGTGAAGAGAAGAACTTGAAAAGGACCAGGAATTGGAGACACCAGATACCTGCCATCTCTGGATTCTAGCACAAGATAGGTTTACTCTCTGCAGAAGCTCTGGACTCACAAATATCAGGGAGTGGGGCGTAGGACCAAAACCAAGTGTAGTGATGATGAAATCTCCAGCTTCCTTCTCCAACTGCATTTCCAGAATGCTATCAGCGAGTGTTTTACCCTCCAGACAGGACACTGGAGGATTCTTCTCTAGGACAGTGTCCTATAAATACTATACATTTTGATAAATAATTATTAAATATAAAAGGCAAAGTCTTTCTGGAAATGCTTCTTTTAATGAGGTAGATGGCTCCCTCCCACATTAATTCAAATATCCATGAATAATTCTTACTTCTAGAATGACACAGGATTCAGCATCATTTAATCCTATTTTTTGCTTTTATAGACATAAATGTTGAGAAAATTTGTTCACATAAATAAGCAGTTATGAACGGAAGGGATTTTGTTATGGTAGCACTCAAATCCCTTCTGAATTAAATACCAAAAATCACATACTGACCTACCATTAAACATTATTTTAATGACCTATCAGTCAATAACTCAGATTGGTTCTTCTTTAATTTTGTTGCAAGCAAATAATTGGAAACCTGATTGGAAAAGGCTTTGTTGCCCAGCTATTGGAATCAGTGACTTTAACTGTTACCCTTTCACTTGGAGGTGCTTTGTCTAACTCATTTACTCAGAAAGGGTTGGGAAAATAAAAATGTTAATTTTACATACCTTTGCCTATATAATTATTTTTGATAAAAATGTTATTTTGATATTTTGATAGACCAGGCAAGAAGACTTGCCATGAAAGAATGTGCCACAGCCTTGGATGTTTCCTACCAAAGCTCTTTGCTTTGTTCTCAGGAGCTCTTCCTTAAGAGCTCTGCAAATTTTTTTTTTTTTTTTTTTTTTTTTGAGGAGTGGAACAGACAAAATCCTTAACTAAAACTAATATTTAGAATTGTGCCTTTGTTGGCATCCTGAAGACATTTACACCCTGGGGCAAAATGCCGTATTTCTATTGCACTAGTAGTGAGATGCTCCTTTTCTGTAGTGGGAAAAGGGCAATTGGGAAAGTAGAGGTGGTAAATAAGAGCCAGCATGAGCTGCTTCACAAGCATATCAGTCTTAACAAAGATACATTCATATGAGAATCAGTGATCTGGAAAATGATTCCCTTAAAACTATCCGTGCCCATGTACCTCTTGGAAGAGATTCTTCCACACATCCCAGTTGGAAGACCACTGATCCACACCAAGAAAATGGAAAATATTACATCCAGGAAACTGGGGATTATTACAGAGTAGTGTGAAGGACAAGTGGCAGGCCTAGAGAGCAATCACTCCAGAGTGCAGTTAGAGGACGGAGAACTTCAGGACCGATGTCTCCAAGAAAAAGATGAAACTGATAGATTACCTGATATATTTGATGGTACTGAGCAAGATTTTACATCTTTGTTGAAGTTCAGGGGTTTCATTCTTCACCTTTACTTATTGATGACCTTGGTAAAGCTTAGTGGTTGGCCAGCTGAGAAAACAAATGTGGTATAAGAGAGGGGCTATGAATAAGATGGCAAGGCATTTCATTAGAAATAGATATACCCAGAGGGTAGAAAGTGCTAGTATTAAAAATGGGTAGCAGTACATCGAAGACAAATATTTCCTGTTTTGCCGATAGAGGATGTGACAATCACGTTACAATTGCTGTGGCATGTGTAGCCTTGAGAGGGAGGAGTGGCTTACTTAGTTCATTAAGGGGCGATCATGAAGAGGAAGCCAAAGATGAACTTTGATGAACTCTGCTATAACGGTACCATAAGGTAGAGTCTACAATCCATGTGTTCCCTACGTTTTTGATATGGGTTTATTTTTTTCAAAGGGTGGATCCTGAGCTACCTGCATCAAAATCACCTGGTTTGCCTGTTAAAAATACAAAATCCTGGCTCTATCCCATATACGTAGAACTGGGCGAGGGGGGCAGAAGAAATCCTGGAATCCTCATTTTAAACAAGCACTTCAGAGGACTTTCATGCACTTTTGAGTTTGAAAGCCATTGTTTTGAGTCCTTAAATGTAGGTGCTTATTAATTGTTACTCGAAGTTGGATCCTTTTCCTACTCTATGGAGCAGCGCTGGCAGGCTCCAACTCCAATTTTGCGTTAGGCAAACATACTGGGGAATATGTGAGGCTCAGGGGTCTCCCAGTGCTAGATTTCCTGGAACCCTTCCTCTCCTACCACAGTAATTTAACTCAGTTTTGGGACTATGGAGAAATGAATTTTTTAACTTCCTTCTCCTCCTTCCCCCAGAGTATCCTCCTTTGAATTTTAACAGATGTTAAATCAATGCAGACATCCTGTTAGACTTCAAACTTCTTAAAATAGATGCTACCTGTGCTTTAAAAATTTCAATTAAACCAACATTTAGATACCCATATAAGGCCCTACCTAGGTTGGGTGCTAAAGCACATACTGTTGAAATGAAGACTCAAAAGCTCTGATTATGGCAGCGGTTAGGGGCTCTTCACCTCAGTCCGATGGCCCAGCACATCAGTTCTATGCAGTCCACTTCCAGAATGGAGAGAAAAACAGCAGTGTCACGGCACCTGGATTATATCACAGATGTCCCAAGTTCAGGAACTTCTGAGAACCTGAGTAAAGCTGATATGGATCAACCCCTTTGGGAGTGGCTCTCTCTCTAGAGCACTAAGGTAGAGAGACCAACCCAAATCAAATCCTTAGTTGGATTCCAACTAAGCAGCCTGGGGCACAGATGAGTGGCCATAGATCTTCATATCTGGTTGCCTCCACAGTGAGTAAGAACGTTGGTTAGACATCTGAATCACAACAGGGGAAAAAAAAAAGTTCTCTTACAGCTAGCAATTTGTTCCATCAAGAAAGTAAGAAAATTAAGGCTTTAATTAACTTTTTAGGAAGTATTTGGTATTTCAACTTGTTTATTACCTAAAAGCAATTTTTATGAGCAGGTCTCAGGAAGTCTTAGCAAAAATTATGCTTCAAAAGATTCTTTTTGAAGAACTCTGGCTAATAACATTCACTTTGGCCAACAACCTTATTTTGCTGCTACAAATGCTGCAACAAACTTACCTTAGATGATTAAAATCATTTTTTCTTAGAAAACTATAATTCAGGAGTCAAGCCTGACAGCAAGAACAAATGAAGTTGAGTACTGTTAATTTTTCAAGGTTGACCCTGAAGCCATCAGTGATAGGTTATTTTCATCTTATTTTTTAATAAGGGAGAAAATAGAGAAATTGGAATAGATCTTCTTTCTAATTAAGGGTTATTGATTTATTTTTAAAAAGAGGAATACAAAGAGCTTCAGTTGGTTTAGGTCTTCTGCATATGCATTTGGTTTCTACTTCTTAACTGCACAGCCACTGTCACAAAATACTTGTGCCAAATTCCACATACAGATCCTGATTTGCATAGCTCTCCTTTATGTCAAAAAAGAAATCAGGGCTAACTCTTGTGGGGGAGGATGTGAAGAAAGATGCAGGATATTCTAGCTGATGAAAAGTGCTTTAAAATCCTTGCCAAATTCCCAAGACTGACTTTCTAAAAGCACTCTCTAACATCGTCATTTTAATATCCTCTTTCAGCACACCTTGATTTCCAAAGTACGGAATAGAAAGAGAATTTAGTGTTTTTTTCCCCTAGTTTTAAAATGAGAAGCTGAAACTGTGTATTTATTATTATTATATTTTAATATGGAGCAAAATCAGGAGTGCAGAGACCTCCTAGAGAGAAGAATACATGTGAAAAGGAGTTGTTGAATAAGGCAGCAAATTACAGTTTTCGTAAAACAGGTTTATATATTAACAAAGACTGGGGCAAAGGCAATTATACAAGCAAAAAAGATGGGTAAAAAAAGTAATGATGAACAATTATGCATATACACACACACCACCCCCAAAAAATTTTGGATTATGAAATCCAAGAATCCTAGTCCATAATTCATGTAAATGTGTTGCTGTGGAAGTTATTTTTACTTCTCTCCATAAATACATTGTTGACACAAAGAATAATATTCTTAGTTTACGGACTATAGTTAAGGGACATTTTAGGAGTTGACCTTTCCTTCAAAAATAAAAATAAAAAATGAAGAGGCTGTAAATCTCTCTTACTGTGCTTGTGCAGGTCTTAGATTTCACCCTACCTATTTCCAAACAGAAAACAGTAAGAGGGTGCAGACAGCTGTAACCTAGAGTGAAGGATTTAGTGAGCTGTCAATTTCTCGCATAATTCTTCTTTTCTGGTACTGCTGTCCTCTATGTATTATTAATCTATTTATATTTAACTCCAGCTATTAGTCTGCCTCTTCCAGCCACTGAGCCATTTGCAAAGGAGAGGAGAGAGAGACAAGGGTTGCTATTATTAGGCATTCTTTTGTGTGATGAAGGTGGAGGCAGTTAAATAACACCATTTTGCTTCTTTGAAAATGACAGAGAGTGTTTGGGGTGGACAACTCAGGGCTGGTTAACATAACCTTTCCCCTCAGAAGGTAAAACAATAGAGATACATTTTTGAAGTACTTAATTAAGCCTTCAGCAAGGAGTGTGGGAAAATTACAGACCCATAAAAACCCTCCAGTTCTGGGCAAGGGTAAATTTTCTCTGCAGCATTCTGTCGCTGCTCATTTACTGCATCATTTTGACATCTCGTATTTCCACAAGGCTTTTATAAAATCTATAAACAGGGACAGAAAGGTGAGGAACAGAGAGAATGGGGACAAAGTTTGGACTTCCCATGCTGTTACTTCCTTTCAGTTTTCCATTAAAGGGTGAGGCTGAAGGGTGGCATTTTAAGATGATTTCGTTAAAAGCCTGAGACATTAATAATTGATACAGCAAGAAGAAAGCTGTGAAAAACTGCCACTGCTTGCTTACTCTTCCAAAGGATGAGTGTCATTCAGTCATAATGTAAGCTCTTTAATGTTCCTCCCCCAAACCTTTTTCGATCAGGAAAGCCTGGAATCTGTAGGCAAGAAAGATAATCATATTAGGACTCAAGCAGGCAGAGTTCAAATGCTAATAGCCTTTAAAATGTTCTCCTTATTTTCTGTTTCTGTATGCTGGGCTGTCATTCTTTAAAGAACTATCTTTCTGCGGTTTTACTCAGAAAACCACAGCAGATTAAATAATAAAAAGAAATTCTACCAAAATGAAAAACATTTGCCAAGCAATTGGTGATAGGGCCATCTAAATCAGACAGGATGGTGGTGAATCTCATAATATTCACCTATTGGACTTTTATATGAATTATTTGCATTGTGATAGACTCTGGATATATGCCTTTGGAGTCTCAAGCAATTCTATTATTTTATAATGTAACGTAATCTCTGGATTCTTTTTGTTTCTTAGACCCTTATTTTCCCTTGATCTGATTTTTTCTTTTGTATTTAACAGGACAGAAGAAAGTCAGTTGCTTGGGCCTGCAAAGGACTCCCTCCCACCCCACTTTAAAAAAAAAATTTCAAAAATAAATTTGGAAATTAATTTCAAATAAGTCAAACCTCTCTCCAAATTCAAGAAATCATTTTATCAAGAAAAGATAGATACAGACCTGATTACCATCTCTTAAAAAGTATCTCTTCTCTATGACCTGTGAAAAACAAACAAAGATTTTAAGGGCTTAGCACATATACCTTGAAAAGGTGGTAACTGCAATGGCCACTAATGGCACTAAAAGGTGTATACCCAAATTAAGAGTCTTTTCAACAGCAATAGACATCTAGTACAATGAGTTAAATCTGGTGCTTATGAGATCAGGATTGTGGAAGTATTTTTATAAAAGCCTGCCTCTTGTTCCAAAAAGCATTAATGATAGGTCAAAAAATACATGAACAACAAAAAAGACTAAATAACCAGAAAGTGACATGAGATCCCATGCAATTCCTAGTGTATGGCTGCAAATTTGGCTCAAAGTTCCCTAGCAGTCAGCCCCAAAAGGTACCAAACAGAATCCATAAGATAAAAGCAGAGCACTTTTGCTACTACAGTAGCATAACTATTCTTTAAAGAGGAGTCTGCCTGTGTAATGTAGGAAACTGCCACATCCCTCTAGTAAATACAGTTGTACATCCTGTCAGTCCTTAATGGAGACAGATGACACAACATCAAAAGCAGTCAATTAACTTCTTTTCCGACTTAATCTGCACCCTTAATTCAGCAGTTTCGGAACTGTCTGTATTTGGTCAGTAGGAGAAATAAGGTAAAGCAGTGGATGTATCTGTACAAATCCATCACTACTACTGAAAAGAAGCCTTCAAAATATATGCCCTAACATAATGAGTTTAAGAGCACCATATTTTCACATGATGAAAAACATTTTTTTTTGAATTTTATTTTATTTTTTATACAGCAGGTTCTTATTAGCTATCTATTTTATACATATTAGTGTATACCTGTCAATCAAAATCTCCCAATTCATCCCACTACCACCCTCCCCCCCTGCCACTTTCCCCCCTTGGTGTCCATACGTTTGTTCTCTACATTCACATGATAAAAAACATTAAAAAAAAAAATGAACTCTGTTCTAACACTTGAGAAACTGCAATGGTGACAGAGGCAGTATTACTTTCTTTACGCAGAGCTTTACAGGTGATTAAGAAAAGTTCATCAGATTAGAATACAGATTAGCTGGAGATTAACTCTAAGACATTAGAATATAGAATTATGAAGCTAGGAATTTCCTCGGAATAAAGCGGAGCATCTTCTTCCAGGCCTGCAGCAGCTTGCTCTCATTGGCCTGACAGCCATATCATCTGTATTCTTTTTATCTTCGAGACTATGGATGGGTTACTTTTAGCCACAAGAGACTCAGGGTAAGGTTGCACTCACTGGCCTCAAAGGTAGAAAAGTTGGTTCATGATTAGTACACATCTAAAATACTTGACCCCACAAAAACCATGACAGGACTGATTTTCCTTCCTCTCTCCAGGGTAGGAAGGGAAAATTCTATTACTCTAGAGTGGTTAGGAATTACTATTAGCGAAGGGAGTGTGGAAGAGGATTAGATTCCCTCTTGGAAAAGAAATCTTTTATTTATTTAATTTTTGAGCCTTTGCTGCTGCAAGTGGGCTTTCTCTAGTTGCAGCGAGTGGCGGCTACTCTTCGTTGTGGTGCATGGTCTTCTCATTGCAGTGGCTTCTCTTGTTGCAGAGCATGGGCTCTAGGCACACGGGCTTCAGTAGTTGCAGCACATGGGCTCAGTAGTTGTGGCTCGTGGGCTTAGTTGTTCCGCAGCCTGTGGGATCTTCCCAGACCAGGGCTCAAACCCGTGTCCCCTGCATTGGCAGGTGGATTCTTAACCACTGCGCCACCAGGGAAGTCCCTTGGAAAAGAAATCTTTACACTAAATTCTGGAAGATATGATGTAAAGTCATATCTTAGCTGCCAAGTCCCTTGCTTTCAGGCAACCACCTCAGACTGGAGGTTTGGCCCAACTTTTTTTTTTTAATTAATTAATTAATTAATTAATTAATTTTTGGCTGCGTTGGGTCTTCGTTGCTGCGCGCAGGCTTTCTCTAGTTGCGGCGAGCGGGGGTTACTCTTCGTTGCAGTGCGCGGTCTTCTCATTGCGGTGGATTCTCTTGTTGCGGAGCACAGGCTCTAGGCGTGCCGGCTACAATAGTTGTGGTGCGTGGGCTCAGGAGTTGTGGCTCGTGGGCACTAGAGTGCAGGCTCAGTAGCTGTGGCAAACGGGCTTAGTTGCTCCATGGCATGTGGGATCCTCCAGGACCAGGGATCGAACCCGTGTACCCTGCCTTGGCAGGTGGATTCTTAACCACTGCGCCACCAGGGAAGTCCTGGCCAACCTCTTAATCCACCTGACTTTGTCTGTGATGTAAGAAACTAAGAGAGAAGTTGCTTTTCAATTTTGCTCATAATTCCCTGCCCTCAACTTGCGATATCCTTCTCTTATCAAACCATTTTAAAAAAAATTATTTATTTATTTATTTGGCTGTGCCAGCTTTTAGTTGCCGGCACGCGGGATCTTCGTTGTGGCATGTGGGATCTAGTTCCCTGACCAGGGATCGAACCCGGGCCCCCTGCATTGGGAGGCCTTAACCACTGGACCACCAGGGAAGTCTTAACCACTGGACCGCCAGGGAAGTCTCCTCTTATCAAAACTTGCTCTCTTCTTAAAACCAACCAAGTTCCCTCTAATTTTTTTTTTTCAAGTAAAGTCTTGCCTGACAACTTGGGTCACACTGATCTATAACCCATTGTTTCTCTAGGATATAACTTATTACATTTTATTTTTTTAATTTTAAAATTAATAGATTATTTAAAATTTAAACAATATACTGTGGGATCTTTCCATGTCAGACACAGATCTATATGATGCTGCTCCTAGGGGACATAGATAGCAGCCACGGATCTAAACCAAATGGAAGTTCTTACGTTTTAAGTTTGAAAACAACGTGGAGAGAAAATCTGGTTCCTTGCAGTGCTTCCAACCATTTTTTCATGTCATGACACATTTAGAAAATGCTAATATTTATACATTAGCAAATGTACAAATGGAGTAAATGGAAGAGCCAGGCCAGGGGCTCTGGCTGCTCTGAGAACTGAGGGGATCACTATCTCAGTGCACCTGTACCCTTTTGGCCACACACCAGTTGGGAAGTTCTGCAATAAAGCAAAAATTTCCCAGTGGCCTAATATTAAACAGGGATGGAGTGTGGGGCTCGTCTTATGCTGACCTATTGGACAAAAGAGCCAAATATTAGATCTCTAAATAGTTAAAAGAAAAATGATTCATAAAGAAGAGCTATGAGGAGGAAAATTTTTTTCTTGGGAGATTACTTGTAAAAGGAAATATAAGACAGAAATTAATCTTTTTTCAATAATAATACAGAAATATATCCTATTTTACTTTACTACACAATGTCAACATTGGGTAAACAATTTAACTTGGTCAATATTGTATGCAATGCAGTTGTATGGCCTTGTGAAGGAAAGACAAACAGTGCTCTAATTTACCAGTATGTTGAAAATGCTACATTTTCATTCCAGTTCTGGACAATAAGATGATGCTGGTAAGAGTCAAAAATTGGAATGCAAAGGTTTCTGACAGGGAAAATTAGGGAATCAAGAAGATGACATAGCCTTAAAAGTATCAGTAACATTTATATGGAGAATATTAGTAGCTGGGAGAGCAAAAATAACTCAGGGCTTTAAGCAGAATGTCCTCAGTTTAGTGTCTTTTGTGGGGACTTGGGGGTGGTGAATAAGCACAAAAATGCTAGAAAATATGGAAACATAAATTGTTTTAAGGAGGGAATTAGGTATCTTAAAAAACCCCATCTGAATCCAGTAGCTTTCATTCTTTGCTTAGAGAACAATGGTGATAGAATAAACACGTCAGCAGGCCTTGAGCAATTATACCAACAGATAAGAGAGATCAAAACAAGTAGTATTCAGGCTGTGAAGTTTAGGATGAAGGAATAAACGGACAAAGCATTCTACAAAGAATTTAAACTCTCATAATACATAAATTAAGTTTAAAAATAACTTAATTGAAGCCATTACCTTATCAAAAAACCTACTGAGCTTGACAGCATTGGAAGAACCTGCAGCTAAGTACCGTGGATTTGTGCAATCCTAGAAGATAAAACATAAGATCCACAATTAAACGTTAGGAAACATAAGCTCTTTGAGAGTCATTACTGTTCCTCTTGCACATTTCTATAGTAAAATATTAGGCATAATGCTCTCATAAAACATTCAAGTAATTTTCAAATTATGATGCACAGAGCAAAGAGGAAAGTGCTAAAGGAAGATGAGGCCACTTACTCTTTGTTATTTAGGCAATTTTAGAGGACACTGAACCACTGTATTCATCATTAAATAATTCATAAAGGAAAACAGGATTATTAATGTCTTACTAACAACAAAACCAACATACTAATTAGGTGACCTGCCTACATTTACCTTCAAAATCAGAAATAGAGCTATTAAAAACAGACAACACTTTTTTTTTTAACATCTTTATTGGAGTATAATTGCTTTACAATGGTGTGTTAGTTTCTGCTATATAACAAAGTGAATCAGCTATATGTATATATATATCCCCATATCCCCTCCCTCATGCACCTCCTTCCCACCCTCCCCTCCTTGTATATATGTGCCACATCTTCTTTATCCATTCATCTGTCGATGGACACTTAGGTTGCTTCCATCTCCTGGCTATTTTAAATAGTCCTGCAATGAACATTGTAGTACGTGTCTGTTTCTGAATTATGGTTTTCTCTGGGTATATGCCCAGTAGTGGGATTGCTGGGTCATATGGTAGTTCTGTTTTTAGTTTTTTAAGGAATCTCCATGCTGTTCTCCATAGTGGCTGTATTAATTTACATTCCCACCAACAGTGCAAGAGGGTTCCCTTTTCTCCACACCCTCTCCAGCATTTATTGTTCGTAGATTTTTTGATGATGGCCATTCTCACCGGTGTGAGGTGATACCTCATCGTGGTCTTGATTTGCATTTCTCTAATGATTAGTGATGTTGAGCATCCTTTCATGTGTTTGTTGGCAATCTGTATATCTTCTTTGGAGAAATGTCTATTTATGTCTTCTGCCCATTTTTGGATTGGGTTGTTTGTTTTTTTTGATATTGAGCTGCATGAGCTACTTGTATATTTTGGAGATTAATCCTTTGTCAGTTGCTTCGTTTGCAAATATTTTCTCCCATTCTGAGGACAACACTTCACTTTTTAGTACTAGTTACTCACCAGTGCTCAACTAACTTAAGTACCATAAAGTTCTTAGGAATAGTAGGAAGCATGAAAATAAAGAGCAAGAGGAGCAAAAACCAAACAGAACAGTGGCCAGGGACTTCTCACTCACTGAATGCAAGGCACTACATCTCTTGGTAGGCCATAAAGATAATAATAAACAACAGATATATTTTTTGGTTAAAATAAACAATAGAAAAGTTTATTTTAAAATATCATTAAATATTATTTTTAATAATAAATAATAAACAACAGATATATTACTATTAGGATAAAAATAGGAAAAAATAGGGCTCTGAAGAGACAAAAGAATCTGAAACATTATAATGAAGTGACTAGTACATTGCAATGATTAGTAAAGACCTTAAAAGGTTTACTATCCCTTTCCTGGAATTCCGATGTTGAATTGCCTTAGCTTGTCACCACTGACTTGCCAACTCAAGAGATCGAGTACTTTGATTTGTACCTCAAATGCCACCTAAGACCCAACCATGGGGATATCATATAGGCTCCTTTGCAAGGATAGTATTGATTTTTTCAGTTATAGATCACCTGTGTCCCTTGGGAAATCACTGAAATTATTATTGTTGCATTTATTCTGATTCTAATCTCTCAGCCCACATGATTCCTTTCCAATGCATTTTGTAACAATCCCTATTTTACCAATATACAACATTCAAGGCTCACATTTTAAATTCTGACCAGAAGCTGTACATTTTCCAAAACCACAAAAGAAAAGAGAGACTACAACTTTTCAAAGATCATAGAGTAAAAGAAAAATCAGAGGTCTTCAAAGCCAGCAGGCTCTGAATCTGAGTATCTATCCCAACATCTCTAGATTGTGTGACATTGGTTAGGTTATTAAACCTTTAAAGTTGAGCTTATTCATTTGTGAAATGGAGATAGCAATACTTAACCCATAGGATTTTTGTGAAAATTAAATGAGATAATGCATGTCTGACACATAGTAGGTACTGAAATATTAGTTTCCTTCTTTCTTCATCCCAAGAAAATGTCATCAGATTGAATTTTCAGACACAAAAGCACCTAACATAATAAAAGATAATTCTATATATGGATTAAGCAGACTGAAATGTCATCGTGTATACTGTTGTATTTGAAATCATGTTTGAACACATTTATACAGCAATTGAGGCATATAAAAGACAGACCTTAACTAGATCTGTATTAGATATGTTTTACAAAACAGATATTGATCACATAATCATCAGAATGTCAAAAGACTTCAGAGATGACTCCAAATAGAGCTAAAGTACTAAATACAAAAATTAAATCAAACATCAAACAAACAGACAAAACCTCCCAAAAACTTATTTCTAAGCCTCCACAATTTCCGGTTGACCAGGCTAGAGAAACCCTATGATTTTAGGAAGAGAATTTTAGATCTGAAAGAACTATAACTATCTGCTATTGATCATGGCGGAGGGCAAAGCCTGAAAATTGATAGCTCTAAATGCTTGCCTAACCTTGAGAAAGAAACATTAACTAGGGAAGATGCTTCAGAATGATCACTTTGAAGTAAAAACATAACAGAGGAAAATTTGTGCTAGACACAAAAAAACCTAATAGGATTTAAAAAAATAAGTAATCTCCTCCCTGCTTATAATTTAAACAACTTGCCTTTTTTTTTTCCAGGCACAAGAAAGCTTTGCTTCTATCTTTGATGTATACAGTTATGTTAATTCTTACTTTTTAATAATTTTAAGTAAATTCATACAGTAACCAAAGATGCTAGCACTAATACTGTTAAATTAGTTTTTACTTGAGATTTTATATTTACTTGCTGAGTCTTTTTGACTGTTGGCTCTTTTTTTTTAATTTTAATTTTTGTTTTTATTTCCATTACTCTAGGAGGTGGATCAAAAAAGATCTTGCTGTGATTTATGTCAAAGAGTGTTCTTCCTATGTTTTCCTCTAAGAGTTTTATAGTGTCCAGTCTTACATTTAGGTCTCGAATCCATTTTGAGTTTATTTTTGTGTATGGTGTTAGGGAGTATTCTAATTTCATTCTTTTACATGTAGCTGACCAGTTTTCCCAGCACCACTTATTGAAGAGACTGTCTTTTCTCCATTGTATATCTTTGCCTCCTTTGTCGTAGATTAGTTGACCATAGGTGCGTGGGTTTATCTCTGGGCTTTCTATCTTGTTCCATTGATCTATGTTTCTGTTTTTGTGCCAGTACCATATTGTCTTGATTACTATAGCTTTGTAGTATAGTCTGAAGTCAGGGAGTCTGATTCCTCCAGCTCCGTTTTTTCCCCTCAAGACTGCTTTGGCTATTCGGGGTCTTTTGTGTCTCCATACAAATTTTAAGATGATTTGTTCTAGCTCCGTAAAAAATGCCATTGGTAATTTGATAGGGATTGCATTGAATCTGTAGATTGCTTTGGGTAGTATAGTCATTTTCACAATGTTGATTCTTCCAATCCAAGAACATGGTATATCTCTCCATCTGTTGGTATCTTCTTTAATTTCTTTCATCAGTGTCTTATAGTTTTCTGCATACAGGTCTTTTGTTTCCCTAGGTAGGTTTATTCCTAGGTATTTTATTCTTTTTGTTGCAGTGGTAAATGGGAGTGTTTCCATAATTTCTCTTTCAGATTTTTCATCATTAGTGTATAGGAATGCAAGAGATTTCTGTGCATTAATTTTGTATCCTGCAACTTTACCATATTCATTAATTAGCTCTAGCAGTTTTCTGGTGGCAGTTTTAGGATTCTCTATGTATAGTATAATGTCATCCGCAAACAGTGACAGTTTTACTTCTTCTTTTCCAATTTGTATTCCTTTTATTTCTCTTTCTTCTCTGATTGCCGTGGCTAGGACTTCCAGAACTATGTTGAATAATAGTGGTGAGAGTGGACATCCTTGTCTCGTTCCTGATCTTAGAGGAAATGCTTTCAGTTTTTCACCATTGAGAATGATGTTTGCTGTGGGTTTGTCATATGTGGCCTTTATTATGTTGAGGTAGGTTCCCTCTATGCCCACTTTCTGGAGAGTTTTTATCATAAATGGGTGTTGAATTTTGTCAAAAGCTTTTTCTGCATCTATTGAGATGATCATATGGTTTTTATTCTTCAATTTGTTAATATGGTGTATCACATTGATTGATTTGCGTATATTGAAGAATCCTTGCATCCCTGGGATAAATCCCACTTGATCGTGGTGTATGATCCTTTTAATGTGTTGTTGGATTCTGTTTGTTAGTATTTTGAGGATTTTTGCATCTATATTCATCAGTGATATTGGTCTGTAATTTTCTTTTTTTGTAGTGTCTTTGTCTGGTTTTGGTATCAGGGTGATGGTGGCCTCATAGAATGAGTTTGGGAGTGCTCCTTCCTCTGCAAATTTTTGGAAGAGTTTGAGAAGGATAGGTGTTAGCTCTTCTCTAAATGTTTGATAGAATTCACCTGTGAAGCCATCTGGTCCTGGACTTTTGTTTGTTGGAAGATTTTTAATCACAGTTTCAATTTCATTACTTGTGATTGGTGTGTTCATAGTTTCTGTTTCTTCCTGGTTCAGTCTTGGAAGGTTATACCTTTCTAAGAATTTGTCCATTTCTTCCAGGTTGTCCATTTTATTGGCATAGAGTTGCTTGTAGTAGTCTCTTAGGATGCTTTGTATTTCTGCAGTGTCTGTTGTAACTTCTCCTTTTTCATTTCTGATTTTATTGATTTGAGTCCTCTCTCTCTTTTTCTTGATGAGTCTGGCTAATGGCTTATCAATTTTGTTTATCTTCTCAAAGAACCAGCTTTTAGTTTTATTGATCTTTGCTATTGTTTTCTTTGTTTCTATTTCATTTATTTCTGCTCTGATCTTTATGATTTCTTTCCTTCTCCTAACTTTGGGTTTTGTTTGTTCTTCTTTCTCTAGTTTCTTTAGGTGTAAGGTTAGATTGTTTACTTGAGATTTTTCTTGTTTCTTTAGGTAGGCTTGTATAGCTATAAACTTCCCTCTTAGAACTGCTTTTGCTGCATCCCATAGGTTTTGGGTTGTTGTGTTTTCATTGTCATTTGTCTCTAGGTATTTTTTGATTTCCTCTTTGATTTCTTCAGTGATCTCCTGGTTATTTAGTAACGTATTGTTTAGCCTCCATGTGTTTGTCTTTTTTACGTTTTTTTCCCGTAATTCATTTCTAATCTCATAGCGTTGTGGTCAGAAAAGATGCTTGATATGATTTCAATTTTCTTAAATTTACTGAGGCTTGATTTGTGACCCAAGATGTGATCTATCCTGGAGAATGTTCCATGTGCACTTGAGAAGAACGTGTAATCTGCTGTTTTTGGATGGAATGTCCTATAAATATCAATTAAATCTATCTGATATATTGTGTCATTTAAAGCTTCTGTTTCCTTATTTATTTTCATTTTGGATGATCTGTCCATTGGTGTAAGTGAGGTGTTAAAGTCCCCCACTATGATTGTGTTACTGTCAATTCCTCTTTTATAGCTGTTAGCAGTTGCCTTATGTATTGAGGTGCTCCTATGTTGGGTGCATATATATTTATAGTTGTTATATCTTCTTCTTGGATTGATCCCTTGATCATTATGTAGTGTCCTTTCTTGTCTCTTGTAACATTCTTTATTTTAAAGTCTCTTTTATCTGATATGAGTATAGCTACTCCAGCTTTCTTTTGATTTCCATTTGCATGGAATATCTTTTTCCATCCCCTCGCTTTCAGTCTGTATGTGTCCCTAGGTCTGAAGTGGGTCTCTTGTAGACAGCATATATATGGGTCTTGTTTTTGTATCCATTCAGCAAGCCTGTGTCTTTTGGTCGGGGCATTTAATCCATTCACGTTTAAGGTAATTATCGATATGTATGTTCCTATGACCATTTTCTTAATTGTTTTGGGTTTGTTTTTGTAGGTCCTTTTCTTCTGTTGTGTTTCCCACTTAGAGAAGTTCCTTTAGCATTTGTTGTAGAGCTGGTTTGGTGGTGCTGAATTCTCTTAGCTTTTGCTTGTCTCTAAAGCTTTTGATTTCTCCATCAAATCTAAATGAGATCCTTGCGGGGTAGAGTAATCTTGGTTGTAGGTTCTTCCCTTTCATCACTTTAAGTATATCATGCCACTCCCTTCTGGCTTGTAGAGTTTCTGCTGAGAAATAAGCTGTTAACCTTATGGGAGTTCCCTTGTATGTTATTTGTCGTTTTTCCCTTGCTGCTTTCAATAATTTTTCTTTGTCTTTAATTTTTGCCACTTTGATTACTATGTGTCTCGGCGTGTTTCTCCTTGGGTTTATCCTGTATGGGACTCTCTGCGCTTCCTGGACTTGGGTGGCTATTTCCTTTCCCATGTTAGGGAAGTTTTCGACTATAATCTCTTCAAATATTTTCTCTGGTCCTTTCTCTCTCTCTTCTCCTTCTGGGACCCCTATAATGCGAATGTTGTTGCGTTTAATGTTGTCCCAGAGGTCTCTTAGGCTGTCTTCATTTCTTTTCACTCTTTTTTCTTTAGTCTGTTCTGCAGCAGTGAATTCCACCATTCTGTCTTCCAGGTCACTTATCCGTTCTTCTGCCTCAGTTATTCTGCTATTGATTCCTTCTAGTGTAGTTTTCATTTCAGTTATTGTATTGGTCATCTCTGTTTGTTTGTTCTTTAATTCTTCTAGGTCTTTGTTAATCATTTCTTGCATCTTCTCAATCTTTGCCTCCATTCTTATTCCGAGGTCCTGGATCATCTTCAGTATCATTATTCTGAATTCTTTTTCTGGAAGGTTGCCTATCTCCACTTCATTTAGTTGTTTTTCTGGGGTTTTTTCTTGTTCCTTCATCTGGTATATAGCCCTCTGCCTTTTCATCTTGTCTATCTTTCTGTAACTGTGGTTTTTGGTCCACAGGCTGCAGGACTGTAGTTTTTCTTGCTTCTGCTGTCTGCCCTCTCCTGTTACCTCTTTTTGAAACTCTTATCTAATTCTCCTCCTCATTTTTTCTTCCCTGCATCCTCAAGACCCTCTTGTTTCTGCTGTGTTCTTGAAGGTATACACTGATAAAAGGCCATAAGTATGTTGTATGTGAATTCTGTGAAGACCATGTTTGCCACTTGAGTACCTTTACATCTTGTTAACAATTAAAGATCGCCCTGACTTTGGAAGTAAAATAGGAAAAGCACATATCTAGATGATTGTCACAGAAACCCACAGGCACTGGAAACAGATGCATTCTAAAATACATTAAAAGTAAAATAGTATGTGTCTAGCATGTGTAAGCACTTAATAAATGCCAGCTACTTTTATTATTAAAAAAAAAGTAATTGCTGGAACAAATTAAGCCTATTCAATGGTAAATTTCCCTTTGGAAACAATGTTCAAAGTAACCTCAGTACTTCTTCAACAAGGATATTATATATTCTATGTAACAGGAATTCTCTGGAATATGATGGTCCAGTGTTGACTACCTGGGCATTTATGCTGAATATTCTATGGTGGCAGCTGAGAAAAATAAAGCACCTCCACTGCAAAGCAGAATGTAAAAAACAATGGAATGGCAGGCAGAAGCTGACTCAGTTATGGGGGTACAGGTGGAGTTGAACCAAGCCGTGTTCACCAATGTTGATTCACAGAGAAAGGGCATCAGAATCAGCTAAGTCATTAGTTAAAATTACTGAGTCCTTCTTTCAAACCTATGAATAAAAAGCTCCAGCTGTGGGGCACTTATTCAAAAATTTTCACAAATACTATAATATTGAATACATAGTCAGGTTTGAGTAATTGGTGATCTAGATGATTTCTAACAATTCTTTCAGCTCCGAGATTCTAAATGTTAGCTGAAGGGTAATTAAGTGGAAAACAGGCTTAATTGTAGAGCATGGGCTCTGGAGTCACAGTGCCTGGTTTGACCTCTGTAACCTTGGCCTAATTACCCCTCTTTGCTTCTAGTCTTTGTTTTTAAAATGGAGGTACTTATAGTACCTACCTTATAGGATTGATGTGAAGATGATGCATGTGAGATAATGTACATAAAGCACTAGAACAGTGCTTGGTACTAATAAGTGCTTAATAAATGTTAGCTATTAGTGGTATTAAACTACCACCACCACGTCTGGAATGCCAGTGCACTGATACTTGCAGAAATCCTACTTGCAAACAATGACATATAAACCATGACTGAAGCTGCTGGCCAGGATCATTCTCTAGGCAACACTAACTAGCTTATATGAGAACTTTTCTAGCCTTCTTAATGTCCAGTTCTAATTGAGCTAAATATCTCAGGAAGGGACTCAATCCGTTGTATAAACTAATGCTTATACATTATTAACTATACATTAGTTTATATAAACTAATGCTTATGAAGCACTCCTAGTTTACAGTTTGTAATTTTCTCATTTATATATTTGTTTACCCTTTAAGGTAAATTCTGTAGTTTAAGAAGCTAACAGGCTTTTTTTCTAAAGCAAGAATAAAACAAAGTTTGAACATTCCAACAGGTCAGCATATAAGGAGGCTTTGCCCATCTCATAATCTATGTTGGCTCCAATCTTCATTACTTTTTGGACTAGAACCCAAATGCCTGATTTCAAATATAAAGCTTCTTCTGTGAGAATACAGAACTTTCGAAGTCTTTGGTTTTGCCTTTACCTGATAATAATACAAACATGCATTAGTAAAAAATACACACCAAATTAATCTCTTCTGCATTGAAATCCTCAGCCAGGAAAGCAGTCCTAGTTAAAACTTCATGGCGCTTGGTTTCATGAATCTGATCCAGTTTAGTCCCTATTACCAACAGTGGGATTTGGTTATCAGCAAACTGTTCCCGGTCATAATCCCTGTGATAAATAATAATGAAGAGGTGAATAGAACTTACCTTTCTGATGTAGATGTGTAATATTTAAATGCAACTACTCGCACTATTTTACAGATACTTCAGTGACTCTTGCTCACCCATTACCTATAAACCTACTTTTCTCCCACCTACTTGTTCATTTTTTCAATCAGTCCTCGCCATCTTTCAGGTTCCAACTATTAATTCAACTACTCAAAATTTGTCCCATCGGTCTTTATAGACTACTTGAATAAACTGAGTGCCCACCAGGTATATGAAAGTAGGTTGACTTGACTTCTCCCAAAGCTCTGTCTTCTAAGGCTAACAGCTCAGGAATTTTTCTGGGTAGATGCAGAGAGTGGATTCAAACCTCAGTGGAGAGAAAACCCAGTACCCTAGCATGGCAGTCATGCCTTTTGCCAGAGGGGAAGATGTCACGCTTCTGGGTACCTTCTGGGGTATGCATAAGCTTTACAACTACCATACTCATTTCTGTCTATGAATAGTAAAGAAAAATAGATCATTTTAGGAAAATCAGAAATAGGAATGTTGAAGGCCAGAATAAATCAACCATAGGTGATGCTACAGCCTGGGGAAAGATGGATTCAACAAATGGAAAGGGAAAGAAACAGCTGAAATGCAAAATGAATAGTAAAAGGAAAGAATTAAGTACCAAATAGTTGTTTGTCCTGACATGAGAGCTGTGGGAGACACAGAACAGGTAGTAAGAATCACTTAGGGTTAGTGGCCTTGGGTCACTGTCTTTCTATTAATGAGAGGAACATAGAGCTCAATGTTGTTCATTTAATATAAATTCTACCCACGTATGAGAAATGAAACAGATTTGGATTTCTGACATATTATAAGCTCAGTTTATAACAGTCAGCAAAATCTGGTTGCAACACCTTATGACAGGAAATCAATATTGCATAACCCAATCAATACAAACCAGGTGAGTATAATTTTTTTCCTTCCTTTGACATCACTCTTCTTTCTCTTTGAATAATCTAAATTGTGATCGTGTGTGCGCCCACGCACGAGAACTTACCAAATTTTTTGCCCTTCACAATAACCTTACAGAGCCTCAGTTACTGTTCAGCCTTGGAACAAAATTGTTTTGAATTGTTACCTCCCATTTCATAAAAATACTATCATTCTAATTACTGCATCAAAGCCAACAATAGTTTGAGTTCAAGGCCTTTGATTCTTCTTGCTAACATCAATGTTGACTTAGGAGACATGGTCCAAAACTGAAATTTGCTTTATTAGAGAATAAAGTTTTGAAAGTGCCCTCCTTTAGGACTTTTTTCCCCCCTATACTCTAACTCTGGCTTACATACAACTTTTTGTATATATTTTATCAAACATCATCTTTGATACACATATTTGTCACTTGCAGTCTTTCATAATCTCTTGCACATTAACATATATATTTATTGTATATATGTAACATAACATATATGTTGCACATAATATATGTATATTTACAATCTGTTCTCTTATTTCTCTTTTTAGCTTTCCTTTTTCTCACTTTCTTTCATTAAATCTTACATCCAATTTGAAATTTGATCTCAAAATCCTTTTTCTCTTTTTAAATCATTAGGTAAAAAACAAATGGTGAATTTTATCATGAATGGATAAGTCTGATAACACCTTAACATCACAAAGAGACAGATAACCAGGTATTGTATTATATGCTCGGTACCACTTAGGCAAAAACAAAAAACCTTGCATCTATCAGGCCACTATATTTAACGACCATTATGAAGATTAGGATTCAGAGAAACAAATGATGTTGGAACAATTGGACATTCATATACAAAAATCAACCTCAACCAAACCCTCACACATTGTAACTAACTCAAAACAGATCATAGATCTAAAAGTAAACGAAAACCTGTAAACCTTCTAGAAGAAACACAGGAGAAAACCTGCATGATCTGGGATTAGGCAAAGAGTTGTTACACATGATTCTAAAAACATAATACATAAAAGAGAAATCAGACTTCATCAAAATGAAAAACTATTGCTTTGTGAAAGATACTGTTAAGAGAATGAAAAGACAATCTACAGACTGGGAGAAAATATATGCAAACCAAACATTTTACAAAATGTTATTTTGGAGGGTACATTCCTGGGATTGCTATAGCATTTCAAACCAACTGTGAAGTAATCTGGTCTTACCCATTTGTTACCAAGACTCCAGTTGGCACCAAATCCCTGTTGAGAGCTTCCAATGACCAACGATACAAGTTTTGGGATGACTTCTTATTTGTTAAGTCATGGACTAAAATAATACCTAAAATAATCAAAGAAAATAATGTCAATATTGTAACAACTCCTCTTCATTTCACAATTGGCAAAACATTAGGTTGCTTACTGAATGCATTTTGGTACAACTAACAAACTCAGGCACAATTCTTTTAAAATTTCCTCTGTAAGTTCTTGCAAATAATTATTTAAAAATAATTAACTAAAAGCTTTTCTTTGTCAGTTATATAACTTTTAAAAAATTCTACAAGGGCTGACAGAATGTCATTAAACTTTAGAATGTCTTTTCTTTTTTTCTTCATTCAACACTTAATAAGTGCCTACTCTGCCTGGTCCTAATTACAGAACTACTTCATCAATAAAAAGAATCAAAACTACTTCAAGTATATAGGAAATTATATTCATTCAAAAAGGTATTTTTTTCCACATTATGCATCTGTCATAGACATCATATATACACATATTACTTACACTCATTAAAATATTTAATAATAAAAATTTATTAAAATGGTATTGATTTAATTTGATACAATTCCTATTCTTTAGCTGACAAGATGTTTTCTTGTAGATCACCTGAACCTAATCAACTCAAAAGTCTAATCGTTTAGTTCTTCGGATTAATGGCTAGCTATGTAAGCTTGCTCTACCTGTAAGAGATCTAGTTAATAAAGCAAAAGAAATATGCCACTAGAAGGAGGTAGGAAAAGATAGTCAAGAAGTATGAATAGTAGAAAACAGATGGACTTTTAAGAGATTGAAAAATCGCAAAATGTAATAAGGTTTAGAAATACAATTAAACAGAATCAGTTAAGATCCTAGACAGAAAGGTAAAGCAGGTTATTACAATATGATATAGACAAAAAAGGAAAAGCTTTAATGCCTACTGAAATTTAGGGTACCATCTTGTGATCAAGAGACGATAGGTTTTTAAACCCCCAACCCTTGCCTGTATTACCCAGATTCTACTGTGAAGAGAGAATGTGAAACTGATGATTCTTCCATCTTCAAGATGTAAGATATGTAAATTTGAAAAAGAAGGGCATAAGAGTTAGAATTATTTGGCTCCTCTAGTTTTTACAGACATTGTGCAGCTAAGGTGCTTGTGCAAATTATAGTTGACTAGTTCCAGTTAGCTCAGATAAATCTGTATCTCTCCTGGGATCTGGAAAAAATAGAGATCTGACACTTGCCCCTGTGTCCAACTGCATTCACTCTACCTTCCTCAATGAGGGGCTCTATTAGGCATTAAGGAAACATGAACAAGGATAGATTTTAAAAAAGGAATAAAAAGCTACTATTAAAGAATATAGCTAACATTTATTCATTATTTATGTGGTAAATATTGTGCTTTACGTGTGGCATCTAATTTGATTTTCAGAACAGTCCTATGAGGTAAGAATTATTATCTTCATTTTACACATGTGGAAACTGAGGCTCAGAGAGGTTGAGTAACTTACCCTAGGTCACGTGGTAAGTGGGGTAGCCAGAATTTGAAATCAAGTAATCTGACAGTAAAAGACTGGAGGAAGGCAGAATAAAGTCACTTCAGGGCAAAGGAGTGGAAGATATTTTCTCCTCTCCTTATTTCCTAGGTATAAATACCACAAAACTATGGGTGGGTTTGGTTGGGAGAGTGAAAAGATTACAAAGGCCTAAATGAGCTATTAGATGGACAGGGAGGAGTTTATTTTTTGAGGATCTCTATTTAAGGCTTATGACCTTTTAAGGGCATTGAGCACCTTTTTCCTTATCTTCCTTCTTTCATTTGTGCTGAGAGTTCCTGCTTTGTAGATTATGAGCTAGAAGGGACGGGACACAGTGAGGCCCAAAGGAAAGAAGTCAGGGTGATAGCTGATCAGAATATGTTCTAAATCTTTAAAAACAGAGAGGTGGAGACACTTTACAGGTTTCCTTTGGGGATTACCAGCCTCATTCATCACAGTGGGAAGAGGTAGGGCATTGAGGGAAGAGAGTTATTGCTAAGAATAGACTGTATTTGAATGGAGTGATCCTTATATGCTCTGTTTCTTAGAAAACTAAGGATGGTAGATGGAGTAAAGAACCTTGAATGCTTCTACCAAGAGAAATGTTCCAGAGGTAGGCTCGAAGAACACAGAAACTGATTTTTCTTTCTTTTTCATTGAAGTATAGTTGATTTACAATATTGTGTTAGTTTCAGGTGTACAGCAAAGTGATTCAGATATATATATATATATTTTTTTTCAGATTCTTTTCCATTATAGGTTATTACAAGATATTGAATATAGTTCCCTGTGCTATACAGTAGGACATTATTGTTTATCTATCTTATATATAGTAGTATGTATCTGCTAATCCCAAACTCCTAATTTATCCCTCCCTCCCTTTCCCCTTTGGTAACCATAATTTTGTTTTCTATGTCTGTGAGTCCCTATTAAGATTGTTCTTAATAGGGATTTTTTTTTAAGAAACAGGAATATCTCTCAGTCTTACCTGTAAAACTAACATAGGATATATGAAATTACTTCAATAATATTTAAGGAAGACACAAATCACTAATGGAGAGTAGGTATAGAAAAGATAACCAAATAAATACAGATTTAGATGGATTTCTTCAGTACTTACTAAGCTTACAACTCAGAATTCCATAAAGTTTCTAGGATTTGAATGGTCTTTAACTTTATTATTTATTTATAATTTTTATCCTAACTCTCAAAAAGATCTAAACAGGAAAAGTGTTATTTATCCAAATTTTTCTTTGCCAAATCGGATTGATATCAACTTTGACAAGTCATTTGACCGATATAATCCAAGTTTATCACTTGATCCGAGATCTAAACCAGGCTTCATTTCTTTCTCTCCTGCTCTTTAGCAAGTCACTTAATACAATACCAGTCTTATCTTACTGTTTTCTCATTTATATACATTCTATTAATATATGCCATTATCATGTACTTTATCATGTATCATTATAATGTCATATATTAATGTCACCATCTTAAATTGTGTTTTGTTTCATTTATGAATATTTTGTTTCTTCAATTAGATTGTGACACTTTCAGATAGAATTCCAAGCTAAATGCGACATACGTCTGAACTAACATGACTCATCCTGTATTCTACAGTACGTATCCAATGGCAAGAGCCTTCTCTACTTTTTGAAGTATCTACAACATCTTATGATATGGGATAAGACATTGAAAGAGGAATATAAGTAATGAAGATGGTACTGAATAATTACAATGCTTACTTAATATAGAATGAGATCTAAGCATAGTATAAATGAAGGCCAATTAATAGCTAAGCATCTACCAGAAAGGAAGGGGTAAGATACCAAATCTTTTGGTACATCAATCAAAGAGAAGTTGAAATTATATTTCACAGTAAAAAAAAAAAGGTAAAAAATGAATTAAAGAAAAGAGAAGATAAAAAATTCTATAGGTAAATCACAGGTGTCAGTAGTTTAGTTCCTGGACACAGAGTAGGCACTCTATGAACTGCAATTATGTCCTATTAAACACCTCTACCTGGAAGTCTGCTCCAGGTGTTTGTATATCTATAACTGTATGAAATTTCTGCACCCCTAAAAACATGCTTAGGCAGCTTTTATAATTACACAGGACTCTCTCTAAGGAGCAGATGAAAAAAAATCTCAGTATCTCTGTGACATCTGGCTTAGACCGTGGGACTCCTAATGGTATATACTCAGTTGACTGAAGAAACAGCACTCCCAGAGGACAGTGTTTTGGAAGGTTCCATGTTTTATGTCGAGCACCCAAACTATCTCTCAATATTTAGTTTATGACAATAATATAAATAGAAACACTTAGACAAAGCAAATATCTAATGTTTTGAAATATACAGTTAGAATCTTAAAAACACGAATTGGAATGTGATATGCAGATTTAAATTAAGAGTTGGGAGTATCTTGGATCTTCCTTAAATTGAGTCCAGCATTCCTCCATCAGACGATCTGAGACCATTAATATATGGTAAAAATAAAAAATGTTTTACCATTTACAGAGTTGTAGAATACTGCTCTTGTGCTTTTCACACTGCTGGCACTGCCCACAGAGCCTCCAACATCCCAAAATTCTATATAGTAGGTCTTCTCTTCTGGGGTTCCTTCTTTGTAGTCATGAACCTAACAAATCAATCCATCAAAATAATTATTATAGCCACTAAGAAAACTCATAAACACCCTTATTCCAGTTTAAAGCACTGAATATTCCATATCAGCAGCTTACCCTCTGACTCTCTAATCACCACCTCCTATCTTTGCAGCTTCCTCTCTCTAACACTCCAACTCTAATAATAATCTTTGACCCCAAAGGTCCCTATAGTTCATGGATCCTAACACCTTCCAAAGTACCCCCTTCCACTTCCAAACCTTCACTTCCTTCCTAACTAAGCATAAATTCTGCTATTCATCATTTTAATCTCTCTTTTACCCCTCCCTCACATAGTATTCATTAGACAAAACTCCAGCCCTGATTATATCCACCTTTTCCTGTATTCCATGTCTGCAACCCAGCTAGCGAGTGTAATGTTCAGAAAAATATACATTCAAGCTAACTGGATTCATTTTAAATTCAAGTCTACCTTTGGAGCTCTCCTTCAATCAGTTCCATAGTCTATTTCCTCTTTTCCTCCCCTAGGTAACTATTTCACACTTACTCCTCTTTTTCAAACTTCCAATCTCTCTTCCTTGTCCTCAAGCACAGCTAATAATCTTGCTTCCAGAGACAGAAGCAATCAGAAGAGAACTCTACAACCTGCTCTTCCCTTATCTATCCACTGCCTGCATCTGTACCCATATAATCTGCTTTCCTTGCAGCTATTATAGATAAACTGTCTGTGTCCCTAAGGTCAAATCCCCTTCTTATGCATAAAATCCCATCCCTACTTTCTTATCAAAGAGGTAGCTCTATCAATTCTCCCTTTCATCATCAAATTTTCCCTCTCTGTTGGATAATTCCCACCAGCGAACAACCATGCCATAATTTTTCCCATCTTAAAATAACCTTCTCTTGACCTCATGTCTTCCCCTAGCTGCCATACCACTTCTCTATTCCTTTTTACAGCAAAATCCCTCCAAAGTGTTGTCTCTTCTCAACTGTCTCTAATTCTTTTCCTTACATTCTCTTTTGAACTCATTCCTGTCACACCTTTTGTCCCAGTCACCCCACTGAAATATTCCTTATCAAGGTCATTAATGGCTTCCACACTGCTAAATCCAACGATCAATGAACAGTTTCCATCTTACTTTACCATCTGATAAAACTAATCACTCCTCTTTCAATACTATCTTCACTTAACTTACAGGATATCATACTGTTCTGCTTTTCTTCCCACCTCACTGGCTAAGCCTTTTTAGTCTCCATTTGGGTTGTCCTCATCTCTCTACCCTCTTAATTGTTAGAGTGTTCCAAGGTTTAGTTCTGGGATATCTAGCAACACTTGCTCTTTTGACAATTTCATCTACTCTTATGATTTAAAATGTCATAAATACGTTGATGAATTCCAAATTTATATCCATCCTGGACCAGTCCCTTGAACCTCAGACTACCATATCACCTAACTACAATTTGGATGTCTAACAGGCACCTCAAATTTAACATATTTAAAAATAATATCCCAATCTTCCTCCCAAACCCATTCTTCTCCCAGTTTTCTCTGATTCAGTAAAAGGCAATTCTAGCCTTCTAGTTAGTTGAAGGGCCAAAAACTTAAGCGTTAACTTAACTCTTAACTTAAAACTTAACTCCCCTCATACTGCATATCTGATTTGTCAGCAAATTCTGTTGCTTTTGCCTTAAAAAAAAATCCAAAACCCGTTCATTTCTCACCACCTCAACTATTACCACCCTCAAAGCCTCTATCTCTTTGCCTGAATTAATGTAATCATCCCCTAACTGATTTCCCCACTAGAGCCTCACCGACTCACTTTCCCACCACCCTCCATTTGTTCTCCATATAGTAGCTAGAGTGATCATTTTAAAATGAAAGTTAGATCATATCCCCCTTCAATTCAAAACTCTCCAATGACTTTCTTACTCAGAGTAAACTCCAAAATCTCTCTCTTTCTCATGGTCTAGACTCTATAAGAATATACTGCTTATATTTCAGAAACGAAATCTGATATATGGCAACCTTATCTATTAGAATATAGACAAGAGCCAGATTATAATACGGTGGTTCAGGGGTGTACATCAGAATCTTTCAAGTTTTTTTTTTAGAAATATACATGCCAACAAAAGCAAAAAGTAAACAAGTGGGACTACATCAAATAAAACAGCTTCTACACAGCAAAGGAAACCAGCAACAACGTGAAAAGGCATCCTATGGAATGGGATAAAATATTTGCAAATCATACATCTGATAAAGGGTTAATATCCAAAATATATAAAGAAATAATACAATTCAATAGCAAAAAACCCAATTTAAAAAATGAGCAGAGGAACTGAATAGACATTTTTTCAAAGAAGACAAATGGTCAACAAATACCTGAAACGGTGCTCAATATCACTAATCAGAAGGGAAATGCATATCAAAAGTGTGAGATAGCACCTCACACCTCTTAATATGGCTGTTATCAAAAAGACAAGAGATAACAAGTGTTGGTAAGCATGTGGAGAAAAGGGAACCCTTGTACACTATTGGTGGGAATGTAAATTGGTTCAGCCACCATGGAAACAGAATGAAGGTTCCTCAAAAAGTTAAAAATAGAACTACCATACGATCCAGCAATCCCACTCCTGGGTATATATCCAAAGGAAATGAAAACAGGATACTGAAGAGATATCTGCACTCCCATGTTCTGTGCACAACAGCCAAGATATGAAAACAATTCAAGTGTCTGTCAATGGATGAAGGAATAGAGAAGATGTGATATACAGCCATGAGAATGGAATATTATCCCATTATTCAGCCATGGGGTTGGGGGGGGGGGGAAAGGAAATCCTGCCATTTGCGACAACGTGATTGGATCTTGAGGGAATTATGCTAAGTGAAACAAGCCACTCAGAGAAAAAAAAAAAAAAACAACTGCATGCTATCACCTATATGTAGAATCAAAATAAAAAGTTAAACTCATAGAAACAGAAAATAGAAAAGTGGTTGCCAGGGGTTGCAGGGGTGGGGGAAATAGGGAGAAATTGGTATAAAGGTACAAATTTTCAGCTCTAAAATGAATAAGGTCTGAGGACCTAATGTATAATATGGTGACTGCAGTTGATAACACTCTATTGTATAACTGAAACATGCTAAGAGAGTAGAACTTAAATGTTCTCACCAAATAAATAATAAATAAACATGTGAGGTGATGGATGTGCTAATTAACTGGATGGGAGGAATCCTTTCACAATGTGTAAGAATATAGTAAATCATCACAATATACACTTTAAATATCTTACAACTTATTTGTCAATTATATCTCAATAAAGCAGAAAAAAAAAGTCCTTAAAAAAAAAGAAATATACATGTCAGACTTAACTGAATCAGTAACTTTGGGGTCCAGTCCTTGGCATGCATAATTTGAACAATTCTCCAAATGATTTTGCTGTAACCTCTAGTTAAGAATTACTGATTTTATACAATGGAACTCTTTTGGTATCAGGAGGCCTAGACTATATTCATTGATTGCTACTAATTATCCCTGATATCTTTGAGTCTCAGTTTCTTTGCTTATAAAACGAAGAAGTTATGTTCTGTATATCAAATGGCTCTGAAATAACAGAAAGCAAGATAGCTGAATAGTTAAAATAAATGTCATAAAATGCATATATCAATATATATTTAACAGAATGCTTCATACTTTTTCTTATTCACAATTTTTTTTTGGTCCAAATCCTTTTGTCCAAGGAAAACTTTAAGTAAATAAGATATTCTACAGATAGCCACATTGACATTAAGAGAAGACAATTAGCAGACTGGCAACAAAGAGGATAGGACACAAAAATGACAACAGCAAAATCACAGCAGTTGGGGACCATTGTGGATAACAAAGTAATCTTGTATACTGTGATAAAAGGTATCACTATTTTGCTATATGGCATAAATAACTAATAATATGTAAAAATGTTAAGTCATCAATAAAAAGGTTAAACTACATGAATTCTGTTTATGAAAGCAAGGAAATTTATAATTTATATTATCAAGATTTCTAAGCAAAACAACTGAAACGAACAATACAAGGTATTATAAGGAGTCAGTTACCTGGTATCAAAAAGCTCAACCACTTTAGTGAAGCTTTGTTGATCCTGCCACCCTCCCTGGCTCCAAAACCAATCAGGGCCAGTTAGGTACTCTTTTTATTTGCTCCCATAACATCCTGCACAGTTCTATCATTTCACTAACCACACTGTCTTATTTATCTGCCGATATCTCTTCTATTAGACTCTGAGCTTAAGAGCATGGACCATATTATTCATCTTGGTAGGCCTACAACATAGCATAATACCTGGCACATATTAGATGCTTTGATATGTTTAGTTAAATCAAGGAATAAATTCAGGATATATCATCCTCTAAGGTTTTTTTATACTCAGTTTATTATTTTACTGAATTCCAGTGCTTCTCAAGTACAGTTCTAAGAACAAACTAAATCAGAACCAATAGGAAGGCTTATTTTAAAAAATACAGATTCTTGGACAACTCTTGAAGCTTCTGGGGTGGGGCTCAAGAATCTGTATTTTAAAGAAAGCTCTCTAGGTGATTCTCATACATAATTAAGCTGGGCAACCATTTAAGTACATCATTTTTTTCTCTAAAGTTATCTCAAATGTCTAATGTTTACAGACTGTAAACAGACTGTAACTCCTTCCAGAATAGCCACTATGTACTACAACTTCCAGGTAGCATGTCCTCTTAGCCTTGCAATGTACCAAGTCTATTAGCCAGCTCCCTTCTGGCTACACACACTTCCAAGCCAGATTCACCCACTCATCTGTACTCTTCACCACAAAATACCTTCCTTAATTAAATCTTTTCATGTTTCCTTCCAGAATTAGAAGAGAAGGTACCCTTCTTTCTTTCCAAACTGGTGAATTAAGCTAAGTGTTACTTAATTCAAATGTAATGAATCCTAAGAACTTTAAACCGTGGCTTGTAGCTCATAGCTATGACATAATATCTTTTATATGGGTGAGTGATCTCCAAGGGAAAGCTTGACATTTTAACAAGTATTGCTCTTGACACAATAAGTGGTATGTTGGTGCTATACTAAGAGCCCAACATGATGGGGGGTAATGCCAAACTATAAGAAATGTGTTTTATATTTAAATCAGGTCATCAAGGAACGAATATTTAAAGTCATTACAGACTTTACAGCTATATAAAGAAGGATTTTTCTCAACAGGTAGCAACAGTACGTGCTGATCATCAAATGGGAAAAGGAACCATACTGTAACTTTGGTACTTCTCATTTACTCACGTCTTAACTTTTTATTGGAAATCAAATCACGACTAAGTATAAAAGGTTTTGTCTCATTTGAAGAGTTTATTCATTGTTTGTAATTTTTAAAAAGGAGAAACAAATTTAGTAAAGAAAATGATACACATCAGGAAAGAGCAGTGGATGTTGTAGATATTCTCTAGTAAGTTTGGTTTAGTATGTGTGCCTGTAGAGCTATTATTAAAGAGTCAGGAAGGTAGGCGGTCTTAGGAGAGAGTTGGGAGAAAAGACAGAAGGACAGAAAAAAGTCAACAATGAGAGTGTACCAGGGGAGTAGGAATTGAATTTGTCTCATTCATTGCTGTACTTCTAATTCTTTGCGGTGTCTGATACCCAGGAGGTATGCAATATATATAATGAATGAACAAATGAATGAATGAATAATATCATAAAGGTGTCTGCTAATTGCCTCTTCCTTACCAGTAATCTTGTTTTGCCTTCAGCCAAGTTCATTTCCTCTATTTAAAAAAAAAAACCCTTGGACTTCCCTGGTGGTGCAGTGGTTAAGAATCCGCCTGCCAGTGCAGGGACCACGGGTTCAATCCCTGGTCCGGGAAGATCCCACATGCCCCACATGCCACAGAGCAACTAAGTCCGTGCGCCACAACTACTGAGCCTGCACTCTACAGCCCACGAGCCACAACTACTGAGCCCGCGTGCCACAACTACTGAAGCCTGCGCGCCTAGAGCCTGTTCTCCACAACAACAGAAGCCACCACAACGAGAAGCACACACACTGCAATGTAGAGTAGCCCCCACTCGCCACAACTAGATAAAACCCTCGCGTGGCAATCCAACGCAGCCAAAAATAAATAAAAATAATTTATAAAAAAAATAAAAATAAAAAAATTAATTAAAAAAACCCTTCACTTTCCCCTTCTATTCTGTACCCATCTGCTCCTTTATTTAACCTCTAAACCACTGATTTAAACCTGTTTCTATTTCCTCTCTGCCTACTCACATCATTTGGTTTCTGCCACTAACATTCCATTGCATTTTCAAAGGTCAGCACTACCTTCATCGTCACCAAATCCAATTTTTTTTCTCTTAGTCTTTATATCTCTATATTATTTCATATTAAAAATAAATCATCACCAAATCCAATTTTTTTCTCTTAGTCCTTATATCTCTATATTATTTCATATTAAAAATAAATCCCTCCTTCATGAAATTCTCATCTCTTTTTTGCTCTTGCGGTATTTCATCACCTTGGCTATCCCTCCTATCTCTTTGATCAATCTTTCTCTGACGCCTTTTTCATCATCAACTCTCTAAATATACCACAAGGTTCTTCCTCAGCTCTTCTCTTTCTAAATTTTCCTTTCTGAAAACCTCATCAGCTCTCATGGTTCAGGATTATCCCTATACAGATAATTCCAACTCAGAATTCTCTCTTGAGCTTCAACACGTCAAATGCTTTCTTGACATTGGATAGCTCACAGATCCCTCCCTTCATCATGTCCAGAGCTAAATCTATCATTTCCTTCTCTTTCACCTGTAATATATATCCCCCTTCTTAAGGAATAGTACATTTGTCCGTTGCCCAGGCTACCCATTCAATCATTAACACTCAGTATAATTTTCTATTCTTCACAAGCACCTCACTTTCTCGCTTGAACACTTATATTCTATATCAGCGCTATCCCACAGAACTTTCTGTGATGATGGAAATGTCAAATATAGTAACCACCAGCAACATGTGACTATTGGGCACTCGAAATGTGGTTAGTTCAACTAAGCAACTAAATTTTTAATTTTAGTTCATTTAAATTAAATTTAAATCTCCATATGAGTCTAGTCATTACTGTATTTAACAGCATTAGAATACCTTTTTCTTAATACCATTCTGGAACAAAAGGTAGTACAGAGTAGTGATCAAAAGCACAGGCTTTTGAACCAGACTGTCTGGGTTGGAATTCCACCTCCATCACTTACTAGCATTGTGACCGTGGACAAGTCAGTTAATACTTCTGTGCCTCAACTACTTCATGTGTCAGATAGGGAAGCTAATAGTACCTACCTCAAACGGTTATGGGCATTAAGGCTTGTGGATTAGTATGTAAAATAGGTGCCTAGCCAAAGTAAGCACTAAAAAATGTTAGCCATCATTTATTATTACCATTATTCTAAAGATCATTTATATAAAGAACTTGTCCCACCTACCAGTTCCCACCTCATATTTTTAGTGGTAAGAAGACTGCCCTTAAAAAAATCTTTTTTCTCCCCAGTACTTGTATATTGTTATGCTGCCCAAGAGGAATTCAATAGATATTGATTGTGTGCAATGTGTAAATTAGAGTTAAAAATCCCATTAAAGTGAACTAGAAATGACAAATCAATTTCCTTATTTATAATTTGTGAAAAGATTAAATTCTGTAAGTTTTGTTTTCATAATTAAGCGTAGCCATGCATTTATATTGGTCCCATTAGACTTGGGGCAACAAAATTAGAACACAGCAATGAATGAAGAATACCACAAAATAAAACTTTTCTCCCTTTTCCCTTCAGTTCAGTTATGAACACCTCTGCACTGCATACTAAATCCAAAATGTTAATAATTACTGAGTACATACTTTAAGCTTATTAGCTTCACCCAGTACTTGAAATTAAACAACTACATTATCACCTTTACCATCTCTATTTTTAGTTGGCTCTTAACAGATGTGAAATGAGCTAAACAGGGCAAATGTTTTTAAGAGTTCTGAAGAGTGCGTATTTATGGATCTATACTGATTTTGGAGATCCCCTGTCAGGTTTCAGTAACACAGAAGCTGTAATTGCAATATAAAAGCTGCTACAGAAGAAAGTGTTCTTTCAAGTTATTTAGGTAAAGGCTTTATCAGATTTAATCATCCTTGCTAGAGGGAAGAACTGTTCACTTTATTACAACAATAGTCAAAATAATTTACATGTCTATCAGAACTTTCCTTAAGATTATCATTTAAAAATGCCTTTTACTTATGTTGTCACTCAAGAAATGCATTTTTCTCAAAGAAGACAAATCAACCAGCCCAATTCAATGAAAAGTAATAAAAGCAAGATCACTTTCAGCCCCACATGCCCAACTCTTCCACGGTAATGCAATTCAGGCCAGTCTGGCTTTAAAGAAGTCAGTAACACACTCATTCCAGTAAAATCCATCACATTACTACATGACACTTGTCTTCGACTACTGTAGCCTTTATTCCAGTCTCCCTTTGGGCAGTTTTACGTCCTCCCCACTGTTCCCTGGAACTATGGAGGGAGTTCAAAAGTCGGCAGTCTTTCATAAGCTAACTCAAGGGAACTTCAATTTCACTTTCTCCAAAAGCAGGGGTTTCCAAAGGAAATCGCTACTGTTACTTCTAAAACTTGGTCAGGGTCTTGGAAACTAACTAAACTCATACTGATCTGCTCTCTGGGACATACGTAGAAGCACTCCTTACAGATACACCCCGAGTCTCCACCTTCATATACAGGAGGCTGCTAAGACAAAGTTTCTTTTGGAAATTTTGCTACCAGCTACACTCAAGACCTGTTATCCTCAGTTACCACATACTTTAGGTCCTTAATTGGTTTCTCATATTCTGATTCTCAAACTGCTTTCTGCTTCCTCTA
Organism: Balaenoptera musculus; assembly: GCF_009873245.2. NCBI lineage: Eukaryota > Metazoa > Chordata > Mammalia > Artiodactyla > Balaenopteridae > Balaenoptera > Balaenoptera musculus. Next base: position 78,341,976 of record NC_045788.1, on the reverse strand, counting down.
CCCATTATTCAATCCCAATTGTTTCCTTCTTCCAAATCTTTCCACTTCTCTCCTAGAAACTTATTGCATGATTATATAAAATTCCATTGTATTCTTATCCTCAACCTCATTGTATTAACTGATGCCAGCCTCTACCCTGAAGACAAAACTTCTCCTGCTGCCCTCTCAGATGCATGCTGTTCACTCTTCCACATTCGAATTACCCTGGAGTTGAAAAATAGGAAATACCTTGCGTGAGGCTTTGGACCATCTAGCTATTCTCCCTTCCCTCCCTCTTCCCTTACTGTTAATACGTTTTACTCCCTGTCAGCATCTGATTCATAGTCTTGCCTCTCTAAGTCCTGTCATTAACCACTTCCATATCCACTTGGAAAACTGATTCCACATCCTACCCAGTGTTCCTCAAAACACTGTTCACCTGCACCAGAATCGTCTCAGGTGCTTCTTAAAATGCAGATTCCTGGGCTTCATGTATAACTCTCAATCAGAATATCTGGGGGGCCTTTGTTATAAAGCAGAAACTAACATACCACTGTAAAGCAATTATACTCCAATAAAGATGTTAAAAAAAAAAATCTGGGGGCAAGGTCCAAGAACCAAATTAAAAAACTAAGACGTCAGACTGGTTATCAAAGCAAAATTTAACTATATCTTATTTACAAGAAATACACTGTAAATACAAGTGTACAGGAAACATAAAAGTTAAGAGATGGAAGTAAGATACACCACAAAACATTAACTAAAAATAAGTTGGTTTATACAATATAATACTATTAACTATATCACCATGTTGTACATTATATCCCCAGAACTTATTTATCTTATAACTGGAAGTTTGTACCTTTGACCACGTTCACCCATATTACCCCTCTCCCCCTTCCACCCCGACTTCTGGCAACCACCAATTTCTTCTCTGTTCCCGTGAGTTTGGTTATTTCAGATTCCACATCTAAGTGTGCTAATACAGTAATTGTCTTTCTCTCTCTGACTTATTTCACTTAGCATAATGCCCTCAAGGTCCATCCATGTTGTTTCAGATGGCAGAATTTCCTTCTTTTTTATGGCTGAATAATATTCCACTGTATATATAACACATTTTCTTTATCCATTCATTCATTAATGAACATAATCTTAAAAATTCTCATGACAAGAAAAAAAATTGTAACTATGTGAGGTTATGCATATTACCTAAACTTATTGTGGTAATCATTTCTCAGTATATACATATATCAAATCATTTTATTGTACACCTTAAACTAATACAAAGTTATATGCCAATTATATCTCGATAAAACTGGGAAAAAAAGTGGATTTAGCTGTTTTATTACCAGACAAAATAGACTTCAAAGTACAATGTATTACTGGATATAGAGAGGATATATCATGATGATAAAATGTTAAATCCTTCTGGAAGTTTAAACAATCTTAAATTAGAACACACCTAGTAAAACAACCTCAAAATATATAAACAAAAATGGGCAGAATTAAAATGAGAAATAGACAAATCCACACTTATAGTTGGAGATTATAATACTCATTCCTTAGCAACTGATGAAACAAGCAACAAAGAAAAGCAGTCGAGATAGAGAAGATCTGAACAAAAAGACTAACAAACTTGACCTAATTGATATATTTAGAACAATGCACTCAACAGTTACAAAATATGCATTCTTTTCAAGTGCACATGAAATATTTACCAAAACTGGCATTAAGCAAATCTCATCAAATTTCAAAGAATGAAATCATACAGCACATGTTCTACGCACAATGAAAGTAAGCTAGAAATCAATAATTAAAAGATAATAAACATTCTCAAAGTTTGGAAATTAAGTGGCACATTTCTAAACCACCCATGAGTCAAAGAAGAAATCATAATGGAAATTAGACAGTATTTTGAACTGAATGCTAATGAACAAAATTTCAGAGATGCAGCTAAAGCTGTGCCTAGACAGAAATTTAGAGCCTTAGAGCTTTCTAAAGGGAAGCCTGAAAAAAACCAATGAGACAACTACCCAGTGCCAGAAGTTAGGAAAAAAAAACCAGCTAATTAAACCCAAAGAAAGTATAGACATAATAGAGAAAAAAACAGAAATTAATAAAATAGAAAACAGACACATAATAGATAAAATCAACAAAGCCCCAAACTGGTCCTAGATAGACCTCTAGTAAGACTAACCAAGAAAATAAGAGAAAAGCCACAAATTACCCATATCAGAAATGAAAAAAGGAATACTATTGCAGATCCTACAGATATTGAAAGACAATAGAGGATATAAAAACAAATTTTTTGACAATTTACATGAAACAAATTGTATCAAAAACATAAGTTATCAAAATTGATATAGAAGAAATAGTCATTTTCATATTTTCTTTAATGTTATTTAAAAACTCCCACAAAGAAAACTTAGGTCCAGAGGTTTTTAACTGTGAATTCTTCCAAATACCTAAGGAAGAAATAAAACCAATCTTACATAAACTCTTCCGGAGAATAGATACAGAGGTAAAACTTCCCAACTCATTTTACGAGGCTAGCAAAATCCTGATACTAAAACCCCACAAGGAGATTATAAGAAAGGAAAATGATAGGCCAATATTCCTCATGAATTTAGATGCAAATATTTGAAAAAAGAAGTATTAGTAAATTGAATCTAGTAATATATGAAAAGAATACATCAAGACCAAGTTGGATTTACTCCAAGAATGCAAAGTTGGTTTAACATTTAAAAATCAATCAAAATAATTTACCATAGTTACAAAATAAAGCAGAGAAATTATGATTATCATGCAAAAGCACCTGATAAAATCCAATACCAGTTCGTGGTTCAAACTCTCATCGAAACAGAAAGAGAAGGTAACTTTAATCTGATAAAGCATATCTACAAAAAGTCCTATAGCAAAAACCATATTTAATGGTATTACATTAAAAATTTCAAAAAAAAAAAAATTTCCTGAGATTGGGAATGAGACAAGGATGCCTGTTAGCACCACTTCTATTTAACACTGTACTGGGGATTTAGCCAATTCAATAAGAAAAGGGGAAAAAAACCCAAATAAGACAAAAGGTAAATTACATGAGCAGACTGGGCTCTGGGTAGATAAGAGGGGCAGGTGGGCGGGGCAGGAAAATGAATTTAAGTTCAATTTCATCTTCAAATTGTAAAGCACTAGACCTTAACCTCACACCTTTTAAGCTTCTCTGATCCTCCCTACAAACCTGTAGGCTAGATAAAGCAGGTATTATTTACCTCTAATTTGCAAATGACATACTAAGGCTCAGAGAACTAAACTGATTAGTCTAAGTCTCTCTTTAAAAAGCAAAAGCAATAGGGGACTGACCCAGGAAGTGGGAGTTCAAATCTAAGTTTCTTTTCAATATGTTACGCTTTCTCACAGAAAGGGAGCTAGAAAAGCCCAAAGGGAAATTTTGTCCAGAGCTTATTATTGGGTCTCCCAAACTTAAATAAAGTTGCCACTGAATTCATTATCTAGAATTTCTTTTTCTTCCATAGCTAAGAATTCGGGAACAGAGTAGGCTGAAATGATATAGACAGGTCCCCTCTGACTTCAAACTCATAGAAATGCCATAAAAATATTTTTTTTAAATAAAAAGGACACGCTTGAGAAAAAAAAAAAAAAAGGAAATTCCCCAGATGCTAGAAATGAAGGAAAAACTTAGAGTATGAAGTGGGAGCTGACCCAGATTCAGATATAGCTTCAGGGGTTGGTCCCCAAAGTTTTAGTGCCCAGCCAAGAATAGGAATCTGTTTTCCAGCTTTTAAAGCAAGAGTATACGTGGGTGAGTGACAAAGAACAGATTCCCTTCTTGAAATGTGGACCCTTGATGAGCAGCCCAGTCAGTGAAAGAGAGTAGGAAAAACTCTGTCCACTGGCTCAGGAAAGCAGGAAAAACTTTCTGTCAGGGACCTTGTAGAAAGTAGATGAAAGATCCACAAAAAATGGAAACCACAATCAGATGCTGGGGGAAATTTACATTATCAAGATTGCATGGAAATTCCAAGCTGAGAAATTACAAGGATCACTAAAATCTCTAGGGCTCTGGCAGCAACAGAAATGAAAGGCACTGTACTCTCACAACACAGCATACAAGACTTCAAAAGGAAAGAGGAGAAAAAAAATCCTGTTGAAGATGTGGTCATCTTCAAGAATTACAAACCATACAAGAGGTACATTTCCATGAGGTAGAGTCTGCATATATAGCAAGTAGGAGATCTGTCACCCACCCAGAAAAAAAATAGAATGAGCCAAAAGAAACCATAAAATATTATGGTGAATATGATTAAAATGAAAAGTAATATATAATGAAAGATCAGAATATTTTGAAAAATTTTGACATTTGAAAAAGAACCGAAAGGAACATCTGGAAATTAAAAGTTACAGTTACTGAAATAAAAAACTGAGTGGATTTATTAAAAAACAGATTAGACATAGTTGAAGAGATTCTTAGTTAACTGGAAGGCAGATATGAGTACATCATCCAGAATGCACCACGGAGAAACAAACAAAAGAAAGCATGAAAGTGCAATTAAAAGATGTGGAGGACAAAAATCCAATAGAAGTTCAAAAGAAGAAGATAGAAGGAACGAGGTAAGGCAAACAGATAATGGCTAAAAATTTTGAAAAATGAAGATATATACGAGGCGTACAACTTCTGACTAGGATGAATAAAAACTAATCCACCCCTAGATGTAGGTTAGCAAAACTACAGAACATCAAAGATTATAAAAAAAAATTTTTTTTTCTAAAGCAACTAGAGAGAAGAAATTACCTTAAAAAGGAATAACACTTAGGCTGACAGAGGATTTCTAATCAGTGGCAATATACATCGCAGACTGTGGAACAACAGGTTCAAGGAACTGAAGGAAGATAACTGTCAATCTAGCTAACTGCTATTCCCTCCTTATTTATTTAACTCAATGGAGAGAGGTATGCCAGTACAAGAGAGGCCTGGACAGGAATAGCTGGAATTAGCAAGACCAAAATATCTGGGAAGATAGTTAATTCAGCGGAAACTGCACTTGGGTTTCCTAAATGTGAGGTGGAACAGAAGACCTAGACATAAGGCTCCAGAAGCTTTTGCCTTTACACTATATTTCTAGCCAAAAGTTGGCTGTCTTAGTGGGAAAGGCTCGAGCAGAATGATTTATGGAGCATGTTAAGCGAACTCTAGATATACAGCATAGTAATTAAAAGTGAAGTCTCTGGAATCAGACTAATTAGGATCAAATCTTGACTCTGCTTCTTACGAACTGAATGAATTTGATCAAATTACTTTACTTCTCTATGCCTTAATTTCTGTAGCTATATCTTACAGCTTAAAAAAAGACTAAATAAGCAAAGACATGTAAAACATTGGGCATAGTATCTAGCACAAAGTAGGTGCTTAATAAAACCCAGCTATTATTATTACTTAGTCTTGACTACAGGGCTGTAATTGGATCATGAGTTTGAAGGAGTTATCTTTAATATGACACTGAAAAACTAAAATATAAGAAACACATACCCTGACATCTACTGAGCAGCCCACAGTCCATGATGGATTTCCCAGCACTTGATTTTGGCACAGGAGATGAACTAGGGAGGATTTCCCAACACCTGTAAAAGATACAAGAACTCTAGTCATTTAAAAGACATGCTGAAATATATTACGGCAAAAGTAAGACTGAGAATGAGCAGTAATAATGATATGTAAAGCATGGTTGATTAAAGGGTGTTCGTACCATACCAACGATTTAATAACCTTCATTGATAAAGAGAAGATGGTCAAGGACACTGGTTCTCTCAAATTTAGCATCAGAATCCTCTGGAGGATTTGTTAAAACACAGAATGCTGGGTCCTGTCCCCAGAGTTTCCAGTTTGACAGGTCTGTCATGGAACCCAAAGATTTTGCACTTCTAACATATTCCCAGGTGATGCTGATGCTACGGATCCAGGGAACTCACTTTGAGAACTACTGGTCCAGGGCAATTTCAAATAAACTAATCCCTTTCCTTTGGAATGATTTCATCTATTCAGCCTATTTTAGAATTGTAGAATCTTAACATATCTTAGAGGTAATCTCCTCTATCCTGACCACCAATGCAGAGGTCGCTTCCACAGACCCTGTTAGACGGTCTTTCAGATTATGCTTGAACACTATCAGTGACAGGGATTCACCATTTCACAATTCCATATTTAGATATTCCAGTTCTCCCATACAGTGATTTTTAGAAAGCAGTCAACCACTTGGCCCAGACTTATCTTTTGGAAAAGGAGAACAACTCTTCTTCTTCTTCTACATCATGGCCCTTTAACTTCATAGACAGCACTTTTCTTTTTATTGAAGTATAGTTGACATACAATATTATGTTAGTTTCAGGTGTACAACCCTTAAATACATTACAAAATGATCACCACAATAAGTCTGGTAACCATCTGTCCCCATGCAAAGCTATTACAGTACCACTGGTGATATTCCCTATGCTGTACAATACATCCCTGTGACTTATTTATAATTGGACGCTTGTACCTCAATTCCCTGCACCTATTTCACCCCTCTCCCCACCTCTCCTTTCTAGCAACCACCAGTTTGTTCTCTGTATGAGTCTGTTTCATTTTATTTTGTTTGTTCATTTTTTTTTTTTTAGATTCTACATATAAGTGAGATCATACAGTATTTGTCTTTCTGACTTATTTCATTTAGCATATCACCTTCTAAATCCATTCATGTTGTCGCAAATGGCAAGACTTCATTCTTTCTATGGCTAATAGTCCACCTGTATGTATATATATATACACACATTTTCTTTATCCATTCATCTATTGATGGACACTGAGGTTGCTTTCATATCTTGGCTACTATAAATAATGCTGCAATGAACATAGGGGTGCATACATCTTTTCGAATTAGTCTTTTTGTTTTCTTCAGGTAAATACCCAGAAGTGGAACGGCTGGATCATATGGTAATTCTATTTTTAATTTTTTGAGAAGCTTCCATATTGTTTTCCACAGTGGCTGCACCAATTTACAATTCCACTGACAGTACATGAGGGTTCCCTTTTCTCCACATCTTCAACGACACTTGTTATTTGTTGTCTTTTTGATGACAGTTATTCTGACAGGTGTGAGATGATATCTCATTGTGGTTTTGATGTGCATTTCCCTGATGATTAGAGATGCTGACCATCTTTTCATGTGTATGTCTTCTTTGGAAAAATGTCTATTAAGGTACTCTGCCTATTTTTTAATTAGATTGTTTTTGGTATTGAGTTGTATGAGTTCTTTATATATTTTGGATAGCCCCTTATCAGATATGTCGCTTGCAAGTATCTTCTCCCATTCAGTAGGACAGCACTTTCTTTTCTTATAGATCTCCCGGGTTTAGGATAATCTAATTACTAATGCTAGGGCTAGTATTCTGAGATCTGTAGGAAGAGGAAAGGGAATGAGCTATCCCTGTACATTTATGTGTAGAGTTACTCATTCAATTAACATATTTTGGGATGCCATTATAACAAGCATTGTCGGTGAATCTTTATGTGTCACTAATTGTTATCAAAAATTTAGCCGACCTCTTTGAGTGCATTACTGTGCATGGAACTATCACTTTTTATTACAAAGTTTTATTTACAGTCTATCTAGAAAGTACAGAAAAAAGAAGAAAATAAATCACCCAAAGAGCACTACTGTCAATAATGCAGATTTAATTTCATAAGCAGAGTTTTTCTATAAGCAGGTTGTTATTGTGAATATATACACAGTGTACTTAAACACAATGAAACATAAGCCTTTGCTTACACAGCTGGTTTTGTCTGAAATATCCTACCCATCCTCTCCTTCCATTTCCCCTCTCCCATTGGCCCGGTGAATTAATCTTTCAAGACTCAGCATCATTCTAGATATAAAGTCTTTTCTTAATCCATACAGGTAGAACTAAGCACATCATCCACCATCCTCTGCATCTCCACTGTACACTGTACATTTTTCTATAGAGCACTTAAAATACACTATTACACTTGCTTGTTTATAGATTTTATTCACTCTGCTTGATTTTAAGTTCTTTGAGGCCTGGGACTGGGTTTTACTCATTCTTTATTTCCAGTACTCAGAGAGGGCCTTAATTAGTACTTATTTAGTGGCTAAAAATTTCCATGTTATTACAGAATCTTCATAGATATTTTTAATGTCTCCATAGTAGTTCAGAGAGGAGATATAATGATTTATTTAACCATTTTCTCATTATTAGATATTAGGGTGTTCTGAACTTTTCACTATGCTAAGAAAAGATTTCTGTTTACACTTTCATTTAAAATTAAAATTATTTTATTAGTATACCTTCCCACAAGTGAAATTAATATGTAAACCGAAATCAACATTTACAGTTCTTGATATACATTGACAACGTTTATCTGGTTACTCTGCCACCTGCCATACACATAAGCCTGCAGGTCTTGTTGCACCTCAACAGTATGTAGTTGCTTTTTCATCTTTGTTAGCTTATAAGAGAAAAAAAAAGTGACATCTTGCTTTAGTCTGCATTTCTTTACCTTCCGGTAAAGATACACATTACGTTCATCTTTGCTAACCAGTTGTTTTTCCTCTCTTATGAATTATCTATTGATGTGCTCCACCCATTTATCTACTAGGTTTTACTGTTATCAATTTACATGACTTCTTCATATACTAGCTGCTCATGTAATTGAACCAAACATTTTCCCAGATTTCCCTTTCATTCATTTTATTTTTTTATATACATGCACGTAAGATTTTTGAGTACTCAAAGTGAGTTTTGTATTTTATTTACTGCATTGCATCTGATATCTATGGCCTTTAGGGCATATTGTTGATTTTTGTGTTTGCATGTAGATTTGTTTATGTTGGAGGAATATAACTAGGCATTTAGTTATCAGCTTGATACAAGTCTGGAAGTTCTAGTTAAGCTTAACTGTGTCAGAGTAAACATCTCTATGCAATAATATTGTATAGCTCTCCATGAATTAACTGCATTGGGTGATAAGAGTTAGCTAACATGGGATGAACTTTAAACAGTAAGAACAACAGAAGTGCCAAGAATAGTGGTTAACTTTAAGAATTTTGGGAGATTCTGATTCTATGTTTTCATCATTAGAACTAACTTAGATCAAAAGAATGCACTTGATTTGCTGGGGAAAAAAAGTTCAATATAATCAAATAAATGCCAGCTCCAAACAGAGCTGGTAATGTGTTAAGCTCATCCCTTACATATGAAGGAACAAAGAGAAAAGAGTATGTGCATGTTAGAGAGACTTTCAGGATTCCTTACTAAATTATCAAGTATCTCTATGGGATACAAACAAATTTCTAAATCCCTAGTCATTCCTTTATATATTTGCGAAATCCTCAAAATCTCACAGGGGAAATGAGCCTTTATTCAAAAGTAAACTTTGAAATTTAAATACAAAGGCAGATGAAATGTAAAAAGTATATTCTAACTTGTCAGACAGCAAATCACTGTTAAATGGGAACTGATAAAAAGACAATAACTGACTTTGCACATATAGCCTAATATCAGTGAATGTGTGACAAGATCAATCACTTTCCTGGTGGGCATGGCTGTGTCTTCTGTTTTACAACTAAACTATAATAATAATTTTAAAAAGCTTACTAACTGCCTGATCACTTTTTCACATTTAATACAGCAGCCAATTCAACCCTGTTGTGTAATGCACTGATTCCACAGCTTTATCCCCAGCACCTAATTCAGCATTTGCTATGTATTGTAATAGGGAAATTTTTTTGGGGGAAAAAAATAAATCGACTAGTTTGAACAAGATGTAACATGAAGCAATTGTTAGATGCAATAGAAAGGTAATTATAAATGAGAGAGAGCACCCACTTCACATATCATGAAGAACGGTGTTAGCTCTGGATTCTTCTAAATCCTACTTGGTGATACTCTTACGAAGCCCATTTAGACCACCGTTGCTTTCTTTATCTGCAAAACTGAGTGCTTTTATTAAATTAACTTCAGCACCACTTCATGCTAAAGAACTAAAGTTGACATAAATTGGATTATGTTCATAGAATTTCATAATGCAACTTTCTGAAGGGAATATTAAATAATGCTCTCTGTAAAATACTTTGCAATGCAAATAATCTGCAGGCAATGTGAAAATGTTCTCAACCTCCTCCCCTCACCAATTTTATTCAGTTTGGTAAGGCTAGTTTTCAAGTTCTTTGGGGTATGTCCTCTCCACCTCCAAGCATCTGACACAACGTCTTTGCTCAAGCAGACATCCAAAGGTCAACTCCAGAAAAGCACATCTATGAAATGCAAGGTTAACATTTTTTCCAAGTTCTTAAGAAGCTTAGGAGTGGAGGGTATGAGAAACAGGATAGTGAAGGGGAGACAGAAACACAGACTTCAACTCCTGTTCTCAAGTGTCCAAGGTAAGAATTTTAACACTAGGATTAAACTGGGCTCAGCATTAAGTCCTAGCTGCATCATAAAATGGCCCTTATCTTATTTTTTCTATTTCTTCCAGCCTAGCACATAATAGTTTTTCAATTAAGATTAAACAGAACAAAGAAAAAAGAAGCGCAGTTGAGAGTAAAACAGGTCTACCACCTGATAGTTCACGAAATAATATGGGTTAGTGTTCTAAGTATGGGGACTCCCGGCTCAAACTAGTTCTGTCATTTACATCTCTTTTTTTGTAAAAGAGATTTGTCATTTGTGAAATTGTTTAATAGGACTGATCTCAGGATTAAATGAGTTAATATATGCAAAGCACTTGGAACAGTGTCATTCTTCTTAGTGCACATTTGATTTCTTTAATTAACAAAATCTCTTAAAGGCAAGGTTCGAACTTCTGTCTCAGCACGGCGCCCAGTACAACACTCAACCTCCGCAGATCTTTTAAAACAAAGGATCACTAGGCTTCGGTCGCCCTGGAAACCGACGTAGAAACCAGCGAAAGCAGAGAAAGGCCCCGGCTCCGCGCCCCCAACCCGTGCGATTTGAACAAAGTCCTCTGGGAAGTGTAGTCTTTAGGCCTCGAGAGGGAATTCAGCCACGGGCCAGAGTCAGTTAGTCGGTGGGTGTGTGAAGGGAGAGTGAAAGGGGAGGATTTTCGGATAACTCAAAAGTGTCGGGAGCCCCAGAGGTGGGTTAACCGGCTCACCTGAGTCTCCCAACACCAGTACCTTCACCCGATCCAGGGACGCCATCTTGCCACTGCCTTCCTGAGGTTAACGCCTATTCCGGGATTATAGGCCAATCAGAGCTGGGATTGGAAGGCTGAGTCTTCAATGTCATTGGCCAATAGGAGCGTGACTGTCTTGATTGAAGGCCTCAGTGTGCTGATTGGCCCGCCTGGTTAAAAGTAGCGGGTGGTTTCTAAAGCTGGTCGCAGGAATAGGGCGTTCTCCTTGTCGCACAAGTGGCGTGGCTCGTTTAAACCAGTAGTTGAGGCGCTGAGGGAAGCTGTAGTGGGAGTGTTCGAGGATTCGCTTTGGTAAACCTTGTTCCCTGTTCCTTGTTCTCGGTTCCATGGCCCGGCGCCGTCTTTCAGGGTGTCTTCTACTTTTCGCTCCTTTCTCCATAGCTAGCCTCCTCCCCCTTAGCTACTCTCTTGACTCGGTTCTCTTCTTGGTCTTCCAAAGTACTATTGACCCGGAGCGGCCCATGTGCGACCTCGGGTAGGACGGGCTTGGCTGCGCCGAATGTGGCCTCTGGACTCAGCTGGCAGAGTCCGAGGGGATCTAGGGTGTCGGGGTGTCACAGTGGGGAGGAGGTGAACATTACCGGGCTCGTGGAGGCTAGCTTGTCCGGAGGTTTCGCGGTGATATGCCACTGTATGTATGAAGGCGTGGAGAGTACCGTGAACTATGGTAGCCGAGAAAGCCAGTTGGTTGTGTAGAATCCAAGTTCTTCTGGAACTGGAATAGAACTATACTGAAATAATCTGACAGGACTCCCCACATCCACTCCTTCCTTCTTTTCTTTTACACGCTGCAGTCAGCATAATCCTTTACAATCACGAATTTGATGCTTTCACCTCCTTAAAACCATTTGAAGTTTAAGAAGAGGGTTTCCAATACCCTATCTTTTTCTACTCTGGAAGCTGCAGTGGAGGAAGTGAATTGGGGGGAAGCTGGCAGGGTGGGCGTGTTTGAAGAAAAGGTGCTTTACAAGACCTATTGAAAGTTTTATGGAAGTACTAGACCAGCTGTGCTGCACGTTGGAAAGTCAGTGGTGAACAAGATTAATCTCTTGGTCTCCGAGGTAGACATGGAGAAAGTATAAGTCTGTTCACTGCAGCGAAGAAAGGGAAAGAACTACAGGAACGTGTGAAGGGGTGGGGGGGATCATTCTGAGCTACTAAGGGGAATCTGAGAGGGTGTCTCTGAGGAAATGTCATTTGAGATGTGAAGGATGATTAGGAGAAGGGCTTTGGGCTTAGCTGCGGGAGCAGAGAAAACAACATGTGCAAAGGCCTGGAAGTAGGGAATGCGTGTGTGGCTCACAGAATTGAGAGAATGCCAGCATGGCCGGAGGTGAAGCTGAGGAGGGTAGACCAAGCACAGAGAGTGCATTCATTTCAACTTTGTTTCTCCAACTCTGTTGCCCGGTGTTTGTATGATTAGAATACATAGGGTTCAAAAACAAAACCAACTTGCCTTTCGGGGTCTGGGCTGGGTAGGGTGGTAGGTGAGGCTGGGAGGTGACTGATGGATTCTGAGGCTAAAAAGAAGAAACAAGGCCTGGCCCCCAGAGGTCACACACTGAAAAGTCTCCAGAGGCCAGCCAAGCGCCTTCCCTGTTTAAAAATGTCAGCTGCTCTTTAGCTAATTGTTTCCATGTGGGAACATGGTCTCATTTTTTTTTCCGCAGATATTTGCAGTTCTCAAGAGGGCCTGAAAAATTGAAATTGATGTGAAATCTCATGATTTTTAATGTTGACCACAAATTCAGAAAATTTTGAAAACATTCTTTGAGTCAAACGATGTGGCACAGGCTACCAGTTTGAGACCTCTCATCTCAGTATTATGAAATCCAGAGATTGAGGAGATTCAGCATAATTGGGGGAGTAGAGGCAGTGAAGGAGAGAACACAGTGTTCAGGCAGGAGGATTTTAGAGTGCAGAGATTTTGAACAAGGTGGCACAGCATGACTTCTTTGCTGAGTTCCAGTTTCATTTGTTCATCCGCCTGCTGGACATCTTCACAGTAATATTCTGTGGTATTTCCTTAAAGACAAGCAACTAAAACTGAATGAATGCCTCATTTCTTCCAAACCTGTTCCTCTTCAGGTGTTAACCTGTTTCTCATAGTAGTACTTTTCTCTTCTAGTTACACTGGTTTAAAACAAATAGCTATATGTTATTGTTTAATAGGTATAATGTTTCAGTTTTACAAGGTGAAAAGAGTTGTGGAAGTGGTTGGTGGCGATAGTTGGTTAACATTATGAATGTATTTAACATTACTGAACTGTCTGCTTAAAAATACTTCATCGGTAAACTTTATGTTATGTATATTTTATCACAATAAAAAAAAATGGGGAAAAAAACCCCAAATAGCTATTTAAAATTTTCCTACTCTGTAACTCCATTTCCAATGTATTATTGGGTCCTTTTGAGTTTGTTTCTCTAATAAGTTTCATTCATCCTGTCCTCTTACAATTTTTTCTTGTCTTTCGTAGTTTAGGTTTGATTACTATCGCTCTTAATGCTTCCACAGTGCCTCCATTTTCACTTACTTCAGCCCACTTCTCAAATTGTTTTAAGAGTCACTTTTCTAAGTAGGGAGTCTTATTATGTATGCTAGTACTTAATGGAACTCTTACGATGCCAGCCTTGAAAGTCAAACACTTTACATGAATTATCTCATTTAATCTCATACATCAACTCTATGAGGAAGGCACTGTTAATCTGATGAAACTGAAGCTGAGAATTTTCCAGGGTCACAGGCTAAGAAATGGTGGAACTGGCATTCAAAACCTAAAACTATTGGACCACAGAGTTCTCTTGTCACTCCCTTTCTCAAATCTTTAGGGCCCCCTAGGGTGTTTCAGGCAAAGGTAACAGGCTGAATGATGTGGCACAGGGCCCTCCCCATGCAGGATGTGCTTTGGCCAGGTATGTAATAGTCAGGTACCCAGTTTGTTGGTAACAGTGGTCAGGGACTTATTCTGTATATTAGAGTCATCTAAGGAGCTTTAAAAATTAGTGTGATGCCTAATCTGGCCTGCCCAGACCAGCTGAAACAGAATCTCTGGGAATGGGGCCCAGGGTGGGTACTTTTAAATGCTCCCCAGATGATTCTGGTTTACAGCCAGGGTCGAGAACCATTGGCCTGGAAAATGGAGTATATGGGGTGGAAGGTCAGGGAGGGGAGTACAATAGTAGGAAATAATACTGGAAAAGTAGGTTATTTTGACATTTGTCTGCCATCCTTTGGTCTGTTTCCGAAGCCACATATTGTGTTCTGCCAACTGTTGACCATGTAAAACAAAACAAAAACCCCCAAACTAGGTTCAAGTTCAATGTATAGGCCAAATTGGAAAGAATAAAGTGCATATGGCAGTGTGTTATGCTACTACTTTGGTGTTGAACCCAGGCACTTGCTTGGCATCCTTAAGCCTTGGGATGACAGGAAGGCTCTAGGACCACAGGTTTGGATCTAGGTGCTCCTTTGTTATCTCTTATATATAGTCATGCCTGAGTATTTACAATCCAAAATATAACTGACTTTCCTTTTATTTTTCCTTTATTAAAGGTAGGGTATTCTATCCACCCCCCCCCCCACCATATGTGTATTCATTGGTTATTTAGGAATATCTTTTTAGAATAGTACTGTGGATATAAAACTGTTTCTTATAAAATAGGGTGATAGGGTTGATTATTGATTTTAAATAAAAGATTCAATAGAAACTAGTATTAATAACAATATGATTCCCTATGAAAATAATTCAATAGGATGTCTGTTAAAAATTTCCTTATAGTGTAGGGAAATTTCATTTGATATAGTCTGTGATACAGTCTGTGTGCCTGGCCGTTTTTAGTTTGAGATGTATTAAATTGATATAGATGGTGTCTTTATTAACAGGTGCTTCCTAAGCACATTACATTCTCATTTATTCATCACAACAACCTCATTGAAGTAGTTGATATTATCCTTGTTTCTCAGAGAGGGAAGTGTGGCTTGAAGTTGTTAAGGGACTTGCTCAGGATGACACAGCCACTAAAACAAGGCTATCTGACTCTAATTCCAAATCCCAGGCTTTTTAACAACCACATGAAAGTCTAGCCCATGCCAGTTTGGGCTTCTAGAAGACAGCTTTCTGGGTACAGTTAGCTTCTACTTGTCCCGCAGGGGATCCTGTATTTAAGGATATCTTGGTGTTTGTTGTTACTGTTTTTTAGAACCGTATAGCGTTTGCTTATTTGGTCATTTAACTTTTCAAGGTTGGTAAAGCTGTCTGGATATAATTGTTAATTTCTTTCAGATTTATAACAGTAATTTTGCCAAACATCCCAGCTGGTGATTACTTAGGCATTTCTTGGTTTGTTGTGATTTTATTGTGAGAGCGTGACTATGTAAAACATCCTAGAATCTATCTTGGTAGAAAATTTTTACTCAAGAAGAGAAATAAAGGCACTTAAAAGAATATGCTAACTGCTAAGTTTCTCAGGGTTTTTTTTCCCCAGCATTCCCAAAGATCTGTAACATTAAGAATAATGAGACTTCATTTAGATTTTTGTGTTTCTCTTTCTGAAATAAAGTGAGCTTGATATAGTATATCATTGCTATAAGTAATGTTAATTTTTGGAATTAAACACACAGTAGGTCATGAAAGTAACCATTTAAGAAATATGTCAAGCTTTTAAGATGTAATCTTTTGTGTACTCTAAAGTCTTGTTCTCTGTTAAATGCTTAGGCATTATAAGTCTTTTAAAAACAATGTTGTAAGTACCTTTGTGGCACTCCAAGAATAGCAATTACCAGCTACCTAATGGGTTGATTATTCTAGATTTAAAATGATTACTTTGTCCTTATGCCTAGCTAATTTTCTCTTTTTTTTCTGAATTCAGTACATTTAAAGTTGAAGTTTGCTGCTAAAGATGGCGGATCCAGATGTCCTCACTGAGGTTCCTGCAGCATTGAAGCGGTTAGCCAAGTATGTGATCCGGGGGTTTTATGGCATTGAGCATGCTTTGGCCTTGGACATCTTGATCCGAAACCCCTGTGTGAAAGAGGAGGACATGCTGGAGCTGCTCAAGTTTGATCGGAAGCAACTTCGATCAGTCTTGAATAATTTAAAGGGAGACAAATTCATCAAGTGCAGAATGAGGGTAGAGACTGCTGCAGATGGGAAAACCACTCGCCACAACTACTACTTTATCAATTATCGTACTCTTGTTAATGTGGTAAAATATAAATTGGACCACATGAGAAGGAGGATTGAAACTGATGAGAGAGATTCCACCAACCGGGCTTCCTTCAAATGTCCCGTCTGTAGTAGTACTTTTACAGATTTAGAAGCTAATCAGCTCTTTGATCCCATGACAGGTGAGATTGTTCCAGTTTATGAATCTTTCTTTTAAGTAACTTTTTAAAGTATGTATCCTTTTTCTTAAGTTGATTCATCTAGTTTTTAAACTGATCATATATATCATTATAAAAGTGGATATATTGGTGTAAGTAAGCATACAGTCATTCTTAGTCTTAATGTCCTGTTTGACTGTCATACTACTTTTAGAAGCTGTTGCAAAGCCTCCTTTACAAGGGAGTACTCATCCATGGACTGTTCTTTTATCCATGGCCCTCTACCTCTGTTTTTGCCCCCATTCCTTATTTACAACTGCAGCCTAATCTAAAGGGTTGACTTTCTCTACCACTTTGAGGCTATTCTGACTTTACTAAGTTTACATTTGAACTCTTCATTCAACAAATATTTGAGTATCTACTTGTGCCAGTCACTGTCAGACAGTTATAATAAATATGTATTATTAGAACTTAAATACTTTGTTAGTGGAAGTGCAAAGTGCTATCAGGAGGACATAACTAGGGCATCTAATGTGGATTTGGGGAGGCCTCTCAAAGAAGTTTAAACAGCGGGGACCTAAAAGATAAGTAAAAGTTAGCCAGATGAAATAAGAGGGGCACTCTTTCCAAGTTAACAATAGATATTTAGTTTCTTAGCCATTCATTAATGGAAGCGACTCGTCAACAGGAGTTATAAATTGCTTCATTTAATTAAATACTTTAGTTTTAAGGATTTTTCTAATCAACACAGAATCTACAAAGCATGTTTTTTTCTAAAACTACATGTCTAACATTAACATGAGACACTTTAAAGTGCTAGGTTGTATAGTTATGCTGTTATTTGTAAACTGGAAAAGAGACTATAGTTTTACTAATTACTCAAGTGGATCAATTTTGTGTTAAAAATTTGTAAAAATCTATAGAAAGAATCACAGCTGTTAGGTTAGATTGTCCCTTTGTTATGGCTGAATTCAGGAGTATAGGTTACTTTTTAGTTCATAGATCTGACTTTAAAATAACTATCTGAAAAATATAATTTAAGCTTTTACACATGAAATGTTTTATTGTAAAAAATTTACAGGTTTGTGTACATGTTTAATTTTGTATATGTTATATATTGTACATTTTAAAGAATTTAAAAAAATTTTAATGGGAAATAATGCCAACATCAATTAAGATTATTCACAAAAAGAGCAGTGATGGCCTATGACTTTTTTTTCCCCTTATTTACTGTGAAGCAGTCATCTTGGATGAAAAGTCATTTAAAGAATTCACATTTGTCTTAAATGTTTAATTTGTCTGAACCTAACTATTTACCTTGAAAGGGCTTAACTAGGAGAGGTCTTGGTTATGAGAAAATCTTAGCCATCCTGAGTATAAGAATTGCTTGAGTGTACTATAGAGGAAGGTTGTAGACTATATCTGGAGCTCTTTCAAAGTAGACTAGAAAAGTCTCATGATTTTTGCTATTCACTCTAACAGATTTCTTAAAGGAGCTCTGGGTTTTGGTTTTTGATTTTCTGCAGATGTTGGTGTTACAGGGGTCGTCTTCGTCACTGTTGACTGCAGTGAAGGTGTTATCCAGTCCCTCAGAGAGGGTAATCTAAAGGAATATGCTTCTACTACATTTATGCATCACTTGATTCTTATTTAATTTCATGAAAGTTTCTAAAAGGAAGTTATCCCACTACTTATATATCAGTATTTAGGAGTTTGATTCATGATGCTCTTCGAATTTTACCTAGGGTTTGTGTCTGAATGAAATTAGTTGTAATCAACAGGTGGCTTGTGGAAGAGATGGCCTGACCAAATATAGTCAAGATTATTTGTGTGAGGGAATTGAGATAGGGTAGGGAGCATGAAAACATATTATGAAAGAGAGCTAAAACTGAAACAGTTGTTTTGTGGCCAGTCTGAACAGAGACTGTATTCTTAATATGAGGGTTACGGTCAACATGATGGTGGAAAGAAGGGGTTCAGGAGAGCAAGAATAAGTCACTTTACATTGGTATCGCTCATGGGAGGATGCCCTGATCAGCCAACACTAATAGTCAACTTAATTGGCAGTTATGTCTCAGTGAAGCCTGAGATACCATGATTGAAAATTCTTAATTATTGGGAACCCTCTTTATGAGAATATACTTGCCTTTTGATTATAATTTGGTTTTTCATTTGGACTTTCCTTTACAGAGAGAATATGATAATTGGGTGATAGTAGACCCCCCAACCTCCTTGTCAGTCTGGTTTTGTTTTGTTTTTCCACTATTAGTACCTTGACAACCCTCCTTTGTTCTTCTATACATTCCCTTTAGAAATCTTGGACTTTTTCCCTCTGTTCCCTTCCTGTTTTGCTCAGTATTCATTTCTCTCCCCCTCATTTTGAAGAAGACAAGAAATAAACATTTGGTATGTGTATGGGAGGAGGAGGAGGGAAGTTTTTCTGCTGTAATATTTATTCTCTGTTTAAATTGATAGTTACAGTTTTCATTCGAAGCCAGTGCTGTACAAAGCTGTTCTATTTCTTGGTTGCTATTGGAGATTGATGGTGTTTCTGACCAGTGATGGAGGTATCTAATGGGCTTCTATCTCCATTCCAATGTCAACAGTTCTTAGGTTTATAAACTGGTTTATATTAGCAATTGGTGGTATTCAGGAATTAGATTTGAAGCCTTCTAGGCTTTACTTCTTCCCTGATAAAAAGTTCTTAACTCAAGTATATGGGCAACTCTGCCACTGGACAGAGAGTAGTGACTCCTAGATGAGTATCCAGGAATTCTGGGCTCAGGAAATTGGATCCAGCAAGAATTGTTTTACCGGCATTAATTCACACATAAGCCAGCAATTTTCTTACTTCAGTTTATAGCTTTTCCCTCCCCCACCTCTCTTTTTCCTGAAAATTGTAGATTCTTTCCATACTTCCCACTTAGATTCTGCCCTTGGTGTTCTGGGGTTGAACTCTCCCAGTGTTTGATGCTTGATATGTATAGCTAATTTTATTTTATTTTATTTTTAACATCTTTATTGGAGTATAATTGCTTTACAATGGTGTGTTAGTTTCTGCTTTATAACAAAGTCAATCAGCTATACATATACATATATCCCCAAATCTCCTCCCTCTTGCATCTCCCTCCCACCCTCCCTATCCCACCCCTCTAGGTGGACACAAAGCACGGAGCTGATCCCCTGTGCTATGCGGCTGCTTCCCACTAGCTATTTTACATTTGGTAGTGTATATATGTCCATGCCACTCTCTCACTTCGTCCCAGCTTACCCTTCCCCCTCCCTGTGTCCTCAAGTCCATTCTCTATGTCTTTGTCTTTATTCCTGTTCTGCCCCTAGTTTCTTCAGAACCTTTTTTTTTTTTTAGATTCCATATATATGTGTTAGCATACGGTATTTGTTTTTCTCTTTCTAACTTACTTCACTCTTTATGACAGTCTCTAGGTCCATCCATCTGCTAATTTTATTAAAATGGAATAGCCTAGCTTTTGCCCACTAGTCCCTGGTTTCAGAAACTTAATCAGGCAAAATCAGCTGTTTTATTTCCTGAAATATGGGGGTCTTATGTAATCAGAACAAAGGTAGCATGGCATGAAATCCATCAATCAGCAGAATAGCATATTGTAGTTCATAAATGCATGTTTTAGATTTAGCAAGGCTCTGACCATGTGAAGAGACTTAGCATTTCTACTTTAGCAATCTCAACCACAGTGATTTCATTAATGACACTTCTAAGTTAAATTCAGCAACATTCTTCCCCAAAAGGGAGGGGGCGATTGTATTTTCTTTTTAGGTGTTAAAGTTAGATGATATGGAAATAGCTTTATATTTTCCATTTTTAATTTAAAAATTATGCAGCCATGGTGTCAGAAAAAATTTTGAAGAGAAAAAATTACGACAAAACCACCACCCTTTTACGTGTTATTTATAATTACAGTCATAGTCAAGAATAGTTTGTGATCTTTTGGTCCCTTAATGTACCAACTCTCCTGTTTCTACCTAGTGTTCTAAATATGTTTTTAGGTGTGATTTTCTCCCCTGTTTTCCTTTCCACCCCTTTAGGGCACTTTGATTATATATATATATATATTTTGCTGGTATAGATATGACACTTTGAATATTTTTGTATATATAGCATTTTATTCTTGTTTTTAAAGTTTTTCCTTAAGGATTCTCAGCAGTGGGAGTATTAGGTGAAAAAATATAGTTTTATAGCTACTGTAAAGGCACATAAGGCAATGTAGTTTTATTGTGGGTTGGGTAAAATTGTTAGGTGTTTGAATTAGAAATAGTTTGGGAGCCCCTATTACTGAATTCACCTAGAGACCAGGGGATCCCATTTTAAATAAACTTTGAAGTAAGTTAAATTTTTAAAAAAGGAATCTTATAAATGTTTGTTTAATACAATCTTATAAATAGGAGCTAAGAGATTATCTAGTTCAACTCATCAAATGTGTGTGGGTACACACACATGTCTGTTATACTGTAGGTTTTGGAGGATCTTACAAAGTAATAAAAAAATGTAGGGCCATATAGATTTCCAGAATGTTTTAAATGAGTACTGGGGAAGATACGATAGCTTTCATGGAGATTCAGCTTTTGTGTGGCTCCATGGAAAAGACTTAGAGTCAGGTAGATTTTAGGATTAGTGTAAAAGAAGTCTTTAAAAACTGACTCTAAAATGTGTCCAATAAATAACTCTTAAAAATAGCCAACAGTGGAAACAGACCTCTTCCAGTGGTTAGTTCTGAGTCACTCAGAATATTCAAGTAAAGTTCTTATGTACTTGGGATATTCATTTCTAAGTTTGGTGTTAAATCACGAGTCCCTCTTTTCCTTGTGACTGCAGGAATGCTTTTTGATTTAGACAGATCAGTTTCCTGATCCCCACATCATTGAAATTCCTCTTCAGTTCCTTTAACCTAACATTTTAGGTCAGGGTCCTGTATTCATGAGCCTCTTAAAGACTTGTTTCCTTCGTGCTCACCTTCATAGAACAGGCTTTTTCCTGTCTTCATCTCTCTCTACTTAAGGCAAGAAGATGTCTTATAAGCAGTGTTTCCAATTCCTGAAATGCTAAAAACACAAACAAACATAAAAAGAAATCTTTCTAGGATTACTTTGCTCAGTTGCTGGTTTGGAATCTTTGCCCAGGATGGGTTCATTAGAAACTTATACTGGAAAGCTCAGAGGTGTGGATTTTGGGGAGACTGATGATGGGACAGAAGGAAGGTGATTATTAGAATAAGTTAAAAAAAAAAAAAAACTAGTTATGGAAAAATAGTAAGGAACAAATGTCTTCTCTCTGCTACCCTTCACTTTCCACCAAAAGCTTTAGGGCTGATTTTTTTAAAATTTTGCTGCTCTTGATTTTAAGGGGTTGAAAACTTTTTTTAAAAAAATCATCTGTGTTTTATCTTTTTTGTATTTTGAAGCTGATTACATAGGAACAAACTTATTTGTGAAAGGTTGCTTTTTAGTTTTGATGCTGGCATATAACATTCTGTTGATTATTGTCTTTCAAATAGTCATATCAAAACCACATACTTTTTGCCTGCTCACTGCATGTTGAGATGAATTTGATTTGGGCCTAATTCAGAGAATTTATTATTGATATAAGCTTCAGTATTCACCCAAGTACCACACTTCAATTTATTGTTTTCCCTCCCAGGCATAATACATTTTTTCCCCTTTATAATGAGTTCCAGAATCTAGGAATAATGCATGATTAGACCAAACCTAGATGTGTTCAGTTAAGGAAGGACAGAAGCGAGTTTCATTGATTAAATTGAGTTTTGGGGGTAGAGTTATATTGGGTACATTATGAATACATTTGAGATCTTCTGAAATTAAAAATACATTAAACGTACTTCTATTTTTTTTCCTTTTGCATGCAAATGAATATTTTACAGTGTTATATGTTCTGTAGTGAATTGCTAAAGGATGATTTTTCAAATTCCATTTTATTATAGGTAAAATAATTATATAAAATATATAACTCTGCTCCTCTCATGTCTGTTATTATTTTATAATAGCAATTCCTTTTTTCATACACTTCCCCTTGCCCAAGTAAACTGAAGAAATTTGCTTTATGAAATAAGTTTGGAAATTAGAATAAAGGGTGACTTTCTGAGACTTTAGTATTTGGCTTAACATTTTAATATATATACCCCTGAATATTTTGAGTTATAAAAGGTTTAACAGAGGACTTGATAGTGCTTTCAAAGAATATCCCAAGAATGACTGTGTAACTTTTGTGTATTAAAAGGAGTCGAGTGATTTTGGAGAATTCAAAATAACATTTGTTTTCTTTCTTCTAAAAATACGTAAGTAATATATGAATGTAAACTTGTTGAAGACTCAAATAACAGAAAAATAGATAGACTAAAATGGCAAGCCTAGTTTTTCTTCTCTATGGTCTCCCGCGCAACCCAGTCCCTCCTCTCTCCATCTTTCTCTCTGTTGACAATTGGTAAGTTTTATGATTATATAACGTTTCACTTTATGTCTCCAACCCCACCTCACCCTCCCTCCTCCATAAGCCTTTTTGAAATCTGAGAAAGCAAGGTGATTTTTTTTTTTTTGACAGGAAAGTAGGATTTATTGGTGGGCATGAGTAAGGAGGGGACAGTGCCAAAGCTCTCATGAGTGAGAGCCGTTTGTCCAGGAGACCACAACTAGGGATGTTATTTGACCCCACAGCCATCCGGGATGAGCTGCTTTTCTGCTGCCATGTTTTCATATTCATCTGCATTAAACTTAGTAAATCCCCAGTTCTTGGAGATGTGGATCTCCTGGTGGCCAGGGAACATGAACTTGGCCCTGAGTTGGGCCTCAGTCACGTGCTCCTTGTTCTGCAGCTTGGTGTGGATGGATATTATGACTTGGCCAATGTGGACCCTAGCCAGTGTGCCCTGGGGCTTTCCAAAGGCACTGTACATACTTGTCTGGAGTCCAGATTGGGGACAGCATCTAGACATGAATGTCCACTGGAAAGGGCTGTCTCCAAGGTCCCTTAGGGCAACCTGTATAAGCAACAGGCTGTACACTGCCCGGGAGGCTGCTGTTTGTAGCCATTGCACACCAGGCCTCCACAGGGAAAGTGATTCTTAATTAAATATTCTGTTGTTATAACAGCTCTGGTTATTAATGCTTGACCAACTTATGTTAGTATTGTAAGGGTTTTTCAGAGCACTTATTACATTGGGTCTTTTTGTGTAATCAGTGTTTTCAGTGGGTATGTCATTTTCAGAGGGTTTTTTGGTTTTGTTTTGTTTTTTAAGCAGTGGCTATAAGACAGCAAAGTGACAGTGTATTAGGATTCCAGAGCCATGGCTGGCTTCCAGTCTTGGGCTATGTTAGTAACTATTCCCTGGGCAAATCCTACAATCATTGTAGGCCTTTTTTAAGGATATGTAAAATGATAAGTTCAGTCTATTCTATACCATATATGGTTTCTTTCAACTCTAACTTCAAAGCACCCTTTGATTTGGAGAATAGTTGACAGTTTAAATAGAGAAGCTATTAGAGAAGCTTGGGGATGTTTTATCACTGCTTTTAGAAGATAATGTCACTTTGATTAATTTGAAATCCTAGGTTAGGAACTGAAACACCTTGTTATAGTAGTGTTCGTATAGAAAATATGCTATGTTGAATTAGGCCATCTTCAGAACACATTGTGGCATAATGGGGAATAATATTTAGGATTTTTGGCAGTCTTATTTTCCCAAGCTTTCCAGTTTACTCCCTTTCCTCATATATACATAATCTATCAAATATTCAGTGGGAGGGGAACCAATGTCCAAATTTGATTCCTAAGATATATACAGTGGTTGGATTTTTACAGAGTGGTAAAATTAATACCATATGTTAGTGATGTGTCTTGAAGTTTGTTTCCTCTTTATTTCACTAAAATCCTAGCGATTCTGGTCCCAGTAACTTGGTTTTAACATGGAACTGTGAATTGTCTTCTGTTTTGTTTATCCTAGAAGCTTCTTGAGTGAAGGGAAGTAAAAAACTTTTACTCAAATTTTTTTCATAGAATTGTCTAGAAACATTAAGCCATTATCTCTCTTTTTCTTTAACATCTTTATTGGAGTATAATTGCTTTACAATGGTGTGTTAGTTTCTGCTTTATAACAAAGTGAATCAGCTATACATATACATATATCCCCATATCTCCTCCCTCTTGCGTCTCCCTCCCACCCTCCCTACCCCACCCCGCTAGGTGATCACAAAGCACTGAGCTGATCTCCCTGTGCTATGCGGCTGCTTCCCACTAGCTATCTATTTTACATTTACTATTATATATAAGTCCATGCCACTCTCTTACTTCATACCAGCTTACCCTTCCCCTTCCCCATGTCCTCAAGTCGATTCTCTATGTCTGCGTCTTTATTCCTGTCCTGCCCCTAGGTTCTTCATAACCGTTTTTTTGTTTTGTTTTGTTTTGTTTTTTAGACTCCATATATATGTGTTAGCATACGGTGTTTGTTTTTCTCTTTCTGACTTACTTCACTCTGTATGACAGACTCTAGGTCCATCCACCTCACTACAAATAACTCACTTTCGTTTCTTTTTATGACTGAGTAATATTTCATGTATATATGTGCCACATCTTCTTTATCCATTCATCTATCGATGGACAGTTAGGTTGCTTCCATGTCCTGGCTATTGTAAATACAGCTGCAATGAACGTTGTGGTACATGACTCTTTTTGAATTATGGTCTTCTCAGGGTATATGCCCAGTACTGGGATTGCTGGGTTGTATGGTAGTTCTATTTTCAGTTTCTTAAGGAACCTCCATACTGTTCTGCATAGTGGCTGTATCAATTTACATTCCCCCCAACAGTGCAAGAGGGTTCCCTTTTCTCCACACCCTCTCCAGCATTTATTGTTTGTAGATTTTTTGATGATGGCCATTCTGACTGGTGTGAGATGATACCTCATTGTAGTTCTGATTTGCATTTCTCTAATGATTAATGATGTTGAGCATCCTTTCATGTGTTTGTTGGCAATCTGCATATCTTCTTTGGAGAAATGTCTATTTAGGTCTTCTGCCCACTTTTGGATTGGGTTGTTTGTTTCTTTGATATTGAGCTGCATGAGCTGCTTGTAAATTTTGGAGATTAATCCTTTGTCACTTGCTTCATTTGCAAATATTTTCTCCCATTCTGAGGGTTGTCTTTTTGTCTTATTCATGGTTTCCTTTGCTGTGCAAAAGCTTTTAAGTTTCATTAGGTCCCATTTGTTTATTTTTGTTTTTATTTCCATTTCTCTAGGAGCTGGGTCAAAAAGGATCTTGCTGTGATTTATGTCATAGAGTGTTCTGCCTGTATTTTCCTCTGAGAGTTTGATAGTGCCTGACCTTACATTTAGGTCTTTAATCCATTTTGAGTTTATTTATGTGTATGGTGTTAGGGAGTGTTCTAATTTCATTCTTCTACATGTAGCTGTCCAGTTTTCCCAGCACCACATATTGAAGAGGCTGTCTTTTCTCCATTGTGTACTCTTGCCTCCTTTATCAAAGATAAGGTGACCATATGTGCGTGAGTTTATCTCTGGGCTTTCTACCTGTTCCATTGATCTATATTTCTGTTTTTGTGCCAGTACCATACTGTCTTGATTACTGTAGCTTTGTAGTATAGTCTGAAGTCAGGGAGCCTGATTCCTCCAGCTCTGTTTTTCTTTCTCAAGATTGCTTTGGCTATTCGGGGCCTTTTGTGTTTCCATACAAATTGTGAAATTTTTTGTTCTAGTTCTGTGAAAAATGCCAGTGGTAGTTTGATAGGGATTGCATTGAATCTGTAGATTGCTTTGGGTAGTATAGTCATTTTCACAATGTTGATTCTTCCAATCCAGGAACATGGTATATCTCTCCATCTGTTTGTATCATCTTTAATTTCTTTCATCAGTGTCTTATGTGTTCTGCATACAGGTCCTTTGTCTCCTTAGGTAGGTTTATTTCTAGGTATTTTATTCTTTTTGTTGCAGTGGTAAATGGGAGTGTTTCCTTAATTTTTCTTTCAGATTTTTCATTTCAGATTAGTGTATAGGAATGCCAGAGATTTCTGTGCATTAATTTTGTATCCTACGACTTTACCAAATTCATTGATTAGCTCTAGTAGTTTTCTGGTAGCGTCTTTAGTATTCTCTATGTATAATATCATGTCATCTGTAAACAGTGACAGCTTTACTTCTTCTTTTCCGTTTTGGATTCCTTTTATTTCTTTTTCTTCTGTGATTGCTGTGGCTAAAACTTCCAAAACTATATTGAATAATAGTGGTGAGAGTGGGCAGCCTTGTCTTGTTCCTGATCTTAGTGGAAATGGATTCAGTTTTTCACCATTGAGGACGATGTTGGCTGTGGGGTTGTCATATATGGCCTTTATTATGTTGAGGTAAGTTCCCTCTATGCCTGCTTTCTGGAGGGTTTTTATCATAAATGGGTGTTCAATTTTGTCGAAAGCTTTTTCTGCATCTATTGAGATGAATATGTGGTTTTTCACCTTCAATTTGTTAATATGGTGTATCACATTGATTGATTTGCATATATTGAAGAATCCTTGCATTCCTGGGATAAACCCCACTTGATCATCGTGTATGATCCTTTTAATGTGCTGTTGGATTCTGTTTGCTAGTATTTTGTTGAGGACTTTTGCATCTGTATTCTTCAGTGATATTGGCCTGTAGTTTTCTTTCTTTGTGACATCTTTGTCTGGTTTTATCAAGGTGATGGTGGCCTCGTAGAATGAGTTTGGGAGTGTTCCTCCTTCTGCTATATTTTGGAAGAGTTTGAGAAGGATAGGTGTTAGCTATTCTCTAAATGTTTAAGCCATTATCTCTTGCTTAGATTTTGCACTACTCTTTTAGCTGGTCTCCTTGCTTTCATTCTTGATTCTCATGTAGACCGTCATAGCAGCCATTGACCCTTGTAAAAAACACATTAGGTTATGTCACTCTTCTGTTCAAAACCCTCCAAAGGCTTGACCCCTCAGAAAAGTCAAAGTCCTTAGTAGAACTTGGAAGGTCTTTTATCTATTCTTTTCCCTTCTCCTCCATCCCCTCCTACTCCACCCCACCCCCCATTTCAGTTACTATTTCTACCATTCTCCCTTCCTTGTTCACTGCACAGCAGCCGCACTGTGCCTTGCACTCACCAGACATCCCTTTACTTCTCCTTCCCTTTTATTTTTTTATTAACATCTTTATTGGAGTAAAATTGCTTTACAATGGTGTGTTAGTTTCTGCTTTAAAACAAAGTGAATCAGCTATACGTATACATATATCCCCATATCTCCTCCCTCTTGCGGCTCCCTTCCATCCTCTCTATCCCACCCCTCTAGGTGGTCACAAAACACGGGGCTGATCTCCCTGTGCTATGTGGCTGCTTCCCACTAGCTATCTTTTTTACATTTGGTAGTATATATAAGTCCTTGCCTTTTTATATGCTGTTTCCCTTTGCCCAGATATCTACGTGACTTGCTCCTTTATATCTTTTTAGTCTCTGCTTACACATTGCTGTATCAGAGAGGCCTTCCCTGATTTTCCTGTATAATAAGCAATACCCCTTTCTACCACCCTCCTTTTTTATCCTCTTTCCCTGCTTTGTTTTTATTGATTGATTGATTGATTTAACCTTTTTATTGGACTATTGCTTTTCAGTGGTGTGTTAGTTTCTGCTTTATAACGAAGTGAATCAGTTATACATATATCCCCATATCTCTTCCCTCTTTCGTCTCCCTCCCTCCCACCCTCCCTATCCCACCCTTCTAGCTGGTCACAAAGCACTGAGCTGATCTCCCTGTGCTATGCAACTGCTTCCCACTAGCTATCTATTTTACATTTGATAGTGTATATATGGCAATATATACACTACCACTCTCTCACTTTGTCCCAGCTTACCATTCCCCCTCCCTCTGTCTTCAAGTCCATTCTCTAATAGGTCTGCGTCTTTATTCCCGTCTTGCCGCTAGGTTCTTCATGATCATTTTTTTTTTTAAGTTCCATATATTTGTGTTAGCATACAGTATTTGTTTTTCTCTTTCTGACTTACTTCACTCTGTACGCCAGACTCTAGGTCCATCCACCTCACTACAAATAACTCAATTTTGTTCCTTTTTATGGTTATGGCTGAGTAATATTCCATTGTATATATGAGCCACATCTTCTTTATCCATTCATCTGTCGATGGACACTTAGGTTGCTTCCATGTCCCGGCTATTTTAAATAGAGCAGCAGTGAACATTGTGGTATATGACTCTTTTTGAATTATGGTTTTCTCAGGGTATATGTCAAGTAGTGGGATTGCTGGGTCGTATGGTAGTTGTATTTTTAGTTTTTTAAGGAACCTCCATACTGTTCTCCATAGTGGCTGTATCAATTTACATTCCCACCAACAGTGTATGAGGGTTCCCTTTTCTCCACGCCCTCTGCAGCATTTACTGTTTGTAGATTTTTAATGATGGCCATTCTGACTGGTGTGAGATGATATCACATTGTAGTTTTGATTTGCATTTCTCTAATGATTAATGATGTTGAGCATTCTTTCATGTGTTTTTTGGCAATCTGTATATCTTCTTTGGATAAGTGTTTATTTAGGTCTTCTGTCCATTTTTGGATTGGGTTGTTTGTTCTTTTGATATTGAACTGCATGAGCTGCTTGTAAATTTTGGAGATTAATCCTTTGTCAGTTGCTTCATTTGCAAATATTTTCTCCCATTCTGAGGGTTGTCCTTTCGTCTTGTTTATGGTTTCCTTTGCTGTGCAAAAGCTTTTAAGTTTCATTAGGTCCCATTTGTTTATTTTTATTTCCATTTCTCTAGGAGGTGGGTGAGAAAGGATCTTGCTGTGATTTATGTCATAGAGTGTTCTGCCTATGTTTTCCTCTAAGAGTTTGATAGTGTCTGGCCTTACATTTAGGTCTTTAATCCGTTTTGAGTTTATTTTTGTGTATGGTGTTAGGGAGTGTTCTAATTTCATTCTTTTACATGTAGCTGTCCAGTTTTTCCAGCACAACTTACTGAAGAGTCTGTCTTTTCTCCATTGTATATTATTGCCTCTTTTATCAAAGATAAGGTGACCATATGTATGTGAGTTTATCTCTGGGCTTTCTATCTTGTTCCATTGATCTATATTTCTGATTTTGTACCAGTACCATACTGTCTTGATTACTGTAGCTTTGTAGTATAGTTTGAAGTCTGGGAGCCTGATTCCTCCAGCTCCGTTTTTCTTTCTCAGATTGATTTGGTTATTCGGGGTCTTTTGTGTTTCCATACAAATTGTGAAATTTTTTGTTCCAGTTTTGTGGAAAATGCCATTGGTAGTTTGATAGGGATTGCATTGAATCTGTAGATTGCTTTGGGTAGTATAGTCATTTTCACAATGTTGATTCTTCCAATCCAAGAACACGGTATATCTCTCCATCTGTTTGTGTCATCTTTAATTTCTTTCATCAGTGTCTTATAATTTTCTGCACACAGGTCTTTTGTCTCCTTAGGTAGGTTTATTTCTAGGTATTTTATTCTTTTTGTTGCAGTGGTAAATGGGAGTGTTTCCTTAATTTCTCTTTCAGATTTTTCATCATTAGTGTATAGGATTGCCAGAGATTTCTGTGCATTAATTTTGTATCCTACGACTTTACCAAATTCATTGATTAGCTCTAGTAGTTTTCTGGTAGCATCTTTAGTATTCTCTATGTATAGCATCATGTCATCTGCAAACAGTGACAGCTTTACTTCTTCTTTTCCGATTTGGATTCCTTTTATTTCTTTTTCTTCTCTGATT
The DNA here is from genome assembly GCF_009873245.2 of Balaenoptera musculus. NCBI lineage: Eukaryota > Metazoa > Chordata > Mammalia > Artiodactyla > Balaenopteridae > Balaenoptera > Balaenoptera musculus. The sequence continues at coordinate 78,311,664 of NC_045788.1, read as the reverse complement.
GCTGTGGCTAAAACTTCCAAAACTATATTGAGTAATAGTGGTGAGAGTGGACAACCTTATCTTGTTCCTGATCTTAGTGGAAATGGTTTCAGTTCTTCACCATTGAGGACGATGTTGGCTGTGGGTTTGTCATATATGGCCTTTATTATGTTGAGGTAAGTTCCCTCTATGCCTACTTTCTGGAGGGTTTTTATCATAAGTGGGTGTTGAATTTTGTCATAAGTTTTCTCTGCATCTATTGAGATGATCATATGATTTTTCTCCTTCAGTTTGTTAACATGGTGTATCACATTGATTGATTTGCATATATTGAAGAATCCTTGCATTCCTGGGATAAACCCCACTTGATCATGGTGTGTGATCCTTTTAATGTGCTGTTGGATTCTGTTTGCTAGTATTATGTTGAGGATTTCTGCATCTATGTTCATCAGTGATATTGGTCTGTAGTTTTCTTTTATTGTGACATCTTTGTCTGGTTTTGGTATCAGTGTGATGGTGGCCTCGATAATTACCTTAAACGTGAATGGATTAAATGCTCCAACCAAAAGACATAGACTGGCTGAATGGATACAAAAACAAGACCCATATATATGCTGTCTAAAAGAAACCCACTTCAGACCTAGGGACACATACAGACTGAATCAAGTGAGAGGATGGAAAAAGATATTCCATGCAAATGGAAATCAAAAGAAAGCTGGAGTAGCAATTCTCATATCACACCAAATAGAGTTTAAAACAAAGAGTATTACAAGAGACAAAGAAGGACACTACATAATGATCAAGGGGTCAATCCAAGAAGAAAATATAACAATTGTAAATATTTATGAACCCAACATAGGAGCACCTCAATACATAAGGCAAATGCTAACAGCCATAAAAGGGGAATCAACAGTAACACAATCATAGTAGGGGAATTTAACACCCTACTTTCACCAATGGACAGATCATACAAAATGAAAATAAATAAGGAAACATAAGCTTTAAATGATACATTAAACAAGATGGACTTAATTGTTATTATAGGACATTCCATCCAAAAAGAACAGAATACACTTTCTTCTCAGGTGCTCATGGAACATTCTCCAGGATAGATCACATCTTGGGTCACAAGTCAAGCCTTGGTAAATTTAAGAAAATTGAAATCGTATCAAGTATCTTTTCTGACCACAATGCTATGAGACTAGATATCAATTACAGGAAAAAATCTGTACAAACACATGGAGGCTAAACAATACACTACTTAATAACCAAGAGATCACTGAAAAAATCAAAGAGGAAATCAAAAAATACCTAGAAACAAACGACAATGAAAACATGATGACCCAAAACCTATGGGATGCAGCAAAAGCAGTTCTAAGAGGGAAGTTTATAGCAATACAATCCTACCTTAAGAAACAAGAAACATCTCAAATAAACAACCTAACCTTACACGTAAAGCAATTAGAGAAAGAAGAACAAAAAAACCCCAAAGTTAGCAGAAGGAAAGAAATCATAAAGATCAGATCAGAAATAAATGAAAAAGAAATGAAGGAAATGCTAGCAAAGATCAATAAAACTAAAAGCTGGTTCTTTGAGAAGATAAACAAAATTGATAAACCATTAGCCAGACTCATCAAGAGAAAAGGGAGAAGACTCAAATCAATCAAATTAGAAATGAAAAAGGGAAAGTAACAACTGACACTGCAGAAATACAAAGGATCATGAGAGATTACTACAAGCAACTATATGCCAATAAAATGGACAACCTGGAATAAGTGGACAAATTCTTAGAAATGCACAACCTTCCGAGACTGAACCAGGAAGAAATAGAAAATATGAACAGACTTATCACAAGCACTGAAATTGAAACTGTGATTAAAAATCTTCCAACAAACAAAAGCCCAGGACCAGATGCCTTCAGAGGCGAATTCTATCAAACATTTAGAGAAGAGAACTCCTATCCTTCTCAAACTCTTCCAAAATATAGCAGAGGGAGGAACACTCCCAAACTCATTCTAGGAGGCCACCTGCTTTGTTTTTCTTTATTATACTTATCAACACCTGACGTTATTTTTTGTCTTGGCTACTCCCCAGTAGAATGTGAGCTCCAAAAAAGCAGCTCAGAAGATGATTAGGAAGATTTAGGGAGGGAGAATGTGGGAAATCCTTGGGACGTTAGTTGTGCCGTGTTGGAATGAGGCCTCTGCAGCAGGGAAGGTTTATCCTGCCTGTTTCTTTGGCCAGCCTTGAGGACTTGGGCTGCAGCATGACTCCTGCTTCAGCACTGCAGCACCTGTAGCATATCAAAACAATTGGGCTTCTTTTATTTTGATTGATTGATTGATTTTTTTTTTTTTGTAGGAAAATGGCTGAGTAATATTCCAGTTGCAATTAATATGTTTGACAAATCTTTGACAGTGAACTCTAGGCATTAGGTCATGACCTATTCATTGTGTATTTTGGAGTGAAGAAGGAAAAACCACAATCCAAGTAATATCTAATTATTTGGGGATTTGACCCATAATGTCCTCTTCCCTTTTCCTCAGTTATGATAAATTTCCAAAGCATTTTCTTGTTAAACTAAGGAGGGTAAACGTTTTTTTCCCCTTTGGTTTTACCTGTATTTATTCATTGTTCCCTTGACTGAATACTCACATAATTAAAATGATGAGTAAACAGTTAAGTAGAAGACCTTGGCCAGCATAATAGACACCACCTGAATTTTCTTTTTCTGTGTTTAGCAAAGGAAAATGTTATGTTTGAATTTTGTTGAACATTACTGGTTTTTTTTTCCTTTTGTTCCCAGTCCCTTCTCTCCCCTCCCCCATGTCTTTGATTCCTTTTTATTTTTACATTTATTTTTATTTTTATGTTTCTTATTTCTGGCGGAAGTTAAAACTGTATGGCCCTCTTTCCCCTCACTCTCCCTCTTCTTTCCCTCTCATCCCAACAAGTAGGTCTCTATTTCTTTTCTCATTTTGGAGTAATAACTTACCTTCACTAGAAGAGTCCTGAGTCATAGAATTGGGATATTCATATACTACTGCATGGACAACCCTAAAATATAGTTTTGAAATATCTATTTTTAAAAAATCTTTTTTCTCCCTATTTTCAATGCCTGGTAATTATCTACATCTGGATATATTTTAATCCTTCTTGCAAACCTGATACATTAAGACTCAGCTGAGTCAATGCCAGGCATGTGATGCACATTTAATGTTAAATAAATTTTTTGTTACAAATCCTCTTTTCTGTTCCATATTTTTAAAAATTAGAACCTATGTATATACATGGGAAAAGTTTGCTAAATTGTAGCTGGCAGGGATGACAGGAGGTAAGGAAAGGGATGTGTAATTCAGGATGGTACGGTGAATTTACTCTTTTGAATCAGAAAGATTTGTATTTGAATCCAGGCTTAATGATTTTTGCTTTTAAGCTATGACCTGGTGAACTTAACTTCTCTGAGTCTTTATTCCCTCGTATGTTAGATTTGAATAATACTCTTGCACAGACTTGGCTATGATGAATATATGGGAATATTTGTAAAGTAGCTTTTTTAGTTTTTTGTGTGTGTGTGTAGTTTATGGGTGTATATGATCAGACATATATGTTATCATTGAACTCTTCTTTTTCTCCATATCTCATCATCTGTCAAGCTTTGCCTAAAGAATCCTTGTAGCCTTCATTTTCTCTCTGCTGCCACATTCTTTGATCTAGCTTGCATGTTCTCCCTTATGTGGCTTCTTGGTCTTATGTGTGGCAAGGGAAAAATGGTAAAGAGCTCTGAGTTTCCATTCCAGTTTCTTCTCTTATTGAATAGTATATTCTGTGCAGTATAGTATAGTCCAGTTTCAAGAAGAGTTGGGATATTTATGATATTGATTACTTAACAGCAGCTCTCCACCAGGGGTATGCATTAGATTCCTTGTCTCCAGATACCTTTCATCTCCATTAAACTTTAAGCGTCTTGATGACAGATTCTGTGTCTATATGTGTTACACTACTGCCCCCTCAGCAGAATGGTACTTTGTACGGTGTGTGCTGAGCCCCATCTCCCTTTCAGATTTTGGGGAAATTGATTTGCTTTTTTTTTTTTTAAAATTATTAGCACCTTTAATTATTATTTATTTATTTATTTATTTATTTATTTGGCTGTGTTGGGTCTTCGTTTCTGTGCGAGGGCTTTCTCTAGCTGCGGCAAGCGGGGGCCACTCTTCATCGCGGTGCGCGGGCCTCTCACTATCGTGGCCTCTCTTGTTGCGGAGCACAGGCTCCAGACGCGCAGGCTCAGCAGCTGTGGCTCATGGGCCTAGTCGCTCCACGGCATGTGGGATCTTCCCAGACCAGGGCTCAAACCCGTGTCCCCTGCATTAGCAGGCAGATTCTCAACCACTGCGCCACCAGGGAAGCCCTGATTTGCATTTTTATAATGTTTAGTAAAATTTATAAAAAATGCTCCTGGTATGTTAAGCTAGTCTTAAGTCATTTTCCATAAAATGTAGAATTTCTTATTTTTCTCGGACTCCAGGCCTGGCTTTTGACAGGCTGCTTTCTTGTCTACAACTTGTGTTTGTTTGATAAACATAGGACTCAGATGTCAGGCTAGCTTTTCTTCTTGTAATGTTTGCCAGACATGGTTGTTGTTGGAAGACAGTTCTCCATGGGTCTCTCACATGTTATGTATGTTTTACAAGCAGAGATGCTACTGACTGCCTTTTTTCTAGACTGTATTTTTCAAAGAGGTTTATATAGTGAGCAGCCTTGGAAGATAGAGTTATTGTTTCTCTCCAGAGCAAAAGGCAGGTTTGCTTACTATTCAGTATAATAAAAAAGTCTCCCTCCAGAGTCTGTTTACTTAGTGTCCAGCATGGTAAAGGTAGTATCACCCTACAGAGCAAAAGACAAGCATGTTTATGCCCATTATAAAAGGTTTGGGTTCCTAAGCTCAGGGTTTCTTTCCTGGAACATGATCCACTGCATGTACAGTTGTCACCTGGCCATCTTTGTGTTACCCTATGGGAAATGGGACTCAGGGAACTGGCACAAAACCTGACACTGGTACTGCTATTGCCATGAGTAATAAAGTTCTTTTCTCTAACCTATAAGTCTTGTGTCTGTCTTCAGCATCTATAAAACTGTGGTAGGATAATTTGTTAGTTTACGAGTAGGGTAAAATTTCAGATCCGTCACAGTTTTTGACAGTGATATGAAAGCCACTCTTTTCAGAACTGCAAAATGGGCCCTCTACAAGTAATTCTTGTTAAGCCTTAATCTACATTAAGCCTGGGTCTCTGGAAAGGTACCTAGATGAGGCTAGAGCTCAGGTTCCTTATGACCATACTGTGTTTTCTCTTTTCCCCCTGTTTTTTTTTTAATGAAACTAAATTTATTCAAGTTCAAGGACTATCGTTCTGAAATAATCTTGCTATGAAATGATGTTAACAGTGATCTCCTTTTCTCTCTCTTTTCCCCAAATAAAAGCATTGCTATTTTATACAGTTGAGCTACACTGGCAAGTGTGTTGATTTGTTTACTTAACACTGAAGTTTGGAATGTATGTTATCTTCAAGAGAAAAATGGGGTAGTTGGGAGGACATTTCTTTTTAATTGGGTAACATGACAATCTCCATGGTAAATAACCTAATAAACTAGGTAATAAAACATAGTATGTTGGATGGTGACAAATGTTAAGGAAAAGAAAGGGAGGACAGGACAGTGTTGAAATTTTAGGTAATGTTGGCTACGGAAGCTCTCATGGAGGTGACTTGAGTAAAGGTCTGAAGTTAGGAGACTAGCCATTTAACTCTCTGGAGGAAAAGCATTCTGGGCAGAGGGAACAGCAAGTACAAAGGCTCTGCAGCAAAGTGTTCCTGGTACAAGACATTGAGGAGGCTGATTTGTAATGCTTTGAAGACATATAATGAGAGGATTATAGCGTTGCCCTTTGCTTAGCTATCTTTTTATTCTTCAACCAGAGCACTTACTTTTATGTTTAGGTACTTTTTCACTTGAGGAATGGGATTTCTTCCTTTAAAAATAATTTGAAAACTACTAAACTAGATAATTTTTCTTCTGCAGTATTCTGTAGTTCTCCTTGATGGTCTCTGTAAGTGCTCATTTTTCAACAGTCAACATAAGTCCCGCATCTGTGTTTTTCAATTCAGCAGGTATTTGAGAGCTGTGTTAGATCTTACTTTACAGGCATACCTCGTTTTATCGTGCTTTGCTTTATTGCATTTCACAGATCATTGCATTTTTTACAAATTGAAGTTTGTGGCAACCCTGCATTGAGCAAGTCTGTTGGTGCCATTTTTCCAGTAGCATTTGCTCATTTTATGTTCCTCTGTCACATTTTGGTAATTCTCGCAATCTTTCAAGCTTTTTTGTTATCTTTGTTATGGTGATCTGTGGTTAGTGGTCAGTAACATCTCTGAAGTTACTACTACAACTTGCTGAAGGCTCAGATGATGGTTAGCATTTTTTAGCAATAAAGTATTTTCTAATTAAGGTATGTACATTGTTTTTTTAGACCTAATACTATTGCACACTTAATAGACCACAGTATAGTGTAAACATAACTTTTTCATGTACTGAAAACCAAAAAATTTTTGACTCGCTCTCGCTTTATTGCGATATTTGCTTTATTGTGGTGATCTGGATCTGTACCTGCAATATATTTGAGGTATGCCTCTGTATGACTTATGTTTTAACTCCCACATGGATTATTTTCTTTATATTTCTGTTGAAGAGAAGAGACTGAGGCAGGTTGGAATAGTTAGAGAATACTCTAAGATAGCATACAAACTAAAACTTCTCTAGCCAAGGTCTCTATTTACCCTTTGTTGCTAAATATAAAGGCTGGCTTTCAATTCTTATTGACCTTGAAAATTAGCGCCATACCATTTCCTCCTTGAAACACCATCCTATCCCTCTGGCTGTACCATTTCTATCTCTCAAGGATTCTTCTTTCCTTGGGTTTATACCTTGACTGTCCATGCTTCTTACTCCTTAATCTCTGGATACTCTGATCTACTTTATGGCTTCAGTTACCATCTATATGTTGTTGATTCTCATATCAAAATTTCTAGTCTTAAATTCCACTCTTGAGCTCTAAGCAGTTGTAATAAGTTGGCTTCTAACATATCCATTTTGATGGCCAGTGGGCAACGTAGATTCAGATATCCAAAGCAAGGTATCTTTATTTATCTTTCTTCAAGAAAGGTATCTTTCTCCCACAAAGAAAAGCAAACTTGTTCTTCCTCTTTCTTTATTTTGGTAAATAGTATTCTTGATCAGTTAAGCCAGAATATTTATGTTGATGCCCATTAGTCAAAGACCATCATGCCCACAGTGTACAAAATTGGGTTTGTTGATGCTTTCTGCAGCAAGGAAACCACACACCATAAGAAACCATGTGATATCTCAGCAAGACTATGCTGAACAAACTTAGAGAATATGGGCTTTTGTTAGATAATATTGGGGAGGATTCAGGGAACTGGTGGGGATTTGCTGTGGTTTAGGTACTATCAAGAAGTGAGGGTAATTCTATGATTGGATATCTTAATAAATCTTATCCCAGAGGTGAGAAGACCAGGGTGAGGCTAAAAGTGTAATTGGTGAAGAAGTAGCAGTCATTCGTGTTAGCTGGGGTTTTATGTGTGTGTGTGTGGTTGTGCAGAGACCTTGCTTTTGTCTATATTCAGACAGACTCAGATTGGCTTGGTTTTGCCTCACTTCCATCATGGTCTCAGAGGACCTTTTATCTGATGTTGGTGACCTGTGAGATTCCGTTTGGCAGAAAAGCATCACAGCCTAGCTATGAGTGCTAGGTTCCTTCTTAGCTATGAGGGGCTGCTTTTCTCTTTCTCACTTATTTGAAATAGATGTAAAAGATGAGGTAGCATATGGATAGCAGGAAGATAGATTAAGAGTGTTTAGACAGGGTATATGAACAAAGAATTTACTTGTGATTGGTTGTTTATGTTTGAGAGGCAATAAAGAAACTTATTCTGTTTGAAATATATCAGTAGAATCTAGTGTTAATGTTGAAGCAGAGATGTCTAGTTTGTTTATTCCTTACTAGGGGAAGAGGGGTTGGGGGTGGGGTTATGTGTCAGTCATATATTGGGCTATTTAAAACTAAATGTTTGCATACTTACTATGTGCCAGACACTAAGTACTTGTGTGATCTCTTTTAATCTCTTGGGTTAATTGGGTTAGAAAGGAAGGATGTATATCCCTTGCATTGGGAATAAGGACCAAACTGGAGATCCAAGTGGGGCTAGTGGTGTTAAGTAATATTTAAGAGTGTGAGTTTCATCATATTGGATTGGGTTTGAATCCTGCCATCACCTCCCAATTAGTAGTAATAAGATCTTGAGCAAGTTACTCAACCCCTTAGAACCTCTGTATTTTACAGATTTAAATGCGCAATAATAATAATACTGTCTTCAGATGACTGGCGATACTTGGTACTTAGTAAGCACTCGGTATACAATAGCAGCTTTTATTACTTTTCTCTTATTGGCTATGTGCCTTTGGACAAATCACAGAACTCAGATCCTCAGTTCTGATGTCATTTTACAGGATTGGTGTAGGGATCAAAAAGTGTAAATTGAAGCGCATTAGAAAGAAAGCACTTATACAAATAAAATAAATGTTAATGTCTAGTATATTGTCTCTCAAGTGTTTGAATTTACTTGACAAGTAAAGGACTGTGGTAGGGTTATGATGTTTTTGGATCAAGTTATACAGGATCTTGAATGTTAGGATGAGAAATTTAGATTTGATGCTGTGGACTTTAGAAGTTCAGCCATCAGATAGACTTTAGAGCAGGGGGATGAGATGATTCAAATGGTGGCCTAGGAAACTTGGAATTGGAGAGGGAGAGCCTAAAGGTTCAAAGACCAGATTTAGGAAGCTAAATTTCAGGCTAAGTAATGATGGCCCAGATTAGTGAAATAATAGTAGAAGTGAAAAATCTGTGATGTTTCTAAGGAATTACTACAATTTAATTATAAGTTGAATGTGAAGGCTGTAGAAATAACAATAAAGGCTTCTTGAACTTTAATTTTGGAAATGGATTGGTTAAAGTTATTTAGATGTAAATAGTTAATAGATTTGAAGAAATAACCTTGTTACAATGTACAGAATGACCAGAGACTTTTGGTTTTAGGTATTTATTTGACTTTCCCCATGACATAGATTCAAATGTGTACTGTGCAAAAAGAAAACTGTTGGAAAAGGATACAGGTTTCAGTGGTAAGCTGTAAAGAATTTGATTTTAAGTTAAAATAAGTATAGATATGATAGAAGTGTTGTGATTAAAATCTGTTTGCTGTGCTGCAGTTAGGGGTGAAATTACTTTGAAATGCTTCCAAAAATGATAGATGGATAGATATGTGATAAATCAAATATAGAAAAATGTTAATTGTAGAATCTCAGTGGTGGGCACATGGATGTTCACTGTAAACTAATCTTTTCCATGTTTTTGAAAGTTTTAATAATAAAATGTTGGAGGAAGAGTGAAGATATTAACTGTTTGCTACAGACTAGTCTTGAGAATTTCTCTTCCCTGACCTGAGACTTTTGTTTTCTCTATAGGAACTTTCCGCTGTACTTTTTGCCATACAGAGGTAGAAGAAGATGAATCAGCAATGCCCAAAAAAGATGCACGCACACTTTTGGCAAGGTTTAATGAACAAATTGAGCCCATTTATGCTTTGCTTCGAGAGACAGAGGATGTGAACTTGGCCTATGAAATACTTGAGCCAGAACCCACAGAAATACCAGCCCTGAAACAGAGGTGAGTGTAGGCCCTGTGCTCTTATCAAGAACACTTTTAAGCTTGCCCTTGTTTTAACTACCTGTACTTTGGAGAGCAGGATTGGGTAAGTAATTTACCAGGAGACTAAAAGCTATAAGATTATGTGGATTCTAAGCTCTGCCACACATGTCGTATTAACTTGTGCCTGTGATGAAATTTGTTTGTACTGAATGCAGTACAGTATGGGCGCTAGGCAAAAATCTTTAAATAGTCAGGTTTGACTTTTAAGTACTCAATCTGCTTGGGCCTACTGCAACTCAGCCAATTGTTAGTTAGTCCTAAATTGGTTATGCCTCTTGGGGATATCTGAATTTTCCTCGTCAAGTTCTGAAGCCTGAAGTTCTTTAAGGAATACAGCTTTCACTTTTTTTGTATGTTTGTTTTTGAAGTTTTTATCCACACATTTCTTGCCTTCCTTAGTTTTCAGTGCAACTTTCTTGGAAGTGAAGTATAGTGGGTGTTACCTATGGGTTAATACTTCTTACTGTGGCTCCCTATTTTTGTCAGTGTACCCTAATTTTTGAATTGCAGAGGCAGCCTTAATTTTGCCATGCCATAAAAAGTGGTTTTTCTTCTTTGAAAAGTATAAATGAGAATTGAGGTCAGGGAGTACTCTCCTATTCTTCCCTTTTTCTTTCTTCTTCCCAGTTTCAAGCTGAGGGCTTAGAGTTTATACCCATCTACTCCCTTCCATAGAACACAATAGTCCAAGTTGTAACTGTATAGATTTTGGGAGCACTCTTAGTATTTTGTGCCCTCTTGTACTGATGTTGCAGAAAAGCCAGTTCTGGGCAGTCCTGAGCAAATTGAATTTCTTTTTGGTGGTTAAAAACAATCCAGTTATACAGAAGGTTTTGTATCTGTACAAGTTATTGTGAATTTTCTTTTCTAGCATCTGTGTCAGTTAGGATGCCTTTATCTGTGATAACAGAAAACCAACTAGAAGTAGCTTGAACAGTAAGAAAAACTTTCTAGCATGACCAGAAGTTCTTAGGTAGCACAATTCAGAATTAATTCCACAGCTCAGTTACATCTTCAAGGATCTAGATTTGTTCCATATTTACTCTGCCGAACTTGGTCTGTTGGTTTTCCTCTTGGCACCACCAAGGGAGCTAGCCTAAGATGGCCATGTCTTTCTAGGTATCACATTTAGATGAAAATGTTCAAGCACAGAAAATGGACCATCCCTTCCTTGTGTCCTATTTTAAGATGGAAAAAAGCTTTCTCAGAGGGCCACCTTCATCCTACTGTACCCTCAATGTCTCGCTGACCAGAATTGCTTTATATGCTTATTTTAAACCAGCATCTCACAGAGGAAATGAGATCACATGATTGGTGCTTGGACTGGTTAAGGTTTACCTCCTAGGACTGGGGAAGGTGCCAGAGTCCTTTGGAGCAAATAGCCATCAATACTTGAATAAAATCAATAAGCAAAGAAGGAGAGGAGCCATAATTATAGGCAACCAATATCATCCACATTACAGATAGCCTTAAATTTTTCTTACTGGTCCTTGGTCTCTTATCAAGAATTTATTTGTTATATCTTTTTGTGCATTTAAATAATACTGTAACCCTGTCACAGAAGCCTGTGAGGGAAATTGATTTTACAAAAATACATACCTTTCTAAGCTTATGGGTTATTTCATATTGAAGTGTGTTTAGACATTTTCTCTGATTGCTTTCTATACAATATAATACTATTTATGAATTATATTTGTGTTTCCTCTTCTAACTATAGCTATCTTCTTGTTTATTAAGATCCTTCCCCTCTACAGTAGCATTCATTCACCACCACCACTGGCATTCTACCTCTGTTGTTCCACACCTACCACAGTCTGCCTCCCATTCCAGGATCTTCATTTAGGTATCCCTCACTCCATGCTGGAGATAAGTCTGAGCCAGATGTCCAACAGCAGCTCACTATATCAAATCACCTGCTTCTCATTAGGTAGGCATGATGGTGACTCAAAGGATGAAGAAGAATCAGGAAATACAGGAAATAAACTAATCAGGAAAGAGGCTACTCAACAGTTTGGTCACTAAGAAGAAAGGGGAAAATGGAGGCAGGCAAGAAAGATTGAATGGTCTCCCTGGACTTCCAGCCAGAACAAAATATAACTGCTTGTACGTGGTCAGGAGAAAGACCAGTAGAGCTAGGTTAGAAGGTGTTACCCTGGCTGAGATAGCCTCACCAAGCATTTGACAAGCTCCACCGCTTGGATATAACGTCCTGAAAGTGGTATTGATTTAGCCTTTCTGTACTATAGGATCCATTTCAGAGCACAGCAGTCCTGTAGTAGCCATCCTGCCCCAGTACAAGAAAAGAAAAACATCAATAGAGTTGTATGGGGGCTCATAGACAAGAGTAATTCATTAATTAAAAAAAAAAAGCAGCATGATTGTTTGGTTACTGATATGTAACCAATTAAATTCCCTAGAACAGGAACCAGAGGCTGCCGTTGCAGGACTGTCAGTAGATTTAACCCAAGAGCTGATGGACAGTTTCTGCCTTTCAGCAAGTCAACCCACTGGTGATATTTAAAGTCTTCCTATTCTTCTTAAATGGAATTTCTTTCCAGTAACCTCTCCTTTTCCATCATCTCTTATTTAGCATTCACCTTAAAGATCTTTAAAATTTTATTTATTTTTGAAATAATATTCCTCCCTCACCCCTGAGTAAGTTATATCTTTTAAAATTCTAAAATTTCTTAAATAATGTAAAAAGATTCAAAACTAAATTGTTACTTTTGTCATCTTTAAGTGAAATGTGCACATTCTCTCCATAGAAGAAATTTAAATATGCAGAAGGAGTGAACTCTGGTGTCTCTCATCTAAATTTTCTTTAGTGTCACATTTGCTGATGATTTAATTTGACTGTGTATGTGGTGAAGGTAGAAATAAAATCTGTGTAGTCAACTCTCCATGGTAAAAATTATCTTTTAAAAAAAATTCTTCCAAATTAAAAAATTTGTTTAACTTGTGGTGAGATCTCTCCTGCCTCAGGGAATTCCCTGGTGGTCCAGTTGTTAGGACTCTGCTTTTTCTGCCGAGGGCACAGGTTCGATCCCTAGTCCGGGAACTAAGATTCTGCAAGCCACATGGCGTGGCCAAAAAAACAAAACAAAACAAAACTCTCCTGCCTCAAACTGGAATAAAACCAATCTTGAGTTTCTATAATGGAATACTGAAAACAAAAGACTTTTTAAAAATGGTCTCATGCTAACATTTATTTGAATTGTCCTGTTCTTTTTCTCTATTCTTATTCTTCTCTACTCAAAGTACTGAACACTTGCTAACCTTTGGAAGATAGTCTTCAGAGTTAATGCTAAATATACAGCATAGATGAAAACTATGTGTTCAAGATGATATAGAGAAACAATAGCTTCAGAAAGAGTGAGTGAATCATTTAAGATTCTGGGTGAAGGAGAGATGAATAAGGACAGGATGTAGTTATCCAGGTCAGAACTAGAGAAACATTGAGTGGGTGGAAAGAGACAGAAAAGGCATCTGGCTAGCTCAGGGAGACACATGTGGGCGCAGACAAGCATACAGAACAGGCTCAGCACAACAAGATAAGAACGTTAGCTGAAGATAGAAGAGACATTAAAAGGAGTCAACGAGACAACTGGGTGAGAGAGGAGAGACTAGAATGTAGAGTGAGCACAGAAACATGAAAACACAGATCAGGCCAAGAGAGAAGGGAAAACTGAATGCTTGAGAGAAAGCAAAAATCAAAAAGACAACTTAAACCAGACTAAGCACAGTCATATTATAGTGAAGCCTTTTAGAAGACAACATGGAAGATAGAAAAGGAATGACTAGGGACAGATATGGATTAAATTGAGACAAATGTAGTAAATAATGCAAAAAGTAACATTAGATGAATGCAGAAAGGAATAAAAGGTAGAGAGAAACCAGTTATTTCCAGCTGTAACATAAGACTTTAAAATATAGTAAGACAAATAGATAGATTGGGTACAGAGAGATGGCCTTGTAGGCCTAGACTCAGAGTGGGCCAGCAAATAACTGATGAAAAAGCTATAGGAAAGAGTGATTTACAAAGCAGCCCTGGTACAGCTAAAGGCAGTAGTTACAAGGCATGGATTAAGTGACCAGATCAGCATGGTTTGTACAACTAGAGAGGGTGCATTTTTTTGATAGAAAAAGTGGCAGTGGGTCTGTAGATATCCAGAGGCAGAACAGGAGGGAGGGATGGGATGAACCCAAGATTACCTCCAGAGGTTGGTCAGAAACACAGTATTCTCAGGGAGAGATGTAATGGGCCAATCAGATATGTGGATAGTAGTATACATCAGAGAAATCTCAACTAAACATGAGACAAAACTCAAGTAGATGTGAGTGGGCCCAGGAAGAAATGAGGAGCAATGGAGTAAGCAGATATGAAGTAGGACCAAAGAGAAGGAAAAACAGTGAATGGCTTCTGAGAGAGAAAACTGATACAGAACTTAAAGACAAATGAAGAAATATTGCTTAGGCTCAGAATGAGACAGCACACTACACAGGAGACAGTCCAGGATTCATGGAAAAGATTTAGGAAAAATGGCAGAGAAGTAAAGGAGAAACATAGGGCCAAGAAAATCAGTCAGCAGACACAGAAAGGAACACAGCAAAAGGTATGGAGAAAGATACAGAGCAGGTACTAAGTAAGCAGGTAGTTCATGAAATATGAAGATAGTTTATGCAATAAAAGAACTGTCTAAACAGAAAAGGAGGGACAGTCATGCCTAGAACTTGATGCAGAAAAGCATCAGTAGCAGGCAAAGAAAGACAAAGTGTGAGCTTAGACACACAGAAAATCAGGTATATTCAAAAGAATGTGGAGTACATTGAAAGTGAAACAATCAGATAAAACGGGGAGCAGCAGAAAGACTGAAAACTCATAGAGATGAGGAAACATTAAGTGACTAGAGAAAGATAAGGAATGATCCAACCTGGAACAGACTAAGAAGATCATGGGTAGTAGAAGTAAAAGGCAAAACAAAATAGACTCAGAAATAGATCATGGTTGCTGTGGGGTAGAAATAATGGTTGGGCCTGGATATGGAGAGTCAGCATAGGTGCAGAGATGGACAGATACAAGTTGAAAAGAAGCTGATCTCTGCATAAAGATTTGCCTTATTTGGTGAGTCGCAGAGTATTAATTCTGAGTTGAAGTCTGGCTTTGTAGAATACTATTCTAGCTTCTCAGCACACAAAAGAAAGGGAAAAGTCCACAGAACTACTTTGAATTCTTCTGGGCTGAGCTGAGAGCATGCTTTTTAAAATATAACATGTGTTTTGTTTTGTTTGGGGTTTTTGTTTTGTTTTTAAACAAAATACTCATCAAAGATGTTCCTGGGAGAGATTTTTGCCAGACTAGTGTCTTTAAGTGGATTATGTCACTATTTCATTCTCCCCTCTCTCTAAGTAGACATATTTAAACATCTTAATCTGTACAACGTCAATCATTTATATACACCAGAGGATTCAGTGTTTGAGGAACTTAAATATAAATATGATGTGTTGTTCTAACCAATGTAACTTTCACCCTGGGGTATAAGAGCAGATTTTCCAGAATTATGAAAGCATGTGTGCATGATTGCTAGATAGAATTTATGTGTAATTCTTCAGTAACTACTTCCCCAGCTCCCCTTCTTTTCTAGCACCAAGACTTCAAGTTTTCTTCTTCCCTTCCTCCTCTAATCTTTTTATTTAGCAAGGACCGTGCAGCAACTGCTGCTGCAGCTGCTGGCCTGGCAGGTGGGCACCACCGGGAAACATGGGCCACCAAGGGTCCCTCTTATGAGGACTTATACACTCAGAATGTTGTCATTAACATGGATGACCAAGAAGATCTTCATCGAGCCTCACTGGAGGGGAAATCTGCCAAAGAGAGACCTATCTGGTTAAGAGAGAGCACTGTCCAAGGAGCATATAGTTCTGAAGAGATGAAAGAAGGTAAGAGTAGAAGAAGTAAGATGAATATGTCTTGGGTATGGTAGAAAATGAACTTGCCTTAGGAAATCACCTGGGCAATTCTTAGTTTTATTGGAAACCCACTGTGTCTGTTTTATAAAACAATTGCATTATAGCAGGAAGTAAATTGAGCAATAAGCATTAAAACCAACCAGTAGACTTGTATTAAACTTCAACTTAGTTGAAAAAACAGACAGCTTTTTAAATTTCCATTTTAGATTTGAGAAATTGTCATTTCTTTTTGTTAATTTCTTGAAAAAGTACTCTTGTGTTCAAAGTGGCCAAATTCATTTCTTCTTTAATCTTCTGTTGCTCTAACTTGCATGCATTTTTGTTTCTTTGAATTAGGAACCATAACTATATACTAGTCCAAACTATTTATGTTGTCTCCTCATAAATACCGAGGAGATGTGCTACTTGAAATATATAAAAAGATACCAAATGAGTAAAGACAAGGATTCTCACCATCCAAGAAGATTGGCAAAACTTTATACTAGAAGATTTTGGAAATCTCTGTGAGCCCTGAAAGGTTAAGGATTATATAATAATCAGAAGCTTGAGAACTGCACGATTTTACTTTTTAAATTTTAGTCTCGAATTACTGGATTCAGAGACTGGGTGATGATGGTTTAAGACTAGGTAGAAAATGGGAGACTAAAACTGGATAAGTATTGCTCAGAAACTGGGAAACAGAGGTGAAAGAGGGAGTCTTTACCTCTGGTTAGATTTCATCAGCATTAGAACCTACCCACCCCTATTCCTAGGATATGTATCATTGCCAACATATCACTTGAGTCTGTTTCTTTGATACTAAAGAATCATCAGTAATTAAAAACCACTTGTTTTTTGACTTTTTTTTCTAACCTCTTTTCCCTTCATAATTAGCATTTCTTTACTGTGTATGCTAAGAATTGTAAAAGTAGTGTGGAGTTGCGTAGTCATGGTAAAAGCAGATGTGTGATTCTCTACTGTGATTCTCTTTGGTGTTTTAATTCCAACCAGAAAAAAGTTTTCCTTGGCAATCATACTTTACTCTCCCTCCTTCCCACTGATTACCTTGGCTATGAGGTTTAGTTATTTTGGTGCATATTGGTTTAGATTACATAGTAGTTAGGCTGTCAACTATTTAATAGGTTCGTTTTCCCCAACTTGGCTTCTTGCCTGTTCTTGAAGCAACCAAGCCTTTTTTTCTGTGAACTTAGGAACAAAATCGAATGAAATAAAACTATTGTTAGCCAGTATTGTATACAGTTAGGCTCATATGTTTAACAGTCAGTGTTTATAATTCCTAGAATGGTACAACTTGAATCATAAGGGCTTTAAATAAGTCATCTAGTCTACCCTGTTCCCTTTTGTGACTATTTCCTTCTGTGTATAAAATAGGATATGCTTTTATGTCTAAATTTGTCTTCATTAGGTTTTATTATAGTTGAATAGGCTCTATCCAGTGAATGTGTGAAGTGACTCTTATTTGTCCTACACTTAATTTTCCTCAGAGTTCAAGTTATTTTAACATCTTTCAGAATTTTATAGACTTCAGTCATGTCCTTATTACTCTACTGAAAGTTCTAATTCCTTTTGATTCTACTTTCCTTACAAAGCGTTCTCTTCCCCCAAGCCATCTCCACCTACAGTTTTTGTCTTATTTTAATTATCTTTTTCTGGACCATCTCCAATTGTAATATACTTTACTTAAGACCTAGTGACCAGAACAATACATGTTATTTATGCATGAATTTATCATTAACTATTTGAGTTTTATCTCAAATATCCTTCTAGTTTTTACATGGCAGTTTATTGCTTTGCTTCTGGAAGCATATTAAGACCAACAACTTTAGAATTATGTGCCGAGATTTTTTTCAGACTCTCTCCTGCCCTTTATCTGATAGCTTGGATAAGGTTTTTTAGTATATTTTAGATTATTTTTCTATAGGCAGATTTTCTTACACTTGCCAATAATTAAATAGATCTGCCACTTTTCTGCCCACTTATACAACCTTCAGCTCTTCCTATATTTTTTTGCTATCAGTTTGGCCTTTAAGAACCCAGAATTGCTTAGCATCATCAGTGAACTTGACAGTTTCCCAGGACACATCTTCTTCGTAATTTATAACTCTATTAAATAAGACTGTTCCTAGAACTAGTGTTTCTACCTTACCATCTAGAGATTTGTTCATTTATCCTTATTTTTTGTTTTCTGTCTTCATCTGTAACAGAATAATTCTTTTTTTGGCTAAATCTCTCAAGAACCTTGTCAGAAATCTTTTAGATATGACTTCATTTAGTTTACAAAACTAAATTGCTTTTCCTCTAATTTTATATTTACTTTAAACATTATTCAAAATACTATGTTGGTAATATTAAGGTATTTGGAAAATTCTTTTAGAAGTGTATAGTCTTAGAGACTTGCATACATTCTTTGTCTTTTTTTCCTTTTGAAATACTGCATTGGTAATAAGGGCTCTAAGGAGGAGGTTCAGCCTTTGGCACTATTTTAAAATGGTTAAGTTTGATTTTAACCCTCATTTTTACATCAATGTTATCAAAAGCCTGTTTTCTCTGATCTAAACTTTTAACTTCTCAATTCCTGTTTCCCTTTCTCTCTCTTATGTGCCCAATATCTTATCTCAGGAGTTCTATACTTTCTAAAATGTCCAGGGTTACAACTAATTCATTCTAATATGTTAATGAGAAGATACTTTCACTTCATCCATGGCCAGAATTGGTCATTTCTGGGTCTTCTCTTGATAATAAGTAACACTAATCTAAGTGCCAGGCCTTCACAAATATTCACTTAATACCCACAATAATCCAGTGAGGTAGATACTGTTTTTCCCCCTTTTTGTACTTGAGAAAATTGAAGCAGAAAAAGATGAAGTAACTTGACCAAAATCATACAGCTAATAAGTGTTAACAGTCAGGATTTGAATCAAAGAGTCAGGTTTCAATCAACATTTTAAATTCTTTTATGTATTTAAATGGCATTATATTTTGTATTATTTTCAGAATACAAATGTTTTTCTTAAATTCTTCATCTGTAATATGTACACAAAATGATAGGAGGTGTGTGGTGGGAGAAGTTTCATTTCTGATACTAGATTCCTAGATAAACAGTTCAAAGTACACTTAATTTGCTTCAGGAAAATAAAACTGCCATTTATTCACTCATTCATCAAATATTTATTCAGTGCCTAACAAGCAATAGGCACTATTCTGGGTGCATGGGATATATCACTGAATAAAAAAGGTAAATATCTGTTGTGGAGAACCTACAGCTGTGGAAAGCAGGTGACAAAGACAGTAGACATAAATTATTATGTTAGAAAATAAATGCTATGGGGAAGAAAATAGAGCATTGGGAATATAGAGGTAGGGATGAATTGAAAGAAGGTGAAATCTGAGTGAAGACATGAAAGATGCAAGGGGGTATGGATACCTAGAGGAAAAATATCCCAGGCAAAGGAAACTAGCAGTGCAAAGGCCCTGAGGTAGGAGTGTGTGTGTGGTGTGTACAGGGAATACCATGGAGGCCACTGTGACAGGAGCAGAATGATCAAGGGATAAGAGAAGGGATAAGTAGGTGGGCAGGAGGAGTTCAGATGATGTAGGACTTTATATGCCATTGTAAGGCCTTTGGCTTTTACTCTGAGCAAGGTGAGGAGCCGTATTTTGATGTCCTATTATGCCAGCTACAAAATTGGTCCTTCATAGACATTATTTCATGTTCTTATCCAGAGCCCTACAAGATAGATGCTTTTATTATCCCATCTTACAGAAAAAGGTACCAAAGTTTAGAGACTAAATAACTTGCCTAAAGTGTTACAGCTTGCATGTGGAAGAACCAGGATTCAGATCCAAGCCATATATTTCTTAAAACCCATGTACAGTTGACCCTTGAACAGTGCAGGGATTAATCTGAGTATAACTTAAATTCATGGTTTCTCCACCTCCATGGGTTCAACCAACCATGGATCATGTAGTACTGTAGTATTTACTATTGGAAAAAAAAAAAAAATCCATGTATACATGGACCTGCACAGTTCAAACCCACATTGTTCAAGGGTCAACTGTACTTAACCATTACGCTACTTAAGTTCCAGTTTGTGAGAAACATTTTGAATATCTTATGGACAGTAACTCGAAAAATGGAACTAGTGAAGTCTGTGTTATTTTATAATATTATCCTATATTTAAATATAATATATTAAAATATTATATATTTTATTAGTTATAAAGGAATGCCTTTTATATTTAAGGATATTGACTTTCTGGTTTTTTTTCCTTCCAGGTGGCTTAGATATAGACTCGTTTCAGGAGCGTGAGGAAGGCCGTGCGGGGCCAGATGATAATGAGGAGGTCATGCGAGCACTGCTCATTCATGAGAAGAAGACCCCCTCTGCCACAGCAGGCTCAGTGGGGGCGGCTGCTCCTGTGACCACTGCCAATGGCAGTGACTCTGAGAGTGAGACCAGTGAGTCAGATGATGACTCTCCACCCTGTGCTACAGCTGTGGCTGCACATCATAGGGAAGAGGATGAGGAGGATGATGAATTTGAGGAAGTAGCAGATGACCCCATTGTCACGGTGGCTGGCCGTCCGTTCTCCTACAGCGAAGTGAGCCAGAAGCCAGAGCTGGTGGCCCAAATGACACCAGATGAAAAGGAAGCGTACATAGCAATGGGACAACGCATGTTTGAGGACCTCTTTGAGTGAGCTTTCCCTACCTTTTCCTCCTTTCTCTAATGCGCATTTCAAAAAGAAATTCCCTACCTTTGAAGAAGAGTGTTCAGTGGCCTTCTGCCTCTCTTGATGTAAGTCAACTGTTAATCTTGTGCAAAGAGTAATGCGAGAGAGAGAAAGTTTGATTTCTATGCCAGAAACTTCCCCACGAGGTAGGTTGGCTATAAGCATACCCTTTCCTATTACTACAGTATTAGTATTTTGCTGTATTCCCTTATCTCATCTTTTTCCTTTCCCTTTTAAGACACATTTTTCTCCCTTCTGAAATGAGTGAGAGAAGTCTATAGGTAAATTCTTCATGTCTGCCTGTAGAAGCCCACTTTGATAGGTTACAGTAATTCATTGATCACATCCTTTTTATTTATTCTGACCAAGCATTCCAAACAACTCCTGATATTGCTGCCAACCAAGCAGCTTGGCAACAGGCAAATCATTGATGAAGGAAAAAAAAAATCTTAAAGCTTCATATTGCTTCACAGTTTAGGATGAAGTCAGTTTGTAAGGGGAGGTGGGAGTGTGTGTGGAAGAAGGATGGTTATGCGTAAATCTCATGATTAATATCTAAACCAAAATTGGTGTCTTTAGAACTGACTTGACTGACAGATATTATTGTTGTGCTTAATGCCTTTTGGTTTGTATGTTGGATAATAGAAAACAGAAAGTGTGTTTGGTAAGCCCTTAGGAAGAAATTAGAGAAAAAACACGGACTTAGGATAAGGAGTCCATGTAAATGGTTGAAGAGTGGAGAGCATTGGGAACAGTACCTTTTAACATTGTCTGAGTTTGTGCTGATTTGGAAATCCTTTATATAAAGCTGAGACTGGTCCCCTTCTTTTTCAGTTCTTCCACAGAGCTATAAATTGTTTAAAGAGGCCATTCCAGCAGAAATCAGCATATAACAATTGATTACTCCTCTCTCTTTTTTTTTTCTCTCAACATTATTGAAGGCCTTGTCTCTTTTGATTCTTGTCAGGCAAGGTATTTGAGAGTGCATCCAGTATATCACTGAGCATTGTAACCTCAAGGAAAATACTTTATTTTTGGTTCTGATATGTAGCATGGTATTATTCCTTAAGGCAGAACTTTAAAGAACTTTCATACAAGGGTCTACAACAATTGTATTTTTTATAATATTTTCCCTTGCATTGTCATTTTAAGTATTTATCATTTTATAGTACATGTGTAAAGTTGAGATAGATTTTAAACATCTGAGCCTTGTATAAAGTAATGATTCATTTACCTGGGTTGTATTATGATTGAATATTGACAATAAATCTATTTTATACTGACTGAAATTTGTTAATCTAGCTCTGTAACATCTTGGAGCATAATTAAAGTGAATACTCTTCCCATTTAAAAAAGAGTGTTTCAGAATTTTTTCTCTTATTCGTCATGTTTCAAATAATAGATGCAATTTTATGTAGTCTAAACTTTTTCTGGCAATAAGTTGCCTTAAGAATGACTTTATGGGAGGAGCTTCAAGGTGGCAGAAGAGTAAGACGTGAAGATCACCTTCCTTCCCACAAATACATCAGAAATACATCTACATGTGGAACAACTCCTACAGAACACCTGCTGAACGCAGGCAGAAGACCTCAGACCTCCCAAAAGGCAAGAAACTCCCCACGTACCTGGGTAGAGCAAAAGAAAAAAGAAAAAACAGAGACAAAAGAATAGGGATGGGACCTGCACCAGTGGGAGGGAGCTGTGAAGGAGGAAAGCTTTCCACACACTAGGAAGCCCCTTCGCGAGTGGAGACTGCAGGTGGCAGAGGGGGGAAGCTTCGGAGCCGCGGAGGAGACTGCAGTAAAAGGGGTGCGGAGGGCAAAGCGGAGAGATTCCCGCACAGAGGATCGCTGCTGACCAGCACTCACCAGCCCGAGAGGCTTGTCTGCTCACCCGCCGGGACGGGTGGGGACTGGAAGCTGAGGCTCGGCCTTCGGTCAGATCCCAGGGAGAGGACTGGGGTTGGCGGCGTGGACACAGCCTGAAGGGGGCTAGTGCGCCACAGCTAGCCGGAAGGGAGTCTGGGAAAAAGTCTGGAGCTGCTGAAGAGACAAGAGACTTTTTCTTGCCTCTTTGTTTCCTGGTGCGCGAGGAGAGGGGATTAAGAGCGCCGCTTAAAGGAGCTCGAGAGACAGGCGCAAGCTGCGGCTATCAGCACGGACCCCAGAGACGGGCATGAGACCCTAAGGCTGCTGCTGCAGCCACCAAGAAACCTGTGTGCAAACACACGTCACTATCCACACCTCCCCTCTTGGGAGCCTCTGCAGCCCACCAATGCCAGGGTCCTGTGATCCAGGGACAACTTCCCTGGGAGAACGCACTGCGCGCCTCAGGCTGGTGCAACGTTACGCTGGCCTCTGCTGCTGCAGACTCGCCCCACATCCGTACCCCTCCCTCTCCCCGGCCTGAGTGAGCCAGAGCCCCCGAATCAGCTGCTCCTTTAACTGCGTCCTGTCTGAGCAAAGAACAGACGCCCTCAGGCGGCCTACACGCAGAGGCGGGGCCAAATCCAAAGCTGAACCCCGGGAGCTGAGCGAACAAAGAAGAGAAAGGGAAATTTCTCCCGGCAGCCTCAGGAGCAGTGGATTAAATCTACACAATCAACTTGATGTGCCCTGCATCTGTGGAATACATGAATAGACAACAAATCATCCCAAATTGAGGAGGCTTTGGGAGCAACGATATATATATTTTTTCCCCTTTTGTCTTTCTGTGAGTGTGTATGTGTATGCTTCTGTGTGTGATTTTGTCTGTATAGCTTTGCTTTTACCATTTGTCCTAGGGTTCTGTCCAGTTTTTTTTTTTTTTAATTAAAAATTTTTTTTCTTAATAATTATTTTTTTTAATAACGATTTTATTTTACTTTATTTTATTTTATCTTCGTCTTTCTTTCTTTCTTTTTTTCTCCCTTTTATTCTGAGCCATGTGAAGGACAGGCTCTTGGTACTCCAGCCAGGCGTCAGGGCTGTGCCACTGAGGTGGGAGAGCCAAGTTCAGGACACTGGTCCACAAGAGACCTCCCAGTTCCACTAATATCAAATGGCGAAAATCTCCCAGAGATCTCATCTCAATGCCAAGACCCACCTCCACTCAACGACCAGTAAGCTACAGTGCTGGACACCCTATGCCAAACAACTAGCAAGACAGGAACACAACCCCATCCATTAGCAGAGAGGCTGCCTAAAATCATACTAAGGCCGCACTAGTCCCCTCCACCAGGAACCCTACACAACCCACTGAACCAACATTAGCCGCTGGGGACAGACACCAAAAACAATGGAAACTACAAACCTGCAGCCTGCGAAAAGGAGACCCCAAACACAGTAAGTTAAGCAAAATGAGAAGACAGAGAAACACACAGCAGATGAAGGAGCAAGGCAAAAACCCACCAGACGTAACAAATGAAGAGGAAATACGTAGTCTACCTGAAAAAGAATTCAGAGTAATGATAGTAAAGATGATCCAAAATCTTGGAGATAAAATGGAGAAAATATAAGAAACCTTTAACAAGGACCTAGAAGAACTAAAGAGCAAACAAACAGTGATGAACAACACAATAAATGAAATTAAAAATTCTCTAGAAGGGATCAATAGCAGAATAACTGAGGCAGAAGGATGGATAAGTGACCTGGAAGATAAAAGAGTGGAAATAACTACTGCAGAGCAGAATAAAGAAAAAAGAATGAAAAGAAGACAGTCTCAGAGAATTCTGGAACAACATTAAACGGGCCATCATTCAAATTATAGGGGTCCCAGAAGAAGAAGAGAAAAAGGGACTGAGAAAATATTTGAAGAGATTATAGTTGAAAACTTCCCTAATATGGGAAAGGAAATAGTTAATCAAATCCAGGAAGCACAGAAAGTCCCATACAGGATAAATCCAAGGAGAAACATGACAAGACATATATTAATCAAACTATCAAAAATTAAATACAAAGAAAAAATATTAAAAGCAGCAAGGGAAAAACAACAAATAACACATAAGGCAATCCCCATAAGGTTAACAGCTGATCTTTCAGTAGAAAGCCAGAAGGGAGTGGCAGGACATATTTAAAGTGATGAAGGAGAAAAACCTACAACCAAGATTACTCTACCCAGCAAGGATCTCATTCAGATTTGATGGAGAAATTAAAACCTTTACACACAAGCAAAAGTTAAGAGAATTCAACACCACCAAACCAGCTTTACAACAAATGCTAAAGGAACTTCTCTAGACAGGAAACACAAGAGAAGGAAAAGACCTACAATAATAAACACAAAACAATTAAGAAAACGGGAATAGGAACATACATATCGATAATTACCTTAAATGTAAATGGATTAAATACTCCAACCAAAAGACATAGATTGGCTGAATGGATACAAAAACAAGACCTGTATATATGCTGTCTACAAGAGACCCACTTCAGACCTAGGGACACATACAGATTGAAAGTGAGAGGATGGAAAAAGATATTCCATGCAAATGGAAATCAAAAGAAAGCTGGAGTAGCAATCAGACAAAATAGACTTTAAAACAAAGACTATTACAAGAGACAAAGAAGAACACTACATAATGATCAAGGGATCAATCCAAGAAGAAGGTATAACAATTGTAAATATTTATGCACCCAACATAGGAGCACCTCAATACATAAGGCAAATACTAACAGCCATAAAAGGGGAAATCGACAGTAACAAAATCATAGTAGGGTACTTTAACACCCCACTTTCACCAATAGACAGATCATCCAAAATGAAAATAATTAAGGGAACACAAGCTTTAAATGATATATTAAACAAGATGGACTTAATTGATATTTATAGGACATTCCATCCAAAAACAACAGAATACACTTTCTTCTCAAATGCTCATGGAACATTCTCCAGGATAGATCATATCTTGGATCACAAATCAAGCCTTGGTAAATTTAATAAAATTGAAATCGTATCAAGTAACTTTTCCGACCACAATGCTATTTGAGACTAGATATCAATTACAGGAAAAAATCTGTATGAAATACAAACACTTGGAGGCTAAACTACACACTACTTAATAACCAAGAGATCACTGAAGAAATCAAAGAGGAAATCAAAAAATACCTAGAAACAAATGACAATGAAAACATAATGGCCCAAACCTATGGGATGCAGCAAAAGCAGTTCTAAGAGGGAAGTATATAGCAATACAATCCTACCTTAAGAAACAAGAAACATCTCAAATAAACAACCTAACCTTACACCTAAAGCAATTAGAGAAAGAAGAACAAAAAAAACCCCCAAAGTTAGCAGAAGGAAAGAAATCATAAAAATCTGATCAGAAATAAATGAAAAAGAAATGAAGGAAATGATAGCAAAGATCAATAAAACTAAAAGCTGATTCTTTGAGAAGATAAACAAAATTGATAAACCATTAGCCAGACTTATCAAAAAAAAAGGGAGAAGACTCAAATCAATAGAATTAGAAATGAAAAAGAAGTAACAAATGACACTGCAGAAATACAAAGGATCATATAAGAGATTACTACAAGCAACTATATGGCAATAAAATGGACAACCTGGAAGAAATGGACAAATTCTTAGAAATGCACAACCTTCCTTGACTGAACCAGGAAGAAATAGAAAATATGAACAGACCAATCACAAGCACTGAAATTGAGACTGTGATTAAAAATCTTCCAACAAACAAAAGCCCAGGACCAGATGGCTTCACAGGCGAATTCTATCAAACATTTAGAGAAGAGTTAACAGCTATCCTTCTCAAACTCTTCCAAAATATAGCAGAGGGAGGAACACTCCCAAACTCATTCTACGAGGCCACCATCACTCTGATACCGAAACCAAACAAAGATGTCACAAAGAAAGAAAACTACAGGCCAATATCACTGATGAACATAGATGCAAAAATCCTCAACAAAATACTAGCAAACAATCCAACAGCACATTAAAAGGATCATACACTATGATCAAGTGGGGTTTATCCCAGGAACACAAGGATTCTTCAATATATGCAAATCAATCAACGTGATACACCATATTAAATTGAAGAAGAACCATATGATCATCTCAATAGATGCAGAGAAAGCTTTTGACAAAACTCAACACCCATTTATGATAAAAACCCTCCAGAAAGTAGGCATAGAGGGAACTTTGCTCAACATAATAAAGGCTATATATGACAAACCCACAGGCAACCTCGTTCTCAATGGTGAAAAACTGAAACAATTTCCACTAAGATCAGGAACAAGACAAAGTTGTCCAGTCTCACCACTATTATTCAACATAGTTTTGGAAGTTCTAGCCACAGCAATCAGAGAAGAAAAAGAAATAAAATGAATCCATATTGGAAAAGAAGAAGTAAAGCTGTCACTGTTTGCAGATGACATGATACTATATGTAGAGAATCCTAAAGATGCTACCAGAAAAGTACTAGAGCTAATCAATGAATTTGGTAAAGTAGCAGGATACAAAATTAATGCACAGAAATCTCTTGTATTCCTATATACTAATGATGAAAAATCTGAAAGTGAAATTAAGAAAAGACTCCCATTTACCATTGCAAGAAAAAGAATAAAATATCTAGGAATAAACCTACCTAAGGAGACAAAAGACCTGTATGCAGAAAATTATAAGACACCGATGAAAGAAATTAATGATGATATAAATAGATGGAGAGATATACCATGTTCTTGGATTGGAAGAATCAACATTGTGAAAATGACTATGCTACCCAAAGCAATCTACAGATTCAATGCAATCCCTATCAAACTACCACTGGCATTTTTCACAGAACTAGAACAAAAAATTTCACAATTTGTATGGAAACACAAAAGACCCCGAATAGCCAAAGCAATCTTGAGAAAGAAAAACAGAGCTGGAGGAGTCAGGCCCCCTGACTTCAGACTATACTACAAAGCTACGGTAATCAAGACAGTATGGTACTGGCACAGAAATAGAAATATAGATCAATGGAACAGGATAGAAAGCCCAGAGATAAACCCATGCACATATGGTCACCTTATCTTTGATAAAGGAGTCAAGAATATACGGTGGAGTAAAGACAACCTCTTCAATAAGTGGTGCTGGGAAAACTGGACAGCTGCATGTAAAAGAATGAAATTAGAAGACTCCCTAACACCATGCACAAAAATAAACTCAAAATGGATTAAAGACCTAAATGTAAGGCTAGACACCATCAAACTCTTAGAGGAAAACATAGGCAGAACACTCTATGACATACATCACAGCAAGATCCTTTCTCACCCACCTCCTAGAGAAATGGAAATAAAAACAAAAATAAACAAATGGGACCTAATGAAACTTAAAAGCTTTTGCACA
The DNA here is from genome assembly GCF_009873245.2 of Balaenoptera musculus. Taxonomy (NCBI): domain Eukaryota; kingdom Metazoa; phylum Chordata; class Mammalia; order Artiodactyla; family Balaenopteridae; genus Balaenoptera; species Balaenoptera musculus. Next base: position 78,283,820 of record NC_045788.1, on the reverse strand, counting down.
GCAAAGGAAACCATAAAGAAGACAAAAAGATAACCCTCAGAATGGGAGAAAATATTTGCAAATGAAGCAAGTGATAAAGGATTAATCTCCAAAATTTACAAGCAGCTCATGCAGCTGAATATCAGAAAAACAACCCAGTCCAATAATGGGCAGAAGACCTAAATAGATACTTCTCCAAAGAAGATATACAGATTGCCAACAAACACATGAAAGAATGCTCAACATCATTAATCATTAGAGAAATGCAAATCAAAACTACAATGAGGTATCATCTCACATCAGTCAGAATGGCCATCATCAAAAAATCTACAAACAATAAATGTTGGAGAGGGTGTGGAGAAAAGGGAACCCTCCTGCACTGTTGGTGGGAGTGTAAACTGGTACAGCCACTATGGAGAACAGTATGGAGGTTCCTTAAAAAATACGACCATATGACCCAGCAATCCCACTACCCTGAGAAAACCATAATTCAAAAAGAGTCATGTACCAAAATGTTCATTGCAGCTCTATTTGCAATAGCCAGGACACAGAAGCAACCTAAGTGTCCATTGATAGATGAATGGATAAGGAAGATGTGGCACATATATACAATGGAATATTACTTAGCCATAAAAAGGAACGAAACTGAGTTATTTGTAATGAGGTGGATGAACCTAGAGACTGTCATTCAGAGTGAAGTAAATCAGAAAGAGAAAAACAAATACCATATGCTAACATATATATGGAATCTAAAAAAAAAATGGTCATGGAAAACCTAGGGGCAAGATGGGAATAAAGATGCAGACCTACTAGAGAATGGACTTGAGGATACGGGGAGGGGGAAGCCTAAGCTGGAACAAAGTGAGAGAGTGGCATGGACATATATACACTACCAAATGTAAAATAGATAGCTAGTGGGAAGCAGCCGCATAGCACAGGGAGATCAGCTTGGTACTTTGTGACCACCTAGAGGGGTGGGATAGGGAGGGTGGGATAGAGGGAGATGCAAGAGGGAAGAGGTATGGGGACATATGTATATGTATAACTGATTCACTTTGTTATAAAGCAGAAACTAACACACCATTGTAAAGCAATTATACTCCAATAAAGATGTTAAAATATATATATATTTATATATATATTTATATATTTTTATGTTTGGTAGAATTCAACAGTGAATCCATATGGTACATGGCTGTCTTTGTTGGACTTTCTAGATTTGTGATTCAATTTTCTTAATTTTTAAAATCTAATCAGATTTTCTATTTTTTCATGGTTTAGTTTTGGTGGGAGAATTTCCAGGAATTCATCCATTTCACCTGGATTATCTAATCTCGTGAGGTGCAGTTGTGCATAGTATACCCTTAGCATCCTTTTTATGTCTGTAAATTCAGTAGTAATGTCCACCACTTATTTTAATAATTTAAATCTTCTCTCTTTTTTCTTAGTCACCTTATTTGAAAATTTGTCAATTTCCTGGATCTTTGCTAAGAACCTACTTTTGCTGATTTTCTTTGTTGTTTTTCTCTCCTCTGTCTCCATTTTAATCTATAGTATCTCATTCTATTTGATATATTTGAATTTAATTTTCCCTGTTTTTCCTAGTTCTTTAAGACGTATAGTTAGGTTGTTGATAAATATATTGGAAATAAATTTTTATTTGAGGTAAAAGAAAAAAAAAAGAATGACTTTATGTATGTACCTCGTGCATATGGGGCTATTCAACTTTTAAACATTGTTTTCTAAACATAATTTAGAAAGAAGTTCATTTAAATAAAATAATAATCAGATGTTAAGTTTTAAAATGTAGTTGTAGGTGAACTCTCAGCTCTTCATTTCAGTGAATACATGTTTCTTGTTATTGTTTTTTCTTGAATCCAACTTACATGTTCTGCTTCCTAAAGCTACTGTTCTACTTTTCTTATCCATTATCTACCAACTTCTTAAAGGCTCATCTAGACTTGTTGCGTATTTCTTTCATCTCCCTCTTGCAGTCTGTGTTATGCCCTGTTACTACACTGAAACAGCTTTCTCCAGTCCTAATTGTCCAACCTAACAGCCCTTTATTTCTCAATCTCTTTGGCTGCTCTTTAGGATTTGATGCTATCAACCCACTTTTTCCTTGAAACATTTTCGTTTGGTATCCTAGCCATTACACTGGCCAGGTTTCTCCTTACTTCAGGAAGCCTCCCTGCTTCCCTGGCCTCTTCACCTCTCCTCTGCACTACGTATACCAACTCTCACAGTACTATGGACACAAGTCTGTGTAGCAGATCTTCACTGAAGTTTTTGTAGTAGTGGGCAGGGGACGGGCAATGAGAGGGGTTTTTGTCTCAGCACTGAATAGTCAAGGTATATGAGTGGATTGTATACATCCTTGTTCTTAAAGAGTGTCTTTGCCATTCTCACATGTTTCATCCCAAGTAGAGTCCTGCCTTCCTTGCTAAAATTTCAGCTTCCTTTTTCCTTCTCATTATCACCCTTTTCTTTCCAAAGACCTTGGAAAGCTATAAATGTATTAGAGAAAATAATTTAGTTCTTTGTTTTATTCCTACTCTAAGCAGGGCCTTGAAAGATCCTATCACATCCAAAGTGGCCTATCAAGATGTTTCCCTAACCAAGGAACCGTTTTCCCACCTACTTTTTTCCCACTCCCCCCCACTTTCCAACTTTTTTCTCCTCTCATTGCACTAAAAAAATATTACTCATATATTTGGCCAAAAGTAAGATGATGAATAAATAACTGGCCCTAGGTGATCCATAGCTTTGTATCTGCTGGAAAACTGCTTTCATTCTATCTGCCCTTGAAGTCGAAGCCTTTTTCTTATTTAGATACCACTTTTTCCAAAACACCTTAAGGAGCATTAGCTTTAAATGATTAAAAGAAAATATACAATTTAGCAGAGACTGGAAGTCAGGAGACTAGGTTCTAGTCCCAGCTCCAGTTAACTAGACACTTGCAGTGTGACAGCATTATCTGATGTAATCTTTCTGGGCTAGTTTCTCAGCTGTCAGTAATGAGAGGATTATGCTAGAATCAATGATTCCTTTCTGCTCTGATAGTTTATGGAGGTAAGTGGTAGCTAATACATTTTAAAATGAGGCCGAATAATAATAACAAAACAACAACAACAAAAATCTTCTGATGTTCTACAGCAATTCAAACCAGTTGAATGATATTTTATTTTTTTTTATTTTTTTTTTTTTTTTTTTTTAATAATTAATTTATTTATTATTTATTTTTTTAATGTCTGTGTTGGGTCTTTGTTTCTGTGCGAGGGCTTCCTCTAGCTGTGGCAAGCGGGGACCACTCTTCATCGCGGTGCGCGGGCCTCTCACTATCACGGCCTCTCTTGTTGCAGAGCACAGGCTCCAGACGCGCAGGCTCAGTAATTGTGGCTCACGGGCCCAGCTGCTCCGCGGCATGTGGGATCTTCCCAGACCAGGGCTCGAACCCGTGTCCCCTGCATTGGCAGGCAGATTCTCAACCACTGCGCCACCAGGGAAGCCCGAATGATATTTTAATTGAGGGACTAGTGTAGGTGGCAGGTTTAGGATTTAGAATGTAGCAAACCAGAGCATAAACAATTGCTAATTAGGTTTCTCTCTTCCTATCTTGCCAAGGTACTTCATTTCTAATCTCACAGACTAAGGCGGAAATAATCGAATATTTCATAACTCTTTTTGGTATCATTTTGAGAGAATTAGACGCTGAATGGGAACAAGATTGGGAAGAGCAGTTCATTTTCTTTCTACCGGTTGGCTCTATGATTAGATTCCCAGCCAGGACCACAATAGAAAGACTTACATATGTACTTTCTTGTTCTCTTTATTCCTGAGTTTAAAAAACGTTAACTAGGAAATGACAATCAAAAAACAAATATGAAAATCTTTAGAATTTAGAAATTGGTATAATTCTGCCTTCTGTTTGTTCAACGTTTTGTTTCTACCAAAGCTATTTCACATGTGTTATCTCTATCAGAGCTGGGCTACTATCACTTTTTTTTTTTTTTTTTAACATCTAAAAATCTCTTGGGGAAATGAAGAAGATTTTCAGAAAGGAACTGGAACTATGGCACTAAATTTGCTGTCTTTTCTATTGGATTTTCATATTATAAAAGTAAAATAAACTGTGAACAAGATAGTACAGGTATTCTTAAAACATGTAAAGCCAAATGGGTTGAGAAGGGGCAAGAGTCTTGAAATTTTACTTCTCCCTTTGAAGAGCTAAAGGAATGAACTAATTCTGGTGTGCCCTCAAGGGAAGGAACCTTAGCTTAACCTTAGCTTCTCTTCAGAAAGAGCTTCCTGTCCTCCTGAATACTAGACGCTGCCTTTCCTATTCCAGTTGCAAAGCAGATAGGTCTAGTACACGACCCAGCTTCAAGAATCAACCCACATTTCCCATCACATGAAAGTACATTATCGCCTACCTAATGTAAATAAGTCTGAGAAATTAGTCTGGAAATGAAGGCTGGTGCCAGGTGCTAAAGTGCCTTGAATCATGTCAAAGCATACAGGATAGTTGTACAGTTTGTTGTTGTTGTTATATAAATGTATTAATTATTTAAAAATTCATCCAATAAGAAATATATATATATAGTTAAAAATGAGAACTCCCCACCCAGCCCATCCCTATTTCATTTACCCCGAGGTAACCATTGTTGTTAGTTTAATGTGACATTTTCTAGGCCTTTAGAAACAACATACTCAGATATACTGCAATGCTTTTTAAATAAATACAATCATATACACATTGCCATTTGTTTTTGAAATATCTTGGAGATCTTTCTATATCAGTATATTTAAACCTGCTTCATTTTTAAAGATAAGGACTAGATTGAATTTTATAATATAATTATATGATGGTTTATGTAACAATTCCCTTCTTGAATGGCGTTTAGGTAGTGTCCAGTTTTTCACTATTAAAGTGCTATAATGAATTACCCTCATATCCACATTCTCTGAGTACTTCTATAGGATAGAACCATAAGAGAGAAATAGCCAAATTACAGGACATGTCCATTTTAAACTGATAGCTATTGCCAAGTCGCTCTTCACAAAGATTGTTGGAGAATTTTAAGCAGGGGAAAAATTTGTAGCATTGACATTGGGTTGGAATTGAAACCTGGAGATTATTAAGGTGATTTCAATAGTCTTAATGAGTAATAGGTCTAAAGACCTGTCCAAGTCAGTGGGGATGGAAAGGAGGGGACAGCTTTAAGAAAGTTTGGGGAGGTGGCATTAACGGATTTGGTGACTCTTTGGATATGGCACCGCCTTGGATGAAGCTCTGGCTTCTGACTGAATGGTTGTTCCATTTATCAAGATTGGAAATACAGGAGCGGGAGCAGTGTTTGTTCCTGTTTCAGCTCCCCATCTCAGTAAATGACACCACCATTCCACCTGCATGCTCACACCAAAAGTCTAGTAGTTGGCCATCCTCTCTTTTTTTCATCCCATGTCCCATTCATCAGCAGGTCCTATCAGATTTGAAATAGAGCTGATAGGACTTGCTGATAAATTGAAAATATATTCTAAATCTGACCCCACCACTACCAGCCTACTCCAAGCCATATTAACAAACCACCCCCCCCTCCACCCCTGGCGCTTAAAACCCTTCATTGACTTTTTCTTAGAATAACATCTAGACTCTAAACTCCTGACCCTTTTCTATGGGTCCTAAGAGGTCTGGCCCCTGGCTACTTTTATGACTACATCTACTATTCTTCTCCCTGTTAACTACTGTCTAACCACATTGACATTCTTTGTTTTGCAAATATGCCAAGGTTTTTCCTGCCTGAGGTCTTTGCCCTAATTGTATTCTCTGCACAGAACATTCTTCTCCATTTTTGTCCCTTTTATTTCATTCTCGGCTTAAATGGCACATTCTCAGAAAAGCCTTCTTTGCTGTATCTAAAGTAATCTCTTCTCCCATTCATGATGATATTTTCCTGTTTTATTTTCTTCATAGCAAAATTGCTATGGACAGTGAACTTATTTATTTTTTTATTTAATTATTTATATCTATCAACTTCTCCCCCAAAAGATGGTAAGTTCCCTGAGGGCAGGATACTAGCATATGCAGTTAATTCTGGTGCATGATAGGCTCTCAACAAATGTTGAATGGATGAATGGACAGATGAATTGGCACTAGGAAAACATAGTCTTTTCTCTACCACGTCATATCATTTTGTTCCTGCCTGAATATGTATATGTATGTGTATATATACACATACATACATTTATATATATATATTTTTCTTAATCAGTGAATTATGTTTACTTGTGGTTCGTGGTACCTAGGGCTGTGTCCCCAGGACTAACAGTAGAGGGTAGCAGAATATAGCTTCTTTGGTGCAGCCAATGAGATGTCTAGAAGCTTTAGTTCTGGGGAGCCATTAGCTTTAATGTTCATGGAAAAGGGAACTTAGTGAGTACTTTGTCTAGGGCTGCCCTGTCCAATGTGGTAGCCACTAGCCACTTGTGTCTATTGAGTACTTGGACTATATCTAGTCCAAATTGAGATGTGCTGTAAATATGAAACACATACCAAATTTTGAAGACTCAGAATGGGATTAAAGAAGGTAAAATATCTTATTAATAATTTTTTATATTGATAATTGTTGAAAAAATAGTACTGTAGCTATCTTGGGTTAGAGGAAATATGCTATTAAAGATAATTTCACCTGTTTCTTTTTGTTTCTTTTATATGGCTATTAGAAAATTTTATATTGCATATATTGCTCACATTTGTAGCTTGCATTATATTTCTCTTGAACAGCACTGGTCTAAGGCATTCTCTTCAGTTGCTAGTTTTGTATTGTGCTTAGTGATTATTTGCGTTATTCCTCATGTACAAGTTTTTGACCTGAATGCTGTGCCCACTCTCTTCTCCTCCCTCATCCTCTACCAGAAAGGCAGGCTTTGTTTTGTTGGTAGGCTCTTTCTCTTGGGAACAGTAATGGATTTTGCTTCTGGTTTAATTTTTCCCCTTTTAGGGGTGGGAATGGTTGGGATGAAGTGTTTTCTTAGTTTGTGTGTTTCCTGAAGTAAGGTGAAATGTAGGGATGACATCAGCAGTGGAGATAAGGAACTGAGAAATTGTTGACTACTGAGACCAATGTTGTGATGTTGAAAGTGCTGCTGACTCCTAGGTAACTGAGGAACCTGAGCACCCTGTGAAACCACACCAGAGACAGAGGAGCTGACAGCCAGTCCTAAATCAAAGGAGTTAGAAGCCCAGTGTGTTGCTCTGTATGCATGATATTAACAGGCAGTGTATGTGAGACTGCTCATGTGTTTATTGTCTGTCTCTCCCCTCACTAGAATGTAAGCTCCATGAGGGCAGAGGCTTATCTTTCTTGCTCACTGCAGTGTTCTGGCTCATATCCCTGGCTCAATGCCTGACACATAGTAAGTAGTCATCAATACATATTGAATGAATAAACAATTATGTTTATTCAGGCCAGGAGTAAACCATGGCCTTTATATAAAAGACTGTTATTTTCCGTTTCTGTCATTACTTGAATACCTAGTGTTTGTGATGCTATTTTGTATTAATTATCTTCCTGTTTGGAATGCTTACAGATGGTGAGTGCTGATCTACGCAGCAAAGTGCATTTTCCCAGCAACTGGTGAAACCACCTAACCAAAAGTACATCTAACAAATGCGTCTGGCTGAAAGCTTACATGTGAATTTGTTCACTTAGTCTATGTTAAAGTCAATCTTTAAAGAAGAAATTGTAAAGAAGAAAGATTGTCCTATTTCTTCAACTAGGGATTTTATTTGTCTCATAATAAATTAAAATTGATGATACCATGGTTTCCTTCATGATATCAAAGACCTAGCTTCCTTTTATCTTTATGCTCAGCCATTCTTGGCAAATATTTGTTGCTTCGTGGTCACATAATGGCCAATACTTAACCTTTCTACATACACCTTCAGGTAGAAGTGAGGGAGTTAGGGGATAAAGGTATATGCTGGCTGAGTCAGTATCCCCCTCCCTTTTTTTTTATTGTGGTGAAATTCATATGACATAAAATTAATCATTTTAAATTGAACAATTCAGTGGCATTTGGTGCATTCACAGTATTGTGCAAGCACCATGTGCATCCAGTTCCAAAACATTTTCATCACCCCAAAACAAAATCCATACCCATTAAGCAGTTGCTCCCCATTCTCCTTTCCCCCCAGCCCTTGGCAACTACCAGTCTTCCTTCTGTCTATGCATTTACCTATTCTGGATATTTCATATAAATGGAATCACTCAATATGTGACCCTTTGTATCTGGCCTCTTTCACTTAGCATTAATATTTTAGAGGTTCACCCATGTTGTAACATGTGTCAGTACTTCATTCCTTTTTATGACTGAGTGGTATTCTGTTTTGTGTATTTCTACAATTTGTTTATCCATTCAGTTGTTGATGGACATTTGAGTTGTTTCCACATTTTAGCTATTGTGAATAATAATGCTGCTATGAACATTCATGTACAAGTATTTGAGTACCTATTTTCAGTTTGGGGGTGTATATAACTAAGAGTGGAATTGCTGGGTTTGTGATAATTTATATCTATGTGCTGTTTCTTTTTAAAGTAATACCTCTCCCAGCACTGTGTGCAGTAATTACTATCAATCACTGGGGAGTAGACAGGGCCTTGAAACCAAGATGCGAGAGTCAACAGAAAATGTCAGAATTCTAGGGTTTGTGACCAGACAGCCTTTCCTGGCAACAGCTACAGAGGACAGAGTAATAGGAGGCATGCATATGAGGTAAGATTTCAAGCATCCTGGATTTTTTTTTTATAACATCTTCTTTGGAGTATAATTGTTATAAATGTGTGTAGTTTCTGCTGTATAACAAGGTAATCAGCTATAATATACGTATATCCCCATATCCCCTCCCTCCTGCGTCTCCCTCCCACCCTTCCTATCCCACCCCTCTAGGTGGTCACAAAGCACTGAGCTGATCTCCCTGTGCTATATAGCTGGTTCCCACTAGCTATCTATTTTACATTTGGTAGTGTATATATGTCAGTGCTACTCTCTCACTTCATCCCAGCTTACCCTTCCCCATTCCTGTGTCCTCAACTCCGTTCCCTACATCTGCGTCTTTATTCCTGTCCTGACCCTAGGTTCATCAGAACCATTTTTTTTTTTTTTTTTTTTTTTTTAGATTCCATATATAGGTGTTAGCATCTGGTATTTGTTTTTCTATTTCTGACTTACTTCACTCTGTATGACAGACTCTAGGTCCAACCACCTCATTACAAATTACTCAATTTTGTTTCTTTTTATGGCTGAGTAATATTCCATTGTACTTATATGTGCCACATCTTCTTTATCCATTAATCTGTCTGTGGACACCTAGGTTGCTTCCATATCCTGGCTATTGTAAATAGTGCTGCAATGAACATTGTGGTGCATGTCTCTTTTTGAATTATGGTTTTCTCAGGGTATATGCCCAGTAGTGAGATTGCTGGGTCATATGGTAGTTCTATTTTTAGTTTTTTAAGGGACCTCCATACTGTTCTCCATAGTGGCTGTAACAATTTATATTCCCACCAACAGTGCAAGAGGGTTCCCTTTCTCCACACCCTCTCCAGCATTTATTGTTTGTAAATTTTTGTGATGATGGCCATTCTGACTGAGGTCAGGTGATACCTCATTGTGATTTTAATTCACATTTCTCTAATGATTAGTGATGTTGAGCATCCTTTCATGTGTTTGTTGGCAATCTCTATACATTCTTTGGAGAAATGTCTACTTAGATCTTCTGCCCATTATTGGATGGGGTTGTTTGTTTTTTTTTAAATTGAGCTGCATGAGCTGCTTATATATTTTGGAGATTAATCCTTTGTTAGTTGATTCATTTGCAAATATTTTCTCCCATTCTGAGGGTTGTCTTTTTGTCTTGTTTATGGTTTTCTTTGCTGTGCAAAAGCTTTTAAGTTTCATTAGGTCCCATTTGTTTATTTTTGTTTTTATTTCCATTTCTCTAGGAGGTGGGTCAAAAAGGATCTTGCTGTGATTTATGTCATAGAGTGTTCTGCCTATATTTTCCTCTAAGAGTTTGATAGTGTCTGGCCTTACATTTAGGTCTTTAATCCATTTTGAGTTTATTTTTGTGTATGGTGTTAGGGAGTGTTCTAATTTCATTCTTTTATATGTAACTGTCCAGTTTTCCCAGCACCACTTATTGAAGAAGCTGTCTTTTCTCCACTGTATACTCTTGCTTCCTTTATCAAAGATAAGGTAACCGTATGTGCATGGGTTTATCTCTGGGCTATCTATCCTGTTTCAGTGATCTATATTTCTCTTTTTGTGCCAGTACTATACTGTCTTGATTACTGTAGCTTTGTAGCATAGTCTAAAGTCAGGGACCCTGATTCCTCCAACTCTTTTTCCTTCTCAAGATTGCTTTGGCTATTTGGGGTCTTTTGTGTTTCCATACAGATTGTGAAATTTTTTGTTCTAATTCTGTAATAAATGCCTTTGATAGTGTGATAGGGATTGCATTGAATCTGTAGATTGCTTTGGGTAGTATAGTCATTTTCACAATGTTGATTCTTCCAATCCAAGAACATGGTATATCTCTCCATCTATTTGTATCATCTTTAATTTTTTTCATGAGTGCCTTATAGTTTACTGCATACAGGTCTTTTGTCTCCTTAGGTAGGTTTATTCCTAGGTATTTTATTCTTTTTGTTGCAATGGTAAATGGGAGTGTTTCCTTGATTTCTCTTTCAGATTTTTCATCATTAGTTTATAGGAATGAAAGAGATTTCTGTGCATTAATTTTGTATCCTGCTACTTTACCAAATTCATTGATTAGCTCTAGCAGACTTCTGGTAGCATCTTTAGGATTCTCTATGTATAGTATGATGTCATCTGCAAACAGTGACAGCGTTACTTCTTCTTTTCCAATTTGGATTCCTTTTATTTCTTTGTCTTCTCTGGTTGCTGTGGCTAAAACTTCCAAAACTATGTTGAGTAATGGTGGTGAGAGTGGAAATCCGTGTCTTGTTCCTGATTTTAGAGAAAATGGTTTCAGTTTTTCACCATTGAGAACGATGGTGGCTGTGGGTTTGTCATATATGGCCTTTATTATGTTGAGGGAGCTTCCCTCTATGCCTACTTTCTGGAGAGTTTTTATCATAAATGGGTGTTGAATTTTGTCAAAAGCTCTTTCTGCATCTATTGAGATGATCATATGGTTTTTATCCTTCAGTTTTTTAATATGGCGTATCAGATTGATTGATTTGCATATGTTGTAGAATCCTGCATTCCTGGGATAAACCCCACTTGATCATGGTGTATGATCCTTTTAATGTGCTGGTGGATTCTGTTTGCTGGCTGAATGGATTTTCCAGTATTTTGTTGAGGATTTTTGCATCTATGTTCATCAGTGATATTGGTCTGTAGTTTTATTTTTTTCTGACATCTTTGTCTGGTTTGGGTATCAGGGTGATGCTGGCCTCGTAGAATGAGTTTGGGAGTGTTCCTTCCTCTGCTATATTTTGGAAGAGCTTGAGAAGGATAGGTGTTAGCTCTTCTCTAAATGTTTGATAGAATTCGCCTGTGAAATCATCTGATATTGGACTTTTGTTTGTTGGAAGATTTTTAATCATAGTTTCAATTGTAGTGCTTATGATTGGTCTGTTTATATTTTCTATAAACTTCCCTCTTAGAACTGCTTTTGTTGCATCCCATAGGTTTTGTGTCATTGTGTTTTCATTGTCATTTCTTTCTAGGTATTTTTTGATTTCCTCTTTGATTTCTTCAGTGATCTCTTGGTTATTGAGTAGTGTATTGTTCAGCCTCCATGTGTTTCTATTTTACAGTTTTTTCCCTGTAATTGATATCTAGTCTAATAATGTTATGGTCAGAAAAGATACTTGATATGATTTCAATTTTCTTAAATTTACCAAGGCTTGACTTGTGACCCAAGATATGATCTATCCTGGAGGACCTTCCATGAGCACTTGAGAAGAAAGTGTATTCTGTTGTTTTTGGATGTCCTATAAATATCAGTTAAGTCCATCTTGTTTAATGTGTCATTTAAGCTAGTTTCCTTATTTATTTTCATTTTGGATGATCTGTCCATTGGTGAAAGTGGGGTGTTAAAGTCCCCTACTATGATTGTGTTCCTGTCAATTTCCCCTTTTATGGCTGTTAGCATTCGCCTTATGTATTGAGGTGCTCCTATGTTGGGTGCATAAATATTTACAATTGTTATATCTTCTTCTTGGATTGATCCCTTGATATTATGTACTGTCCTTCTTTGTCACTAATAATAGTCTTTATTTTAAGGTCTGTTTTGTCTGATATGAGAATCGCTACTCCAGCTTTCTTTTGATTTCCATTTGCATGGAATATTTTTTTCCATCCCCCTCTCACTTTCAGTCTGTATTTTTCCCTAGGTCTGAAGTGGGTCTCTTGTAGACAACATATATATGCATCTTGTTTTTGTTTCCATTCAGCCAGTCTATGTCTTTTGGTTGGAACATTTATTCCATTTACATTTAAGGTAGTTATCGATATGTATGTTCCTATTACCATTTTTAAAATTGTTCTGGGTTTGTTTGTGTAGGTCTTTTCCTTCTCTTGTGTTTCCTGCCTAAAGAAGTTCCTTTAGCATGTGTTGTAAAGCTGGTTTGGTGGTGCTGAATTCTTTTAACTTTTGCTTGTCTGTAAAGGTTTTAATTTCTCTGTCAAATCTGAATGAGATCCTTGCTGGGTAGAGTAATCTTGGTGTTCCCTTTCATCACTTTACATATGTCCTGCCAGTCCCTTCTGGCTTGCGAAGCTTCTACAGAAAGATCAGCTATTAACCTTATGGGGATTCACTTGTATGTTATTTGTTGCTTTTCCCTTGCTGCTTTTAATATTTTTTCTTTGTATTTAGTTTCTGATAGTTTGATTAACATGTGTCTTGGCATGTTTCTCCTTGGATTTATGCTGTATGGGACTCTCTGTGCTTCCTGGAATTGATTATTTCCTTTCCCATGTTTGGGAAGTTTTCAACTACAGTCTCTTCAAATATTTTCTCAGTCCCTTTCTTTTTCTCTTCTTCTTTGGAACCTCTATAATTCGAATGTTGGTTCTTTTAATGTTGTCCCAGAGGTCTCTGAGACTGTCCTCAATTCTTCTCATTCTTTTTTCTTTATTCTGCTCTGCAGTAGTTATTTCCACTATTTTATCTTTCAGGTCACTTATCCGTTCTTCTGCCTCAGTTATTCTGCTATTGATTCCTTCTAGAGAATTTTTATTTCATTTATTGTGTTGTTCATCGTTGTTTGTTTGCTCTCTAGTTCTTCTAGGTCCTTGTTAAACGTTTCTTGTATTTTCTCCATTCTATTTCCAAGATTTTGGATCCTCTTTACTATCATTACTCTGAATTCTTTTTCAGGTAGACTGCCTATTTCCTCTTCATTTGTTTGGTCTGGTGGGTTTTTACCTTGCTCCTTCATCTGCTGAGTATTTCTCTGTGTTCCCATTTTGCTTAACTTGGGGTCTCCTTTTCAGAGCCTGGAAGTTTGTAGTTCCCATTGTTTTTGGTGTCTGCCCCCAGTGGGTGAGGTTGGTTCAGTGGCTTATGTAGGCTTCCTGGTGGAGGTGACTGGTGCCTGTGTTCTGGTAGGTGGGGCTGGATCTCGTCTTTCTGGTAGGCAGGGCTGTGTCCGATGGTGTGTTTCGGGGTGTCTGTGACCTTATTATGATTTTAGGCAGCCTCTCTGCTAATGGGATGGATTTGTGTTCCTGTCTTGCTAGTTGTTTGGCATAGGGCTATCCAGCACTGTAGCTTGATGGCATTTGAGTGGAGCTAGGTCTTAGCGTTTAGATGGAGATCTCTGGGAGAGCGCTTCACCATTTGATATTACGTGGAGCTTTGGGAGGTCTCTGGTTGACCAATGTCCTGAACTTGCTCTCCCACCTCAGAAGCACAGGCCTGCCACCTGCCCAGAGCACCAAGACCCTGTCAGCCACATGGCTCAGAAGAAAAGGGAGAAAAAAAGAAAGAAAGAAAAAAATAAAATAAAGTTATTAAAATAGAAAAAATTTTTTAATTATTAAAAAGAAAAATAATTAAAAAGTAATAAGGAAAGAAAGAAAGAAGAGGGCAACCAAAGCAAAAAACAAATCCACCAATGATAATAAGTGCTAAAAACTATACTAAAAAACAAAAAAACAAAACGGAGAGACAGAACACCTAGGACAAATGGTAAAAGCAAGCTATACAGACAAAATCACACAAAGAAGCTTAACATCCACACTCAAAAAAGAGAAAAAGGAAAACAATATATCTATATATTTTGTTTTTAAAAAAAGGATGAGAGCAACGAAATCAATAAACAACTCTACCAATGATAATAAAATCTAAATACTAAACTAAGATAAACATAAAACCAGAAACAATTTAGATGCAGAAAACAAACCCCAAGTCTACATTTGCTCCCAAAGTCCACTACCTCAATTTTGGGATGATTTGTTTTCTATTCGGGTATTCCAGAGATGCAGGGTACATCAAGTTGATTGTGGAGATTTAATCCACTGCTCCTGAGGCTGCTGGGAGATATTTCCCTTTCTCTTCTTTGTTCGCACAGCTCCTGGGGTTCAGCTTTGGATTTGGCCCCGCCTCTGTGTGTAAGTCGCCTGAGGGCTTCTGTTCTTCGCTCAGATAGGACGCGGTTAAAGTAGCAGCTGATTAGGGGGTTCTGGCTCACTCAGGTGGTGGGGGGGAGGAGGGTGGGGTACAGGATGTGGGGCGAGCCCGCAGCAGCAGAGGCCAGTGTGACGTAGCACCAGCCTGAGGCGTGCTGTGTGTTCTCCCGGGGAAGTTGTCCCCGGATCATGGGACCCTGGCAGTGGTGGACTGCACAGGCTCCCAGGAGGGGAGGTGTGGATAGTGACCTGTGCTTGCACACAGGCTTCTTGGTGGCTGCAGCAGCAGCCTTAGTATCTCATGCCCGTCTCTGGGGTCCACGCTGATCACCGCGGCTGGCACCCGTCTCTGGAGCTCGTTTAGGTGGTGCTGTAAATCCCCTCTCCTCGAGAAACCTGAAACAATGGTCTCGCTTCTTAGGCAGTTCCAGACTTCTTCCCGGACTCCCTCCCACCTAGCCGTGGCGCACTAGCCCCCTTCAGGCTGTGTTCACGCAGCCAACCCCAGTCCTCTCCCTGGGATCTGACCTCCGAAGCCTGAGCCTCAGCTCCCAGCCACCACCCATCCCGGCGGGTGAGCAGACAAGCCTCTCGGGCTGGTGAGTGCTGGTCGGCACCGATCCTCTGTGCGGGAATCTCTCCGCTTTGCCCTCTGCACCCCTGTTGCTGTGCTCTCCTCCATGGCTCCGAAGCTTCCCCCCCCGCCACCCCCCGTCTCTGCCAGTGAAGGGGCTTCCTAGTGTGTGGAAACTTTTCCTCCTTCACAGCTCCCTCCCAGAGGTGCAGGTCCCGTCCCTATTCTTTTGTCTCTGTTTTTTCTTTTTTTCTTTTCCCCTACCCAGGTATGTGGGGAGTTTCTTGCCTTTTGGGAAGTCTGAGGTCTTCTGCCAGCGTTCAGTGGGCGTTCTGTAGGAGCTCTTCCACATGCAAATGTATTTCTGATGTATTTGTGGGGAGGAAGGTGATCTCCACGTCTTACTCCTCCACCATCTTGAAGGTCTCTCTGGATTTTTTTTTCTGAAGGAATTAGCTTCTCTGCATTGCCCTTTATATCCATTCCTGGGATTTAGACTCTAAGTCCTAACATAGACTCATTCTGGCCATCTGAGTACTAACCTGGGACTGTGATCTCTGTGCTCCAGTTCTCTGTCACAGAGTCAAGCCTTTAAGTCCAGGGTCATAGTGGGCTAATGTCTTCTTTTGGTTAAGTATGAGGTGAAGCCCTTTTGTTTGAACATGCTTGGAAGTGTACCAATTATCAGGGGTGGAGGTGATGGTAATTGTTAAGATCCAGAGGATGGATCCAGAACTAAATTGCCTCTCACAAGCATTTTCTCAATGTGAAGTCAACTTTGATCAGCTGTGTTCTACCAGATTCAAAAACAGGAGGCTGGCAGCTTTTCCTTTCAGGGTAGTGACCTACCTGGGAGGTCTAATGAATGATTCTGAGAATGTTCCAAGAGAATCCTTCCCTGCTTTTATGTGCCTGTGTGCAGGTATAATGTGTATGTAGGAGGGTGGAAAAAAGGCAAGACAGGGTGGCCTTTATGTTTAGTTGGTGGGTGGAGAGCACCTAGCATGCTGTTTATGTCACATTTCACATCTCTTTGACAGGCTATAACTTTAGTAAATTTATGGATAATTTCTTTGCTGCTTTTTCCACTGAGAGTCATTAAGCTATAAAATTATGGCAGTGATATGGAGACCTCTCTCCATGTCTCCTGCATTAGTCTAGTTCCTTTAAGACTGACACAGTCTTTTTCCTCCTTCCCCCACCCCAGCAGTTAAGAACAAAAACACCTAACAAGCAAAAAACTAATTGAAAGTCTGTGACAGTGGCTGCTTTTGCCTCCTAAACTACTATTTCTCAAAGAGTGCATTGGGCCACATTGGGGATTCTTAAATATGTTCTCACAGTGTTTTGAGCAACAGATATTTGCATTTCAGCATCTGTCTCATTATACCACCTCCCTATCTCCCAAAGTGCACTTGGTAAGTCCCCTTTTTAAACTTGCTTTTCTCCAAAAAGTGCTACTTTCCCTCTGCTGCAAATCCTGCTTTGATGTTCTTCCCTCCTGTGTCCTGTGTCCTCTTCTCCACAATCATCACTTCAGGAAAAAGCCTCTTAAGCCTACTTCCTATGGTGGACGTGGGTGGTTTTCATTTGTTCTCCCACAGTTTGCATTTCTTTCCCACTCTCCATCCATATGATTCAGCTGGGATTGATGCCAGTCATAGTGATTGATTCAGAGAGGAGCATATGATCCAGGCCAGATAATGAGAGTTACTTCAGGACTTTTGTTGAAATGAGAAAAAGGTACTGCCTTTTTCTACTAGGGTTACTAAACTGCTAGAGCAAAACTGGTAGCTGCTGGGGACAATCTTTGTCACCATTTGAGGACAACCTGCCTGAAAATGAAACCAACACAGAGGAAGGCAGACACTGGAGATGGAGAGAGCGATTTCCAACCACAACACTTGAGCACCTGAATCCTGCCATACTTGAAGCCATTTTTACCCTTGTAATTATTTCTATTATGTGGGTCAATACATTTAATTTTATTCTTACGCCAATTTGAGTTGGGTTTCTGTCTCTTGCAATTGAAAAAGTCTTGACTGATTAGACAATGCCTATCAGCCCACTGATATCTCCACTTCATCTTCACTCTGTCTTTCCCTCTGGGCTCTATTCAGTTGGAGATAGTCTCACCTATATCCTAACCACCCTCAGTTCTTCCCACTGCTCCACATGTCTGTTATAATCCCATACAGACATTTATCTAGGTGTTTGTAGTCTACCAGGGGGCTTTCCTGTCTCATTTGATTCACATAAAGCACTGAGGAAGGTAGAGGAGGCATGATTATCCCCTTTCTTCAGCTGAGGAAACAAGTTGAAAGAAGTTTCTGATGATTTGCCTGTATCATATTTATAGTCATTGCTGGGACTCAAACACAAGTTCCCTGACTGCTGATCTAGAAGAGTTCTTTCTTCTATATTGTGTTGCCTCCCCTGAGTAGAAACATGGCTCTAATGTAAACTCACACTCTCCTCTCCCATGGAGACCTCCTTTTTCTAACATCTATAGACTCGGTGGGACAGAAGGCCTTATCTTTGTATCAGTATCTCATATTGGCTGTCCTCTGTTTTCCATCATTTGGATTCCATTTTGTCTGTCTGTACCAGCTGTCACAAGTCTTTGTTCTAGGTTATTTCTCAAGGACTTAACCCAGTTTAAGAATATGACTGGTTCTGGGTTATATTATGACTTTGGCCCCACTGCCCATTTGAGGACCCCTTGACTTCTTCAACTCTTCAACTTCTTTAACAACCCAAGACCTCGCACAAAGCCCCTCAAGTCATCCACCATCCCTACATACCTTCCTGATATACTTTTTATGCTCCCATGCCTGGGCTGGGAAGCGTAGCAGCGAAGATGCTAACTCATGTCCTGGCCCTGCTGCCTATTTTCATCCGGGCCCTTCCTGCTGTGCAGATCTCTAGATGGCTACAGTCCTACAGTGGTTCTCTCTCCCTCAACCTTTGCCAATCTGTTCATGATCTTCCTTTCTCCATTTCTTTGATGTCTGAGATCATTTTGCCTTCACATAACTTCTATAATAAACATTATTGATTGCCTATTTAGCATCCATTGCTCCCTGCCTAGTGGTACCTAATTTTTGCTAAGGGATCCCTTTCCCAAGGAAGTACATGTGCTTCAGGAGAAGTCATCTGTACAGCTGGTCCTGATTGGGCCAAGAGTAATTGCAGTAGTGATTGTAGCTATTCTCAGATATTCTCGTTCTCCTAGATACATAATAGAATTGCATTTCATAACTTGTTGAAGGTAGGTGTGGCCATGTGACTTGTTTTGGCTAATAAAATGTGAATAGAAGTGATATATGTCATTTCCAGGTAGAAGTCTTTAGGGGCTAGTGTATGATTCACCGGGTCCCCTTCCCCTTGATACAGTGATTGCTAAAGCATGTGTCAAGATGAAGCCTCCATCAGCCTGGGTCCGAGAGTGACTATAATGGTAGAGCTCCCCCTGCCGACCTACGCCAGCATGTAGTAAGAGCAAGACATAAATTTTTGCAGTATTAAGCCACTGAGATTTGGGAGTTGGCTGTTACTGCCGTTTAAGCAGGCCATTCTAACTGATATAGTAATCTCATCCTCTTAACAGTGCCTGGGTCAGAAACCTAGTTCAAGCCAAGTAGTCATGGCATTTCTTGGTCAAGGAATTGGTTGAGAAAAAGGTTGTGACTCACTTGGTACACTGAAATGAGAAGGGAGATTTACTGGGGCCTTGAGGAAAGATTTTTCCTCACTTTTAAGAGATCCACCAGAAGAGGTGAATTCTCTCTTCCTCTGGATGCTATGTATAAATGTGAAGCCTGCAGTTACTACAATCATCTTGCTACCAGCCTGAGGATAAAGCCAAAACAGGGGAGTGACACCAAAAGAATCACAAAGAAATGGAGACAAAACCCTGACTGGAGCATAACCAATCATTACCCTTCCTCTGGAATTTCTCAGATAAGCCAGTAAGTCCCCTTTATTGCTTAAGTCATTTGAGTTGGGTTTCCTGTTACATAGCTCCAAAAGTAACCTAATAGTTATAACTTCCCTTCTTAGTTCTTATCTCTACTTCTCACTCTTTTATCCACTATCAGAGAAATAATAGCTAATGATAGTTCACTTATAGAAGACTTACTATGTGTCTGGCACTATGCTGAGTGTTTTCCAGACAGATTCTGATTCCATTTCAGAATAGAAAATGTATGTGTGAGCTCCTTGAGAGTTCTTTTCTTATTTATATGTTTCCCTCACAGTGGTGATTTGGTGCAAAGTAGATGCTTACCAGATATTGAATAACTGAACAAATATAAATTGAGTTTTACTCTTAAAGAGCTTATAGTATTATTGACTATCCAAGTCTCACAAACCTAAAAGATTGAGACTAATACAAAACATTATGAATGCCTTTAGGTACTAAACTGAAGTTCCAAAAGGCAGGTTAAAGGCTATGAAGAAAAGATATCATTATTGGGTGAAGGCTGGGAGTGAAAAGCTTTTGGAGAAAGTCAGATCTGTTCTTTAAAAAAAAAAAAAAGGATCAGATATGGATAAGCATAGCAGAGTGGGCGAGTGATATTACTTAAAGTTAGGGCAATAACAAGCAACAGCATGGTATCAAGAAGGAACATGGTGTACTGAAGACCATTCAATACATTCAATTTAGGTGCTCAATAAATGTTAGATTTTTTTTTTTCATTTTTCTCACCATGAGACAATAGAGAGCCACTTTCCCTTGCAATGTTTGATGTAGACTTGATATAAAAGGGATGTTATGGCCACTACCCTGACTACTTAGCTCCTTACCTGCTCAAACTCCTTGCACATAGTAGGCAGTCATAGATGTTTGTAAAATTACAAAGACATCCATCAATGCACTATTTCTCCCTAGAGAAAGAAGTTTTTGAGGGCTTGTCTGCCAAGCATTCTACTTTTCTGACTCTTAACTCAATGTTGGGCACACACTGTTGCACAGTAGACCCTTAATGAAGTACTTGATTGAATGGATTCAAATTATCTGGCTTGGGAAGACGTTCTTTACCTAGTGAGCCTGGTTTTTCAGTACATCAACACTTCACCAAACCTCTGTCAGATCAGATTCTCAATAGGGTATCTTAAATACATGCTACTAAAATACCTAAATAGAAGTCCCATCTGTTTGAATAGACTGAGCCTGATGAATCAGCCAGAGAGGTGGGAGGCTTATCCAGCCAGACATGAACTGATCGGGTTGGGAACAGGCAGCTCTCTCTCCCTTTGCCACCCCGGAGTGCTCACATCAGAATGTACAGATTTATAAAGAGAAACCAGTTTGCAAAATATGAGGACTGAAGCATACCACTGGGCAGTGTCTGTGGGCTAATCAACAGAGAGGTCTGGCTGGAGCCCTTTGTTCCAGCTGCAGATCATGCTGAAGAGCATGTCAGAGCAGGAGAAAGAGGAGCACAGGGACTTGCCCCTTTCATAATTCCTGCTCCTGTGGAATCTAGATTTTGTTTTCATGCAATTGTAAAAAACAGGTTTTTTAAAAAACCTGTTTTAATTTTAAAAAACAGGTTTATTTTGGGAACTGTCACTGGTGAAGTCAGCAAGGACTTAAAGACCTAAGGTAAAATACAACGATGGAAAAATGTTGAGGAAGCTGCATTCTTTTTTATTCCCCAAGAAGGATTTTGCACAAACATCCATCCCTGATGACATGTCATCAAGACCTCATTTCCAAATGGTCTTAGCTGCCAGAGTCCTAATCAAAGTCAGCTTCTCAACTACCACAGTCTCCCTTTTCCACCTCCCCGAAATACACTGGGTGTGGATTATACTCTTTGGTGCTGCATTAAAGAAGGAAGAGGATTTGGGGGTGGGGTGTCACTCTTTGCCACACCAAAATACATGTTTAAAAATATTCTTTCTGAAGCTCTACTCCTCTTGATAACACCTAGCACATGAGGCCTTGTGCACAATAGGTACTCAATTCAACTGAATCATTCCTCAGTTCTCTGGGCTAAGAAGCAAAAAAATTTGATGTGCTTTCTTATTATCACCACTGATCTGATTTCTCTTCTGCTCTGCTGTCTACTTACCCCTCCATACCCATGTCCTTAACCTAATCCCCCATACACACGTGCAAACACAGTCCCACTGTATCCCATTCAGGTGATTCTATTGCTTCTTTAGGGTTTTGTTTAGAGTATTTTTAAAATTAAATTAGAGGAGAAGTGAAAAGCATAATGTATAAGAGCCAAAAGATCTGGATTCTGGTCCTAACTGGGCCATTTACTTTGGATCTAAGATAAGTGACTATGTGCTCAGATTCCTCATCTCAGAAATAATAATAATAATAATAATAATAATAATAATAATAATAATAATATATGCCTGACTCACTTCACAGGTTGGTTCAAATGTCAAATGAGCTAATACATATGAAAGCCCTTTGAGAAGAGAAAAAGCAATTTAAATGACTCTTCTTATTAGGTTAGGTTCTTACAACATAACCCCTTCTGAGCTAATGTACCCAATAAAACACATGTAGTATCTAGAAAATCTAGGGAATTCCCTGGTGGCCCAGTTGTTGGGACTCCATGCTACCACTGCAGGGGGCCCAGGTTCGAGTCCTGGTCGGGGAGCTAAGATCCCACAAGCCACGTGGCATGGCCAAAAAAAAAAGGAAAAAAGAAAATCTTCCATAGTGTGTGTCCCTGGGAAATGGGCTCCTTCTCATTTTCCTTCTCCAAGAGAGGTTAACTGGCTGGTTTCCTGGGGCCTGCATGGGATGCTTTTACTCTGATGGATTCACTGGGACCTAGGGTCAGGCCCTCAGCTTTGCAGCATCAGAATTCTATTTCTGCAGAACCTCTGAGTTGATCAGACTCAAGGATGCTGACTCATACTAACTCACAAGAGACAGATATATAACCAGAATGCCAGTTTATTAATTTACAATAGGAAACATTTGGCCTGATCTGCACCTTTGCTCCCTATAGACCAGTTGCAAGGCAAGAGAAATCATCAGAAAGTTGCTCAGTGAGCAAGGAACTTTGATAAGGGGAGTTAGTCGATTCAAATGTTTAATAACATCAGGCTCTGCTCATTTGGCTTTGCTATCTTCTCAAAAGGAATCCACCCTCCAGATAGTCTGGATGTTTCTGGCACCCTGGCAGGGCACCCAATTCTAGAATTTTGCTTACTTGAGCCAGAATGTGCCAATTGTGCCCTTTTCTCCACATTCCCTTTGCTGACCAACCCTCTTCAGACCTACACATTGTGCTTTATATATGTTAATCCTTTTCAGACCTCTTGCAGTGGTTCCCAAAGCCAGTCGGCTAGCCAGGCTGGGGTTTATTGCCACAAAATCACCTGGAGGGTTTACAAAGAAAGATATTTTTTGGCTCAACTAGAAATTCTAATTTATTGGGTCTGTGGAAAGGCTTAGGAATCTGAATGTTTACAGGGTCCCAAGTGACTCTGATCATTAGCCAGGTTGGGGAACCACTTATTTGGCTAAGAATCTGTACTGTCCCTTTAAGATGACTTTGCATATTCTGATTTGATCCGTTATGAATTGGTTGTATAGATTAACTCTCAGAACAAAATTTTATTTCCTAGTTCTCAAGGACCAATCACAGTTGCATCCTTGAACCAACCTTCCTGCCTTCCTTCCTTCCTGCCTTCCTTCCTGCCTTCTTGCCTTCTTTCTTTCCATAAATATTTATAAAATCCAATGCATAAGGAAGCTTACTAAGAGAAGATTGTGGCAATCAACTCTTCAAGTGCCAAAAGCAAAAGCTGCTTTTAGGTGATAACAGACTTTGAGGATTGGGATATATAATCCCAGTGCATAGACAGCTCTAAGGCCAGCCAATAAAACCAAGGCCTGACATTAAACAATCTAGAGACAATTTCCCTGTGGTAAGTAATCCTGGGTCTTGGTATACTTCCTGAGCTGATGTCCTCTAGGAAACAACCTTGTACCCACAAGTAGCCTTGATGGAAACTCCAAGTACCATGTCCCCATCCCACCCATGACAAAGAAAACAGGTCACTGTCTTTCCTCTCAAACGTGGTTCTCATCTCACTAGCACCTGGCAGTGGCTTGCTCCTAGCAAAGCACCAAAATCAGGGGAATCGAGTGAGCGTCATCTAAGGAGGGGTGCCAACATGTGATGGGTATCTCAATATTCCAGGCATTGTGTCTCCATACTTGGATGAGCCTTATGCATCACAAAAGCCACTGATAGGGGTTAATATTCCCATCTTGGTTGAATGACTTGCTAAAGGTCATACAAGCAGTAAGTGGTGGAATTGGGATTTGGATCCAGGCCCACTCAGTTTCCAAGTTCTATGCCCTTTCCCCATGACCCCATGCTGCTTAGTAAAGAGGTGGTTTTAAAGTAGGAGTTTTGAGCATAAGATTCATTGTGCTATAGGTAATATTTAAAATTTCTCTCTACATAATAATATATATGTATACCAATTTACATATAGTTATATTATATATATTAGCATCTAAATCTGCATTTGGTTATATAGCTATTTCTGATTCCTTTCTGCTATAACTGGGGACAGGATTGAGAATCAGGATACTTGGTTTATGGTCCTGGCTCAGCCATGCACTCACTGTGTGCCTTAAGAAGCTCCTTTTTCCTACCTGGGCCTCAATTTCTTCATCTGCAAAAGGACGGGTCAGACTAGATCTCTAATATGCTAGGATTCTAAGAATCTGGTGACAACAGTTACCATCTTTCTTAATTGTTTTAGATCAAAGCATACCAATCGAATACTAGAAAAAATGAAAGCTGAATATATATATTAGAAAACTATGTTAAAATAACATATTTATTAAGAACTATATAGATGCCAGGGACCATAATAACTAATTTAAGACTTTTGATTAATTCTTATCACATCAACTCCATTTTTATGTACCCATCTCTGAGGAGCAGAAAGATAGTAATTTGCCCAGGACCACATGGCTGATAGGTAAAGAATCCAATACTGAAATCTAGGACTGATTCTAGAGCCAGGTCCCAAGTACGGTCCTACTCTCTAGTCTCTTGTTTTATGGCTCCCACTCTGATGACTGTGTAAGACATTTCTTAAAGTTCCATTTGAGATTACCTGACCTTGAAATATGAGGAAAAAGCAGCCCATATAATCCTATGTAAGGGAATCTCCTAGAGACTTTTGTTATGATTAACTCCTTTTGGGAGGGGAGATATAAAAGTCAGATTGAATATGTTTGGGTTCAGAGAAAACATTATACTGGTCAGCAGACCCTGGCCATAAAATTGTTTCTATTTGTTAGTTTTATTAGTAAACTTTGTTTTCCTAATATTAAGCTCATAAAAGTTAGCCGCAGTTCCTCTGACTGGGTCTGAATAGTAGGAACTGAATCAATGAGGGAGAAACTCCTTTTCTGTCTGGTACTGGTCCTGTGGAGGTGAAGGGAAGAGGCAGGAAGAGATGGCTGCTGGCGGGAAGATAGAGAATTATCAACAGGCTGGGTCTTGTACAGACTGGGGCTGCTGCATCTGACTTCCATCCTCTTCAAATGATGCCTCGATACCAACCTGTTGCCTCTGATCTTCCTGGACAGGGAAGTTGGGTGGCTAGGCTGAGCACTGGTCTAGAAAGAGCTAAAAACACATTGTCAGCCTCATTTACCCCCAAGGGATGATGCCTGAATCAGAGCACAAGAGTGTCCAATCCTGGGACTAGGGATAGGAGAATAGGGCAGATGGAGGTAGTGTCACTACTTCTTTCCTTTTTCATTCTTGCTCACTACCCACGGGAAAGAGGCCTCTTTTTCTTCTTTGTGTGCCTTGCATTACAAGTCATGCGGGTGGGTTGGAGAGAATTGAAAAATGCTGTCTATAAATTGCTCAAGCTAATTTAGAAGTCATTCTGCAACATGTGCCCAAGCCTACACTTTCAATAATGTCAGAAAAGTTTGCTTTACTTTTGCAATGCATGAATAGGTTATGGCATTTTTACTAAACCTACGAGTGACACAAAGCTAGAAAGTATAGCCACAGAACTAAATCAGAATGCAAAATTGTCTAGACAGTCTGGAGTGTCTTGTCTAACTCAATAAAATAAAATGTATCAGAAATAATTGCAGAATTCTACATTTAGGGTAAAAAAGAAACACAGTTATTAAGGATGGAGGAGATTACCTGGACAGTATTTATTCATATGAAAGAACTGGGAATTTTAATTAACCACAAGTTGAATATTTGCCAAGACTATGATGTGTCTGCTGAAATAAACCAACCCAAACTTTGGCTGCATGAAGGGAAGTGAGGTGGAGATCACAGGCAACCCTGGTCCTATTGCAGTGGGCTGTGGTCAGACCACACTGAAGTACTGGGTTCCGTGGTAGGTACCACAATTCTTGGGGGATATTGACCAACTAGAGCAAGGCAAATTGAATGGTGAGAGTCAGGAAGTCAGAGATAGTTGATAGAAATGGTCACATTTAGCCTGGAGAAGAAAAAAAGTCAACCAAAGGAACAGCAGATTATTGTCTGCAAATATTTCAAAGGCTCTTATGTGACAGGCAGAATAAATTTGTTCTTCCCTATCAAGATGTAGAACTAGACCAAGGAGTAGAAATTAAAAGGCAGATTTCAGTTCAGCATGAAAGCTGTTCAACAGCTGAGTCATTGCCCTAGAGAGAGGGAGCTCCCAGATTCCAGAAGTACTATGGCTAAGGCTATCTTGGAGGAGAATTTTACACTGGGTAGTGGTGAGGTGAGAAGTGAGGAAGCATTATTTGTTTGACTTATGTTCCCTACACCAAAGAGACCACCATTTTCTCTGTTTTCCTCCAGTTGGATTCACTTCTCTGATTTCACCTGATACGTATTTCATAGTTTTTCTTTGGCCTTAATTTGGGAGCCACTGACATCTGCTGGAGGTCCAGGATTCAAGACCCGTGACTTCCTGAGCAGGGACCACCATTCTGGAAAACCTGAGTGCCTTAGGAATTCTACCCACAGTGAAACTTAAGTTCCTGTACTCATCCATTAGCTTAATAACAGAAAGACTCACTTTACTTTTTGAGCATATATTAGGCAATTATTTTTTCTGCTGGAGAAATATTTTTATTATTTCATATATTGTACTTTTATTTATTTGAGTTTCATTAGGTAATTCTTAGACATTTTTTCCCCTGCTTTTAAAAATGATGAACAGACCTTTGATAATATAATAATTTTAATTGATTACACGAAGGAAAAAAAAGATGAACAGGAAATTTCTGCTCTGAGTGTTGACTGTGTAGTTAAAATGATACCAGGAGACTTCTCTCTGCAAAGTGCATCCATTCAGCCCCAAAAGAGATTGACCACCATGCCCCCTTCATCCCTTACCTCACAGCTATCCCGCTAGGAAAGGTCAGGCAGTCTCATTCTTAAAATCCTTGATCCAGGAGCTTAGGAGAATTATAGCCCAGATTTCTTTTCAGGAGGATACAAGCCTGGCTTCAAAATATCTTGTAATAAAATAATAATAATAATAACAATAAGGACAACAATACTTTCATAGTACTTACTATGTGTCAGGCACTACTTAAGCATTTTATGTAATATAGTAGATTTAATCTTCACAGTAACCCCATAGTACGTGCTATTATCTCCATTATGTGGATGGAGAAAATACGGCATGGAGAAGTTATGTAACTTGCCCAGGGTCATGGAGGTAGCAAGACTGTACACTGAGAGTTGAGCTCGTGAGTTCTGGCTCCAAAATCCAGGCTCTTAACCACCATACTATATATACTACCGTGCCATGTACCCTCTCGTTTTTAGAACAGTACAATTCCTTGAGATAAATCCATGACTAAATCTCTAGTTTCAACATCTTATAATCTTTTTTTAATGTGTACTTTTTCCGTTATAAAAATAATATTGTGGTAGCTAAGAGTCCTGACATTAATGTCAGCTAGACCTGGACTTAGATGCAGGCTACTCACTGATAAGTTACTTAATTTCTTTAGTTTCCTTATATGTAAATCCATAGATTTTTAAAGAGGATTAAGTGAGATAAAATATGTACTGTGCTTAGCAGAGTGCCTGGGCCAGAGTCAGTACTCAGGAAATGTTAGTGTTTATTAATATGTATTATAATCAAAGAAAGTATGGGAAGACTGAAAGTAGAAAGAAGAAAAAATAAATAAATAAACCACCCAGAATTCTACCACCTGAACTGAGCTATTTTCATTTTGTCTTTTATCTATGTGTAAAAGAAATTAATGTTTTGTTGTTTATAATTCTGAGAGGAGGTCCTGGTAGCTAGAATGCTCTCTGTTTGCCAAGTCATCATGGGTGGTGGGAAGAAAATTTGGAGGTAGAAGTTGGGCTGTATGTGTGTGTAGAATTGCTCTGCATAACACAGAAGGTAAATGAGATTTCCTAGGGAAGAAATAATTTAATCTCTGGATTAGATCTTATGAGCAGCCTCTATTAAGATAGAGAAGGAAGCTATTGAGGGCCCCAAGTTTTAGAACTGCCCCTGTCAGAATGGACTACCTTTGTAATGTCTTTATAGCAGTTCTTTTTTTTTTGATTTTTAAATTTTATTTTTTTATACAGCAGATTCTTATTAGTTATCCATTTTATACATATTAGTGTATATATACAGCAGTTCTTAATTCATTGAGAGTAATGATGACTCTCTGAAAACCAAGCCTCAGATACTCATGCCCAGAGATGTTTATCTAGCCTTCCATCTCTGCCAAGTCATTCTTCTCTGACCCATTCCTCCCAGGGCCAGCCAAGGAGATCTCTTCTGTGTTTCCCTATCTCAAGCCAGGCTCTTATGCAACTGGGAGCATGCATGAGCCAAGTTAAATCACATTAGTCAATAGTCCTGTGAGTGCTTTATTAGTAGGGAACCTGGACCAGGAAGATTGCTTCCCTGAGGGTTTGGGTTAAGGATAGCCACGAGAATCCAAGGAGAAAATACTTGACCAGACTAATTTATAGTCACAAGCTAATGTTGCTGAGTGATAGTTTAGGAAAGAATTGTACTTACCACTAAAATCCAGGTACCAAGTTACCATTTAATAATTTACTTTGCTTATTTTTATCCACAAGTTGGATATTTTAGATTGGCTTAAAAGTTATCACTTATCCATTAAGTAAATCTGCATCTTAAAAATTTCAGATCCTGTGTGTTGCTAGAATAATAACTCAAGGAGAAAGATAAGGGGTAAAAATAATATAATGGAACAAGGGCCTCTCTAGTTCTATGGCTAAACTTTGGGGGAAAATTTTCCCCCAAAAGCTTCTTCATTAGCCACCTATGGTAGATTTTTTTTCAGCTGGGTCTAATCAGCAATGATCACCCCTTGCTGGAACTCTGGGGACTAGTCACTCAATTTGATAGAGACTGTTAGGAAGGGGAAAAATATATCTGGAAATAGTAGATAAAATTTGAGCACATCTTAGGTGATGTTCTACAAAGAAATATTACACGTAAATCTCCTATTAAGCATTTAGTATAAAATTGTCTAGGCTGACCCCCAGCAGGTGCAGACACTAAATTGAGAAAGGGGTGGAATGAGGAGGGGCTTGTTTAGAAGGAGCAGCAGCTTCCCAGGCAAAGCCAGGCCTTTTCAGCAAATGCAACGGGAAATGGACAAAGGTAAGAGGAAAAGAACCTAGCCCTGGGTGTCAAGAGAGTCAAGTCTAAAGAGTCCAAAGGGTGAGGTTGTGGTCTTGCCAAGGCATCAATGCAGGAGGTCGAGGTGTGTAGAGAGGACTGAGAAATCCCAAGTAACCAAAGGATCCAGACTTAGAGGAACCATTAGGGCATTCAAAGAGAGCATTTAAGGGAAGCTCTCTGAAAGCATTTCAGAGTTGTTTGGCTCTTGTGTCAGTAATTTTTGGCTTCAAGTAAAAAAAAAAATTCTGATAAAAACATAGCTTAAACAAGATGGGCATATACTTTTCTGTCAAACAACGTAAAGTTGGAAAGTTGGTAGTCCAGAGCTGGTATAGCAGCACCACAATGCCAAGGTTGGCCTTATTCCTTAGCCTGTAGTTTTCATCTTCAGGATTGCCTTATGGTCACAGTTGGTTTCTGCAGCTCCAGCCATCACATCTACCATACAGGTAGGAAGAGGGAGGAATCGGGGAGAACAAAACAAATGTTTATCAACTGAGTCAGCCAGTCCCCTTTAAAGAGCATTCCCTGCACTATTCCCCCCGTGACTGCTGATTACATCTTTTCACCAGGTCTGTTTCATTTGACCAATCCTAACTAAAAGAGAGGCTGCAGAAATATAGTTTTTTAAGCTTGGTATTAAGTTGCTTTAAATAAAATTGGGGTTCTCTTAGTAAGATAAAAGGGGATTATGGATATTAAATAGAAAATTAGCAGGCTATACCACAAACCCCAACCATATAATGACAGAAAAATTATTTATAACTCCCAGTTATGTGCTGGGTGAAGCTCTAAGATTTATTCGTGTTCTGTGGATGTCCTTTCACTGATTCTGAGGAAGAACAAGACAGTTTGTAGAAAGCTTATTCCAGCACAAATTTAGAGCTAAGTCAGATTAAGGACAGATAACAATGATATGAAAAAGACATGCCTATGACAACAGCCTGGAGGAAGTACATCATAGTGATTACAATGGTGGGTAAAGTGATAGGATCATGATTTTCCCAGTTTTCTGTTATGCATTTGTTGTATTTTCCATTTTCTTTAAAAAGAAAAATAGAGGATTTTCTGTTGAGTTCTTTTTTCCTGTTTTAAGACTCCTTTTAGAGAGAAGGAATTTGGGCCAGCCTACTTAAAGTGAAACATATGTCCAATGTGCAAAGTAAGCCAAAAGGCCACAAAATGTGTTTAGGAAACAAACCAGGGCATTTGAGATCGCCCTTGCATAATATTGTGTGAGTGTCATACTGAGCTCCCTGTCATTTATAAAGATGCTATAAAGAGCTGGCAAAGACCCCCAGGAGGGAAAATTAGAAGATAGAGAGCCGCCCAAGGAAAGCTACTGAAGACCAGGCATGACAGTAGGAGGCCTGTGGGAGGGGGACCTGGGTTCTATGTCTTTCCCCACCCCTGCCTTTAACTGGCTATATGATCCTGGGTAAATTAACCTATCTTGTCCTGGTTTCTTTACCTAAAAAATGAGAGAAGGGGCTTCCTTGGTGGTGCAGTGGTTAAGAATCCACCTGCCATTGCAGGGGACATGGGTTTGAGCCCTGGTCCGGGAAGATCCCACATGCCGCGGAGCAACCAAGCCTGTGTGCCGCAACTACTGAGCCTGTGCTCTAGAGCCCACGTGCCACAACTACTGAGCCCACATGCCACAACTACTGAAGCCTGCATGCCTAGAGCCCATGATCTGCAACAAGAAAAGCCACCACAATGAGAAGCCCGCACACCGCAATGAAGAGTAGCCCCTGCTCGATGCAACTAAAGAAGGCCTGCATGCAGCAACGAAGACCCAACACAGCCAAAAAAATTAATTAATTAATTATTTTAAAAAAGAAAAGAAAATGAGAGAATAGGACAAGATGATCATTAAGGATCCTTGCAGTCCTAAATAGTTTTATCTTCTGTAATTGTGCAACCAAGAGAGAAAACAGAAATATTTTGTAAGGTAAGTGTAAGGGCGAATGAAAGTAAGCAAGTAGCCTAATATGTGAGCAGGTTTAGCCAAAAGTAAAGACTTGGAAGTGGAACATGAAAGCAAGGAAACCATTTGGGGGTGGTTTTAGGTGCGTGGTAGCTATATGGAACCCCTTTGAATTGGGGTATTTACCATCCCCCATTGATGAATTGAACATGCTGACTGCAATTCTAGCACTAGGAGGGGTTCCCCATGTGTATCCGGTCGTAGCCACCCAATTAAAATTCCTGAAAAAAGGGATTACTTTTGTAATCACCTAAGTCAGTGAAATGGACTAATTCCCTGAGAAAGATTTTTAACACAGTTATTTTTAAACAGCATTAATTCCACAACTCTCTTAACCTTGCCATATAGCTTTCCTTAATGTCTGTTCATCCAAACTCCCAGTCCTTTTCTCTCTAAACTTCCAAGGGTCTTTCCGCCTTAAATTTAGAACATCTAGTGATCAGTTTATATTACTTTCTGGTTGCTTTTTAATTTAAAATGTATGTATGTACTTTTAATTGGAAAATTAAGGGTATATGTCTGTGTCTGTTTGTGTGTATACATGCAAGGGATCGCTATGGTTCTTCTGAAGTATTTTCCTGGAAAATATCTTATAATCTAATACACTGTTCTAATGAGATCGTTTTTCAAATGCAAATAAGACCCTGAATTCAGCAGAAGGAATGGAGCTTCTCTCCCTGCACTACCACGCTAATTATAGTTATTTTGTTATAATAACTCTTCCTTGAGCAAAGCTTTGCTCGTTCTTCTTGCCACCAGCAACTTGGGGATCAGGACATAAAGTCTGGTTCTTGGGTGGGTGGGGAAGTCAATGAGCTGAATGTTAAGGAAGAGGAAGCAGAACAGTGCCGATTTAGTTGCAATTTGGTGGAAATTAAGGCTTTTCACTTTCACTGTGGCCTCAGTGTAGCCTCCACTCCTTGGCTCTCCTGAGCCTTCGGGACTACTTTGATCAACGTGGGAATTCTAAAGCTTCTGCACAAAGTCCCTGCTTTCATTTCCTTGGCACCGACATTCCATGAAACTACTCTTTCAAAATTGCCCTTCACTGTGACAGAGAAAACACTTCCCAACTGTGTTCCCTCATCCTACCCTCCAGATCCAGAGAAGGAGGTGCCTCTCCATTTAAAGTTAATGTCTGTAATGTACACTTCTCCAGAGTTCCCAGAGACCATACCTTTAGGGAAATCTGAAGGAGCTGGGCTATCTAGCTTTCATCAAGGCCAGACTTGGCACATTATTGAAGACTAAAAAAACCTGAGGTAGAAAATTCTAAAGGGCAATGTAGATCTTCATTAAAAATTCTTGAGGACATTGAGAAGGGATATGCAAAACTTCCTTAAAGTATCTTGTAAACTTTTCACCTTTCCAAATCACACTTCCTTCTTCCTTGCCTCTCCTCCCTCTACTTCCCACTACCCAATCTTTCCCTCTGGGGGTCAACTTCATCTTCTAAGCCATTTGGCTTCTATCAGCTTTTCCAGTGACCCTCTCCCCTCTGATCACATGGCACAACTAAGGCTCAAAAATTAGCTGCCCAGGAAAATGTTCTTTCTCTTTAGAGCTCAGGGGACTGGGTGATGCCCATCATTCAACATTACAAAATAAGGATAAGAATCATACCTCATACAGTTGTTGTGAAAATTAAATGAGATAATATATATTAAGTTCTTTGGACAGTAACTGATACAATGTAAGTGTTAAATACATTTTAGTTCCTATTACTACTAGCTGTCTTTTCCTAGCACATCACATTTATTTTTTTCCTTTTCTAGCAGTTTTCCCATTTGCTCCTGTTCTCCATCATAAACAATCTATATTGACCATTTCTGACTATTTTTTTAAATGATAAGTTTTTTGGAAATATAAGCTATTTCTCTACATTTTCTTTTTCTAAGTGCCTGTTACTCCTCAAGCCCTTGATTTCTACAAGGTCAAAAGAGGGGAAAATACCATGAAAAGAACACATTGCAATACATACCTCTGCCTTACAAAGTTTTTAGTGCCAGAAGGAGGATGGGATGGAGGGCATATTAGGCTAAGTGGGGTGGTCTGGGACGACTTTAGCAGGGTTTGAGAAGCGGGGAAGATAATTTTTGGCAGAGGGTGGGGAAGGGCATCCAGATGGGCATGAACTGTGGTTTGGAGCAGAAATGTATAAAGTGTTCAGGGAATAGTAAGGTTGTTATGTTGAAGTAAAATGTCTGAAACAGAGCAATGGGATGTGAGGTTATTGAACAGTATAATCTGTGATGAATGAAGACTAGGCTGGAGGTAATTGGTAGAGAGCTTAAAGCAAATGCAAAAGTGTCTAGATTTAATACAAAGAGCAAGAGTAAGAGTACATAATTCAGGCTTGTAAGTATTAATAATAACGATGATTGGTCTTATTTTTGGAGGGCTTACTATGTCCAAGTCATTGTGCAAGAACCTCCTAACTGGTCTCCGTGCACTTTTTCTTGTTCTTCTGCTAATTCTTGCCTCAACAGAGCAGCCACAGTAATTTAAAAAAACTGCAAATCTGATCATGTTGTTGACTTCTCCCTCACCCTTCTTAAAATTCTTCACCAGCTTCTCTTTGCTCTTCTGAAAAAGACCAAAATCCTTTTTCATGTCCTACTAGGTCCTGCCAGATCTGGCTCCAGCCTCTTCAGCTTCAAATCTTGTTCTCTTTTGGTTCCTTAACCCAAGTCCTGCCCTCTCCTGGCAGAGTGCTTTCACAGATCCTCTTTCTTACCCTGGACAGCTCCTGCTGGTACCTCGTGGTCTGGTTAACACTACTTTATCCTCTACATCTCCATGTAAATGACACATTGTCAGGGAAGCCTAGGTTAGGTTCTGCATTAACCTCTCTTAGAGTTTTCCTTCATAGCATGGACAGCCATGGAGGCACACCAAGTGGATCTTCCTTCAGGAATTTGCTATGCAGCTGCAAAGAGTACAGATGACTGGATGCCTTCTTTTAGTGACTTCAGGACCTGCCCCAGCTTTCTAGCCACGGCCACACTCTTCCAGGCAGCCCCAACCTAATGAGTGGACATAGCAGATAGTCCTACTGCCTGGTCATTTCTGTCCAATGTGGGATTCCTCTAATGGACAATCTTTTTTCCTAAGTCCCTCTTGACCTGGCTGAGCCTTTGACAGATCTGCATTTCAGTCTGAGACTCTTCTGCCCTATTCTGCTTTCTCTGCCCTTAATGTTTCTCAGGCATTAACCCCCCCAAAATCTCTTTTGCTTATAATTCTGTATTTCCATCTGTTCCCTGGAGGGTCCAAATGACACATAGCACTTATTGCTTTTTAAACTATATATTTACTTGCACCACTCTGAAAAATTCATGAGGGGCAGGGCTACTTCTGCACTCAAAACTGTATCCTTAGTTATCTTCCAAAATATATAAAAACCCTCAAAAACTATTTATGACAAGAAGGTAAAGAACTTTTACATGCATTATTATCTCACTAATCCTTTGAGAGAGGTTCTATTTTTGTGATATTTTGAAGATGAGGAAACTAAATGGGAGAGATTCATTTGCCCAAATTTGAATCCAGGTGTGTCTGGTGTCAAAGATCTTCTGAACCACTGCTTAATTCCCTTCCTGAGCAGGTGAAAAAGAGGATCAGAATGATTCTTCAACTAGGATCCTTGGGTTTTTGCCTTGCTGGGTCCTTGCGCTCCTACCAAATATTGTAAGCTTGATTTGAAAGGAATCTTGCCAAATTAATTTTTGTACTTCTTATAGTGCCTGACATAGAAAAGTACTCACTCCATGTGTAGTAAACTGAATGGACAGCGGAGGGCAAGGATGATGCTTAAAGAAGATGATTCTTGCTGCCTCTGTAGATGCCAGTAGAGGAATGTGTGTCAACTCTATGAATTCTCAAGAGGAATCGATGCCCAGGACTCTGGAGCACAATTTTCTTTGCTCACAACTCTCCTCCCCCCATGTCTAAGGCAATTTGGCAGTGTCCTCAGTAAAATTTCCATTCATGCTGCAAAGAGAAATCAGTGCATCTGAGAGCCAGTCATTTCTCTCTTGCTTTCAGAGTTGTGATGCACTTGACGCAGTTAAGAATGAATCTTAGAGAAAGACTTAGCCTACTTATTTTGTATGGAGAAGAAATCGAGGGCCAGAGAGGTGAAGAAACTTGCTCAAGTAGCTGAGGTAGAACTGAAACCAAATCACATGTTTCTCCATTCCTGACTTCCAGTTTGCAGAAGAATCTACGGATCTTCATTTTGCTTCCTAGCCAGAAGGGTAAACTTTGCTTCAGAGAGAGTCACACAACTCCCTTTTCCTAGGATGTGGCCCAGGGGAGAGGAATGGGGGTAAATAAAGGATTCTAGAATAGCAGTACTGTGCAAGAATCAGTATTTCCAAGTCTGACTTCTGAAAATAAGATATATTCGCTGGAAAGAAAAGTGTAATTGCTTGACTACAGAGCTAATCTAGTTTGGATCTTATTGTTGGAAAGTCTGAGCAAATTTGAGTTCTCCTGTACTGCTTTCTCAAATCTTTAATAGTTCTAGCCTAAAGCAATCACTGCTTTCTTTCAAGGAGCTCTTGCCACTGCTCTGACATTGAGTGTCTCTGTGTGAAGATTTGTGACTTCTGGTGTTGTTTTCATCTTATAAATAAAAAAGGAGACAAAAATAGATCCTGCCAAAGGTCACACCACCTCAATATTAGGACAAGTATCTCTTCATTTACAAAGGGATTCTCAGACTAGGAGGGATGGACCAGGTAGCCTTGGTTCTCTTCCAGCTGCTGGTCCTCTCTGGTGCCTGTCAGCCTGCCAAGAGCCAGTGCTGCAAGGCTCTTAGTGTCCATGATTATCCTGGTTGGTGAGGAGGCCCTGCTAGGTTTGGAGAGGGTCAGGGCACAGGGCCAGCCAAGATGAGAGGCCAGAGAGAAGAAATGAGGGAAGAAATCCTGGAGAAATGCATCAAAACAACGCTGAGAGCACAACTCTGGCTATGGACTGAGGATTGGCAAGAAAGTGAAATAGCCCTGTTCAAGGTCTGGGCAGTGAGGACATTCTCTAGCTTGAAACTGAAATCAATTCTTCTTTCCTTTCATCCTGGCAGCTGAATCTGGTGGGTGCCTAGGAAGCTGGAACACTAAGAGGCAGCACTGGCAGCAGCACAAGTAAAAGGCTCACAGGTACCAGGCTGGGCCAGAAAGGAGCCCGTCTTTGACCCTTGTCATGGGTCTCTTGCTAATAAAGGCAGAGCTACTCCATGGCCTGTGAAGGGCATCATGGGAGTATCTATTCTTGTGGGCTCCCATTTTCATCACAATTAGTTTTTCATAAGTTTGTTTTTAAAATACAGGAATCATATGTCCTTGTAGCTAAGGCCATGTTTTGATAAGAGTGGGGTGGGAAGAGGCTCTTCCTTTCTCATGAGTTTTAAAATTCAGGGCAGGCTAGAACAAAATTTTCACAATTTGTATGGAAACACAAAAGACCCTGAATAACCAAAACAATCTTGAGAAAGAAAAACGGAGCTGGAGGAATCAGGCCCCCAACTTCGGACTATACTGCAAAGCTACAGTAATCAAGATAGTATGGTATTGGCACAAAAACAGAGACATAGATCAGTGGAACAGGATAGAAAGCCCAGAGATAAATCCACGCACATATGGTCACCTTATCTTTGATAAAGGAGGCAAGAATATACAGTGGAGAAAAGACAGCTTCTTCAATAAGTGGTGCTGGGAAAACTGGACAGCTACATGTAAAAGAATGAAATTAGAACACTCCCTACAACCATACACAAAAATAAACTCAAAATGGGTTAAAGACCTAAATGTAAGGCCAGACACTATCAAACTCTTAGAGGAAAACATAGACAGAACACTCTATGACATGCATCACAGCAAGATCCTTTTTGACCCAGCTCCTAGAGAAATGGAAATAAAAACAAAAATAAACAAATGGGACCTAATGAAACTTAAAAGCTTTTGCACAGCAAAGGAAACCATAAATAAGACGAAAAGACAACCCTCAGAATGGGAGAAAATATTTGCAAATGAAGCTACTGACAAAGGATTAATCTCCAAAATTTACAAGCAGCTCATGCAGCTCATTATCAAAATAACAAACAACCCAATCCAAAAATGGGCAGAAGACTTAAATAGACATTTCTCCAAAGAAGATATACAGATTGCCAACAAACACATGAAAGGATGCTCAGCATCATTAATCATTAGAGAAATGCAAATCAAAACTACAATGCGATATCATCTCATACCAGTCAGAATGGCCGTCATCAAAAAATCTGCAAACAATAAATGCTGGAGAGGATGTGGAGAAAAGGGAACCCTCTTGCACTGTTGGTGGGAATGTAAATTGATATAGCCACTATGGAGAACAGTATGGAGGTTCCTTAAAAAACTAAAAAAAGAATTACCATATGACCCAGCAATCCCACTCCTGGACATACCCAGAGAAAACCATAATTCAAAAAGACACATGCAGGAGCTTCCCTGGTGGCGCAGTGGTTGAGAATCTGCCTGCCAATGCAGGGGACACGGGTTTGAGCCCTGGTCTGGGAAGATCCCACATGCCGCGGAGCAACTAGGCCCGTGAGCCACAACTACTGAGCCTGCGCGTCTGGAGCCTGTGCTCCGCAACAAGAGAGGCTGCGATAGTGAGAGGCCCGCGCACCGCCATGAAGAGTGGCCCCTGCTCGCCGCAACTAGAGAAAGCCCTTGCACAGAAACGAAGACCCAACACAGCCAAAAAAAAAATAAAAAATAAAAAAAATAAAAAAGACACATGCACCCCAATGTTCATTGCAGCACTATTTATAATAGCCAGGTCATGGAAGCAACCTAAATGCCCATCGACAGACGAATGGATAAAGAAGATGTGGCACATATATACAATGGAATATTACTCAGCCATAAAAAGAAACGAAATTGAATTATTTGTAGTGAGGTGGATGGTCCTAGAGTCTCATACAGAGTGAAGTAAGTCAGAAAGAGAAAAACAAATACCATATGCTAATACATATATATGGAATCTAAAAAAAAAAAAAAAAGGTCATGAAGAACCTAGGGGCAAGACGGGAATAAAGATGCAGACCTACTAGAGAATGGACTTGAGGATACAGGGAGGGGGAAGGGTAAGCTGGGACAAAGTGAGAGAGTGGCATGGACGTATATATACTACCAAAAGTAAAATAGATAGCTAGTGGGAAGCAGCCACATAGCTCAGGGAGATCAGCTCCATGCTTTGTGACCACCTAGAGGGATGGGATAGGGAGGGTGAGAGGGAGGGAGACGCAAGAGGGAAGAGATATGGGGATATATGTATATGTATAACTGATTCACTTTGTTATAAAGCAGAAACTAACACACCATTGTAAAGCAATTATACTCCAATAAAGATGTTAAAAAAATAAAATAAAATAAAATTCAGGGCAGGAAATCTGCTGCACTTCTTACCAGAGTCAATTCTTGCCAAGACAGGTTCAAGTGTTTTGGATTGATGGAGCAAGAGGAAGGGAGGTGAGGGAATATAAAAAAATCAAGCCCCTTTTCTCTCTCTTCTGCTTCACTGTTTGGTGGGTGCATAAAGGTGAATATAATTTAGGAGTGGAGAAGGGGTTGAGGGAAAATAATGTCCAGAGGAAAAAAGTATCACAGAACGAGAATTTTTAGAGTTAGAAGAAAATCCATATTTGGAAAATTTCATCATGAAAGATACATTTTCCACACACATACAGTTTATGTAGATCTGTAATTGAGCAAATAAACTAAGAAGGGAAAGGGAAGGACAATACAGTGGCCAGAACAAGGTGAGCTGGAGGCAGGTCTGCCAGCCTCTGTAATGGAGAAGAAAGAGAAAAGATGTGGTGGTGAGAGCACATTTTCACATTTCAATTCAACATTTACTGAGCTCATATTAGGTGCCAGGCAACGTGCTGGACGCTGGGTGTTCACAAGCTAACAAGATAAAAGTTATACCACTAAGGATTTCACCTTCTAGAAGAGGAGAGAGATCTGTTCACAGACAATCTCAAAACAAGGCATAATGTGACAGATTCAATAGAGCTACAAGCTGCTTGCTACAGAAGACAGATGAGGCTGACAATAATTCCATCTAGCAGAGCATGGAAACCGTCACAGAGGAAGTAACATTTGATCTGGAATGTGAAAGATGATTTTATTTTTCCTTTTCACTGTGCTTTGATGCTTTCCTTATATGTAAAGGTAAAGTTATTATCTTAAAATTATATCTCTCCATTTTGCATTATAACAACAGCAGGGACAATATGTGAGATGACTCCTTGGGGATGTTATCATTATCTATCAGAGGGAAGGTCCACATTCACTTGCTCCAGTAGCAAGGCAAAGGGTCTTATGGAAACAAAAAAATGCTGAGTCCAGAGAGAACTCAACTAGCTACAATAAGAAATAGGAATTTCTCCAGGGCAAAGACAACTCATTATTTAAGACAAACAATATTGCCCCTCCCTCAATAATATCCAGCTATTATATTCTTGTAATTACATCTCAGATCATATTTACAATCCACTATTATTTTTACATGTGAAATTGCTTTAAGAACATAGCAAGTATTAAAGTCAGAGACTGGACTGCCTTACACAGGTGTTTTAACCAGAGGTCAGCAAACTTTTTCTTTAAAGGCCCAGATAGCAAATATTTTCAGCTTTGCAGGCCACATGGTCTCTTTTGCAACTACGGGGCTCTACCCTTATAAGCATGAAGACAGCCATAGGCAGTATGTAAATGAATGAACATGATTGGTTTCTAATAAAACTTTATTTACAAAAACAGTGAGCTGCATTTAGTCCTAAGGCCATAGTTTGTCAACTTCAGCTTTTAACCCTCAGTTTAACACGACTCTCCCCAAACTCTCCCACTTCTGTAGCATGAAGGGCAGAGGAGGTATCCATTAAAAGCATAGCCGCCTTTCCAGCCCCTCATCAGTATTTTCTAATCAATAATTTCCTTTTATATTTTAAAATGAAAGCGTTCTATTCCTACTTTCTAACCTAAATTTCCACCTCCATTTTCTTCTACCTCTAGCCAGGCATATCTTAATAGCTACATGGATTAATCTTCTCATCCCTAGCAACAACTGTGGCTAAGCTGCTCTAGAAACAGAATTTCCAGAGCTCTATCCTGAAATGTGGCATAGATTGCCAGTTGTTAGCCTAATATTTATTCTTCTCTTTCCTTAGTAATATAAACCCCAATATTTACCTAGGCATATAGCCACCCAGAATACAGACATTTTCCAGTTTCCTTGTAGCTGACCCCCAGGACAAGGTAATTATGATCTTGCTAATGTGAGGTAAACAGAAATATTGTGCAGCACCTTTCAGGAAACCATTTTAAAAAGCAGCTGATGGGTGTCTTCTGCCCTTCTCCTTCATCCCTTTCTCTATTATTCTGCCTGGAAATATGATGTGATGACCAAATTCTAGCTACCCTCTTGGACCATGAGGACAAAGACTTTGTCATAGAATGTCAAAGCAGTGATCTGGAAAAAGCATTAATACTTGAAGACTGTGGATTCTCATACAAGCCCTGGGCCACCTTACTTTTACCTGATAGAGAAATAAACTTCTACCTTGTTTAAGTCACTGTTACTTGCAGCCATACCTAATTATAATGAATATGTTCAGTTGCTTTAAATTTTTAAATAAGGAAAAATTTTTTTGAAATGAAGACTGAGATGAGCTTCACTGTAGTTCTTAAAATGACTATTTTTTTTAAAAAACAATGATAATTTTAAGTCTTAAATCACTGAATATTTATGATTGTTAATTGTGGCAGAAGAGAGCACAGGTGCCTATTTGAATTTATTGGAAGTTTGTACTATAGCCTGTAAACTTTTTACTTGTTATGAATTCAAATAACAAATAGAGGCAATGGAGAAACATTTACTAATACGTTAGGTAATCCTGGGATCTGGAGCCTGCCTGGATCTCTCAGCAACAGGGCAAAGGTTATGCTGTGTAACCAGGTTAAATTGACACCATCAGGGTGCTGAATAGAGCTGAGGGTGTACATCTACAGTTCCCTGTTGCCTACTTGCACTCCACGTTTGCAATCTGCAGCAAAGCCTGTCCCCTCCCACCCCAAGCTTGTACTCTAAGGCCAGTTTGTTGGAGAAGGTAATCAAAAGGACATGCCCTAGCACAGGGAGATCAGCTCAGTGCTTTGTGACCACCTAGAGGGGTGGGATAGGGAGGATGAGAGGGAGACGCAAGAGGGAGGGGATATGGGGATATATGTATACGTGTAGCTGATTCACTTTGTTATATAGCAGAAACTAACACAACACTGTAAAGCAATTATACTCCAATAAAGATGTTAAAAAGAAAAGAAAAGAATGTGCTTGGCCAGCAAGAGGATCAACATGGAAATTAGCTGTGGCTGGAGTGAGGAGAGCAGGGGAAGAATTCACAGAAAACAGGGTTGAAAAGAGGTGTCCTGGGGCCAGATTATGTAGGGCCCTGTAGGGCATGGAATAAACAGTCGTGATCTGACTTACAGTTTTAAAGTGTTGTTCTGGCTGTTGTGTGGAGACTAGACTGTAGGGGAGCAGGAGTGAAATGCCAGTCAGGAGGTGAGTACGTATGGTAATCCAAAGAGAGGTGATGACAGCTCAGACTAACATGCTACTGCTGGGAAGGTAGGAAGTGGATGGA
This sequence comes from Balaenoptera musculus, assembly GCF_009873245.2. NCBI lineage: Eukaryota > Metazoa > Chordata > Mammalia > Artiodactyla > Balaenopteridae > Balaenoptera > Balaenoptera musculus. The sequence continues at coordinate 78,242,246 of NC_045788.1, read as the reverse complement.
TTGGGATAAATTTTGAAGAGTTTGCTTTTGCACTGGATAGATATTGAATATGAGGGGGAAAAGAAAGCAAAGTTGACTTAAATCTTTTTTTGACCTGAGAAACTGGGTGTTGTCATTTTCTGAGAAGGAAAACATTGGAGGACGAACAGGTTTAAGTAGGGGATATCAAGATTTTGATTATGGTAAACTTTTTTTCTTATATTGATGAGTTTATTTTAATCTCTGAAAGCATCTGTTGATTCTCAACATCATTTCTATAACATATAAAGATAGTAAATTGAGTATGTCAGTTGAGATACTTGTGGCACAGCAGCAAATATAATTTGGAGTTAGATAAGTCATAATTTTCATGATCTTTAATAAATTTAGTAATAAAAAATAGTAAAATAATAACAACGGAAAGTACTTGACTAGCACTTACTATGTATCAGACACTATTCTAAGTGCTTTACATTCTACTAACTTAATCCTCGAAATAACCGAGGGGGAAACAGGCATAGAAAATTTCTGACTTGCCCTAGATCACACAACTAGCTAGTGGTGGAGCTACTATAGAAACCTATGTAGCTGGTTCCAGGAACTGTGCTCTTAGCCATTATGCTCTACTACCTCATGTGGTTTTGTTTTTTGGTCTATTAATATGGTGTATTACATTGATTGATTTTTGTATGTCAGACTACCTATACGTTCCTCGGATGGATCTCACTTAGTTGTGACATATGATTCTGCTTTCTGGTATTTTGTTGAAGAGTTTTGCTTCTGTATTCGTAAGGGATATTAGTCCCTAGTTTTCTTTCTTGGGATTTCTTTGTCTCCTTTTGATATTACTGGCCTCATAGAATTATTCAGGAAGTATTTCCCCCTGTTTTATTTTTTGGGAGAATTTGTGAAGTGTTGAAAAGCTGGGCTTTTCTTTTGGGAATTCTGTCAATTACTAATTCAATTTCTCTACTTATTATAGGTCTATTCAGATTTTCTACTTCTTCTTGAGTCAATTTTGGTAGTTTGTGTCTTTCTAAGGATTTGTCCATTTTCATCTACATTATGTATTTTACTGGCATACAATTGTTCATAGTATTTCTTTATAATCCTTTTTATTTCTGTAAGTTTGGTAGTAATGCTCCCTCTTTTATTCCTGATTTTAGAAATTTAGATATTTTTTTCTTGATAAATAAAGACTTGTCAATTTGTTGAGTTTTTCAAAGGCTCAACTTTTAATTTTGTTAATTTTCTGTATTGTTTTTCTATTATCTATTCCATTTATTTCTTCCATGATATTTATTATTTCCTTCCTTTTACTTGCCTTAGGTTGAGTTTCTTTAGTTTCTTAAGGTGGAAGTTTAGATTACTGATTTGTGATTTTTTTTTTTTAAATAAATTTATTTATTTATTTATTTATTTTTGGCTGCGTTGGGTCTTCGTTTCTGTGCGAGGGCTTTCTCCATTTGCGGTGAGTGGGGGCCACTCTTCATTGTGGTGCGTGGGCCTCTCACTGTCGTGGCCTTCTCTTGTTGTGGAGCACAGGTTCCAGACGCGCAGGCTCAGTAGTTGTGGCTCACGGGCTTAGTTGCTCCGCAGCATGTGGGATCTTCCCAGACCAGGGCTCAAACCCGTGTCCCCTGCATTGGCAGGCAGATTCTCAACCACTGCGCCACCAGGGAAGCCCCTGATTTGTGATCTTTTATCCTTTTTTCCCCAGCTTTATTAAGGTATAATTGACAAATAAAATTGTATTATACCTAAAGTATACAATGTGATGATTTGATACATGTATATGTGTGAAAGAACTCACACTATCAAGTTAACTAACACATTCATCATCTCATGTGTTTAATTTTTTGATGAGAACACTTAAGATCTACTCTCTTAGTAAATTTCAATTATACAATAAAGTATTATCAACTATAGTCACCATGTTATGTATTAGATTCTCAGACCTTATTCATCTTGTAGATTAAAGTTTGCACCCTCTTACCATCTTTCCCCATTTCACCCACGCCAAGCCCATGGCAACATTCACTCTACCATCTGTTTCTATGAGTTAAATTTTTTTTTTTAAAAGATCCTACATATTGTGATACCATGCAGTATTTGTCTTTATCTTGTCTGATTTAGTTCATTTATCATAATGCCCTCCAGGTTAATTCATGTTATTGAAAATGGCAGGAGTTCCTTCTTTTTTGGGTCTGAATAATATTCCATTGTATATATATATATATATATATATATATATATATATATATATATACCACATTTTCCTTATCCATTCACCCATTGATGGACACTTAGGTTGTTTCCATACCCTGACTATTGAGAATAATACTGCAATGAAGAGGGAGTGCAGATATCTCTTCAATATCCTATTTTCATTTCCTTTGCATATATTCCCAGAAGTGGGATTGGTGAATCATATGGTAGTTCTATTTTTCATTTTGTGAGGAACCACCATGCTGGATTTCCAGATTTTCTAACACCATTTATTGAAGAGATTATTCTTTCCCCATTGTATGTTCTTGGCACCTTTGTTGAAAATTGACCATATCTGCGTGGGTTTATTTATGGGCTCCGCATTCTGTTCTATTAGTCTATGTGTCTGTTTATATGCCAATACCATACCATTTTGATTACTCTGGCTTTATAATACAGTTTGAAATCAGGAATTGTGGTACCTCCTGCTTTGTTCTTCTTTCTCAAGATTGCTTTGGCTATTTGGAGTCTTTTGTGGTTCCATATGAATTTTAGGGTTATTTTTCCTGTTTCTGTGAAACAGGCACTGGAATTTTGAAGGGGCTTGCATTGAATTTGTGGATTGCTTTGTGTAGAATGTATATTTTAACAATAGTAATTCTTCAAATCCATGAACATGAAATATCATTCCTTTATTTGTGTCTTCCTAAATTTCTTTCATCAATGTTTTATAGTTTTCGATGTACAGATTTTTCATCTCCTTGATTAAATTTATGCCTGAGTACTTTATTCTTTTTGATGTTATTTTAAATGGGATTGTTTTCTTAAAATTTCTCTTTCCAGTAGTTTGTTTGTGTATACAAACACAACTGATTTTTGCATATTGATTTTACATCTGCAACTTTACTGAATTCATTTATTAGTTCTAACAGCTTTTTTTTTTTTTGATGGAGTCTTTTGAATGTTCCATATATAATAGCATGTCTTTCTGGGACATCTATAATACATATATTGGCCTTCTTGTTGTTGTCCCATATGTTATTTAAGTTATCTTCACTCTTTTTTATTCTTTTTTCTGTTTGGTCTTCTGATTGGATGATTTCTACTGCCCTGTCTTTGAGTTCGCTAATTTTTTTCTTCCACTTGATCTAGTATGTTGTTGAACCCCTCTACTGAATTCTTTAGTTCAATTATTGTATTCTTCAGCTCTATGATTTGTGTTTGATAGTTTTCAATATTTTCTATCTCTTTGTGGAAATTATCACTTTGTGCATTCCTCTCCTGACCTCAGTGAGCTTCTTTATCATAAATAGTTTCAACTCTCTATCATATAAATCACTTATCTCCATTTTATTAAGGTCAGTTTCTGGAGATTTATCTTGTTCTTTTGTTTGGAATGTATTCCTCTGTTTCTTCATTTTCCTTGACTCTCCGTGTTGTTTTCTGCACATTAGATAAAACCACCTCTTCTAGTCTTGACAGACTGGTCTTGTGTAAGAGAAGAAGCTCATCAATCAACCCGGCTAGAATTCCTGCTTACCTATCAAACTTTTATCCAAATTGCTATCTTTGTTCTTAGTGGCTGTCTGTAGTTGATGTTTTGCCAGGACCTGTCAGTGTCCCAACAGCATGGAGAATGCCCATACTTATGCCTGTTCAGACTCTCAGAGGACTACAAATTGCCTGCACCTTCAGCTCCATGATGCAAGAAGCCTGACCTTCAGGCAGTGTCTAGGAAAGTCAGCACATTAGATATGCACTTTAGGCCCTATCAAGGAGAAACTGGGAGCAGCGTTTTCTTTGCTACTCATTCTGTGCTGAACCAGAAGGAATAGTCTCTGGGAGTGCTTACAAACCAAAGAGAATCACCTCTTTGTTTTGTGTGGTTCTGGGAGACTGTGAATGCTGAGCCCTGATAGCTCTCAGAGCTAAGTGATTTGGGAGTCAGTACCTTGGGTGGCAGCCATAAAATTTGGGGTCCTAGATATGCGGACAAGCTTCTCTCAGGGAGAAGACAGAGGCTTGATTTTATTACTGGAGTGAGCCAGGGGGTGACAGCAGGAACAGGTCTGCTCAGACTCCTTGAAGGAGTCTAGTCAGCTTCCATAGGCAGGCTGATAAGAAACCAGGACTTCAAGCAGCATCTGGTGAAGTGTGCAGTCAAACCCCTTCCAGGGAAAAACTGGGAGATGGGCTTTTTTGCTTGTTTCCTCTGTGTTGAGCCTGGTGAGGGAATAGCTGCATCAAGTGCTTCTGTGCCTGTTTGAAAACTCCTTTTTTAAAATTAATGGTGCTGGGGGACTTGTGAATGCCAAGCCCTTTTGGCAATCAGAACTAGGTGATTTGAAGGCCCATATCTCAGATGGCACACAAAATTTGGGGTGCTAGATATGTGGACAAGCTTTTACCAGGTAGAAGCTGGAGACTTGGTTCTTTTGTTGGAACGAGCAAGAGGGAGAATGTGGGGTAAGTGACTACTAGCCCACCAGTTCTTTTTGGTTCCTGGGAGGATTCCAGTCCTTGCCTAGGTGCAGACTGATTAGAAGCTAGCCCCTCAGGCAGCAGCTAGTAAAGTATACAGTAAATTTCTTCTGGGGAGAAACTGGGAGATGAACAATTTTGCCTGCTCCTTCTGCCCTGAGCCTACATATATAGCTGCAGACAGGGCTCACATGCCTGTTTAAATACTGTTTCTTTGGGAATTTCCTGGTGGTCCAGTAGTTAGGACTCTGTGCTTTCACTGCCAAGGGCCCGGGCTCAGCCCCTGGTCAAGGAACTAAGATCCTGCAAGCCTTGTGGCACAGCCCAAACAAACAAACAAAACAAAACAAAACAAAAAAACCCACCTGCTTCTTTGTTGGCTAAAGTCCTGTGGAACTCATGAATGAATGCAAGCCAGACTGGTTATCACAGCTAGGTGATTTGAGGGTCTGACCCTTAGGTGGCAACCATAAAAGTTGGGGTGCTAAATGTATGGACACGTTTCTTCCAGGTAGATCCTGGTGAATTGGTTTTACCGTTGGAGTTAGCCACAGAGAGAAGGTGGGAGAAGGTATCCACTGGCTGTTTTGGGCTCTGGGCAGGATCTCAGTCAGCATATAGACATGAGCTTATTAGAAGCTGGACCCTCAGATAGCAGCTGGTAATCAGATAGGAGAAGACAAGTGTTATAATTTTTTTTTTAATTTTTTAATTTAATTTAATTTATTTTTTAATACAGCAGAGTCTTATTAGTCATGAATGTTATACACATCAGTGTATACATGTCAGTCCCAATCACCCAATTCATCACACCACCATCCCCACCCACCCGTGGCTTTCCCCCCTTGGTGTCCATATGTTTGTTCTCTACATCTGTGTCTCAACTTCTGCCCTGCAAACTGGTTCATCTGTACCATTTTTCTAGGTTCCACATACATGCATTAATATACGATATTTGTTTTTCTCTTTCTGACTTACTTCACTCTGTATGACAGTCTCTAGATCCATCCACATCTCAACAAATGACCCAATTCCATTCCTTTTTGTGGCTGAGTAATATTCCATTGTATATATGTACCACATCTTCTTTATACATTCGTCTGTAGATGGGCATTTAAGTTGCTTCCATGACCTGGCTATTGTAAATAGTGCTGCAATGAACATTGGGGTGCATGTGTCTTTTTGAATTATGGTTTTCTTTGGGTATATGCCCAGTAGTGGGATTGCTGGAAAATATGGTAATTCTGTTTTCAGTTTTTTAAGGAACCTCCATACTGTTCTCCATAGTGGCTGTATCAATTTACATTCCCACCAACAGTGCAAGAGGGTTCCCTTTTCTCCACACCCTCTCCAGAATTTGTTGTTTGTAGATTTTCTGATGATGCCCATTCTAACTGGTGTGAGGTAATACCTCATTGTAGTTTTGATTTGCATTTCTCTAATAATTAGTGATGTTAAGCAGCTTTTCATGTGCTTCTTGGCCATCTGTAGGTCTTCTTTGGAGAAATGTCTATTTAGGTCTTCTGCCCATTTCTGGATTGGGTTGTTTGTTTCTTTAATATTGAGCTGCATGAGCTCTTTATATATTTTGGAGAATAATCTTCTGTCTGTTGATTCGCTTGCAAATATTTTCTCCCATTCTGAGGGTTGTCTTTTTGTCTTGTTTATGGTTTCCTTTGTTGTGCAAAAGGTTTGAAGTTTCATTAGGTCCCATTTGTTTATTTTTGTTTTTATTTCCATTACTCTAGGAACTGTATCAAAAAAGATCTTGCTGTGATTTATGTCAAAGAGTGTTCTTCCTATGTTTTCCTCCAAGAGTTTTATAGTGTCCGGTCTTACATTTAGGCCTCTAATCCATTTTGAGTTTATTTTTGTGTATGGTGTTAGGGAGTGTTCTAATTTCATTCTTTTACATGTAGCTGTCCAGTTTTCCCAGCACCACTTATTGAAGAGACTGTCTTTTCTCCATTGTATATCCTTGCCTCCTTTGTCATAGATTAGTTGACCATAGGTGTGTGGGTTTATTTCTGGGCTTTCTATCTTGTTCCATTGATCTATGTTTCTGTTTTTGTGCCAGTACCATATTGTCTTGATTACTGTAGCTTTGTAGTATAGTCTGAAGTCAGGGAGTTTGATTCCTCCAGCTCCGTTTTTTCCCCTCAAGACTGCTTTGGCTATTCGGGGTCTTTGCGTCTCCATACAAATTTTAAGATTTTTTTGTTCTAGTTCCATAAAAAATGCCACTGACAATTTGATAGAGATTGCATTGAATCTGTAGATTGCTTTGGGTACTATAGTCATTTTCACAATATTGATTCTTTCAATCCAAGAACATGGTATATCTCTCCATCTGTTGGTATCATCTTTAATTTCTTTCATCAGTGTCTTATAGTTTTCTGCATACAGGTCTTTTGTCTCCCTAGGTAAGTTTATTCCTAGGTATTTTATTCTATTTGTTGCAATGGTAAATGGGAGTGTTTCCTTAATTTCTCTTTCAGATTTTTTTATCATTAGTGTATAAGAATGCCAGAGATTTCTGTGCACTCATTTTGTATCCTGCAACTTTACCAAATTCATTGATTAGCTCTAGCAGTTTTCTAGTGGCATTTTTAGGATTCTCTATGTATAGTATCAAGTCATCTGCAAACAGTGACAGTTTTACTTCTTCTTTTCCAGTTTGTATTCCTTTTATTTCTTTTTCTTCTCTGATTGCCGTGGCTAGGACTTCTAAAACTGTGTTGAATAATAATGGTGAGAGTGGACATCCTTGTCTTGTTCCTGATCTTAGAGGAAATGCTTTCAGTTTTTCACCATTGAGAATGATGTTTGCTGTGGATTTGTCATATATGGCCTTTATTATGTTCAGGTAGGTTCCCTCTATGCCCACTTCCTGGAGAGTTTTTATCAGAAATGGGTGTTGAATTTTGTCAAAAGCTTTTTCTGCATCTATTGAGATGATCATATGGTTTTTATTCTTCAATTTGTTAATATGGTGTATCACATTGATTGATTTGCGTATATTGAAGAATCCTTGCATCCCTGGGATAAATCCCACTTGATCATGCTGTATGATCCTTTTAATGTGTTGTTAGATTCTCTTTGCTAGTATTTTGTTGAGGATTTTTGCATCTATGTTCATCAGTGATATTGGTCTGTAATTTTCGTTTTTTGTATTATCTTTGTCTGGTTTTGGTATCAGGGTGATGGTGGCCTCATAGAATGAGTTTGGGAGTGTTCCTTCCTCTGCAATTTTTTTGGAAGAGTTTCAGAAGGATGGGTGTTAGCTCTTCTCTAAATGTTTGATAGAATTCACCCGTGAAGCCATCTGGTCCTGGACTTTTGTTTGTTGGAAGATTTTTAATCACAGTTTCAATTTCATTATTTGTGATTGGTCTGTTCATATTTTTTATTTCTTCCTGGTTCAGTCTTGGAAGGTTATCCCTTTCTAAGAATTTGTCCATTTCTTCCAGGTTGAGCATTTTATTGGCATAGAGTTGCTTGTAGTAGTCTCTTAGGATGCTTTGTATTTCTGCAGCGTCTGTTGTAACTTCTCCTTTTTCATTTCTAATTTTATTGATTTGAGTCCTCTCCCTCTTTTTCTTGATGAGTCTGGCTAATGGTTTATCAATTTTGTTTATCTTCTCAAAGAACCAGCTTTTAGTTTTATTGATCTTTGCTATTGTTTTCTTTGTTTCTATTTCATTTATTTCTGCTCTGATCTTTATGTTTTCTTTCCTTCTGCTAACTTTAGGTTTTGTTTCTTCTTCTTTCTCTAGTTCCTTTAGGTGTAAGGTTAGATTGTTTATTTGAGATTTTTCTTGTTTCTTGAGGTAGGCTTGTATAGCTATAAACTTCCCTCTTAGAACTGCTTTTGCTGCATCTGATAGGTTTTTGATCGTCGTGTTTTCATTGTCATTTGTCTCTTGGTATTTTTTGATTTCCTCTTTGATTTCTTCAGTGATCTCTTGGTTATTTAGTAACGTATTGTTTAGCCTCCATGTGTTTGTGTTTTTTCCGTTTTTTCCCCTGTAATTCATTTCTAATCTCATAGCGTTGTGGTCAGAAAAGATGCTTGATATCATTTCAATTTTCTTAAATTTACTGAGGCTTGATTTGTGACCCAAGATGTGATCTATCCTGGAGAATGTTCCGTGCGCACTTGAGAAGAAAGTGTAATCTGCTGTTTTTGGATGGAATGTCCTATAAATATCAATTAAATCTATCTGGTCTATTGTGTCATTTAAATCTTCTGTTTCCTTATTTATTTTCATTTTGGATGATCTGTCCATTGTTGTAAGTGAGGTGTTAAAGTCCCCCACTATTACTGTGTTACTGTCGATTTCCTCTTTTACAGCTGTTAGCAGTTGCCTTATATATTGAGGTGCTCCTATGTTGGGTGCATATATATTTATAATTGTTATATCTTCTTCTTGGATTGATCCCTTGATCATTATGTAGTGTCCTTCCTTGTCTCTTGTAGCATTCTTTATTTTAAAGTCTATTTTATCTGAGTATTGCTAGTACACCTTTCTTTTGATTTCCATTTGCATGGAATATCTTTTTCCATCCCCTCACTTTCAGTCTGTATGTGTCCCTAGGTCTGAAGTGGGTCTCTTGTAGACAGCATATATAAGGGTCTTGTTTTTGTATCCATTCAGCAAGCCTGTGTCTTTTGGTTGGAGCATTTAATCCATTCACGTTTAAGGTAATTATTGATATGTATGTTCCTATGACCAGTTTCTTAATTGTTTTGGGTTTGTTTTTGTAGGTCCTTTTTTTCTCTTGTGTTTCCCACTTAGAGAAGTTCCTTTAGCATTTGTTGTCGATCTGGTTTGGTGGTGCTGAATTCCTTTAGTTTTTGTTTGTCTGTAAAGCTTTTGATTTCTCCATCGAATCTGAATGAGATCTTTGCCAGGTAGAGTAATCTTGGTTGTAGGTTCTTCCCTTTCATCACTTTAAGTATATCATGCCACTCCCTTCTGGCTTGTAGAATCTCTGCTGAGAAATCAGCTGTTAACCTTATGGGAGTTCCCTTGTATGTTACTTGTCGTTTTTCCCTTGCTGCTTTCAATAATTTTTCTCTGTCTTTAATTTTTGTCAATTTGATTACTATGTGTCTCGGCGTGTTTCTCCTTGGGTTTATCCTGTATGGGACTCGCTGAGCTTCCTGGACTTGGCTGGCTATTTCCTTTCCCATGTTAGGGAAGTTTTCGACTATAATCTCTTCAAATATTTTCTCTGGTCCTTTCTCTCTCTCTTCTCCTTCTGGGAACCCTATAATGCGAATGTTGTTGTGTTTAATGTTGTCCCAGAGGTCTCTTATGGTGTCTTCACTTCTTCTCATTCTTTTTTCTTTATTCTGTTGTGCAGCAGTGAATTCCACCATTCTGTCTTCCAGGTCACTTATCCGTTCTTCTGCCTCAGTTACTCTGCTATTGATTCCTTCTAGTGTAGTTTTCATTTCAGTTATTGTATTGGTCATCTCTGTTTGTTTGTTCTTTAATTCTTCTAGGTCTTCATTAAACATTTCTTGAATCTTCTCGATCTTTGCCTCCATTCTTTTCCCGAGGTCCTGGATCATCTTCACTATCATTATTCTGAATTCTTTTTCTGGAAGGTTGCCTATCTCCACTTCATTTAGTTGTTTTTCTGGGGTTTTATCTTGTTCCTTCATGTGGTACATAGCCCTCTGCCTTTTCATCTTGTCTATCTTTCTGTGAGTGTGGTTTTTGTTCCACAGGCTGTAGGATTGTAGTTCTTCTTTCTTCTGTTGTCTGCCCTCTGGTGGATGATGCTATCTAAGAGGCTTGAGCAGGCTTCCTGATGGGAGGGACTGGTGGTGGGTAGAGCTGGGTGTTGCTCTGGTGGTCAGAGCTCAGTAAAACTTTAATCTGCTTGACTGCTGATGGGTGGGGCGGGGTTCCCTCACTGTTGGTTGTTTGGCCTGAGGCAATCCAACACTGGAGCCTACCTGGGCTCTTTGATGGGGCTAATGACAGTCTCTGGGAGGGCTCACGCCAAGGAGTACTTCCCAGAACTTCTGCTGCCAGTGTCCTTGTCCTCACGGTGAGCCACAGCCACCCCCCACCTCTGCAGGAGACCCTCCAACACTAGCAGGTAGGTCTGGTTCAGTCTCCCCTGGGGTCACTGCTCCTTCCCCTGGGTCCCAATGTGCACAGTACTTTGTGTATGCCCTCCAAGAGTGGAGTGTCTGTTTTCCCCAGTCCTGTCGACGTCCTGCAATCCAATCCCACTAGCCTTCAAAGTCTGATTCTCTAGGAATTCCTCCTCCAGTTGCCGGACCCCCAGGTTGGGAAACCTGACATGGTGCTCAGAACCTTCACTCCAGTTGGTGGACTTCTGTGATATAAGTGTTCTCCAGTCTGTGAGTCACCCACCCAGCAGTTATGGGATTTGATTTTACTGTGATTGTACCCCTCCTACCATCTCACTGTGGCTTCTCCTTTGTCTCTGGATGTGGGGTATCTTTTTTGGTGAGTTCCAGTGTCTTCCTGTCGATGATTGTCCAGCAGCTAGTTGTGATTCTGGTGTTCTCACAAGAGGGAGTGAGAGCACGTCCTTCTACTCCGCCATCTTGGTTCCTCTCCAAGTGTTATAATTTTAAAATATATTTATAATTATAATTTTTATAATTACGTAAATAATTAACTTTACTGGTTCTCTTTATTTTTTCATGTGGATTTGAGTTATTGTCTTGTATCCTTCATTTTAGCCAAAAGGTTTCCCTTTAGTATTTCCTATAAGGTAGGTCTGTTAGTGATGCATTTTCTCAGTTTTTTGTTTATCTGGACTGTCTTTATTTCACTGTTTCTGAAAGAAAATTTTGCTGGGTGTAGAATTCTTGGTTGACTGTGGTTTTCTTTTAGTACTTTGAGTATATCAACTCATTGTCTTCTGGCCTCCACAGTTTCTGATAAGAAGTCAGCTGTTAATTTTATTAAAGCTCCCTTGTACATGATAAATTGCTTGTCTTACTGATTTCAAGATTCATTGTCTTTGGCTTCCAACAGTTTGATTACAATGTGTTTCAGTATGGATCTCTTTGAGTTTATCCTACTTGGACTTTTTTGAGTTTGATTATGAATATGTTGATTAATGTTTTTCATCAACTTTGAGAAATTTCCAGCAAATATTTCTTCAAATATTCTTTCTGCCCTTTCTCTCTCTGTCTCTGTCTCTGTCTCTCTCTCTCTCCCAGTCTCCCTCCCTCCCTCCCTCCTACACTTCCTCCTTCCTGGGACTCCTGTTATGCCTATGTTAATATTTTTGATGTGTCCTGAAGGTTTCTGACACTCTGTTCATTTACTTCTACTTCTAGAAGCATGTATACATTCTGTTTTCTCTGTAAACTGGATAATCTTGATCTATCTTCAAGTTCATTGATATTTTTTCTTCTGCCATCTCAAATCAGCTGTTGAGTCATGGTAGTAAATTTTTTATTTCAGTATTGTACTTTTCAACTCTAGAATTTATATTTGCTTTTTAGAAAATCATAATTTCTATCTCTTGATATTTCTTATTTGGTAAGACATTCTTCTTTTATTTTCCTTTAGTTATTTGAACATATTTCTAATAGGTTATATAAAGTCTTTGTTTAGAAAGTCCAATGCAGTTTTCATAGATTGCTTTTCTTGTTTCTTTGTATGTATCTTAATTTTTTTGTTCATAACTAGGCATTTAAAATAATGTGCCAACTTTGCACATCAGATTGCCCCTCTTTCCCGGGGTTTGTTGTTTTCTCTTTATTGTTGTTATTGCTTCTTGTTTGTTTAGTAACTTTTATAAACTAATTCTGTAAATTTTGCACATGTTCCATTACTAAACTCTCTGCTTGATTATCTTAGTGGTCAGCTAATAATTGCACAGTGATTTTCTTAAATGCTTTGAACTAATATGTCTCCTATCCTTTGCTAATGAGCTCTGTGTGTGTGTTGGGGCACACCTTCAGCTCTCTGGCAGTTCACAACTCTGCTTTATCCCTCACTACCTGTTTATGTAGAACCTCAATGTCAGCCAGAGTCAAGATTTTAGGAGCTTCTCAATTCTTTCCTGGGCATGTACACAGCCTTGCACATGTGTGTAGCCTTCTAGATTTCCAAGAATATGATGGAGCTTTTCAAAGCCCCCTAAGGATATCTTATTCCCCAGCTTTTCTTCTTAGGTTTTTTGGACAACCTCTTATTTGTCCCAACAATTATCTTCCTTGCAGGCAATTGTGACATTAAACAATTATCACGAATTTTTTTGACAGATGCCTCAGGGAAAAGACTATATAAACTGAATGAGCTCTGGGCCAGATCAAATAAAGCCCTGTGAGTTGGGGCTTCCAGGGAGCTGTCAATCAAGTAAGATAATGATAATTCTCTGATAAGGTGGTGTTCCAAACCAATTTTGTCTCCTACCAGTGGCTGCTAGGCTGATATTCACAGCTATCGTATTCACAAGGTTGTTAATATTCAAGGCTACTGAGGAGCTGGGAAGAGGGGGGTGGGAATAGGGCAACTTAAAACACTAAAAAACTCACCGTTTTTTGACCACTTTTCTTAAATAAATGCCTCTCAGATTGTAGCAAGTCTTTGGTTAATTTCCAGAGTTCTGAAACAGTTGATTTTTACTATTTTTTTGCTAGTGTTCTCTTTGCTTTTATGGAGGAAAGGAATTTTACTCTACCATTTCTTACACCACCATTCCAGAAGGGCTCTCTTGAATATGTTAAATTTGAATTATTTATTAGCATAAGGCAAGATTGCAAAATTAACAGCATGTAATCTAGAACCAGACTTGCTTGGTCTGATGATTTCTAGCTGTGATAATTTTGCCTTCGTTTCCTCTTCTATGAAGGGAGCATATTAATAGTAACTATCTCATAGGGTTGTTGAGAGTATTACAAGAGTTAATTGCAGGTACAGTATGTAGACTAGTGGTTGGCAAACCATTGTTTGTAGGTCAGTCTTGCTAACTATTTTGCTTTTTAAGGTCCATAAACTAAGAATAATTTTTTCATTTTTAAATGGTTTTAAAATCAAAAGAATATTTCCTGACACATGAACATATGAAATTCAAATTTCAGTGTCCGTAAATAAAGTTTTGTTGATACACAGCCACACTCATTCATTTACATATTGTCTATGGCATCTTTTGCACAAAAACAACAGGGTTAAGTAGTTGTGACCAAGGCTGTATGACCTACAAAGTCTCCAATACTTACTATCTGGCTATTTGTAGGAAAAGTTTGCTGGCCTCTAATATAGTACACTAAAAGGCACCAAAGAACTCAATAATTGTTAGCTACGATTTTTTTACTAGACAGCTCATAGTTACTGCTCAGTCTCTGCTCTTTTTTAAAGGTATATTTCACTTAGTCCACAGAGGTCTCAACTTTGTTTCATTAGGTCACATTGTACTCACCATGGCCTCCCAATCTCAGCATGGTCTGGCTCCTGTCTCCCTTTCTGAGCTCATCTTTCCCTCTATCTCACTCTGATCTAGTTGCCCTGGCCGTCTGTCAGTTCTGGGAATGTGCCGAGCAATTTCCTTCCTCAGGGTCTTTGCATTTGCTTTTCTCTATGTTTGGAACACTCTCTCCCTGACTCTTCACAAATCTGGATCTATGTCATTTTTCAGGTCTCAGTTTAAAAATCACACATCAACAAGGCCTTCCCAGACCCTAGAGAAGGGTCTCTCTCCCTTGCTATTCCTTATTCAAATATTCTATTCACTTCCTTTGTGGCAATAATAATACTCTGTCATTATCTTATTTATTTATTTATTTTTAGCTGCTTTTTGTCTGCTTCCCCACTAGAACATTAGCTCCTTAAGAACAGGGACTTCATATTTCTTATTCCTTATTATAGCATGGTAGTGCCCTCACAAAATATTTGTTCAATGAATGAATGATATTTTAGCTCCAACTCCCATGGTTAAGTATATTCATTGTCTCCTTTTTCTTATATTCACATGCCAAGGAAACTGATAGCCCTTACATATCTTTTTGCTCAAGGGCATGTCATAGTCTCTGGCTGAGCTATTGTTTGGCTGACTGCTGCTGAAGGTTGTCTTGTTCCTCACAGAAAACCCTCCTCAGCACTGTTCCAACCAGTTCCAGGTCAACAGCCTCTTTCCTGTGTTGTCCACAACTGACTCACAGCAAACAAGCACCTTGGCTCTGCTGTCAGTGGGGATGTAGCTACCTACCAGCTGCAGTGCTCTATTCTGCTGCCTCAGGGTACTTCCGGCAGTCTCTAACCCTTTAGATACCTCACGGTTGACCTGGAGATGCATTCTGAACTCTGGTGTTCTCCCTGCCACTCCTCTCACTGGGCCTGAGGTGGAATAGAGGGTTCCATGTTGGTGCGAGGTGGGCATGATGGGGAAGGAGAATGTCATCCCACTTCCACAGCTCACTCTAGAAGAAATCTTTTTCTCAGTCTCCAAAAACTCTCTCAGCATCTCCAGCCTTATTTTCCTAGGCAGGGAATGGGTGATCAACTAATGGTTACAAAACAGCAAGCCCTGCTTAGGGGATCTAGCACCTCACGTTGGAATGTGGGAGTGGTTGGCGTTCGTTACCTTAGAGCTTTGGCCAAAGGCAGAGTCTTATTTTAACATCTCATTACACATGTCTGGTACCCTCTGAAACATTACATGTCTCATGCATGAAACATTCACTTAACTTGTGTGCATGTATGTTTTGTGTGTGTATGTGTGTGTGTGTGTGGCAGTTTTTATTAATTCTAAAGATTGCACCATATGCTTTTCAATCTGTTCTGGAGGGTTTGCAAAGGTCTGTGGCCAAAAAGTTTTAGCCTCATTTATGAATTAACTTAGACTATTGAGTTAATATTTTAAAAATCATGAGCAAAAATTAAATATTTTAAAAATAGTTTCAGGTGTGTTAGGTGGGGTGGTAGAGTTTTACTGCATGGCAGATTCTACTTGTATCCCTTGAGGCATCGTTTCTGTAACACAGTTTATAAAGGCAGCAGAAGGTAGTTCTGCGTTTATTACTTATGTGTTGGTGGAGTGAGAAAGAACAATTTCTAATTTCTGCAAGTAAAATTCTTTTCTGTTCCTGTCTGTTGAGCTTGTTCTGGCAGTAATCATATTCTCCCTCCCCTTTTCTCCCCCTAGCCTTAACAGAGATACATTTGTGCTCATGCTGGATTGATGTAGGAAAAGTGGAAAAACTCTTCTTTTTTGGAACCATTAATTTCTTCTTGAATTCAGAAATTAGGATTGAGCAGCCTACACATCTAATTGTCTTCTCTGCTATAAAGTAGAGAGAGCTTAGGAAGACAGATGAAGAGTTAAATGCTTTGCAGCATCTTATTAGCAGCCTATATCTCTTTAGCTCTTACTAATTATTTTCTCTCCACTTCCTTGTCTATTCAGTGACTTACCCCTTCTTAGAACCTTCTTTTTTTGAGTGTGGGTGACATTGGGCCTGGATCAGAGTTGGTACTCAATATACGTTAACAAATGGATAAATGATTTTCTAGGAATATCTCCCTATATGGGTACCATGGGTACTATGGCATTTAAGAGGCCTCATGTTAGGGCTGCTTGACTAGAGAGCTGTCCAGGTACAGAGAGCTGAGGTCAAGTGGCCATGAAGTTGCAGGAACACTACAAAGTGGAAGTCCCTGTTCCATTTGATGTTAACTGCCCTTGGACTTAACTCAAGCAAGAATAATTTGTGGCCCCAAGGTTGATCTTAACTGGCTAGGAGAATAATAATGGTAGACTCAAACTCTGGCTTAAAAAAAATCTGTGGGTCATATTTTACATCACTTCCAGCTAATGCCTGAATGACCAATTACTATATCTCTCAGAAATTCAATCCACTAACAATATTAGCTGTTAATATTCAGCTCTTTCCTATAGTTCGTAAGGAGTTTTGTGAAAGATGATTCTCAGGAGCCCTGGGGCATCCTTGCACTGAAGCCTGACTCCTTTACCATGGAGACTGCACTCTCTAATCAGATAGGGGAGCTGCTGTGGTTTACCATGCATGCCTCTATCCTTTGAAAGCCCCTTGTCTGCCTTATCTTTTAAATCTGTATTCTTAACTATAGTAAAAGTTGCCATTTATTGATCTCTTACTATATGCCTGTCACTTTACATACATAATGATATTTAATTTGCCAGTGTTCCATCTTAAATCCTGAGTTATGCTCTTTCTTTCTCTATTCACCAGGAGAGCTTATCTGTTCCAATGGCTTCAACTATCATCGTCATACTTAATCTGGATATAGCCTCATCACTGGGTCCACACATCAAAACCTCAATCAATGTTTCCCCATGGATGACTTGCCATCACCACTCTAATTCAACATTTTGGAAACCCTTTCATTTTCCTCTCCCATCTTCTTTCTCTGTGTGTGGAATCATCATCTTTGCTATCACCCAGACTTAAAACTTGTAGTCATCCTTGACTCATCCTTCTCCTCCTTTCATATATATATATATATATATATATATATATATATATATATATATATATATATATATATATATATATATATATATATATATATGAGAGACTCACCAAGTCCTCCTGATTTTCTTCCCTCCATTCCCTCTACCACAATGTTACTTCAGATCTCCTTACCTCACAGATGAATTATTGCAGATCACTTTTGGAGGCCTTCCCAATTCCAGGTGCTTTGCTCTTTGATGCATACTGCTACCACACTTGGCCAATCTTTACACACCGTTTTCTCACATTACTCTGGTTGCCAGTGGCCCACTGAGTTAAGTTCACACCCTTATTCTGACCCTATTTATCTAACTTTATCCATGCCACCTTCTTCTTCTTCTTCTCCTTCTTCTCCTTTTTTATCCAATATGTAGTGTCTGCCTTAGTCAAGCCCAAGATCTTCTATAACTTTCACCTCCAGGTCTCTGGTCATAAGGTTCCCTTCATCTAGAATTTTCTCCCTTCCCTCTCTTGGGATAAAAAATCCAAGGCTCAAAGAAGTTGAATGATTTTCCTGAGCTTGTATTGCAAGTGATTGAGCTGGATTTAAACCTATTCTTCTGACTCTCAAGACAGTGCTTTCTTTCCTTAGCCACACTGCTTGTTTCAGAATCAGATTAATATAGGATGGAACCATAAATGGAAACTCAAATTGCATTTGTATAGCACCTGCCTGACAATAAAATACAGGAAAACATTAGCCTCTGAAGACTCTCTCCCTTATACTGGACCCTAGCCATGGCAAATGAAGATATTTTAACATATCCAGCCAAATTAATCTGCAAAATATGGATTAATTTTTATGGCTTTTCAATCTGTAATCCTTAAAGAAAACTTAAAATTCAAAAAAATGATAGTGGGATGCCCACAATTTGTTTTAAAATTACTAAAAATTCTCCATTCAAATTCAAATTCAATTACAGGGGCATTGCTCCTAGTTGTCCTGGGTTTGTACTTTAAGCTGCACCCAAAGTTCCAGCACTGTTTTTTTTTTTATGATTCTAAAAAAGGATCAGATAGCATATGTTCAAGCTGAGCAAGCTACTAGGATGCCAATAGTATGTTTCTGTAAACCTTTGATTGTGGATTTCCTATGCAAATGGGATTTCTCAGAGTCCTGGCTAGTATTGCTTTTAAATGAGGACATGACCTTTAGTTCAAACGGATATCAAAGATCACTAGACTCTTATTCAAAGTCTTTCTTTGTTGTCCTTAGAATGCAGAGATTTGGATTTGTGATCTGGCTGCTAACTTGCTGAATAACCAGCAGATATCTTTCTTCATCTCTGCTTCCTTCTCTAGGGAAGAAAGGTAACAACTGTCTCTTTCCATTCTCCCAGAGGTATCAAGGATTAAGGATGTTGTGAACATTCTTAAAAGAGGGGTTGTATTTTATTACATAAAAATATCATGAATGTAATCACATCATGACAATAGCTAAGTTTTATTACAGGTACATACGAAGGGCAGTTCTTGTTGCTCATTTATTCAGCTTCATTATTTACCATCACCACATTGATTTCCGTCTAAAAAGCCAGAATCTCAGGAACATACATAAAATTTGATTCAAACTATCAACACTTATGTAAATGTCAGATCTTTAGGGAGAATTAGAAACTAGACATTGTTAAAATCTGCCTCCGGAGTCACCTTCTTTTTTCTTAGATTTTAATGGCTCAGCTACACAGGCTAGTTGCTGATAGTAGCAGAAGATATGTCAACCTCATCCTGAGCTCTCCAAGCCATGATGAAAAGCTAGTAATTTTCTGTGGTGAACACAGCAACTTCTCTCTACTGCTTTCCCAATAAAAGAAAACCACACATTATACTGCAAACCAGATACCACTGACCACTAATTCTGTCATTAATTCAGTACCTACAATGTATAAAACATTCTTTGCAATGATGGGGCTGGGGAAGAGGTTCAATGCTGAATAAGAACACAGTCTCTGCCTTCTAGGAACCCATAATCCAATGCAAATTTGTTGCACTATCAATACCATAATTTGTAATTCACATCTAATAACTGAATTATTTTTCTGCGTTTCTTTTTATACATGGAATGGTGTAAAAAGCTTCATATGAGTGGTTCAGAAACTTGGGTCTTAGGACTGGCTCTGCCATTGACCAGCTTATTTGACCTTGACAAGTCACTTTACTTCTCTGGACCCCAATGTCTTTAAAATCCAAGCTTTAAAGTCCTGCTCATTCCTCCAACATTCATCAGCTATTTTTGAGGACCTACTATATGCCAGCCACTGGTCCATTTACTTGGGTTACCTTAGTGACCTAAACAGACATATATCCTGCCCTCTCTTCTCTTATATTCTATAGGGGAGGAAGACAGACAATGAAAAACATGATAATAAATATATAATATACTATATTAGAAGGTTATAGTGCTATGGAATAAAGAGCATAGTGAAGAGGGAGTGTGGTATGGGGAAGAGTTGCAATTTTATATAGAGTGATCAGGTGGGACTGAGAAAGTGCCATTTAAGCAAAGATGTGGCAATGTCCTGTCCAATGCCCTCTCAAAGTATTTTTTCCTATATGGTAAGAGGGAAAAGAATTAGTGAAGTGCTAGGGCAAATACCACAGAGCAGGTCCACCCTTTCCTTGCTTTGCTCTTTCCTCTCCTTGCAGCTGAAGTTAGATATATGATCTAGAACTTCTCTGACCAACATAGTAGCTGCTAGATATATGTGGCTATTGAGCTCTGGAAATGTGGCTAGTCCAAATTGGGATATTCTGTATGTATGAAATGCACACCAGATTTCAAAGAATGTAGAATGCCTCATTAATGCTTTTACATCGATTGCATGTTGAAATGATAATATTGTGTGTATACTGGGTTAAATAAAATATATTTTAGTGTAGCTACCAGAAAATTTAAAGTTATCCATGTAGTTCACATGATATTTCTGTTGGGTAGCTCATACCTAGAACTTGAAATGGGGGGTTTGCTATTAGAGTGAATGTCATTCTTGCCTTGCTAGGTAAGTCATCTCTCATTTTGTTGAATGTCTTCCCTCCAGCGTTCCTCAAAAGCCTCTCCTCACCCCCACCACCGTGGCCTCTGGATCAAGAAATGCAATCACAGGGTTCACGTTTCTAGAATTCAGGATACTTCAGAGCTACAATTAAGATGTGGTAGGGCCAGGGAAGGAAAAGGAATTTAGGTTCCAGAATAGAACATAGATTCACAAGGGCATGTTTTAGAAACTATAAGACAGAACATTTTTATTTAGTTGTTATGCTAATTAGACTGAATTATTTCTATCTTTAATATTCATTCTGAACTTGATGACAGTTGAAAATGTTAGTGGTCACACGTGATGAATGAGGGCAAAACTGGTATAAAATAGGAACCATTTCTCCAAACCGCAACTAGTCATGGAAGTCAACAAACTTTGGAAAGTCAAATTTAAAATTAAGGGAAGGGCCCATATAAAATACAGGTACCTCTTTTTGTTTTTTATTTTAGAAAGTCAGGTTATAGCATGGGATCAATTCAGCATACAGCTCTAAACAATCCACTTTCTAGAACTCTGAATTCCCCTGAATCATGTTTTTGGAAGTATTCTAAAGTCAGGCAGAATCTGAAAGATTGTTCAGCTACCTTTCTTTAAGAAGGCAAAGAACTAAATCTTCCAGCTCAGGGAGTTTTCTGTCCTCTTTATTATGATTCCCTAAGGATAGCAATAAGTATTTATTGAATGATTAGAGATTTTACAGTCCCCTTAGGAGCCTGTTTCAGTATTTCATCCATCTGATAGTAAGGAAAGCTTTGCTGGTATACACTAAAAATAATATTCTTTATTCTAAGCCAATTTCTTTCCTTTCCTTTCCTTTTTTTTTCCTGTCCCTGGAGAACACCTGATGAGCACTAGTCTCTTAAAATTTTTCAAGTATGTAAGAAGTCTAAATGCAGTTCATCTCTCTCCTTTTCCCTTTGCAAATCACTGTATTAGCTGCAAAGCTCTACACAGTTGCACAGTATTGTTCCCTACCTTGTATTTATATATTTGTGCCTCTGTCTATAAATCAACTACTTTGAGTTTTCTTTATTGAATTTCATTTTATTGTTCTATTTTCACATTTATCAGGGTCACTATCAATGTTTTTTTCCTTTCACCTCATCTTACCAAATAGATGTATTTCTGAACCTGCAGTATCAGAATGCCATGAACCGTGACACTCACACTCCTAAAATATATGTTCCAACAAGGAATCAAGACAAACCAGTTTCCACTGAAGATCATAGAAGAGAAGGAACAAAGAATGTGAGATTATGAGGAAGTCAATAACTGAAAATCAGATAGGAGCCACTTACCACAGAACACCAGGAAAGAGGAAAAGACAGAACTTGTTGAAAATAAAATGATTCCTGGATATCTCAATTTAAATTATATAATCTGGATCATCTCAAGAAATAGGCTATTTAGAAGTCCCCAGCCCATTCAGTTTAGAACAATTCAGTTTGGGCTCTTTTATTCAGAGCACTTTTCCTTGAGAAAAATGGAGGGTAAATCTTGTTCAGGTCCCAAAGTTTCTTCTAGTCATTCCTTTTAGACCAGTATCACCACTGGTGAGTTACTCAATCTAACTGCTCTTGTCTTGCTGGGCACCAAATAAAACTTTGACTGAAGGATATATAACTTTTTACCGCTGGACTTAAGAATCATTTCTTCAATAAAAATGTAAAATACTCATGAGACAATTGCTTACTAGGTTAGGGTAATACTGCCTTTTGTGACTATGTGGGTCGGGGAGAGGAATTCCTAGAAAAGTAGCTGACAATTCCAGGTGTCTGATATAATTGCAATTATCTAGTTTTTTCTCTGTCTCCTCACTGGTCTGTAAGCTCCTGAGCGTATTGATAGTGTCTTATGCATCTTGGGATCTCCAGATCACACTTCAGTTTCAGAACAATAGGTGCTCAATAAGTAAGTAGTTGATCAGTGAATGAATGAATCTGTAGATGTATGGATCAAGTAATCTATTTATGAAGAAAACCAAATGGCAACAGCAATATTTCAAAGCAAAATTATTCATTTATTTCCTCTAAAATCATTAGTAATAATCTAGTTTCTGTATAATTCTATTTTACGTTAAAACATTAAAGTAATAAAGTCCCTTAATTTTATATAAATTAGTTTGGTTGATAAAATAAGCAATATTAATATATTAAAAGAATTATATACATAATTTATATGTGTGTGTATATATATATATATATATAATATATATATATATATATGAAAGTACTTAGAAATGAAAATCAAGGTGATTATCAGTGTAACCTAAGCTTAACCAAAGAAGGTAGCAAGTCAGTCTTGAACCTGACTTTAATTGAATGCTAGTCATGAATTGATGGAGAGATGTTGAGAGCCATGCAGGCAAAGAGAAAAATCATTTAAAAATGAACAAAAATGGGAATTATCAAGAGTTGGTAGAGGGGAATGGTAAGAATATCAATTTGACTTATGCCATGCAGAGATACTAAGAAATGAGTAAATATTAATACATAAACATCTATCTACCTGTCTATTTATATTTGAGTCAATAGACAAGTGGAAGAAATTGGTTGTTCTTAAGAGAATGACAAGATGAAAACTTTTTTTGAAAGCCTTTCTGGGAAGAACTGGAGACCAGAGGAAGAAAGTCCAGTCAGGGGGATATTATGATGATATGATAGTGACATGATTAGTGTTTGTACAAGAATGACAACTATGGGATAAGATAGGAAAGAAGAGATATGAAAGACATTCAGTAAAACAAACCACAGAACTTTGTACCAGGATGTACATGGAACAAAGTAAAGAAAGTAAATTTGAGATTGTGAGTAAGGGGAAACTGAAATACATGTGTCATCAATGATAATGGAGAATTTAGGAAGGTATAATATTTTGAAGGGGATAATTTTTGACCTGTTAAGTTTGTGTCATTAAAATAGGTACCTCTGGAAGTAGCTGGAAATTTAGGACTAACAAGAGGAAGTCAGGGCTGATTTTTGCATCTTCCTTCCTCTCAGCCTGATTGTTTCTCTACTCCAGGGATGATTTTCTATTTGTTTATTTGTTTGTTTGTATGTTTTATTTGCTGGCTTTGGACCAATTTGGAGACTGATGTTTGCCTTTACAGGAAGCCTGTATGAGCCTCTGAGCCAAGACAAATCTTTCATTTATTCATTTTTCCAAGTGATATGAACTGAGTACTTTCTCTGTGTTAGGAACAAAGCTGAGTGCTGTAGACACAAAGACAAAAAGATGATCTCTTAGTAGTCAACCAAACAAATAATTATAAAAATATAATAATCACCAGTGAAACCCAGGTTACTTATTCATCCTTGCTTGAGGGTAAAATTCAGAGTACAAAATTCATCATGAAACTAAGTCCCTAGTTTTGTCCCTAACGTGCTCAGCAGAAAATCTGGCCTTTTCAAAAGCCTTTAAAATAGTTTAGGATTCCTTATTAATGTCACACGTTTTCCCTTACCTACCACATGGCATCTCTTTTACACACTAAAGTGTGTGGAAATTTCTGGATCTAAACCCACCTCAGTATTGCTAGAATATAAAGTATAAAGTGAAGCCTAGTAGGATATGAGGCTGGACAAGTTGGGATGGTCAGATATCCATACTGGACTTCTCTGACTTCATAGTTTGCTTTTATGAAATGGTACCTAGTCTTCGTAGGAATATTCCACAGGACTGCTGTTTGTTCAGAGGAACAAAGAAAAGCAAACAGATTTCTTTGTTCTGCATACTTGGAAATCTTTTGGTGTGAGTTGGGCTTGCTTCCTCTAATGGAATGCAGCCATTTGCCTCCTTTGGATGCTCCATCTCTCTTTTTCTCTTCTTTTTTTCTCTTATAACAGAGTCTGTCACCAATTTAATCCCTGGCTCTTCATGGCTAAGTATCTTCTCCCAGTCATCTATCTAGGACTTTCTCCTAAGAGGATCTTTAGAGTTACCTGATATTTTTTAAACTCTTACCTGTTTTGCTGGCCAAGGAAAGGAATCTGTTCTCTCACCAAGAGGTGCCACCCTTCCCCCGGCAGTAGTGCTGTGCTGGGCCTTCACCCTCGGATTTTCCCCAGTCTAGCTTAGGTTCAAACTGCAATTCATCATCTGTCTCCAGTTCCACAGATGAGCTTCTTCCTCCTGTCCTCTCTTTATATAGTCTGTAATGCTCTTTTGGATTCTCCAAGGATGTCCTAGACCAGTACTTTTCAAGCTTTAAATTACATAGGAATCACCTGTAATTTAAAATGCAGATTCTAATTTAGTATGTCTGGGCTGGAGCCTGAGATTCTGAATCTCTAACAGTATCCCAGGTGAAACTGATGCTGCTGGTCTATGCATCATACTCTAAGTAGCAAGGTTTTGAAGATTGTCTTCTTGGGGGTCTATCTTAGCTCAGGTCTAAGTAAGCCACCTCAACTGAAGAAGAGATGGTGGCCACCACTACATCTGCCTGGCTGAATTATGCTTTCATTCACCTGCATTCCTGGGTCCCTGAGCTTCCAGCCAGGCCTCATGAGATTCAGCATGAGTCCAAGTGGAATTAACCTCATATCTGGTCACCGAATGTCAGGGAACCGCATATAGGCCCTTCTACCGCTCAGCCCCAAGGTTTCCAAAGCAGCTCTCTGTGCTCTCCTGTTTTTCTTTCTGTAGCTATTGCCATCCCTGGAGATCTGTCCCCCTACCCACACCAGCTTGGCTACAGGGACACAGACTCCTTAGCTCCCCAGTCTCACAGTCTCTTGAGGCTCACAGGCTGTATAGGTTTTAAGGGGGCTCCTTCTAATTGTTTTGGCAAAATAGTTTTTTTTACTATATTTATAGTAAAAAGTAAAAACATAAGGAAGTTACAGAGATTAAAGCTCTTAAAATCCTGGTCCCTGTTTTGCAACAGCAGCTATCTTCCTCTGAGATGGTGAAATGGATGCCTAAAATCCCTTGCCTCTGTTATCAAAGTCCTGCATTCCTCTGGTTGCTTCATACCTGTCTTTTGGTTTCTCCCTGTTTCTCTGGTTATGTGACTTTCCTCCTTAGTTGCTGTCCAATATCTGACCCACCATCTCATGACCCTCTCCCTTCTTGTACATTCCAGCTCTGACTTCCTACTTCTGGTCCCTTGCCTGCTCCAGCCTGTCCAACTCGCCATTTTGCTTCCTCCAAGGAGGCAAGGGACCAGGAAACCCTGTTGGTTTGAGAGCAATTTTTTAGATGTTTTAGAATGCTGGCTCTGCCAATATTACTTGACTTTGTTCCCCTAGACTGCAGCTCTGGCTCCTGACAAACACTTTGGACCTCAGCTGTGTTAGCGCTATGCCTTTGTCAACTGCCCTGGTGTTCCATTATTTCTGCCACTGATTATTTTCTGTCACTTAATTTGGACTCCTTGTTCCTATCCCCATTTTCCAGTTCTAATCCACACACCTGCTGCCAAACTACAAGTATTTAGCATAGAGCAATTAGGGCTATCTCTCACATTTATACAAGATTTACTATTAACAAATTGACTGTCCTTGCTACATTTTAAATGAGTTGGAAAATCCAAATTTTGTATCATAAATTCAAAATAAATTCAGAGGGAATATGCATTTCTTTAAAAGTTGACCAACTATTCCTCAGCTGCACTGGCCTTTTTGCATATGCTGTTCCCTTCCAACACTTCCCCCCATGGCTCTATAAGTGGCTGGTTCCTTCTCATCATTTACATTTTAGTTTAAATATTACCTTCCATAGACCCCAATGTCCTTCTTGTTTCATTATGCTTGGATACTTTATTCTGTTTATTTTCTTCTTAGCCTAATCACAAGCTGTGCTTATATATTTACTCATTTCCATTTTTAAAAACTATTCACTAGGCTATAAATTCTACAAGGACACAGGAACTGTATCTGGTTAGTCCAATATTAAATCAGCAGCATGCTGATTTAAATAAATATATAAATCAGCATGCTATGTTGCAGGTGTTCAATAACTACTTGGAGAATGGATACTCGAATTGGATCTAACCTTGGTAGGAGGCAAATATGCCAGCATTATGTTATCAACCAAAAGAGTGTTTTAAGGCTTCTCAGTGATGGTGGAGGTCCAAAACTTTGAGCTGAAACAGACTGAATGGGAAGCCTGCAGAATCATGGGAGTTCTGTAATTCCAGAAACCTCACAAAGGTTTCAAGGCTAATCAGCAATCAATCATAGTTTGTCCCTTGACCTACTTTTTGCTGAAATCCTTCCTGAGACCATCAAACAATTACTGGATTAATAGACAAAGGATTAATGGGGCCTCTGGTTCAAATGGTTTGAAAAGCTGATGTAAGGCATTCATATTCTCTAGTCTGTCCCTTGAAAGATTATCTTTTTTTTTCTGTCCTTAAATTATTTGCTGTATCTCCTGTATATAACTGGAAAGATGATCACCTATTGATTTTTATTTTTCTTTCAGTATAGTTGAAAAACAGATGTGAGGTCTCTAGGTGAATCAAGAGGTGAGTGGAGAGAAGTACAAACTGGTATGATTAGGGAATGGAACTATGCATGATTTCAGAAAAGTTAAGTATATGGTTAGAGCTCCTGAAAATAGCACTGAAGAAAATTAAAATAATTTTCTGCCATGGTTGTGCAAAGGGCAAACAGGAGCACAGTGAAAAGTTTTATACAACATTCTCAGTCTCTCTTCTCAGAAGAAGGCTCTGTTAAGCTTAGACTATCCAACTTTTATTAAATCTAGGAAAAGCAAATAAGCTTCATGTAAAAGAATAAAACATATATGAATGCGGGGAAGTTTAACTATAAGAGGGAAGGAAGAGGAAAGTTATTCTTTGTGTGTAAAGCAAAAACCAAATTCTTTCCCTGAAGTGTGAAACCATTATATCTCCAAAAGTGCTTGGTAGGACTGAAGCCAAAAATGTGCATATGACTCAGCAATTCCACTCCCAGGATATAACCAATAGAAAGGCATACATATATTCACCAAAAAAACACGCACTTGAATGTATATAGAAACACTATTTATAATAGCCTCAAACTGGAAACTACCCAAATGTCCAACAAAAATAGAAAGGAAAAATAAATTGTGATACATTCACACAATGGAATACTATCTTGCCATGGAGAATTAAGATCTAAAACTGAACACAACAATATGAATAAACTTCACAAATGTAGCATTGAGCAAAAGAAAACAGTCACAAAGAATATATATGATATGATTCAAATGATATAAAATATGAATACAGGCAAATCTCTGCTATTAGAAAATAGGACAGCAGTAACCTTTGAAGAGGAAAGTAAGGACTAGAAGGGGCCTTGGGGTTTAGGGTTTCTGGAATGCTGCTAATATTCTGTTTCTTGATCAGAGTATTGGTTAAATGGCTGTATTCAATTTGTGAAAATTAATCAAGCTATATGCTTATCACATATGCATTTTTCTATAGGTATACATTACATATTAATTTTTAAAAAGATAGTTCTCCTTTGGGGCTAAGGATTTTTTTCTCCCCAACTATCAGATAGTTACACTTTCCCCCCTGCTTTCATCCTTTTTGGTTGGCATCTTGAAAATTTAAAAGAGGAACAAGAAGCAGTGATTTTTTTTTTTAAAACATCTTTATTGGAGTATAATTGCTTTACAATGGTGTGTTAGTTTCTGCTTTATAACAAAGTGAATCAGTTATACATATACATATGTTCCCATATCTCTTCCCTCTTGCATCTCCCTCCCAGAAGCAGTGATTTAAATGGCTAAGCCCAAGTGAAAGGAATGATAATCAGAGAAAGCTTTTTTAAAAAGGAGAAGGAAAGAAAGCAAGATTAAAAAAAGAAAGAAAAGCAATCCCATCACCTAGTGTCAGCCCTTATCACTCCCTTTTTGTGACTGGGCTACTAGATCTTCCTTAAACAGCTGCTGTCTTCCCTCTCCATCACAGAGAAGCCAAGTCCTACACAGTCTGAGGGCTTTGTCAGGAAGACATGGCTAATGGAGAAAGGAGAAAGAAAAAAAGGGGAGGAAAGGATAGAAAGAAAAGGAGTCACCATCTTCAGTGAGGCTCTTTATAAATCACTACCTGCACAATGTTTTGAAAATTTTACTTATTTTCTTGTCATTTAACTATCCAATGGACACTTTGGAAAATACACTCAATAAAAAACATTAGATTGTGGTTTTCAAATCAAACACATTTAAGCTAGATACAAATTCTCCACTTACTCCTAAATATAACAAAAATACAAAACTTACTTCTCCTTTCAATACCATGATCCAATTTTATTTTTTATCTATTTCAAACCATATTTCTGGAAGTAAATTGCTTTCATTCTCAAAAATTTCACTGGCCTACAGGAGATAAAACTAAAAATTACTTTCTGACAAGATTCTTTTGAGTGACTAAAACTTGATCTGGCTGAGGCTGAGTTAAGTAACAGAGTAAAAACACAAGAGTCAGTTTGATCCCAGATATTACTGATGTATAGGGTGATTTGTGATGGCTCTTACCTGTTCCTGCATTGTTTACATATTAACTTCTATATGAAAAAGCCCTGTTGGCTCTTTTGTCTTCACAATACCGAAACTTCAGGAACATCTCAATGATCTCTTTTCCATCCAGAAATAAAACATTAACATAAACATTGTTACTGTTCTCCAATAAACTGGAAAACAAACTCTCAGAAGTCAAAAGAAGCCCCATGGCCTGTAGTCCTAGGTAAAGAAACACCAGTGATTACCAGGTGCCAATTCCTCATTTTTATAGATGAGGAGGCAGAGGTGAAATAGCTCACTTAAGGTTAGACAGGAGTTGGTAACTGGAACCCAGGCCAATCCAGTCGTGGCATCCCTGGATAATATGTGATGCATGCTATCATATATTGTTTTTCAGAATCTGGTTTCACTTCAGGGCACAGGAGAGAATTAAACTACTTACAGTTTTTAAACTTTAGATACAATTATCATGGAACTAGGAGTATAGATTATAGAATAAATGCCCCCCGAAAACTTCTTCTTTAAAAAAATGTGTTCCTACAAGGATATTTTCTCTGTGTGTCATCTTTTCTTCCATAATATTTTTTCTGCCCTTTTCCCATATCACTCAGTCTTGCATTATCTGTTTTTATTCATTCATTCTTCTCATTTCTGGGTTCAACTGGGAGATGATTTAAAAATAAATATATGGATGAAATGTTCACGTATAGACCTTTCACTAATTTAAAGGGCCTACTTATAAGAATATTGAAGTAGAAATAAAAGTTTATCTTACATAAACTCTTACTCAAATTCTATTTCCTTTTGAAAAATATTTTGATATAGAACATCATTCTGAATTTTTAAAAATAAATTATTTTCTCCTCCTTAATCTAGAATAATTGTGGAAATTTAAAGAATATTAGGTAATAAATAAATATTTTGTTATGTAAGTAAGTTTTTTACAAAGCCTTTAAAAGAAGAAAGCATTTATTTTTCTCCTTTGGGGAAAAAAAGTTTAAAAGAGTTGTCTTAGACACTAGGGTATCATGAGATGAGGATGTAATCTTTTACAGTTTACAGAGTATTTTAACACATATTAAACTTGCTTGATCCTTGTTAAAGTATGAGAAATAAGCAAGAGAAACATTATTATTCCCTTTTCACAGATGAGGAAACTAAGACCAAGAGAAGTGAAGAGTCAACTAGCAATTTAGTGGCAAGAAACAACTTGAAAGTAGATTTTTGATCTCTTAAGTTCTGTGTTCTGTGATACATGGCCGCTGCCCCTTTTCTTCCTCACCTCCCCCGTACCCCTCCGCCTTGTCAACTGCCCTTCCCATAGTGCTTATAAGGTGGCCTGTTCAGAGAATATACTCAGGAAGAGATATTGAATTAAGAATTCTGGCTATACAAGCCTCCACCCTCCTACCCAAGTGAAAAAATTCTGGAAGGCCATCTGTTTAGTCAAGCATGTGCCTGATGGCTGTGGGAGGATCGACAACTGTACCACCATGGATTCAGGCCCCAGAGAGTAAATATTGAAACATGTGTTTGTTTCTGTACATGTGTCTCAGGGCTCAGTGATGGGCACATTTCAAAGATCTAAATAATAATAGTGATGGTGATGCTTCCAGCCCCAGTACTATTGCAGTACCTGAGCTTCACTTGAAGAAGAGCTGTGGCCATTTTGCTGATTACACAGTCTCTCTCCCTTTCATGCTGTCTCCAAAAATCCCTGCTGTTCCCATACCTGCCTTGGTTCTCTTCTTCCTACTCTCACAGCCATATTTTCTCTTTTGAAGGGGCCACTGTGTATTCCCAAGGATTCTTGACAATTGATTTCTTCCAAGGAAATGCCTAAATTCCCATTTTTTCTTCTCTATATGTTGGGCTACCTCACTCTATGTATCAGTTAGAATCAAATAACACATCATCAGGATTTTATGAGTATGGTATGTATCAGGTGTCATGGGAGTATGCAAAACAAATGGAGAGCTGTATCTGCCCTCATTACAACTGGTTTAGAAAGTAAAGGATGAGCTCACCTAAGAAAAGCAACATTTAAATGGGTGCCAAGTGTTATATGTGATGGCATATGTAGGAGAATCAAGGGAATTCTGAGTAAAGGTATCAGGTGGGGTTTTACAGGGGTCGTTTTAAGGAAGAAGAGAAAAGAGTGTCAAGTAGTGATTTAAGTGTGCTTAGACCCAATAATTTCCATGAGCACTCATTCCCAAACTACCCCAAATAAACTTACTATCCAAGCTAAGAAAAGCAATTTTCCTATCCAATTTCAGCAGTAAAATAAGACCCCTAGCGACTCCCTTCAGATCAGGTTGCCATATAACCCGAGTTCCTCAAATTTAAAAGACCTGGAGGTACACTGAGAAGAAATGAGTTTCAAAGAAAATGATGCATGTAGAATTTTATTTATTTATTTATTATTTATTTAAGCAGCAAAAGGTAGTTTATTAAATTATGTAACTGAAAAGTCCAGGGGATGTTGTTGTTGTGTGTTTGTTTTTTTGTTTTTTGTTTTGATGCATGTAGAATTTTAGAAAAAAGGTTAAGGAAGATTTTTCCATTTGGAGATAGAGGTTTGTACAAAGCCAGTAACAAGCATGGAGATAGGAGATATGGCTAAAGCAAAAAGAAAGCCATGTCAGGTTGTAGGGAGAAAAACAAATGGAGATTGGAAAAGAAGGGCAAACTGATGGAGGTTCCTGATGGCCAGATAAATGATAACAAAGGCTAACACTTCTCAAGCCTCAGTTATATGCTGGGTTCCATGTTACGTATCACAATAAGATAGGGTACTATCTTAGTTCTACAACAATCCTACTGTTTTGCCAAAAGATTTATGTTCTGCTGAAAGACTTACTTTTGGTTTTAGGTTTAGAGGATTTACCGGCAAAATAACCACTCCACACTGCAATAAGCAAGAAATAAGGAAATTTATTATACTAGTAGTAGGTTACAGTATAAGGACAAGCAATATATATATATATACATCATCGATTTGGGAGCACTTACATCGCCACGTACGTTACTAGTTTGAGAGAACTTTCATCACCAAATTGAGAGAACAAGCATCATCATCAACCTGGGAGAATTTGCATCACCAGGTTGGGAGAACAAGCAATATATAAAGAGACAGAAGCGCATACATCAGCAATTTGGGAGAACTTCATCCAGATCCAAGCAATGCTGGGAAGTCCCTGGAATAGCAATCTGAAGTCCCAGTTGGGAAGGTCCTGGGCGGTGCATCCACCCAAAGGGTAAGACTTCAGAGTGTCGTCCAAAGGAATCCTGCTTTTATCGCCAATCTGTAAACTGATAATCATCAGCTTACATGCAAATGTGTAGCTCTGGCTATTATGTTAAATGTTTGTATTTCTAATCATAAGTCTCAGAATGTTCAGTGATCCCCGGGAACTGGCCAGATTCCCAGGGCCCAGGAAGCTTTGTGACTTACTCCCTTTGCTGGTTCTCAAGACCTGCTGGACTTACTCCCTTCCCTATCTGTTGGTTCTCAAGACCTACTTTCGTGGCTTCTGCTGGTCAGCAGTTTGGCATGTAACTCTTTTAAGGTCTCTGTTCAGTCAAAGGCCTATTATTTCCTATGAAGCCTGAACAAGACTACTTTTATTAACTTCCCTTACACCTACCAGAAAGTATTATGAATCCTGTTTTAGATGATGCAATAAAAGGGTTAAAAAGGTTGACCAAAATCACACAGCTAAAAAGTGACACATCTGTCTGAATCTGCAGTTCATGTTCTTTCCCCTTTTCAAAATCTGAGTGACAAGTAGTTTAGATTGACTATGCTAGGAAGCTGGGGATATTTACAGGTTTTACTTTTCAATTCAATTTTATTTTTGTCAGAATCATATGTGCAAATAGTTTTGAAAGTCAAATATAAGACATAACAAAATGTATCTGTTCCCTGTCCACTTCTCCCTCCCTACCTCTGGTACTGCTCCTCAAAGGCAACCATGCCCATTTCTTTTAGTTTTTTTTTTCATTCTATTCTGTTTCCTATATTTCAAAATGAAATACTTGACTGCTGTTTATTGTTTCATCATTTTAAAACATTATCTATTGATATCTTGTTTTTGTAGATGAGGATTTATCTTTTATACCTCTACCTCTTCTTCTTCTGTCTACTCCATCCTCTCAACAATCATATAATTTGGGAAGGGTAAATTAATACTTAACGTTTACATTATGATGATGATATAAATAATGTTTACTGCTTAGCTAGCTATTGTACCCTGATTATGTTCCCTTCTTGTATACCTCTTTGCCTTTTTTTTTTGAGTAAGAAATTTCCTTGGTTTTTTAATGACTTTGTTTCTTATCCACTTACTGCTAATTCTTTCTAAATGAACCATAGATTTTTAGAAACATCTCACAATACTATTTCTGTATGGTCAATTTCATCAGATAACCTAACAGTTCCCCCCCCCCCCGCTTTTTTGTGGTCTTTGAGAACCTTCTTTCTGCCCCTATCACCTGCTCAAATCTGGACTTGTTACCCTACTGTCATCTTTCACTACTCTCCTGTGTTAGAGTTCATGTTTCCTGAATTATGTAACTCTTCATTTCTCAGTTTACTCTGTTGCTTTTAGTGGTGCACATCTCCCAGAAGCATCCTAAGAAAGGGTACATGGAAGGTCCAGTTTTGAGTCCTGAATGCCTAAAAACATCATTAGTCTGTTCTTATAATTGATTGATAATTTAATTCAGCATAGAATTAAGGTTAAAATTTCCCTTAGACTTTTGAAGGTATTTCTCCAGTATCTTACAGCTTTTGGTGTTGATGTTGAAAAGTCCAGTCATTTCCAATCCTTTTTTTGTGATTTGTTTTTTTCATCACAATTTGCTCTTTATCTCTTATGCTATCATTTTCTATGAGCCTTGGTACTTGGGTCTTTTCTTTTTAATCTTTTCCCTTCTATTATTCATCTCTTTGTCATTTATTCTATATTTGAGAGCTTTCCACATCTTTGTCTTCCAAGCCTTTTATTGCATTTTTATTTTTATCATATTTTTGTTTACCAAAAGTTCTTAGCCTCTAATTGTTCTTCCCTTCCCACTTTTGCTTCATAGATGCAATAACTTTTCCTTTTTTACCACAGATATTAAATTATGAGTATTTTGTTCTTGGAAATTGTTTTCTTTTCCCTGCATTTTCTTCTATGCTCTTTTTTTTCCTCTTTGTTTTGGTCTATTTTTCATGTTGAAGGCTTTCTTTACATGTCTGGTCACCCTAGCCTGACCATTCATATTTAAGAATGACGTACTATAAAACTGGAAACTCCATGTGTGGGGGCAGTGTAGGGTGATAGAGCAGTCAGATAGCTTCTTCATTGAGGACCTTCAAATGCCAGTATTCAGTAATTATGTCTTTTCTGAAGTTATTCAGTTTCTACAGAGAAAAATCCCCAATCTATTTTTTGGGGTCAACACCCCAGCCTTTGTGAAGAGAACTTTTCGGAGGAAGCAGAGGGGAGGGGAGCAGTCTTCCTATTCAACATTCAGACTTTCATTTATTTCCAATATTTTCAGCTCCGAACCTCACGCCTCCTGTAGTGATCCTAGGATCACAAATTCAGTCTCCCTACTCCATTTTTTCTAGGAAATAAATCTCTAGTCATAAGCAAAGATAAAAGAAGAAGCCTAGGAGCTGTAAGCATTTGGCATATTGATTTCAATCAGTCCCCTCTTATCAACTTCGTTTTTGCATCTACATCCTGTCCTTCCAAGTCCTGAAACTTTCAGAGGTCTTCTGGAAGAAATCGTCCAACTTCTCATTGGTATCCAACTCTACAAGCATTTTTATTGTTTCCTCTTTTCTGCTAAGACAACTGTTATCCCTTCATAGACAGAGCTTCTTTTCTTTTCACCTGAGTTAAAAACAAGACCAATATTACTTTACCTTCATTTGAATGGAGTTTCTGAGATATAGAATACATATGTGTATGCCTAATCTGTCATGTTTAACATAGTCACAGTTTGGTTTCCCTGGAAACAGATGCTGAGTTAGTTTGAGGTTCAAGGTTAGAGATCAATACGTGTGAAAGGAAAGAGGAGGAAGCAGGATTGAGCAGAGGGAGAAGTCAAACCATGATGCAGGTCTGACAAAGCCTCAGTCAACCCAGCAAGGAGCTCTGTAGTGAGCACTGCTAGTCAGAACTGTTCTTGATCCAGTGGAAATAGCTGGGTCTTTATACTCCTGCCTTACTGGAATGTGGGCTGTCCTGGGAAGGGTGTGACCTTGGATGTAAAGGAAAAACTCAGTTTTCCACCTGTGCTTTTCTCCCGTGAGTCTCCTTTACTACTCACACAGAACACTTCACTTGTGACACTTCTGGTCACCGAATGTGTGGAAGTTTACTCCCCCAACAAGCAAGTCTCTGCAACACCAGCTGGGCGTCCCACAATTTAACTCAATTATGACACTATCTACCAAAGATAGTGCCAGATCCCACAGGATAAGGGCTCAGACCCACCACCTCCTACCCTACGTTAGATGCCTACTCACAGGGAGTAGGCCCCCAGGTTACCCACAGCTTCTGTCCAATTTGGCTACAAATCAGAAGTTCCCATGACCCCCTCCTCTGCTTCAATTAATTTGCTAGAGTGGCTTGCAGAACTCAGGGAAACATTTATATTTACCAGTTTATTAAAGGATATGATAAAGAACACAGATGTACAGCCAGATGAAGAGATATATAGGGTGAGGTCTGGGAAGGTCTGCAGCACAGGAGCTGTGGTCTCCATGGAGGTGGGGTGTGTCACCCTCTTAGTAGGTGGATGTGTTCACCAACCTGGAAGCTCTCCAAACCCGGTGCTATTGGGATTTTTATGGAGGTTTCCTCATGTACTCATGGTCAATTACTAACTCCATTTCCAGCCTCTCTCCTCTCTCTGGAGAAAGGGAGCAGAGGGGATGGGGCTGAAAATTTCAAGCTTCTAATCATGGCTTAGTTTTTCCGGTTATCAGCCCCCATCCAGGAGCCACCCAGAGTCACCTCATTAGAACAAAATATACTCCTAGCGCTCTAAGAACAAGAGGCACTCCAAGTGTTCTTATCACTTAAAAAATTACAAGGGTTTTAGGAGCTTTGTGCCAGGAACCAGGGGCAGAGACCAATGTATATATTTTCTATCATCTCACATTGGGCAAGGCAGCTCCCTAAATCTGAGGGTAACCCTGAAGGACCTGACAGCTGTAGGCTCTCTGCTGACTATGCCCCTCACAGCTGGGCAGCAAGTCCTTCCTTGAAGGGGGATGTGGGTAGTGTATCTCCACGTCTACGATAAACAGGAAGCCCACAATAGGTTTTCTTTTAAAACAGCTTTATAGAGGTATAATCCACATACCAAGTGATTCACCTACGTGAAGTATACAATTCAGTGGCTTTTAGTATATTCACAGAGTTGTGCATCCATTACCATAATTTTAGAACATTCTCTTTACTACAAAAAGAAACACTGCTCCCCTTATCTGTTACCCTTCAGTCCTCCCGTCATCTCCAGCCCTAGGCAACCTCTAACCTACTTTCAATTTCTGTACATCTGCCTATATGGACATTTCATATAAATGGAATCATACAATATGTAGTTCTTTGTGACTGGCTTCTTTCACACAACATAATGTTTTCAAGGTTCATCAATGTTGTAGCATACATCAGTTCTTCAGTTCTTTTTATTGATGAAGAACATTCCATTGTATGGATATTATTTATCCATTTATCAGTTGATGGACATTTCACTTATTTTCACTTTTTGGCTATTGTGAATAATGCTGCTATAAATATTCATGTACAATTTTTGGTGTGGACATATGTTTTCATTTCTCTTAGATATATACCTAGGAGTAGAATTGCTGGATCATATGGTAACTCTATGTTTAACCGTTTGGGGACCTGCCAAACTGTTTTCCAAAGTGGCTACACCATTTTCATTCCCACCAGCAGTTTAGGAGGGTTCCAACTTCTCTATATCATTGCTAACATTTGTTATTGTCTATCTTTTTAAAATTATAGTCATTCTAGCGGCGTGAAGTGGTATCTCCTTGTGGTTTTGTTTGGCATTTCCTTGATGGCTAATAATGTTGAGCTTCTTTTCATGTGCTTATGCGCCATTTATACAACTCTGGAGAAATGTCTATTCAAAATCTTTGCGCATTTTAAATTGAATTATTTGTCCTCCTGTTATTGCGTTGTAGTAGTTCTTTATAGACTCTAGATACAAGTCCTTTGTCAGATATATGACTAGCAAATATTTTCTCTCATTCCATAGTTGTCTTTTCACTTCCTTTATGATGTCCACTGAAGTACAAATGTTTTAAAATTTTGGTGATGTCCAGTTTAATGTATTTTTTCTTTTGTTGTTCATGCTTTTGGTGTCATATATAAGAAACCATTCTGTAATCCAAGGTCATGAACATTTACATCTTTGTTTTCTTCTATGGGTTTTATAGTTTTAGCTCTTACATGTAGGCCTTTGACCCATTTTGAGTAATTTTTGTATATTGTGTGAGATAGGGGGGCCAAATGTAGATATCTACTTGTCCCAATGACCATAAATGTTAAAGCTTGAGAATGGTATGATTAATAAAAAAAAAGTTAAGAAAATAGCTATTGAACACCTATTCTGTATGCAGCACTATAATAGGCATTATGAGATATAGGACCACAATCCTCTTTCTGGCTATAAGTTTCTGATTCTTATGCACTAGACCACTTGCCTTTAAAATTTTACTTGTTGATTGCTAGTATGAGAGTGTTGAAAAGGATAATGGTCATGTACAGGGCATTTAAAATATGTCACTTAATAATTCTGCTGTGGTTGACCTTTATCTGTTAAAAAGTTCATTTTGAGTAGACTTGTTTAAGTGCCTATGAATTCAGGAAAAATGGATTGGGTACTTAGTATTTGTCAAGCATTGAATTAAGTACCGGTGATACAAAGACATATGAAATATGCTCTATTCTGTCATTGCGCTCACAGTATAGTGGGAGAGAGTGACACATTCTGAAGAAACTTCAACCCACTCTAAACCGTCATCTTATCTCACACCAAATCATCTTGTCCATGACAGTCTAAAAGACTTACTGAAATCATAATTTGTCTTTAGAATTTCTTTTATTTAGCAAACCTCTAATCTTAATGAAAGAAAATAATTTTTCTTTTTAAGACCCCATACGGGGTCCTGATGGTCACCACTTCTTTATCTGTGTGCTTATTCACCGTTGTAAATAAATCTGTTTGTAATTTTATACTTGTTTGTCCGTAGTTCCAAGTCATAGAAAAAGTTACTCTCTTTTACCTTGCCACTTTTGTTAATTAGGCAAAGTTATCTTTTTCTAATCTCTAGGCTTCTTTACTATTTTCTATGATTACTAAACATTAATCTGTAATGGTTCTGTAAAATTGACTTTTCTTGCGAATTTAGTTAGGAAAAAATTTCAACCTTACATATGACTTTTTACATAAGAGTCTTCTTTTCCATTTTAGTAAATGCAGTCACTTCATAGTGGACCAAGTAGGGCAGGGAGATATAGTCCAAAATCAAGAGCTATAATGAACAAGAATTTACATTATATGAGGTAGGAAAAACAATTGAAAAAAATAATGGATGACGGTGACTCTGTAATTTAATGGAATGGAAAAATAAATAAGAATGAGTATAAAGACATTTACAATGTTCTAATTTTTAAAGCACAGCATATATTTTTGGTGCTAAGGATCCTAGTAAAGGTAGCAAAAACTTATCTGAGCCTCAAATCTCCTTATCCTAAAATAAACATACTTTGGTCTGAAGACATGGCGTAAATTCATAAGTGTCTTTCCTACCATTTCTCTCAAATTCCGGCCTCGCCTTGGCTGTATGGATTCTGGGGGTCTGATTATATTCTGTTTCCTAGGAACTGGCCTAACTGGCTTTCTCAATCCCTCTCAGAGCAAATTTCTTTTCTTCTGGCTCAAAAGTCCCAGAATTGTTTGAGTTCTTGCATTTAACTTGGATTTCTCATCCGAGAGATGTGCTTTATTTACAGGCATGGCAAAAGTAATTGACATGAGTTCCCCTCTTGAGCTCAGGTTATTGATTCTCACAACTCTGGGTAATTTGAAGACATGGAATTACCAGAGAACGTAATGTTTCTTCAAAGTTTGAGGATTCTGTAGAATGAGTGAATCTTCCTGACTGTCTATCACCTATTATTGCAGATGATGTACCCAGCAGAGGTTTATAAGATTGCACCAATTCATTATGGACTTCTGAACATGCTTTAAAGTTAGTCTTTTTAAAAAATTAAACCCATGATGTCTAATTTTTTTTTGTACTTGGTCTCCATCTAAAAATATAAAGCTATAGAAAATATCCGCAAGTGAACTCAGTCTCAGTAGCTGGGTTCCTATTAACAAAGATTTTACTATAAGAAAACTCATGAAGTAGAAAACGTTATTTTTTTTAAAAAGTGATTATAAGCCAAACTCTACCAGTGCTCCCAACTCATGATTAGAAGTGAAATATCTTGTCTTTCCCCTGATTTTCACATGCAAACAAAGAATTGTGTAAGCAGTATTTTCTGTTTATCCTTTTTATTATAATTTCACTGTTTATGCTGCACCATGTTGAGAGGAGCATTATATGTGAAATCACTATGAATTATTGTGGCAGAAAGAAGAACAGCCAGAATAAATGATTAGAAAGAGAATGAGGCAAGGGTCTGGTGGAGATAGGGTGCAGTGCTGCAGCTGCTACCTCAGCATGAGAACAGAAACCTGTTATGCACGTGGTGGGGAACACATGGTCTGCTTCCATCCTTGCAGAGCTCCTATTTCCGCTGAGTTCTCTGCTGGCTCTAGTTCTCAGTCCAGAAGGAACTGGCACAATGTTTACTGCCTGGAGGGATCAGAAATAAAGACCACGGCCCCCATGGTGCCTCTGAATAAGTAAGCTTAGAAAGCCACAGAAGGGTGGACAGATTGCTAATAGCAGTGGGAGGTGGGTGTGCCTTCTATAGTATGGTCCTAAGTGAGTACTATCTATGGGCAACCAGAAAGAAGAGTCAGATCTCTGCTAGAAAAAAAAATTTCATTGCCTGGGTAGGGACTGATCAGAGACACTGGCCCTCTGTATATATACTGTTGAGAGGACTGATTAGGAAGAATAAGTACACATAAGCAGCCATTCCCCTGTTGGAAATTGCCTCTTGGCATGGTGAGCTCCTCATTTTTCACATATAACATGCTGGCACCTAGACACAAAGCTCCTTGGAAATTCTCCAAGTGCACTTTCTGGGACATGCCAGGTTCATGGCAGTCACTTGGGATCACAGAATCTTAGAATTTAAAAGCCAGAAGGGACCTTAGAGGTCATCCAATTAGCTGTGTATGCCCAACAGACACGGAGTGAATCATTAGTTTTCATCAAGTTTGGCATCTGCTTGTGAATTTACATGATGTCACTTCAATGCTGACAAAAGAACAGCCTGGCTAGAGCCAACAGTTGTGTGGGATGCTTCATCCACAGACGTTAGCTGGTTAATTTGATGAGAAATCGGTTCTTTTTGACTCAGTGGACTGCAACATCAGACTCTTGCCTGGTCTGGGCTTCATTTTCCTGTCACTGTCACCATGATTGCTGGGGCTCTGATCCTATCCTTTCCCCACTCTCCTGCTGACTTTCTGGTGGGCTAGCTAATTGGCTCACTCTTCTCTCCTCTGTCCAGCCCCCCTTGCACTCTGTATTATCAAATTTCTCCTCTCAAATCAAGGAGAAAGAGGGGCATAGATCAGGCCTCCTGTCTCAGGATGAAGGTTGATTGTCCATCTTCCCTCAACATGAAGTTCCTCCCTTCTCTTCCCCTCATCCTCTCCCTCATCAGCACACTGGGAGGATCAGGCAATGGGAACACCTGCACTGATCCTGATTTCAGCCTGTGGGTCAGGGCCTGAGACCAGGCCAGACATGGAGAGGGAACTGCAGAGATTTAGTTCCAAAGAAGACCTTTGAGTTGGGTAAAGACACAGGAGTCTGCAACCTTAAATTAAGGGGACCTCCAGCTATAGCAGCAATGAACCAGAGGTGGGATAGGCTGCAGACCTTTCTCTTAAAACCACTTGGCCAAAACTTGTCTCCTCACCTGAGGCCATGAGCCTGAGAGAAAGATACATACACATCAGAGAGATGAACATTAAGGTCAACCAGAGAGACAATGTGACTGAGATAAACCAAAAGAGGGAGACAAATTTTACCTTGGGGATGAATAAAAGCAATGTTTGTCCATTCCATTTCTAAACGAATAAGTAATCCTAATCTTGTTGGAGAAGCTTGAGAGTTATGATAGTTAAACATCTGTACTAAGGGGGAAAATCCCCATAAATTCTGAATCTGTGATTTTCAACCTTGGCTGCACATTGGAATCATCTGGGGAGCTTTAAAAATACTGATGCCTGGGTCCTATTCTCAGAAATTCTGATTTATTTGGTCTGGGGTGCTGCCTGGGCCTTGGAATCTTTAAAATCTGCCTAGGTAAATCTAACTTAACAGTCAGGGATGAGAACCAATGTTCTGAAAAGGAATGATGATAAGTAGCAGGGAAACTTTCCAGAGATTAAGTTTCTTTTTCTTTATTCTAGGAAGAGAGGTACCATGAAGCATCTTGGAAATTACTTCAGGACCCTCTTTTAGAAGGTAAATTACCTTGGAATCTGAAGTTGGTTCCTTTCAGACAGGTAGGTGTATAGGAGCCCTGGAGTCTGAACTCAGCAGTCACTGTCTAGAGAAAAGGGAATATGATATTAGATGCTTTAGGTTTTGAAAGTTCAAAAGAAAAGTCTATTCAATCCTTAGTTTCAGATCCTCAGAGAAAAGAGATAGTGCTTCAGGGTCGACTGATGTCCTGGCAGGTGTCTGTATATGATTTGCTTTTGCTGCTCTGTGCCTGAAATTCCATTCTCTCTCTTATCAAGTTCCCAGCT
This sequence comes from Balaenoptera musculus, assembly GCF_009873245.2. Lineage (NCBI taxonomy): Eukaryota > Metazoa > Chordata > Mammalia > Artiodactyla > Balaenopteridae > Balaenoptera > Balaenoptera musculus. Next base: position 78,200,594 of record NC_045788.1, on the reverse strand, counting down.
CAAATATCAACTCTCCTCCCTGTAGTTTTCCCTGACCACCTCAGGTAAAATTAATCTACCTTGCATTCCTAGAGTACCATATGCATATTTCTATTCACGTACTTGTCACATTGTATTACAGTTATTTGTTTACCTGCCTGTCCTCTTTCCCAGCTAGACTGTGAACTTCCTAAACTCAGTGACATTTTCATCTTTATGTAATAAATGTTGAGAGTACCTGACATATGGTAGGTGCCTCACAAGTATTTTAGAAACCAATCAGAACAGCAGATTAGGTTCCTAGACTAGTTCAAAATCCTGTTTCACTTACAATGTAATTGAAATAGATATACATTAACAATAGAATGGTAGAAAGCAATCATATGAAATCATCTCCATATTTAAAGTACTATGACATTGGTTTAAATACACAGAATAAATAAGAACATAAAATATAGAATATAGAAATTTCTCAGCAGGTTACCAGTCAGTGGTCCAGGCATCATGTGGAGTGGTTGGAGGTGAGGCTGGGAAGACTGACTGCAGCTTACCATGAGAAACTGTGTGTGCTGTAGGAAGCGTTTGGACTTTACACCAAAGTGTTAAGGAGCCAGAGAAGTCCTCCAGGCAGGAAATAACAAAATCAGATTAGTAATTTAGAAAAGGATCAATGAGTTTAGAAAAGGGTCAGTCTCGTGGCTTTCTGACAGATTTAAAATAGTGCAGCAAAGTGTGATATCAGGTAGGAGGCTACTGTCCAAGTGAGAGATGGCAAAATGTGTCCTCTATTCTTAGTTCCAAATAATAGACTTACCAGTTGTTATGGGCTGAATTGTGTACACCCCAAAATTCATATGTTGAAGTCCTAACCACCTTCCTCTACTACTTCAGCATGTGATTACGTTAGGAGATAGTGTCTTCAAAGTGGTACTTAAATAAAAATGAGGTTATTAGGTTAGGCCTTAACCGTTGTGACTGGTGTCCTTATAAGAAGAGGACATAAAGACACAGACACACACTCAGAGGGAAGACCATGTGAAAATACAGGGAGAAAACAGCCATCTGCAGCCAAGGAGAAAGGCCATAAGAAACCAATTCTCATGACATCTTGATCTCAGACTTCTAGCCTCTAAAATTTTGAGAAAATAAATTTCTGTAGTTTAAGCCCCCCTGTCTATGTTATGTGTTATGGCAGCCCTAGAAAACTAATATACCAATAAACTCTTAGGACACGACCTATTGGTAAGTTGTATACTGCTGTTATGTATTATTTTTCATGACTGGATGCTCTAGGGCTTGGTATAGTTTAGGGGCTGGAGAACAGATATTTTAACATACAGTGTGTGACTAAATTGTAAAGTAAGGACATCCTAGAAACCTAGGGTTTGAAAGCACAATATGAACCTTTCAAAATCCTTGAATAAAGATATTTTTCATCCATTTTAGCTTTCCCTCAATGAATATATTAGAAATTGATATTTTTCACTTTCTCTCCCCCTTCCCTCCCATTCAACTTCAAACATGCACTCACATCCACTTAAATGTATAACCTATTGAAAGGATCTGCAGTATGGCTCTGTTGGTAGCAAGTAACCCTGTCCCACCGTGGCTACAGTGACCGCAGGAGAAGTAGTCATCTGACTCAAAGAGAGCTAATGTATAGGTTGGGCTGACCAATCAGCCTCTCTGTCTCTCTCTGTCTCTCTCTCTCTCACACACACATGCATTAAGAACCAAGAAGCCTAGAAGTTGAGGGCATTGGCAGCTGAATACTGTTTATGGTGGAATCCTAGACTGAAAACTGAGAATGACTGTTGCTGAGGTTGATTTGACTTTTCTGAGGCATCTAGGTTTGTAGGAGATCTGTATCATTATAATAAACTCCACATCCCCCCTATTTTTTTAAATTTAAGTATAGTTGATTTCTAATGTTTTGGGTGTACAGCAAAGTGACTCAGTAAGAATATATATATATATATATTCTTTTTCAGATTCTTTTCCATTATAAGTTATTACAAAATATTGAGTATAGTTCCCTGTGCTATACAGTAGGTCCTTGTTGTTTACCTATTTTATATATAGTAGTGTGTATCTGTTAATCCCAAATTCCCAATTTATCCCTCCCCTCCCTTTCCCCTTTGGTAGCCATAAGTTTATTTTCTATGTCTGTGAGTCTATTTCTGTTTTGTAAATAAGTTCATTTGTATCATTTTTTTCAGATTCCACATATAAGTGATATCATATACTATTTGTCTTTCTCTGACTTACTTCATTTCGTATGATAATCTCTATGTCCATCCATGTTACTGCAAATGACATTATTTCATTCTTTTTATAGCTGAATAATATTCCACTGTGTGTGTGTTTGTGTATGTGTGTACATATATATACCTTATCTTCTTTATCCATTCATCTGTCAGTGGACATTTAGGTTGCTTCCAAGTCTTGACTATTGTAAACAGTGCTGCTATGAATTGGGGTGCATGTACCTTTTCAAGTTAGAGTTTTTGGCTTTTCCAGCTATATGCTCAGAAGTTTACTTGAGTTATTTTAAGTAGACTTCTCTTCCCTGAAACCAGATGTGTCCTAATACAAAGGATAAAATTACTTCTATGGATGAGATTAAGCTTTAGAGACTAAAACCATGAATAACTATTGATATATGCCAAAATGTGTGTAATTCCACATATCCTTTTATCCTTTAGAGTAGAGGACAAAGTTCATACCATATAGAAGGGGCAGAGTAGAGAAAGAAAAACAAAGGTGGTTAAATAGCTGCTTCCATGATTCATGTAAACTTTCTTTTGAATCTTTTAAAAATAGTATTTCCATTTATACATGAAAAAGCACATATGTATGCATATGCCAAATTTACCAGAATACTGGATAGTGTTACTTAGAAAAGAAAGAAGGCAGAAGATATGGAATTGAAGCATGAAGTTCCATGATATATATAGAAAGCAAACAATTTAAAATCTATTCCTATAAATACTAAAATGTACATGTGAAACATGAACATAGTCTAAATTTTTTTTCTAGAAACTCTAAATAGGGGCCTGAAGTTTTCATTTTCTTCAGCAATTTTAAGTATTATGACTAACCAATTGAATTGCTTTATCTAAACCCATGTATTATTTTAATCAAGGAAAATTTAGTAGATTTCCGAATTATAATTGAATTCCTGTACATGAGTATTTAAGTCATCCTTAATTCTCTGAAAATACCTGGTGGGATGATTCTGGAGTGTGATTCATTTTCCTCTTCTCTCTGACTCAGTTCTGCCACAGGAGCACTGCTTTCTATGGGCATTGCCATAGATTCCAACTAATGGCCCATCTTCCTTTTCCTTCTAAGAGGGTTTGGGGAAGCTTTCTGGACTTAGTGGAACATTTCTGGCAGGGTTTTGCATTCAAGGTTAGGATCTGAAAATGGGATTCTAAGCTGATCAGGTGTGGCCCTCCAGGAAGAGACCTGGGTGCTTCATTCCTCACTGACCCAGGGCCCGCTGCCCCTCAGGGTGGCCCTCCAACTGGCCCTCATTATGAGCAGAGAGAAGCCAAGCAAGGTGAATCTGACCTTCCCTTCTCAGCATATGTGACAGAGGAAATAACTGGAAATCAAAGATTAAGTGATCAGTCCAGGGTCAGAAACATGGAGGCCAGGCTGGCTCAGAGAACAGAAGCAGCAAAGCAAATGTCCATGTAAGGACAAGATAGGATGGTCTAGCAGTTAAGTGCACAGATACTGAAATCAGGCTACTGAGGCTCGCACTCCAGCCTGCCATTTATTTCCTGAGCCTCTTGACCTCCCCAAGTCCTAATGCCCCCATCTGAATAGACATATGGTAATCATAGAACCTACCTCATAATGTTACTTTGAGGACTAAATGTGATAATATATGTAAAATGAGTTGAGTCTATCTCATGTGTGACAAATGTTTTATGCTAGTAATATAAAGCTCACCAACCTAGAGGAGAGACACACAGTGAGGGGAACAGGCCAGGGGCTGTAGCACAGAGGGGATACAGGATAGATATAGGCTGCAGGTCATACCACCTTGCTCTCTACCTGTCATAGGTGTAACCTGTGCTCTTCTTGTCTGGGCAGCTGCACCAACACAGAATAAAATGAGATGTGTAAACTCAGAAAGGAAAGAACAGCTGTGAGTTTCTCCTCAACTCAGCTTATTTTTGTTCCCGTGAAGGCCATTATAGCTACTGAGATTAAAAACGACCCCCCTCCCCACAAAAAAGCCTCTCTCCAGTGAACCAAGAGATTTAAGTGGCAGTACCAGTGACAGAATATTTGGCTGTCTGGTTCCTGTGTGCTGGCGCCTCTCCACCCCACCCATCTTCATCCTAGTTTTGGCTTCCTTAGTCAGACTTCTCTGCATAGCAGCAGAGGGTGTGCGCAGCAGCTCTGCCCAATGACTGACGGACCTGCTGCAGCCCCCGCTGGGGAGGCCAGGCTGTGATTCAGACTTCAGAGCACATTTGGAGGGTATTGCTTCTCAGCTGCCAGTAACAGTATTAGATTTTGTGATCTGTTTGTGATGGGCACTCCATGGTCATTTTTCTTTTCTTTTCTTTTTTTAATATTTATTTATTTATTTTTGGCTGCCTTGGGTCTTCATTGCTGCATGCGGGCTTTTCTCTAGTTGCGGTGAGCGGGGGCTACTCTTTGCTGTGGTGCGCGGGCTTCTCATTGCGGTGGCTTCTCTTGTTGTGGAGCACGGGCTCTAGGCGCACGGGCTTCGGTAGTTGTGGCACACGGGCTCTAGAGTGCAGGCTCAGTAGTTGCCGTGCACGGGATTAGTTGCTCCATGGCATGTGGGATCTTCCGGGACCAGGGCTTGAACCCGTGTCCTCTGCATTGGCAGGTGGATTCTTAACCACCAGGGAAGCCCTGTGGTCATTTTTCTGATTAATCAGTTCTCTTGTCTACTTAACCCTCTTCCCAATGACACTGTATCTTTACCCCTGTCTCCCCTCTCTTGCACCTCCTTATTTGTCCTTGTGAAACTACGCATTTCAGTGTATTTGGATATAAAGTCCTCTCTCTAATCTGATGGACAATGAAACTTAAATGTGAATCACTTTGGAAGGGTTCTACTTAAAGACAAATGAGGCTACTCAAAAGAAGCCCCTTAGCCTACAAACCCAAAGCCCGTCCAGGGGTATATGAGTGTCTTCAGCTGGAGGACCTATAGACATTTCATTCAGCCCTCAGGTTCCCAGATTCATGGGCCCCTCAGAATGATCATGTGTGTAATCAGACTATTCTTTTCAGAGCCTGGGACCCTGAACCTTCAGAGACATGTCTGGTGCCCCTCATTGTCCTATGGTAAGTCCAAGTTATCTTATTCACATGCATATTGTATTTTTGCAAAGCACACAGACCTGTTGTTTATTGTGACTAAGATATTTATAACATAAGGAGTAGACCAGAGCACTGGGGTTTGACAAAGGTGCCCTAGAGATTGCTGTGGTCACAATGAGCAAGATTAGAGAGAGGCAAGCTGGCAGACTCTGAACCACACCCCCCCCCCTCAATTCAACAAGAAAGAGTAGCTCTGCTTTATGAGTTTTGCATATTTGGTTTTGCACTGGATATTCTGTTTGCCTGTTTAAATCCATTCTCTGCCCTTCTCCATCTTGCTCTTTGCCCCCAAGAAGCTGACTTCCATGGATTGCATCATCTGGGCTTCCTTGACCTCTAGCTGGGTTCAGCCAATGGGAGGAGCAGTAGGAGACTGTAGGGCAGAGGAGAGAGAATCAGGGGTGTTTATTTCCCTGACTCCTTCCCTTCTAGGTTGTGGTTTGGCAATGGCTACATTCCTCTATAAAAGTCCACAGCTCCTATCTGCTGGTGCCTTCCTATAGCTACAGTTTGCCAGATTCTGGTAACCATTCTGTCTCCTCCTTTGCCCCTTCAAGTCTAGGGGTGGCCATTGCATCCCACTGTGGTTAGTTCTGTGTTATTTTTACCATCCTTTGCTGGTTTCTCTTTACCCTACCCAGTCTTTTGTGAATAGTCCATTCATTAAACCCTTTTCAGTCACCCTTTTTGAGTTTTCCATCTGTGTTTGAATTTACCATGCTAGGACTATGACTGATTCAGTCTTCTATTGTAAGATCTTGTTTAGTAGAGGATTCTACTGCTAAATAAAACCACAAAATTCTACTGCAAAATAAAACCACATGGAGAACCACAACACTGGATCAATCAGAAGCATTGTAAGAACAAATGTCATATTCTTTGTGAGTGTGAATTACCCAAGATGGCTGGAGCAATGTCTTCAAAAAACTGTTGAATTAGATAATCTTTACCATACATTTTAAAGTTTCTATTGAAGAATACATTTAATTCAGTACTAAATTTAGTTACTAAATAGAGGCTAAAATGACTCTGGAGTCAGACAGACTTGAATCCTGACTCTGGCACTTATCATCTGTGTGATTTTGAGTCAGTTATTTAACCTCGCTAAGCCTCTGCTTTCTCATCTTTAAAATGGAAGTAATAACATTCTCTATCTCATGGAATTGTTTTGAGAATTAAGTTAGATACTATATATACAGTGCTCAATACTAAGCTTGATACTTAGCTTGATACCCAATAAACTTTAACTCTTGCTACTATTATTTATAATAATAAAATGCAAAAGAATATATCAAACTAGTATAAGTCAACAGTTTGAAGAAACAATAGTTTGAAAATCTAAAAGTCTGGATGGGGAAGCAACAAGTGCTTCACTCACACAAATGCCAGACCTGTTTCTTCCTGGAGCTTGTAGGAGTTTAAATCAGTCTTCCTGTTCAAAGACCCATGGTGAACCAACATGCATTCTGGGCCAGCAGAGATTCACTGGTGCCATCAGTAAATTCAGCCAGGCGTACAAAAGGCAGTGAAAGTAGAAGTTACCTGAGGAAGTTACCAGTGTTGGAGATCCTTCTTCAAATCTTCGCTCAAATGTTGCCAATCTGTTTATTTATTACATTTTTGGCTTATTGTCTGTCTCTTCCAGTTGGAATATAAACTGTGTAAAGGCAGGGGGTTTTTTGTCGTATACACTGATGTTTGCCAGCTTGGTACTCGGTAAATATTTGTTGAATGTTGTTGAGTCATCTCTGCATTACACTGTGTGTGAGATTTGGCTAACGCAGTATGCTAAATGATAACCTCTGGGTAATTATTTAATTGTATTCAATAGATGTTTACACCAGTTTAACAGGTCAGTTGTCATTTATCATTTATGTCTGGCCTGTACTTGAACTGTTTCTGTTTAGCCATCTCGCACAAAGTAGACACTCAGGTGTGTTAGTCCCCTTGTGTGTTTAACTTTTTGTTGGATATAGCTTTTTTTTTTTAAAGATTATTCTTTGTGTACATGTATCATTGCAGGTGGGTATACCTCAAGGCGCATCTGTGCTTGAGAGCAGTGTTAAAATCCTCAGCTATCTATTTGCAGCTTATCAGAGAGAAGACATTAATTACTTCTTTAGTATTCCCTCTAACTTTGAGTGTTCCCCCTCATTTCCTTCTTCCCCGCAAGAGTGACGCATTTAGTTTTCTAAGTTTTAACCATTTAGTTTTTTCTCCACATTGAATGCTTGATAGTACAGAAGCAAGCAAAGTCCAGCATAACTTTTCTTTGTCAGTCTGGGGACTGTTTGTACTGTCCCACCCCCTGTTAGAAAACCCTGTGATTCCTGTCCAAATTATCTTCTAAGGGAAGCAGATACCCCTTCACTGCTTTCTTCTGATCAAAGGTGAGATTGGAAATTAACTTGATAGTTCACAGTATTCAGTCCAAAGGCAGAGTACAAAAAGCTGGATCTAAGTCCAAGACAAAGGACATGTGATGGAGAATACATGATACTGATAGAAGCATCTTGGAAGGAGAAACCAGAAGCTTTGTGAATCAAAGGGAGGAGAGCTTTTATAGGATACCTGTAATATGAACTGTTAAGGGTTCTCATCTGCTCTGGAGAGCAGTTACCTGTTTTCTGAAGACCCATGGAGATAAGGTATCCTAACAAGTGATAGCAAATAGGGTCCATCTTAGGGCCAACTGTGTTCAGTTATGGTAGTAACTGACTGAAGTAGTGTTTCTCACAGTGTGGCCCACCAACCAATAACATTAGCATCACCTGGCAACTTGTTAGAAATGCAAATACTTGGTCCTTACCCCAGACCTACTGCCTCAGAAACTCTGAGGTAATCTCTATTTTAATGTCATCCAGATGATTCTGATGCACATCAGTGTTTGAGAACAACTGGTCTGGAGTAGTGTGTTGAGCTCAGGGGAGAAAAAAATGCAGTAATCCACTGGTGATGTTACCATGAACATGGGTGGGAGGGGTGACAGTGAGTAGGCCATGTAATTTGTGATCTCACTTCTAGACAGAGTTTATAAATATAATGCAAATGAGTGATCTAAACAAGCCACCAAACTTTGGCTACCCAAAAGTTCTGAAGAACTAAAAGAACAATTGGTCAAAGTAAATAAGAAATGCAGATGGAATGGTGGCAGTGGACCGAAGGAGAGTCACATGACTCCTCATCTATGAACATCTATAAACAGGTAAGAGAAGATGGTTATTGGAAGGATAACATAATAGGCCAGAAAGCGAAAGGAGTAAGAACCAGAATGGGCTGGTTTGGGGAAAAGATTTATTCTGAGTTTTTAAAGCAGTTTGGAGATAGAATTGAGGGAGGTGAAAAGTACATATAGAGAGAGATGGAGAGAGAAAACAAAGAAATTTTGCTATGCGTTAGGATAAAATTGATATTTTTGAGACACCTCTGTAAAGATTTAAATTGTTTTTAAATTATTATTATCACAATAATTTCTATTTTGGTTGTTGAACTGTTGTTTCTTTCTGAGTGATACCATACTAAAACTGAGCTTTATTGGATTAAGTATTTGTATATTTATTTGTTTCTTTGTTTTTCCTCTGTCTTCCTCTAAAAATACTTTATTTAGGGTGGCTCGCAGACAACAGTAGTGCTAATAACTTGCATTTGCTTAAAGTTTTGTGATTATAAAACTTTATCATCTTTTATTATCTTTTTGGTAGAACATTATGATGAGGCAGGTGGTGAGGGGACATTATTATCCCCATCCTCCAGATGAGGACACTGAAACTTAGTGAAGTTATGTACCTTGTTCTGAGTGAAACAACTAATAAATGATGGATTTGGGATTCAAACTTGGGTCTCCTAACTCCAAATTTGGCATTCTGTTTATTACCTCAGGTAGTAACAAAGAGTAGTGTAAAGAAACGTCTCCTGTTGGGAAGGGTAATTTGTTTTAAACTTTAAATTTACACCATGTCTTATAAAATATGGTTCTACTTTTAAAGCTTTTTTTTTTTTTTGGCCATGTTGTTCGGCTTGTGGGATCTTAGTTCTCTGACCAAGGATCAAACCCGGGCCCTCGGCAGTGAAAGCGTGGACCCGTAATCACTGGACCGCCAGGGAATTCCCTTGGTTATACTTTTAGTCACACCTTGTAAGGAATTAGGATCTCATTTGAAAGGTGAGATTACTGCAGGTTTTTGTAATGGGAACAAGGAAAGTTTTTCATTACTAGAACTGGAGCAATGACAGTTTGAAAGCAGAAGGCACTCAGTCTAGCTTAGTCTAGTTTACAGAGGATTAAAATGACCTCTTGGTGAGAGTTATTAAGAGAGGGCTTTGAGGCTCAGTATATGTCTTAATAGAGAGGGTACAGATGGAATAGGATAGAAAGCGAGCTGGCTACAAGATTGTCAGAAACTGCTGCATTGTTTTGATCCTTTTGTACTCTGCTTATTTTCTTTTTCTTCTTCTCTTCCTATTTAATAGAGTTGTGTTGAAGGTTCCATCCTGCCTAGCCAAGCCAAAGGGAACCAAGGAAAGGGATTTGGTCTTATTGGGTTAGAGCTTTACCTGTAGACCTCTGAGAATTCAAAATGGTAGTGTGGATGGAAAGGTGAATTTCTAGGATTTAGAGTTGGGGTGATGTGGTCAGTTGGCTCTTCTTACATAGAGATACCCCTTCCTTGGATAAAATGTTGGAGGAATGTGGTCTTTTAATTTTTGTTATTTCCCCCTTAAGAGAGAGAGAATCTTCACATGATTTGATGAGAACTGAAGCAGGGTAAAGGAGTGGGTGGGAGGAAAAATGAATAATTATCTTATAAACTCAGGAATTTTTAAAATGTCCTTTTAAAAGAAAACTGACACTAAAAGTGTTTTAAAAAATAAATGTTTAGAATGAGGCTTTTTTCTATTGATGTCTGGTCTTTGCGCGTTCCAAATTCAAAAGGAATTTTTAAAAAATGTAAACCTCTGTACAGTGTCAGGTGACAAGCAACACAGCACAGCTCTCAAAAGCAAAAGTAAAATAAATTTCAGAATATCTTTCTATTTTTCCAAGCTGAAGAGAACAAAGAATTAAGGGCTTTCTTTGCTTATAGACTTCTAATTTAAAAGTTGGGGAGTTTTCCTATTCTGCTGATTAGGCCTTGAAGTCTAGAGTGAAACAGTGATTACAACAAACATCTACCCGCTTAGAGACTGGAATCAAGAAGCATATTGCCCTAATTCTTCAAACACTATTGAGGAAGAGAGAAAGTGAAAAAGAGAGAGAGAGAGGGAGAGAGAGAAAGAAAGAGAGAAAGAGAGGAAGGAGAATAAATAAATTTAAAGATATAGTAATTGGAATATGGCTTTTCCTGATCCACCAAGGAGCTGAAAGATCACCACTGGCAAATAAGAGTTCAAATATACATGAATGGGAATACTAGACTATATTTTAACAACATTAGCATATTTTCCTAGCCTTATAAATTGTCATTGAAGTTCTGTTTACCAAGTGTTATTGCATAATCACCTGCTCAAGCTTGGCAGTGAAATGAAGCCTGTAGGACTAGAAATTTGTTTACATTTAACTTTGTGGGGACCCATCCCTATATTGGCACATGCTGTAGGTTGGCATTTACGTGCAAATTAGCCAATTATTTATATATATTTTTGTTACCCCCACAGCAGAATGGTGAAACCAATTCCTTGGATTTATAATTCTAAGAAGAAATGAAAAAAAATTCACAAATGCTGTCCAATAAAATGTACAATTCCAATGCTACCAGGATGACCAAGCACATTTTTATATGTAGGAAGTGTACTGCAGTTTGTTTGTTTGGTTTTTTTTAAAGGAATCCTTCATGGGTATAGGAGAGAAAGAGTCATAAAGAAGAGAGACAAGTTGCTTTGCCACTATTCTATCACCACATGTTCTGCTGCTACTTTTGCAAAATGAATAGAGAGGTACCCAATTAACTTCCTTGAGTAACCAAATATTTAAAACCAGTGAATACACAAAAACCTTTCGGTGACCTTCATTTGTAGGCAAGGTAACCACAGAGAATCAATAAATATATTGACCAAACACTTGTAAGAAGAATGAATTTGTCACAGGGCAGTGTTGTTTACTGACAGTACACCTGACTTTCTTCCTGTCCCCAGATTCCCCTCACCTAAATCTACCTGGAGGCTTTGCTTCCTCTCAGATCTTGGAATGAGTTTATCCAACTCATTGATTTGAGATCAAGTCAGGTTTGTTGATGACCCCTCTCTAACCCTAGTGTCTGTTCTAACTGTTCCGGGTTGGGTTCATTTCCTATTTCCTAATTACACAAGTGACTGAGCTTCTTGTCAATTTCTCCATATCTCATGTTTTTCTGTTCTCTGAAGCTTATATATTAGTTTGCTAGGGCTGCTGTAACAAAGTACCACCAACTAGGTGGCTTAAACAACAGAAATTTATTCTCTCACAGTTTTCTGGAAGCTAGAAGTCCAAGATCAAAGTGTCAGCAGGGTTGGTTTCTTCTGAGGGCTGTGAGAGAGAATGTTCCATGTCTCCTAGCTTCTGGTGGGTTGTTGGAAATCTTTGGTGGTCCTTGGCTTGTGGAGGCATCACCCCGATCTCTGCCTTTATGTTCACATGGTGTTCTCCTTGTGTGTGTATGTCTATCTCTTCATAGGGCATTCTTTTTATAGGGACAACAGTCTTATTGGATTAGGGGCCCAACCTACTTCAGTATGACCTCATCTTAACTAGTTGTATCTGCTGTATCTTTCTGGGCTTCAACTACCTTTCCCTTATCTACAAAAGGGAGGTAAAACGGCATACCTCTTACTATGAGGATTAGTAATAATATCTGTAAATGCAACTAACACAATGAATTGTACATTCATTGCACATTAGGTACTCAGAATGTGGTAGTTATTATTATGGCATTTTAAATTCTGAAGACCACTTTCATTTTTCTACTGCATGCTATATTTAATCAAGGCTCATCTTGGAGTCAGAATATAAACAGGTCATGGGATCTTGAAAGGAAGAATCAGTGAGAAATTGTATCTTCTATGAATCCTAGCCTTTGAGAGTTTTAAAAAACTTCAAAAAATAGCAATAGTTATTAATAATCTTACTGTACTCAGAAAAACAGGGGCAAATCACCTAAGGCAGTATTTTGAGTTTAACTACAAAATTTAGCTACGAACTACAGAATATTTTAAAACCATGGTATTTAGTAATCATTGCCTCTGAATCAAGTAGCAGTTTTAGGTACTTGTCAACTAAGTTATGGGTAAAGTCAACTTAAAATATATTTGAGATTCAAAATGTGTTTCTAATTTTAAGAAACAAAGAACATAAATAATAGACTTTTATTAAGAAACAGGAGTAATTGTTGTTAGTTAATTCCTGCTGCTGCAAGTTTCTTAAATCCCAAATTCAAAAAAGAAATATGGAGCCAGCTCTATGATCACATTTTACAAGACTAGAAAGCAAGTGGTATCACTCTTGGAGGAACAGATGGGATCCAATGGGTAATTCCAGTTGCAGAGAGCAACCGCAATGACTGGAGTGAAGCCAGAATAACAGTTGTAAGAAAGAGGCTCTCCAGAATTTAGGGGAAGCTCCAGGATGGAAGTGGAGTACCTGGAAGAAATACACACCTTCCTCCTGGGGAGGAGCCAGATGCCCTGTTCAGACAGGTTGAAGATCAAAGTATGACACCAGAGCGTGTGTAATGCACAAGGAAGTAAGTGGGATTAATGAGGAAGTAGGAAGGTGCTGGGTGTGTCTAGAGGAGAGAGGACTGAAGAAACAGAGTCAGGAACAGCATGACATCACTCAGGATCACTGATCAAGAGCAAAGTAGGGGATACACAAGGGGACTTCAGAATCCAGCAGGCAGTTACTTCTAAATATGAGCTTGTAGGCATGGCCTAATTTCCACACTGTCAACCAGGACCTTCTGCCCACTATTCTCAATTCTTAAAGTGGTCAGGCCTGGCCAGGTGGACAACAGTGTGAGTCTTGGCAAGCAGCATCCTTATGATTTGATATTGCAAAGACAGAATATCTTCAGGTGGTAGGTCCCAGAACACAGGCTAGGATTCTGCTCAACCAATATGTCCTGAAATATGCTGAAAAGGCCTTTGCGCAGCAAGGCTACTGGCATCTCCTGCTTCTTGTCTGACTAAGATGTCCCTGACTTCTTCAGCCAGTGACAAAATTAAATGTTCACTCCAAACCAAGCTATAACCTGACTTGCTATGAAGCAGAAAATTGTTTCAATTTGAGCAATCCTGTAATTTTTAGAAGTCTATAAAATGAGAAAAATGAGACATCAGATGACCAGAGTCAACTGGAAACTTCCTAATTCATCTCAGTTATTGATTTATGTAATGATTTCAGGCAACTGGCCTTGCACGAGAAGTAAAGTCCTCAACTGCATTTATAATTCTAAATGTAACATATTGGTGTGATATCTTGCTCTTTGAGTTGGGAATACCCCAACCTCATTCCAGGGTTGATAAATGGTTGTGATATGAACTAGGAGTGTTTTCTCTATCTTACCTAGATGAATAAGTAGTATACCTAGATAAAATACAGAAAAACATCTGAAACATTGCAGGTTGATGCTACATGCAACCCACATTTAATTAGAAACCATATTATTTCAATTCTGCCTCTTAAATATCTCCCAAAACAATCCATATTTTTTCGAGGCCTTTAGTCACATTATCCTAGTTTAGAGTCCATCATCTGGATTATTGAAACAGCTTCTTAATTGGCCTCCGGTCTTGCTCTCTCTCATTTATTCCAGTTCTTTTCACACTACGGGAATTATGGTTTTTCTAAATATTTGATCTAGTCATTTCACTTCCTTGGGTAACACATTTAACAGAGCTTCACTTTTCTTGGGATAAAATATTCTTTTCTCCTATATTTCTTAAAGTGGTCTGCAAAGATGTTCATGACCTGCCCATCATTCACTTCACCAATTTGAATTCCATAATCCAGCCCTACTGGACAACTTTCAAGTCCCACATGCTATGCTCTCTCACCTCCGTGTTTTCTATTTTATGTTCTCTCATCCTGTAACGTGTTTCATTACCTCTCTCCCAGTCCTCTTCCCCTTCAACTTTCACAGCTACTCCTACTCTCCCTTCAGGTGTGGTAGGCACTACCTGTGCTCACCAGCATCGACCTTTCTCTCTTCATCCTTGGCTCATGGCTACACTACAATCCTAGCCTCCGTTGCAGTTAAGTGTGACCATGTAACTTAATAAAATGTGGTGGAAGTGATGTGCCACTGTCAGGACTGGTCCATGAAACCCTGCCACAAGCAAACCTTGTTCTATTTTGCCATCCACCATCTGCTGAAAAGGATTCAGAGAACTTGGAAGAGGACAGAGGCCAAAGATGAAGGTGCCTGGGACTTTCATTTGGCTGTAACATGAAAAAGAGTAAATCACTAGTGTATTAAATTGCCCAGAAATTGGGGTTTGTTTCAGCAGCTGGCATTACTTTCCTAAGCAATACAAGGTTTTAGCTTAGTTTTAAATTTCCTTGATAAACCTTCTTTGACTGACAATGTCTGTTTCTCCACTCTACTGTAAGCTCCGTAAGAGTAAGGGCAGAGTCCATTATTTTATTCACTATTGTAGCTTCAGTTCTTATTACAGTGTCTGTATACAATGCATGAACAAACAAAAATATCTGTTGAACGTTTAACGAATTGGCTTTATATTGAAGCTTAGAGAATACAAATTTGAGTTTTCAGAGGTTAAACATGTACGATTAAATTTGGAAAAGTACATTTAATTTCTTTACAGAACAAAGAGAAAACTGTGAAAAACTGGAAAATTCTTACATACTTGCAAACAAATAACTTAAAAGACCAAATCAGCATGTTGGGGACAAGAACATTAATACAAAGTGCCTCACTTTGCCACTCTAGCTTGTCTGATTTTTTATTTTACTTAGAAGAGAAAACCATGATAAGGATATCTGTCACCTAGAGTGTCAAGAAGCTTTTGAAAAGCTGAAATAAGCTCTGATTTTTCTTATCAGTTTTTAGAGCTCCAGGCATTTCAAACCTGTTCAGACTGGCAGTTGACATGTCTGATAATGGTTGGAGCACTTTATTACAAGACCACAAAGTAATAGTCATCTACTTATGAGAAAAATGTTGCCAAGAGAAAGAAACTTGTTTTCTCTATAGCATTAATATGAAGCAATTTCTACTTGGACAAACCAAATCTCTAAATTTGGCCAAGATTTTTTTTGTGTGTTAAGTGATTGTTAGGCTCTCTCTTAATTAGGGTGTGCTGGGTTTAACAGTGACATATAGAAAAGATTCTGGAATGACAGTGTGAATGATTTTCAGAGAGAGAAAGAGAAGAGAGAGAGAGAGAGAGAGAACATACTAGAATATTCTCTGTGTGACTAGAAAGCCTAAGGTTTTCATGCTTCGTAGAACTCCTTCAGCTAATAGAAGTTATACAATTGAGCGTCAAGGGACATATGGCCAAGATGGCAGAGTAAGAAGACCCTGCGCTCACCTCCACCCACCGGCACACCAAAGTTACAACTATTTGCAGAGCAGCTATCTATGAGAACAACCTGAAGACTAACAGAAAAGTTTTTCCACAATTAAAGATGTAAGGAAGGAACTAAAAGATGGGTAGGAGGGGTGGAGATGCAGTACAGTGAAAACCACACCCTTAGCTAGATGACCTACAAACAGGAGGATAATCACAACTGCAGAGGTTCTCCCCAAGGAGTGAAGGATTTGAGCCCCACATCGGGTTCCCCAGCCTGGTGGTCTTGCATTGGGAAGACAAGCCCCAGAACACCAGGCTTTGAAGGACAATGGAGCTTGTGTACAGGAGGACTGCAGGGCTGTTAGAAACAGAGATTCCACTCTTAAAGGGTTTGCACAAAATCTCACGTGCTCTGAGTATCAGCACAGAATTAGTAATTTGAAAGGAGACTGGGTCAGACCTACTTGCTGATTTTGGAGAGCCACCTGGAGAGACAAGAGGCAACTGAGATCCACCTGGGGACATAAATGTTGGTGACAGCCATTTTGGGGAGCTTGTTCTACCAGGACACTGATGCTGGAAAGCACCATTTTTTTTTAAAAAAAGACTTATTTATTTAATTTATTTATTTATACGTTTAATTAATTAATTAATTAATAATTAAAATAGTTTATTTACAATATTATATTAGTCTCAGGCGTACAACATAGTGATTCAATATTTTTATAGATTATACTCCATTTAAAGTTATAAAATATTGGCTATATTCCCTGTGTTGTACAATATATCCTTCTATCTTATTTATTTTATGCATAATAGTTTGTACCTCTTAAACCCATACACCTATCCTGCCCCTCCCCCATTCCTTTTCCCACTGGTAATCACTAGTTTGTTCTCTTTATATGTGGGTCTGTTTCTGTTTTGTTATATTAACTTGTTTTATTTTTTTAGATTCCACTCATAAGTGACAACACATAGTATTTATCTTTCTCTGTCTCACTTATTTTGCTAATTATAATGCCCTCCAGGCCCATCATGTTGCTGCAAATGGCAAAATTTTGTTCATTTTTATGGCTGAGTAATATTCCATTGTGTATATATACCACATCTCCTTTAACCATTCATCTGTTGATGGACGTTAATGTTGCTTCCATACCTTCACTATTGTAAATAATGCTGCTATAAACATTGGTGTGCATATATTTTTTCAAATCAGTGTTTTCATTTTCCTGGGATTTATTCCCAGAAATGGAATTGCTGGATCATATGGTAGTTCTATTTTTATTTTTTTTGAGGAAACTCTGTACTGTTTTCCATAAGGGCTGCACTAGTTTACATTCCCACCAACAGTGCACTAGTGTTCCCTTTTCTCCACATCTTTATCAACATTTGTTATTTGTGGTCTTTTTGACAATAGCCATTCTGACCAGTGTGAGGAGATATCACATTGTTGTTTTGATTTGTATTTCCCTGATGATTAGTGATGTTGAGCATCTTTTAATGTGCCTGTTGGCCAACTGTATGTCTTCTTTGGAAAAATATCTATTCAGGTTTTCTGCCCCTTGTTTAATTGGGTTGTTTGTTTTTTGAAAATTGAGTGATACTGAGTTGTATGAGCTGTTTATGTATTTTGGATATTAACCCCTTGTCCGTCATATCATTTCCAAATATTGATTTATTAGTTCTAATAATTTTTTGATGGCGACTTTAGGGTTTTCTATATATAGTATTATGTCATCTGCAGTTAGTGAGAGTTTTACTTCTTCCCTTTCCATTTTAATTCCTTTCATTTCTTTTTCTTGTCTGATTGGTGTAGGTAGGACTTCCAATACTATGTTAAATAGAAGTGATGAGAGTGGGCAACCTTGTTTTGTTCCTGATATTAGAGAAAAGCTTTCAGTTTCTCACCATTGAGTATGATGTTAACAGTAGGTTTGTCATAAATGGGCTTTATTATGTTGAGATATGTTCCCTCTATACAAACTTTGATGAGAGTTTTTACCATGAATGGATGTTGAATTTTGTCAAATGCTTTTTCTGCATCTATGAGATAATCATTGATTTTTATCCTTCTTTTTGTTAATGTGGTGTATCACATTATTGATTTGAGGATATTGAACCATCCTTTCATTCCTGGAATAAAATACCAAGATACATTATAATTAAAAATGATAAAATTTAAAGATAGAGAATCTTAAAAGCAACAGGAGAAAAGTAACTGGTTACATACAAAGGAACTCCTATATGTATCTCTTCCGACTTTTCAGCAGAAATTTGCAAGATAGAAGGGAGTGGCATGATATATTCAAAGTGATGAAAGGAAAAAACCTACAACCAAGAGTGTGCTACCCAGCTAGGCTATCATTCATATCTGAAGAAGAGAAAATCAAAAGCTAAGAGTTGACAACACTAAACCAGCTTTACAAGAAGTCCCTTTAAGGACTTCTCTAAGAAGAAAAGATCACAACTAGAAATATGAAAATTATGAAAGGAAAAATCTCATTGGTGAAGGCAAACACACAGTAAAAGTGGTAGATTGTACAAAGAACTCATACAACTCAATATCAAAAAACCAAACAACCTGATTTTAAAAATGGGTAGAGGACCTGAATAGACATTTTTCTAAAGGAGACATACAGATGGTCAACAGACACATGAAAACATGCTCAATATCATTAATCATCAGGGTAATGCAAATCGAAATCACAATGAGATATCACCTTACACCTGTTAGAATGACTTTTATAAAAAAGACCAAGAGATAAAAAATGTCAAGGATGTAGAGAAAAGGGAACTTTTATACACTGTTGGTGGAAAAGTAAATTGGTATAGCCATTAAGGAAAACAGTATGGAGGCTATTCAAAAACTTAAAAATAGAACTGCCATATAATTCAGCAATTCTACTTCTGGGTATTTACCCAAAGATACCAAAAACACTATTTTGAAAAGAGATATGTACTTCAATGTTCATTGCAGCATTATTTACAATAGCCAAGATATAGAAGCAACATAAGTGTCTACTGGTAGATAAATGGATAAAGAGTATGTGGTATAAATATACAATGGAATATTACTTAGCCATAAAAAAGAAAAAGCAAAAATAAATGAGTAGGAGTACATCAAATTAAAAAGCTTCTGTATAGCAAAAGAAATAATCAGCCAATTGAGAAAGCAACCTATGGAATGGGAGAAAATACTTGCAAATTGTCTATCTGATAAGGGGTTAATAACCAAAATATATAAGAAACTCATGCAACTCAATAGCAAGAAAACAAACAATCTGATCAAAAAATGGGCAGAGGACTTGAATAGACTTTTTTCTATAGAAGACATACAAAGTGCCAACAGGTACATGAAAAGATGCTCAACATCAAGAAAATGCAAATCAAAACTACACTGAGATATCACCCCACGCTTGTTAAAATGACTGTCATTAAGAAGACAAGAGATAACAATTGCTGGTGAGTATGTGGAGAAAAGGGAATGCTTGTGCACTATTGGTGAGAATGTAAACTGGACAACAGTATAGAGGTTCCTCAAAAGATTAAAAATAGAACTACATATAATCCAGCAATACCACTTCTGGGTATTGATCTGGAGAAATTAAAATCACTATCTTGAAGAGATATCTGCATCCCTATGTTCATTGCAGGATTATTCAATAGCCAAGGTATAGAAATAACGTAATTATACATTGATAAATCAATGAATAAAGAAGTTATGGTATATATATGGTATATGTATATTATATATATATGGCATATATATGAGATATATATATATATCACATATATGTATGGTGGAATATTATTGAGTCATGAGAAAGAAGAGAATCCTGCCATTTGTGACAACATGGATGCACCTTGAGGGCATTATGCTAAGTGAATAAGTCAGACAAAGACAGATACTCTATGTTCTCATTTATATGTGGAATCTGAAAATGCCAAACTCATAGAAATAGAGAGTAGAATGGTGTTTGTCATGGGCTGGGGATTGGGGGTAATGGGGAGATGTTGGTCAAAGGGTACAAACTTCCAGCTATAAGATGAATAAGTCCTGGGGATATAATGTACAGCATGATGACTGTAATTCACAACACTGTATTATATACTTTAAAGTTGTTAAAAGAGTAGATCCTAAATGTTCTAACCACACACAAAAATAATGTGAGAGGATAGAAGTTATAACCTTATTGTGGTAATCATTTCACAACATATTCACATATCGAATCATCATGTTGTACACCTTAAACTTATATATGTTGTTATATGTCAGTAGTATCTCAAAAAACTACAAACCACACACTCTCTCCCTCAGCGAGGAGGAGCAGGTACATACCTCCTCAAGCTGCTAGTGATGCTCCTCATCACACCAGAAGCATCTTTTTTTTTAAAATTTATTTATTTTATTTATTTATTTTTGGCAGCATTGGATCTTTGTTGCTGCGCGGGGGCTTTCTCTAATTGCGGTGAGTGGGGGCTACTCTTTGTTGCAGTGTGCGGGCTTCTCATTGCGGTGGCTTCTCTTTTTGCGGAGCACGGGCTCTAGGTGCGTGGGCTTCAGTGGTTGTGGCACGCAGGCTCAGTAGTTGTGGCTCGCGGGCTCCAGAGTGCATGCTCAGTAGTTGTGGCACACGGGCCTAGTTGCTCCACGGCATGTGGGATCCTCCAGGAGCAGGGATTGAACCCGTGTCCCCTGCATTGGCAGGCAGACTCTTAACCACTGAGCCGCCAGGGAAGCCCCACACCAGAAGCATCTTAATGAGGATTCACTGAGGAACCCCTGCTAGTCAGGAACATGTCAAGGTTGCCCCCTGTTACCACTACTAGTTAATGTTTCACCGGAGGTATTACTCATTTCAACTATATGAGAGAAAAAAACTAGTGATGTAAAATCTGGAAAGAATATGTAAAATTATGACTATTTACAGAGGATATCATTGTATGATTGTAAAACACATGAGAATCAAATGACAAAAACCACTACAAATAAGAAGGTAAGTATGTTGCTGGGATATAGAATTAAAACATAAAAATAAATAATTTGTAAGAAAAACAAGTCTTATAGTTACAAGAACATGGGCACCGTATTAGATGGGACTAGCAGTCAGACAGATAATACTAGAATGGTGAGATATTATTCTCGCATGTAAGATTTTTTTTTAAATTACCCATGATAAGAACAGGACTGGTCATCAAGTCTGGGGCATGGCCAAACCTTTGGTCCAAGCCAGGAAGGTAGACTCTAATTGTGGCATTAGGGAAAATGAGTCACTGGTAGATAATTGTGTAGAAAGAGTTTTGATAAAGTTATGGCTATAGATCTCTGTTAACCTATTACGGGGATTAGAGATGTTTGATTAATTATGTTTTGAGGGTTGGAATCTCAGGACCTCCTTATCAAATGCCTCTCAGTATTAGAAGTTGGGTGAGCTCAACCATTCAGCTGACCCAGAGCACAGTAAGAAAAAATAAATGTTTGGAATCAGAAAACCTGGATTTGAGTTCAGTGTTCTGACACTTAATAGCTCATTGACCTTGGAAAAATTACTCTGTTACTCAGTTTTCTCCATGAATATAATACTCCTTTTCCCCAGTTCCTTCCAGGGTTTTGCTAGGCTCAGATAAGGTAATGTACATAAGATCTTTTTGTATACTTTTAAATGCTACATGAATGTTGCTTGTCATGATGATGGTGATGATGATAGCAATTCACATGCCCACTGTGGGGCCTGGATATTACTCAGGAATTACTAATCTCAATTACCTCCTTGTAAAAACCACAGCAGGCTCTTCAGCACTGTCATTCATAAACATCTCTGTCTGGATTCAGAGAGCAAACAGATATCTAGGGTCTAATTGCTGGAGGCATGGCTGTGCTGTCAGCTAGCACATTTCTGGTAAACTCTCAATGGTACTGCCAACCTGAGGTGTGTTTTTCAGCTCACAGACTCCTGTCATCTGTCAGAGGCTGAGAGATTTTTAGTGAGAGAAGAAAAGTCTAAGACCCATTTGCCCTTGAAAAAATATAATTGTTTGGTAGAAAAACCATTCAGAGGTCTGACAAAGGCCTAACATTCTTTTAAAATGTGCTTATTATGAAATAGTTCAGACATATAGAAATTCATACCAATTTATAGTGGACATTCACATACTTACTGCCCATTTTAAGAAATAAAACACCAGCAATACAATTAAAGCCCTATGGTACCCCTCTCAGATTGCATCTCAGGCAACTAGTATCTTGAATTATTTTGTTGTTTATCATACAGGGCGTTTCTCTATATTTTTGCTACTAACCAACCTCAATTCTTTATAAGCACAGCTCTTACTAGATTTATCACAGTTCTGTATCCCAGTATTCTTCTTTATCTTCTTTATCTCAAGAACTCAGTTTGGTGGAATATATATATTTTGGTAAAAAGTAAAGCATCAATACTTATTATCTTTATACATTGCAGAATGTCTCCCCCACTCACCCCCCTCTTCCTGAACCTCTTCCCCCTTCTTTATTTGCGTTGGCATGTGCACTTCTTGTTCCCACCAAATGAGTCAGTCAAGATAGAACGGATGTCAACGTCTCCTGAAAAAAAGATGCCATACTGTCTTGTAAAGTTACAAAAAAGCGTTAGTTTGAGCCAACACTGAAAACAATTGGGAGAGCTCACACAAAAGTCTGGATTTCTGGCTTCTTTTGAAAACTCGAAAAGACTGATAACATAGTGCCCATGCTCGTAAGTGGTAGTAATCCACCTGAACCAAATAGCAGCTGCCTCTTTTAGATGGGGCCCTCTTCATTTTGCCATATTCCTGTCACTCCTTTTTTATCCCTGAGACTAAGACCAATAACATTTGACATTTATTGTCCTACTTGGACTGCTGATGATCCACATGGTAGAGAGAAAATTTTTTCTTTACCCATATCAGTACTATCAAAAGTGGTGAAACAAAAAAATCTATCAAAAAGGCCACCTCTACTCTCACTCTACCCTCAAATAAACACAGGTGCCTAGAAAAAACAGTGTGTTCCTTTCACAATCACAATGTTAAGAGAAGTCCCCTTATCACTCAGATTGATGCCTCTAAGGTCCTCTGCTGTAAAAATGTACTCTGGCATCCCCTTCCCCTGCCCTGCCCCTGCACGCACCATCACCAGCCTCTTCTCTTGTCTAGGTTCATATATAGTTTTCATAGACTTGAGGCAATGGGTGTGGAAAATGAGGCAAGAGAAATATAAGAAGAAGATAAATGTCAAAACACTCCCAATGTAAGCTAGAGCTTTAAATTTAGGAGTGAGACACAGGAATCAACACTTGGTAAATAGCACTCTTTGCAAAACAATTTCACAGGGGAGACCCACTTTAAACATCATTTATAAAGTGTTGCTGGTGAGACTAAGGTGTCTGCTCTCCTAACATCTCATCAGGAAGCCAGTCTAAAATGTGACGATGAAGGCTAAGCTCTAACCTTGGAAATTATATTGAGAGGTAAGGCTGTAATGACTGAAGCACTTTGTGGACTAATAGGGAATATGAAAAAGAAAGAGAAGGAAAGTGAAAAAAGAAATGACGAGTCTTCAGCTAGTTGTGCCCAAGGGAAAAAAGCACTGTCTGGCAGGTAGACATAAGAATTCTAGTCTCGGGCTTCCTTGGTGGCGCAGTGGTTGAGAATCTGCCTGCTAATGCAGGGGACACGGGTTCGCGCCTGATCTGGGAAGATCCCACGTGCCGCGGAGCAACTAGGCCCGTGAGCCACAACTACTGAGCCTGCGCGTCTGGAGCCTGTGCTCCGCAACAAGAGAGGCCGCGATAGTGAGAGGCCCGCGCACCACGATGAAGAGTGGCCCCCGCTTGCCGCAACTAGAGAAAGCCCTAGCACAGAAACGAAGACGCAACACAGCCATAAATAAATAAATAAATAATTTAAAAAAATCTTTAAAGAATTCTAGTCTCTAGCAAGGTTTTCTCTGGACAGAGCAGGTATAAATCTTTTGGCTTTTGCATAAATTATTCAGATACCTTCTCTCTGCCTTCAGGTTTAAGAAAAATCTTCTAATTATTATTTTGGGAAGAATATGTCTTAACTAATAGATATGAGGTCAAGTACTCCCAGATCTGAGAACATCTGATTTACAAACAACTGGAACCTTTGGGATATTTTCTCAATATTACTCACAACCCTGTTTCATATACCATTCTTCCCATCTGTGATACCCCTGCTATTTGTTCTCTTATTGCAGAGCACATGAGAAGTGAGGTATAGAGGTGGGAACTTAAATGTTATGTGTGTCTAGAAGTATCAACCTAGCATCGGGTGACTGCTCCTATGTCACTTCTCCTCTTTCCACTTCTTCCCCAGGTCCCTGCACCATCTCTGTCATGGGAGGGGGAGTGTCACGGGAAAGCTGCTGTCACAGGATAAATGTATTCTTGGTGTCTTTATGTAGAATTCAGAATGTCTTTTTGTCTATAAATAATATTATAAACTGGCTAAGTGTAGTCAAAATAATACGGAAAGCACCATACTCAAGCATGTTTTGGGGTGGATCAATCTTTTAAAATTAGCCTGGGACTTCATGTATGATTGAAAAACATATCCCACACTTAAAAAAAATAGATCTATGTACACATGAGATTTGGGGAACAACCAGTTTCGGAATTTGGGAAATGTCTTTGCTCTATCACTATTATAAATTACTGCTCATCATTAATTAATAATAACCCTGTTTTCATTATTTTTGATTTTTTAAACAAATGAATGTAATTAGGAAACCTGACATCCTCCAGGAGTTAGGGAAGACTAAGGAAGGCTAATTGGGGGCCTGAAAGATGTGAGGAGTTAGCCACTTAACCAAATGGAGAACAAGTATCCCCATTAAAGGAGCAAGTATCTGCAAAGAATCTGAGGTGAGGAGGAGCTTGAGGTACTGGAAGGACTGAAAGGAGGCCAGTGTGGCTAAAGCATATTTCATGAGCTAAGGCTGGAAGGTAGGCAAGGACTAGATCAGACAGGATGTTGCAGGCCTCGTCACAGATTTTAGACTTCACTCTAAGATCCATGGAAAATCACTGGAGTATGTTAGTCAGGAGAATGACGCGACGACATGATTAGATTTAGGTTTAGATCCAGTATCAGGTCTACAGTGACCCCACGAAGGTTTAGCTGTCCCCCTAATTTAGCCTGTAGCAAATAGCTGCCTCAGTACACTATACTGTGACCAGTAGCATTCTGTCTAATGCATTTCTATAGTGTAACCAGTAGCATTGTATATAATGCATTTCTTAGTCCATTCTTGGAGTAAGTCCTTAAAATTTAAGATCACTGTGCCGCACATTGCCTCCTAGAAAAATTGACTTTAACTTCTTGGCCTAAGGCATGAATGCAGGGACTAATGTTTTCTTTATTTCATCTTTAGTCTTTTAAAATCTAAATAATTTATCATTTTTTTTCCTACTAACCTCTAAGTTCCTTTCCTAGAAGTCTGACAGGGTTTAGAATCAATGTCAACTCTTTTAGGCCACTAGGAATTCATTTAGGGAACTGAAGAGGCAATTTATTAGCAAACTGGCAGAGAAGCCCGTTTCTTTACTTTGTATTTGTTTCTGCATTTGGGCCATTCTGCAAAGTAGCAGTTACTTAAGGTCTGAGACAGCACGTGCAGCAACCAGATTGCTTAATTTATGACTAGTGAGATATTCTACTGGGAGAATTTGGTTCATTATAAAATGCTTTATAAGCATATCTAGAGACTCTTTGGCATCAGTCTCCTTAAAAAAATTAAATAAATAAAAGTAACTAAATATAATACAAACCCACCCCAGACTTGTGCTATTGTCTTTTTCTCACATGTGCAGAACTATCTCTGATTATGCAGAGAGCTCAGCCTGCAGAAGCAGTGTTGGGGGGAGGCCGGGCGGACAGAATGAAGTCTTGGCCCTCCATTGCAAACTGCTGCCTTTCCAAATGATGCACACATGCTTGGTCCATCTGTCTTCAAGGACTCGGCAGAGTAGTCAGTAAAACTTTCTATTTAGTGTTTGAAGCTGCATTGCCAAATATTAATAACTCATTTTATTTATAACTGAGTCTCGAGAGTAGGAAAAACAGGTGGTACTCATGGAAAACTCAATAGTAGCCAAATTTCAAAGGTCAGATGCTGCAAGTGTGGAATGATAGAAAGAATTTTGTGTTCATTCTCTTCCGGTAAAAATGTTTCCTGTGGTTCTTTTTCCCAATTATAAAACTTGTACTTGAGACTGCCCAGGACCTCTCTCTAGAACTGCCTCCCACCCCCAAATCATCATTCTCAAGAAGTTTCCCAGAATGCAGACTTTTAAAAATGTCCCCATCGTCCTTCATTTCCTTCCCACATGGTCTTGCTCTGAAAAATTATGGCCATCTAATCTCACAAATTTATCCATAAATTGTTTTAGTGATGATTGATGTTAAACCCCTCCTGGAGATGATGACTGCACAACAAAATGTCTATAGTGGTGAAAGATTTCAGCTATGTGGCATGTCAGTAGGAAAGATAATTGTGGGCAGACAGGATCTTTCTCTTAGTCTCCCATCCTATGACCATGAGAATATCAATAAACTTCTGAGGGATCAAGAATTGAAGGGATGCCAGGAGACAGCATAATGAAGTTCAGATTTTCAACAGGGAAAAAAGGTTACTTTTTGGCTTTCCAGTGTCCCTCTATCCTTCTTTTCATAAAAACACTGATACTTCTTTTGAGAAATTACCTCTTTCCCCACTGACATGGGATATTAGGGGTACTTGATGTCCCCTAGCCATGGGGTGGGCATGTAATTGATTATAGCCAAGCTATTCCCAACTCCTGGATGAGCATCAAAGACACTGAATTTGTGTGGATTTCATTCGCCCTAATAGGGACACCTTGAAGAGGCCGTTCATTTATTTTTACTACTGAGACACCCAGAATGGCTCTGATTTTTTATCTTTCTGAACCTGGTTATTTAATCTTCTCTTTTTAGTCCTTCCTATGAATTCCTTTTTGTTGCTTAAGATAGCTAGAGTCAATTTCTGTTGTTTGCAACTAAAGAACTCTGATTGACACAAATGTTAATTCTAAACTGGTGAATATGGTATTCATGCTGTAAGACTCTAGGGATATGGACAGTCATTAGTATTATTTTTCTAATTCCCCTGCTACTTACTTGTTAGGACTGGCCTTCCTAGTCTCCTTAGAAGGAACAGTCATGTGACTTTTTTTTTTCATTTTGGCCAACGAAACGTGATTGGAAACGATATGGAGCATTTCCAGGTGGAAACTTGAAAGAGCCTGTGTGCAATTTGCCACTGTTCTGGTGATCAGGGAAGCTCCTGTCCAGATGAAGTTTATTAGCTTGGGTGTCTGAGTGACTATGATGAGGAGAGCTTCTCTCCTGAACTACATGAGACTTGTAGTATGAGGTACATAGAAACTTTTATTATGTTAAGCTATTGAGATTAAGGAGTGGGGAGTGTTACTGACAGTACTACAAGAGTGACTTTATAGGATGTAGAAAAGTGGATAGTTTTCTGGTTGCCAGCATGGGGTCATAAAGGACATCTCTCTCACTTTTTAAAATCAGAGTCATTAGACTAGAAATATAAGGAAAATGGAAAAGACTGGTGTTTCACCAACTTTAGTAATAATTAAATCTAAATTATTTTTATTTTAATGATAATCAAATATAGATAAGACTATATACCAAGATCATCCAATATGAATCTAATAAAGCTACAAAACCAGAATTATTTAAATTCATCCCATTAATTTCATGTGACAGTTGGTATTGTTTAGATGAGCTAAAATCACTGTTTAGCAATGTGAATGTGGTACTAACTTCCATGGGTTTGATCTTCCAATCCTACCACATGCCATGTGATGATTCAGGTCACCCACGTCTTTTCTTTATTTGAAACACTGCAGAATCATCACTTACAGAGGACACAATGATGTCATTTGGCCTGCTTTTTGTGTGCATGCATCATTTAAGTATTAAGGCATCCTCTGTGGTTTTTTTTTTAAACTAACAATTAAAGTAGTACTTCTTGGTATCAATGTGAGGATAAATGCAGACCCAGAAACAGAAGTGTAGCAGTCTTAACTTATAAAGAGGTCATCCAAATTATATTGAATATGTCTGTATTAATTTAAAAAATTTAAATAAAAGAACACTAGAATAGTTCTCATATGGAACTTGAGGACCTCTGAGGATGTATCTGTGGACTACTAGGGGCAGCATATGCTAAGCTGAGAAACACTGAACTTGATATAAAATATCAAAATTTCAATAAGGCATGACTTGTCTCACAATACTGGACATCCTTATGGATGCACAAGATAATTATATTATTAAACGAAAGCAATAATTAGTTGGATGTTTATTAATGGGTCAGTATCAACCTGGAGGGAGGTTTCTAGTGGCATGGTTTGGAGCTCTATCCTTAGATTTATTTTGTTCTATCATTTCATCTAAGTTACAAATAAAAATGTAGAATATGTGTTAAACAAATATCAATGATAATCTGGAGATGAAAACAAGTATGTTGCGTGCAGAAATATCCAAAACAACCTCTAAACCATCTCCTCTTAAGATTTGATTTTTATGTCATCAGATGTCTATTCCACCCACTACCCCACCTGTTTGCAGTCATGTACTGACCCCCGGTAGATCACTCCTCCTCATTTTTGTCACTCTCTCCAGTAACACTGCTGTCTTGATTCTTCGTAATTTCTTTATATACATAGATGATCCTTCCAGTTGCCTGATTTTTCAGTTTCTCAACTTCCTCTCTTCCAATAACCTTGTCTTTCACCTTACCTCACTCACCCTATAGGTCATAACTTAAACCTTGTGCTTGTCAGTAACTGAAACCCCTGCATGATTTCAATGTCAAACTTTACACACTGACTACCTCTTTCTCTAAACTTTCTAGTTCATTTCTTTTAGTACCTCAATTCCAACAATCCCTTGAACCCACCAAGACCAATAAAGTATCTATCCTGTTTCCTTTTCACTATCTCATCATTTATGTCTTCACTTCCTTAGTTATTCAGCTTGAATTCTATAGTCAATCACTAGACTAACTCCTTGCTTATACTCTCAGCCTCTTTCTACTTTCTCACTAAGTTGTTCTCACTTGTATTCAATCCTAGTTAAAACCAATTTTATGCTTCTTGCATGCCTGTACTTGTTTAGTTGATATGACTAAAGAAAAACACACAACTACGCTGGCTGGTCTCCATTTATATTCGTTATCATTAATCTTAAATGGGCCCTTAATGCTGCCTAGCAATTATACTCCCACTCTGTTAGACTTAGATAATTATTTCATACCTTCTTCTTGTTAAACCTTCAACACTTCTTCCTTCATCCTCACTTTTAGTTTATGATCTTTCTTCCTCTTTTCCTGAGAAAATAGAAGCAATAATTAAAGAACTTTCAAAAGCAACACCACCTTTTCTATCTACCCTAACACGTCTGTAACCATATACTCTGCTTTCTCCCCTGTTATTATGGATAAATTCTATGTACTTCTAGACAAGATCAGGCCCTCAACCTATGTTCTCAATGTTTTCCCTTCTCTCTCACTCAATGATATTCTCCAACTATCCTCCCCACTTTTCATGCATCATTGATTTCCTCCTCTCTAATGGATTTTTCCTAATGGTAAACAAACATGCTGTTTTTATTCTATCTCAAAAAAATCACTCTTCTCTCGATCTCAATTTCTTCCAGCTCCATGCTACTTCTCTTCTTCTTTTTGCAGAAAACCCAAAGAAAAAGTATTTATACACTTGATCTCCAATTCCTCTATTCCCATTCTTTGTTGAATCTGCTCTAAATAAGCTTTTGATCTTGGCACTCCATCACAACCACCCTTGTCAATGTCATCCATGACCTCAAGTCTTCATCTTATAGACTTTCAGCAATATTTGACATAGTTGAGCACACTAGCATGCAGAACACACTCTATCAGTTTTTCAACTATCTCACTGCTCATTTTCATTCTTGTTTCCTGGTTATTACTTACTCCTTTATGTCAGAATGCCCTAGGGCTCAGTCTTTGCGCCTCTTCTCTTTTCTATCTATACTCATTCCCTTAGTGGTCTCATCCAAAATCATGTCTTGAAATACCATCTAAACACTGGTGACTCACAAATTTATATCTTTCTACTATTCATAGCTCAGACCTCTTCCTTGAATACCTGACTTAAATATCCAACGACTAACTAACAGGAACCAAAATAGTAACAGGTCCAAAATTAAGTCCTGATCTGCCCTTCCTTCAAAACTTTCTCCTTCCTAGGTTTTTCCCTGACTAGTTAATGGCAACTCTATTCTTTTAATTGTTTAGGCCTGAGACTATAGCCTTTCATTCATAGTGTACCATTATATACTAGAAGAGTATCACTTATTTAATGGTTCTTCATATTACTAAATTTTTTAAATTGTTGATCAACTACTTATCTTAATATTTTAAGTAAGATGACCTTTATTTTATAGTATCTAGGATCAAGAAGATAATCTTCATATTTCTGGGAACAATAATTTAAGAGGGCTACAGGTATTTGGAAAGTAATAGGAGTAAAATTACCAAGATATTGAAGGAAAGTAACATGTTTTATGAGGAATAGTTGAAGAATTTGAGGGTATATTTAACCTAGAAAAGAAATTGAATAAGAAGTGGTGTCTATTATTAAATATTTCTAGAGTCCTTCATGTGAAAAGGTGATTACCATACTTGGACTGTCCATTTTGGTTCACTTAGGTCATTAAAGATGCGACATTGCTTTCTTCTTCTGAGAATGGATGGACTTGATAATCAGGAGAACACAATACTGTAAGACTTAGGTCATTTAGTTCCCAAGATATCTTTTATATATTTATAACAAAAAAGGAAGTAAACAACATCTTGAGATGTTTTACAGTCTTAATACCTTGCTGTATGTTCTAAGGATTTTTGTATGGTTGTTACTTTGCAATATCTCTGCTAGGTATAGAGGAAGCCCATCACTCGGTGTCCCAAAAGAAAATGTTTACTTGGATGTTATCACATCTCACATGAGAAAGAGATAGGCAGGCATCTCATGGGTAGAGAAGCAGTGACAGCATCATGTCCATAGACCCAGACTCTACATGAAACTTTTTCTGTCTAATCCTCTTTAGACAGGGGCTTCTCTTCCACTCAAATATGCAAAAGTTTAAGGAGATATTTCCTTCAAGGGCTAAAAACAAATGGGTGTCAATGTGATGTCTTCACTTATAGTTTTGAAACTTTCACTCATGCTTATAAATATAACCTATCATTTAATTTTTGATCTGATAAGAAGATGAGAGTCTTTCCCTGCACTTCAGCTGAGAATTCCCAAGAAAGCTGCTTTTAGGACTAATAGGCGAAAGTTGCAGCGTGACCGACTTTGGCTTCCAGTAAAAATCTTACCATTTTCAGGATGTATTGCCTCTAGAGAGGTGATTCTCAGCCTTGGCTGCATTTGGAATCACTTGGGAAGTATTTAAAAATTCTGGGGCTTCCCTGGTGGCGCAGAATCTGCCTGCTAATGCAGGGGACTTGGGTTCACGCCCTGGTCTGGGAAGATCCCACATGCCGCGGAGCAACTAGGCCTGTGAGCCACAACTACTGAGCCTGCGCGTCTGGAGCCTGTGCTCCGCAACAAGAGAGGCCACGATAGTGAGAGGCCCGTGCACCGCGATGAAGAGGGGCCCCCGCTTGCCGCAACTAGAGAAAGCCCTAGCACAGAAACGAAGACCCAACATAGCAATCAATCAATCAATCAATCAATCAATCTTTAAAAAAAAAAAAAATTCTGATTTCTGGGTCCCATCCCCAGAGGTTGATTTAATTTACCTGGTCTGTAGCCTCAGTGTGGAGATTTTTAAAAGCTCCCATGGATGTTCCATTGTGCAGCCAAGGTTGAAAACCTCTTCTCTAGACGTGTTTTACTCCTTCTTGCTGTTGCAGGGGATAGGTAAGGGTAGGATATTGGGAAGAGGAGGGTAACGTTTCAGATACCTGCTGGAAGACAACTTGGAGCAAATATTGTTGAGATAGTTTAAATAATAAACAGTTGATTGCAGTAGATGACCTTTTATATCTTTCCCAACCTTGAGATTCTATTATTTTATATCAACCCACCACAATGCATGTATATGAAATCAAAGAATTATACACAAGGACACAAATTCCACTGAGCTATATTAATGAGGATGATTTTGCTAATATAGCTGTGTTCCTAGTTGCTGCCTCTTTGGGTGGGTGAACTATTCTTTTATTCTGGCTGCTTTTCAGCGTACATGACACAGTTTTATTAGATTACGTTATGCACAGCATCACTGAGTCAAATAGATGTTATTAGCCTGCTAGAAGAAGCTTCTTAACCAGCTGTGAGGGCTTGTTAATATGCATTATGATGTTAATAGTGCACATGAATATATGTGAGTAGGTGGTAGGGGACAGAAATTTAAACCAAATTAAAAATGTGAGCGACTGCAGCACATGGGAAATAAACGCTCATTGCCACGAGTCTCAATTATTTTTCATTATTTTCAAGGTCAAGTTGGCAATTTTTCACAACTTCTACCCACAAATGCCCTTCCCGATTGATTGACTCTTACAGCTAGAAGCTCTCCTTACACCCAGGAGACAAGCCTGCTTTTTTATCGTATTAAAAAAAATCTAAATGCCAAAGTAAAAAGAATACTGGGCTTCTGTTTATTTTTATCTGAATATCAAAACACCATGCAAATTCTAAAGCAATTAATTTAGTATTAATCTGGGATTTTAAAAATAGTTTCAATAATTTAAAAAATAATATGCTGAGGAAATTGTTATTCTTACTGAGAAGCCAAATAAAGCCTATTATAATCCTCCTAGGTAGGAATCTTCTAAATCTTCCTTCCCACCTGATAAAGCATGCTCCCTGGCATGGCAAAAGAAAATCTTTCCTTCACCATTACTTCACCATTTCTATTGTAGAATGAAGAAATATCTTATGTTCACGTATAACTGTGTAGGACTTTTTCTCATGAATATTTTTGTCCTAAAAATCAACCATAACTTGGAGAATTAGGGTAAATTATCATACTTTTGCATGTAGAGAAGGTGAGAGGTTCCCAGGGATTCTTAATTGTCATACTGATAAACAAAGAGAAAGACATATGTGAAGCTTGGTAGAAGCAGGAGAGTGTAGTTAAATGTGAGAAGGAGGGAATAAGGTGGGAGGTAGGGGCTGTTAGTAGGAGAGTTCCCTCTTCAATTACCAAAGGGGTGGGGTGAGAGTGCGAAGGCACAGAGGGTGCTGATGTTATTATCTATTATTGCCTTGAAGATGATGGTAAGAGGATGAGAATATTCTCATTTAATGGCTTCCATTTTCTCTATTAAGGGCAAAACCAACTGCTAGGGTTGTAATGAGAGGGGAGAAGTTGGAGGGTTGGGGAAAGTACAAAGATTATGAAATTGTTGTTATGGACTGTGACCTTGTTTCATTGGTTATCTTATTTTACTCTTGAATCTTTAATATTTTTCTTTCTGGTTTTACCTCTCTGTCGAAGAATATTCTTCATTTCTATCCCCTCCAGCCCCTCTCTTTTCACTTTTAAATTTTCTCTACTTTCTTCTTTTCCTTTACTACCAAACTTCTTGAAATAGTAATTTATGATAACTACCAATTCTTGCTCATATTCCATTTACTCCTTAAATCCTTAGGGGTTGGGAAAAGATGACTCAGTGAAGGAGGTGAAAAACACCTCAAAGAAGTAGAAGGAAAATCAACATAGACCTGTGTTGAGGAAGCTAAGTATACAAAAAGATTCAGGGAGAGCTAAAACCAACCTTCTCAATTCTTTCAGCTCTTCTTCACTGAGGCACCTGTAGGAAATAATTGTTTATTCTTTCAATGCAATCACAGGGCTCTGCTTATACCATTCACATTACTCTCAAAATTCTGTTTATAAGTAATTGTTTGCATGTCTGTCACTTTCCATACTCAATTATTATAGGTCTTTTGAGTCTGTATTACTCTTTCTCTTTCTCTTTCTTTTGTGCCCTATAACATCCAGCATTCTACCTAGCGCAAAATAGGCATGCGATACATACTTGTTAAATAACTGAAGCCTTTTATCTAATTTGTGGCTTAATTACATTTTCAAAAAATTCAGGCCTCAAATTCTTGCATGGAGCATGAATATCATACACTAGTATTCATTTGTTCAGCAAATCTGAACACCTACCACATGCCAGACACTACTGTAAGTGCCAAGGATATAACCATGAACAAAATAGACAAAAATTGATGTTTGTAAGCCATTTTACAGATTATAAAATTGACATATCTATTCTTGGTATTTTTCCTCTTTTCTCATCCTGTACTATAAAAGGCTAAGGCCTTCAGTAGGCCTGGTATATATAACGGGAATTAAGCTCCTTCCTCATTCTCTGCTTTGCTTCTCACATTCTTTGGAACATATGCTTTTGTAGCTACCACCCTTGATTCCTTTAGCTTCTTCCTTTCTTGGATTGTGGAAATCTCTGTAAGAGGTGATGAATTATAAATATGGTAACCACATTTTAAGATTTATAAATCAGGGGATATATTCTTACAAAAAGTTTATTTTTTCTTATTTGTAAACAAATTGACATCAAAAGTCTTACAGTGGCATGAGTCTTTAAATCACATTAGATTATACATATAATGTATAACTTTCATTTAAAAAGTATACAATTACGTGAAGAGAAATTTAAAAATTCAGCCAAGAGATATATTAGTTAATACTATATTTGCATTGTCAGTTTCATCATCTGCTGTTGAAATGATGGCACATTATTCTCCGCATACTTGTTTAAGGAACTCGGTTTGCTTAATAATTATTTATTCTTTCCAGTTTTTTTCCAGCATTTCTTGGCAAGTCTCTGAGTACTTCATGTGGATTATCAGGAAAGAGTTTATAATACCCAGTGGCTGCCAATGGTTATTCCAATTTCCAAAAGTTGTTAATGAGGAAAAAAAGACAAAACACGAAACAACAACAAAGAGTAAGCAAGTAAACAATAACAGCAACAACTTTTCTCCATCCGGAGTTTGGACAAAGAGAGACTGAGTTTATACATTTTCTTTCTGTTTGGAGGAACAATGTTTCCTTGTTGAAAACCTTTAAACATATTCAACCATCTTTGATCTATAGATACATTTTCCTTTGCCCTATTTCACTAGCAAGTTCTCATTAAGATGTGACTTAAGGATACAGTGTTCACTAAAAAGATAATATGACTAAGTTAATTGTCTATTTTCCAAGATTTACCATTCTGGGCCTCCCCAACTGAACCCAGCCAAGCTTATAGTTTCTATGAAGATTTCCTTTCCAAAGTGCTAGTTAATTATTAACCTACAAGTACCCAGCTGCCTACTTCCCAAGGTCCTAATCACAACAAACAGTATTTTAGTAGTTTTCCTGTTAAGATATTTTACTTTAGCAGTAGAATTAAGTTTTTTTCTTACAATTCCTTTATGATCACCAATGTTCATATGAGACTTCTGGTGCTGAAAAAATAATAACTAACATGTATAGAGGGTTTCCTATGTGCCAGGCAGTGTGCTGAGTGCCAGCATGAATTCTCTCACTTAATCTTTACAACCATCCTATGAGGTTGGTATTTTATCTTCCTTTTATAGGTAAGAAAATTGAAACACAGAAAAGATAAATAACTTGTCCAAGGTCTCATGCTGAATAAGTAGCAGACCTGATTTCAGGTCTGTCTGAAATCAGAGTTTCTGCTCTTAAAAATATATTATTGTGTATCCTCCTTCTCCACAGGTTTTGCCAAATTTTAAAATGGCATCATGGAAAACAGTGGTATTTGTTGAGTAGCTGGAAAGTTTTTTGAAGTGGTTTTAATGGTTTGTGAGAAGAGTGGCATAAAATATTTTTAATAGAAACTGTTCCAGAAAATCCAAGAAATTTGGTCTCCATAATTAAAGAACATTAGATAGACATAGACATGCTTGAAAAACTATGCAAAACAAAGTAATATTTGCATTAAATAAAGGATTATGGCTGAAGACAATAGAGAGTGTGAGAATGGGGAGGAAGGAGTGAGGCAGAGAAATAAAATTTGTTTTTCTAACTGAGGAGATCTAGAAGAAGCCATAAATCACTCTGGATGTTACTGAAAAAATACTTGCAAGGTTCCTCTACTTTGCAGAAGCTGAGAGAACAACAATGTTTTGTCAGCCCAAGCTAGCCAAGGAGCTGATTGAAAGGGAAAGCTTATCCTGCAGGGCCAGAGAGGACACACTTACAGGGTTTTCTCTTGTCTTAGAGTCTGCAACTGGGCAGACAAGAAGTCACTCATCCTTCTACTCTCCTCTCTTTGGGAACTTTTGTTTATGGGAAAGCAAAGTCATGCCGGCACCCTGGTTTATACTCTAAAATTCTAGGGTGCCAATTTTTGCAGAGCTAATAACTAATATGGACATTTTATTGTCCATATTACAAAAATCTTATCTTAACCCTTTGTTAGCCGTTGTAAAAAATTAAGTAATGGCATTATTAAATTTTGTGATTGCCATCACAAAAACAAATGCATATTCCTACTTAAATTGGTCCAAGTATCACGAGTCATGGTGAATCAAAGCTTCAGGAAACAAGAGGCTGGTCATAAAAGAAACTGTTTCCACTTATCTCCATATTCCAAACCCAGGAAAGGCTGTCAATACTTTATAGTTGTTATCATCTACATTAGGGTCAGAGCATCTATGGTCTGTGGTCTGAATCTTTTTCTCCTGTTCAATTTGTGTAACCAATTCCAAGAGTTCGCATCTCTGTTTAGTCTATAGTGGCAAAAATCCAACCTATTTTTAAAAGCCTTAGATATTCTTTTAAGATTTGGTTGTTTTCCTGTGAAATTATTCTGTAGGTCTATCTGTATTTCTTTTTTATCCTTTAAGCTCTCCCTGTGCTTATTTTCTCATTTTCCTCCTCAAATAACAATAGCATATGACAAAATTATAATTTTAATTTGTTGATATAATTGAATGGAGGTTTGTGTTATTTCTTTTTTTAAAAAAATTTATTTATTTATTTTTGGCTGCATCGGGTCTTCGCTGCTGCGTGCGGGCTTTCTGTAGTTGCGGCGAGCAGGGGCTACTTTTCATTGCAGTGCATGGGCTTCTCATTGCTGTGGCTTCTCTTGTTGCAGAGCATGGGCTCTAGGCGTGCAGGCTTCAGTAGTTGTGGTGCGTGGGTTGCAGTAGTTGTGGCTCAAGGGCTCTAGAGCGCAGGCTCAGTAGTTGCGGTGCGCGGGCTTAGTTGCTCCCCGGCATGTGGGATCTTCCCAGACCAGGGCTCGAACCTGTGTCCCGTGCACTGGCAAGTGGATTCTTAACCACTGTGCCACCAGGGAAGCCCCTGTGTTATTATTTCTTAAATTTCAAAATCGAACATGTGAATTACTGTTTCTTTCTAAGCTTACAGTTCTATGAAAACTTTTATATTTTCTTCCTCCAAACTGAAATTACAAGCATTACTGAAATTATATGTTTTACCTTGTCATGTTTTTCTGCTCTGTTTAGTTGATTATGCTTACCAATTCTTATAATTTTAAAACCTTCTGAATTTTTTTCAACATCTAAACAAAAATGTCAATGTAGCTGGTATGGGATATCACTTTACAAAAAGGTTTATTGTAACATGAGTTCTCCACAGGAACATAAGCTCATAATGAGGGTATAATGAGGGTGCAACCTTTTAAAAATAAAATGTAGAAATAAGTATGAAGACATATTATTTTGACACAGTAATGTCCCCTAAAAAAATCTGATTGAAGAGTTCCTGTCTGAGGAATTAATATCATGCAAAAATTTAATATACAAGGCACATTTATGAAAAAAAGATCTGAAACTTTGCCAAAGATCTAGTATAAAAGTCTTCTCTCCATTATCATTTATAACAGTGTAAAGTTAGAAATAAATGAAATATCCAAGAATGTGGAAATGATTAAATACATTGTGTAAATATCTGTATGACTGAATATATACTGACATTCAAAACAGTATTTCTGAAGAATATTTAATGAAATGTGGAACACAAAATTTTGAGTTCACAACAAAATGTTCAGTTAAAAAAAACCAAAAATCAAAGTGGTATATACTGGACACTTCTAATTTGTTCAAAAATGTCCTGAAATGGACTAGAAATAAATGCTTAAATTTTCTAAAGTTTCTATAACAAGCACACCTTACTTTTATAATCAGATATATATGACATTCATATAAATAGAAATATTAATAAAAAATGTGATGTCCAAGTATTTCTAACTGGTAGACAGAAGGTTTTTAGGATTCCTGTGTTTTTTTGCCTACTGTAGGCTGCAGTTCAACTCTGTTGGCCTGTACCTAAATGGATATCTTTTTAATTACTTTTTCAATGATGCTTTATAGTATTTAGGAAGAGAATGCAGTGAACCTTGACTAAACAAATTATATAAAGACAGAATTCTGGATTGGAAAGAACCTTAAAGATCATCTAGTCCAAACCTCTCCTTCAATTTCAGCAACAGTAAATCCAGAGACGCAAGCATCTTTTATATTAATAATAATGGGAAAATAAATTCAACTCTAAAGTAAGTTCCTATAAACTGTTTCACTAAAGCAAAAGAATAATGAAAATAATAACAATATATTTGTATAGTGGTTTGAATTCTACAAATTCATACATAATCCCATTTTTTTTCTTAAAATAACCTACATATATAAAGGAAAAACTGAGGGTAGGAGGCTGAAAGGACTTGTTAGAGCTTTAGTTAGAAAACTTAGTCCTGTCTCAAGACTAAATCCCTTTCTCCTACCACATCCCAACGTGATGGATGGATATGTGAAAACCTATTTTTAAATATGCACGAAGAGCTGACTTTAATTACATGTTTAATGGCAAATATTTGCGTTTTGCCCTAGAAGGCATGAGTTCTGTTTGCAATTCTGTCATTGATTGTGTGCTGAGCCATACTTTGTATGTTTTGGGTCTATCCTAATGACACTTGCCTGTTTATCTAAAACCCATGAGGGCTATGACATTATTTAATTAACCCTGTGGTTTCTCCCTTTGTGGGCTTGGAGTAGGCTGAATAAGGGATTTTAATGCTGGTTGCTATTTGCTGCCATATGACAGAAAGCTGACAATTACCAATCAGTACCCCTCCTGAAGGATGTATAATAAAGTCAGAAAAAAGTCAGACGAAGATCTAGGAAAGAAATATAATTCCTAATCCTTTTGAAAGTTTTGCCAGAAAGGCTATAGGTGGAACCTGTTTTTCAACTGTGTTCTCTTAATGAAATTCTAATTCCTAGACTGGCAAATACTAAAGGCTGGTGCTATAACTTGACTGAGGAGTCAGAAACGGGTGATAAGTTAGGTTGCTCAGTCCAAAAGCCAGTATCTCTAGTAAGCAGATTGGAAACGTTCACACTTGCTAATGTAAATAATTCCCAGCCTGGCCTTATGGTAAGTCTTGCGTCATCATCCAGCTGTTATGATATTTCTGAGACTACAGCCTCTCTGAGCAATGTCTAATTAGTTACGGAATAACTGATTTTCTTCTGTTTTGGTGGGAATACTCCCCTGGGACTCTTAACATACTTCAAATTATACTGAGATTTATTGTGAGATAAGACTTCCTATTATCTTGTCATCCCAAATGTTCTCTGCTGCTAGTTCTCACTCTCCCCCAACTCTCAAATGTCTTTTTAGGTCTAGTATCCAAACTCCTTAGCATATATTTTTCCTTTCTTTTATCTCTTCTGTCTGTTTTATCCTAATATTTATATTCTATAATAATTTCCTTTTCTGATATCAAATATCTATATAATGGGATTTCTTTTTTTCTCTAAAGAAAGCTAACAGCATGAGGATAGAGCTTTGAGGTATGATTTATAGGAGTCCAAATTCCTATTTCACAACTTACTAAATGTATGATATTGGGCATACTACTTAACCCTTCTTTGCTTCCATTTTCTCACCTGTAAAATAGAGTTATCAATAGCTACCATACATGACTGTTGTGAGAATTAAATAAGAAATGAAATGTAAAATTGTTTACACAGTCCCAGGTCATAATACATGTTCTCTTCAAAGAACCTTGAATTTGATTGTCACATTATTATGGGCTGAATTGTGTCCCTCCTACCCCCAAATTCTTATTTGAAGCCCTAACACCCAGTACCTCAGAATGTGACTGTATTTGGAGATAGGGCCTTTAAGAGAGTAAGTTAAAATGAGGCCATTAGGGTGGGCCTTAATCCAATCTGAATGGTGTCCTTATAGAAGAAAATTTGGACACACAGAGACACCAGTGTTGCACACCACAGAAGAAAGACCATGTGAGGATACAGTAAGAAGGAAGTAATATACAAGCCAAGGACAGAGGCCTCAGAAGAAACCAACCCTACTGACACTTTGATCTTGGACTTCTAGCCTCCAGAACTGTGAGATACTTAGCTTCTGTTCTTTAAGCCACCCACTCTATAGTATTTTGTTATGGCAGCCCTAGCAAACTAATACACATATATTCACTATTTCAGAGGAATTGACCCCCACACTTCTCCTGTTCCTGTTTCTATTTAATCCTCTACTTAGTGATAGGGCAGTGATTAAGAGCATAATCTTAGAAGTTAGCCTTGAATTTGAAGACTGGGTTATATACATAAGTGAACTTAGGTGAACTTCTCAAATGTTTTTGAGTCGCAAATTTCTTCACATGTGAAATGGGGATAATACCTACCTCATAGAGTTATAGTAAGGATGAAGTTTAAAAAGATGCTTATAAATTTCATAGTATACTGTCTGGCATACAGGTGCTAAATAAGTGGTAGAATTTATCATCTTTATGTATGATGGACCATTTACCTGTGTTTTGTCAATTTGGCTTAGTTTTCTCCAAGCCTAGTCAGTTTAGTAAATCTTCTCTGTGTGAAGGGCCACACACATACATACTTTCTACAATTATTTGATTATTTTTGGGGTGTGGAAAAGCAGCATCTGTTAGCTTCATTGTTGGCTTGAAGCCAAGATCACAAACCCATAAAGTGAGTTGTAATATATTTTAAACATATATCCAAAAATCCCTTCTAATGTATTAGATTTGTTTAAATGATCTGATAACTTTTCTCCAAGGACCAAGTTAGGCTATTTTTCTTTCTTGAAGTTCTTCAAACTTTTCATTTTAGAAAACATCATGGCTTATCAGAAACTCCACTCCATGAGGTATTCTAGTTTGCAGTAGAAAGAACAAAGTTCTACAATTTTAGTGTCTGACTCAATTCTAAAGTTCTCTATATTATTTATAAGGTATATTTCATAGTCTGGTCTCATTCCCTTTACCAGTTGGTTTATAGAAGAACATCTTATTTCTCTTAAATTAATTAAGAATGGAATTTTCTTCCATAGATATTTCACTATGCTTCTCTTACCTAGTAAGATTTTTAGGCTATAAATGTTTATGCTGTCTCCTCATGTACATAATTCACCCTATCTCTTGCTTATTTCTATCTTTTGCTCACAGTTTGTAAACTGGGATCATAATATCCTTTGTCCCCAGTGTCTCTCTCTCTCTCTGTGAGACTGCAATTATGTGAAGATTTTTACTTGCTATAATTTATTCAAATTAATATTTACTGAGCACTTACTATGTATAAGACACTGTGCTACGTATCTACTGTGGAGGAAGAAGAATATTTAGAATAGCCTCAAAGAGTCCACAGTCTCATCATTCTAATCATATTTTTTTAGGCTTCTAATATTTGTTTGAAAACATTTATATATTCTGATGACTTTTCTTCCACTTCCCATTCCTATTTGTTGTCCCATCTGAAGAGATATCTACCCTGTCACCTCTTTTTAACTCAAGAAAGCCAATGAATTCCCTCCAGGTCCTCAAGCAGAGTCTTTGTCAATCTGTTTTGTGTGCTTTTTCATTTTCAGTTCTCTCATAATTTTTAGAATAAAACCATCACTTAGTTTGCTAAGATAGTATAGTGTTAGTGATTAGTGACTTAGGGGGTTTTCTTGCAAACATTACCTCTCACTTTGCTGAATTAGGATATCTTCTTTCTTCATTCTCATTAAAAGACCAAACGATCACTTGCTATAGGTTTGTTTTCCTTTATTTGAAAATTAAGGAGTTGCCAATAGACTTTCTGATGAAGGAAAGGAGGGCATCTAAATCCATTATTTTAGACCACAATGCCTACTTCTCAAAGAGTTGAAGCAATTCCCCTCTCCTCTTTTTAAAAGAAAAGCAAGACATAAAAAAGAGGAAAGCAAACTCTTCAGCCTCTATAGGCACCCATGCTTAGAGGTGAAATGGGCCAGGAAGAAGAGAAGAAAAAGAAGAAAAAGAGAGTAAGGACAGATACACATTGTTAGGATCCAATGTAAAATTTGGAACCCTACTAAAATGGGTTTACATCAGACATGGCATTTGCTTCACCCTTATTTTTACCCCTCCAAAACCAGACAATTGGGTGCCATCTCATAAATCTTTTACTAATAACTGTCAATAACCCAATTGTTCAAAACTCTTTAAGCACCTCTTATGTGTGAAACATTGTGTCAGGTGCTGGGTAAGATAGGAGAAATATACAATACCATGTCTGACTACAAGAGCGTTACTTTCTAGCTGTGGCAATAAGAGACTACTAGGCAGTATTGGAGGGGTCCTTGGGAGGTCTCCAAAGGAGTAAAATAGTACTAAAAAAATAAAAAAGAGAACATGAGCATTGAGCTGAGGATCCAAAAAAACTGGGCTCTATTCCATCTCTGCCATTTCCTTGCTATGTGACCTTGGGCAACTCATTTCTCTTATTTCTCTTTCAGGTCTCCCCTTTCATCCCTCATCCCTTCCATTCCCTTCCACCAAAGGAAAAAAAAAAAAGAGAGAAAAGAAAAGAAAGAAAAAGAAGAGGTTATCCTAGAAGATCTCTAAAATGTAAGAATATATGGGATGATTACTAATAAGCTCTGTTGCATTGCCCAGATTGTAGTCTACAGCTGGCTATGGTCCCCTGAGCTGCCCTTCATTTTCGGAGATGAAGAAATCGAGGTCCAAAATTCCCCAAATTCAGTAGCAAGTTAGGACTCAGAACCACATCTTCCCATGCATCTTTCAAAATGATTATTGTGACTCATAGAAAAAGCTTAAAAAATATTTTTGACATGGCTTACTAAGTGAGAGAGATGTTTCTTAAATTTTTTTTTTTGTATATATGAAAATGGGGGGAAGGGACAAGTCTACGTATTGGAACAAGGTGAGCGATTCATTCCTCAGGATCTGAAAGGCTGTATATTCCAAAACTCTATTTCAATAACATTCCATTTGGCAGATGTGACCTGTTAAACAATTACACAAGTAGCACGGCAGTGAGGGGAGCCCATAGATACACTTGGAGAGCGGGAAGAGGCTCAGAGGTGGTAAACTGCAAAATACTTGCCCAAATTACAATATTGTCCAGACTCGGACCTAGGGAAACCCTTCCTGTAGCCTTGAAGGCGCCCAAGTTCTCACGCTTCCTGGCATTCTATTGATTCACACTTGCGTCCTTCAACAGGTAGCGCCAATTACAGCCCCCAAAGCACGACCCCCCAGCATAGTGGCCAATACCGCTGTCAATCAAATACTTCACCTGCCTTTCTAAATTTTCCCCTCCCCCTTTCATTGGCTCTTCTTTCGACCTATCCACAAATTTCTTCCACGCCTCGCACCGCGGAACTTGGCTCTTTGGAGCCTAGGATTGGAGCCGAGGCTACTCCCGCCCTTTGACGTACCGGAGCTCTCCGCCCCTTTCGCGGGCCCCTAGCAGCCAGGGGAGAAGGGGAGGGCGAGCGAGGGGTGGTTCGGGGGCGGGGCTTGCCTCCCACGGCGGGAGGGCGGAGCTTGCGGTGGAGACTGCCTGCTCCGGTAGGACCTCGGAGAGCGCCGGGCGCCGCTACCAGAGGGACTGGAGAATCTGCCGGAGCCGGGCCGGACAGACGCCTGCGAGCCCGCCTCCCTCCGCA
This sequence comes from Balaenoptera musculus, assembly GCF_009873245.2. Taxonomy (NCBI): domain Eukaryota; kingdom Metazoa; phylum Chordata; class Mammalia; order Artiodactyla; family Balaenopteridae; genus Balaenoptera; species Balaenoptera musculus. The sequence continues at coordinate 78,156,647 of NC_045788.1, read as the reverse complement.
CCCTCAGCTTTCCGGGCTGGCAGGCGGATAGTGGCGGCTGTGGAAGGTGCCTAAGTCGGGAGTCAGTCATCCCTCTGGGACGCCGACGCCGCCGTCCAACCGCGGCTCCCTCACACCTGTGTGTGTGTGTGTGTCTGTGCGCGTGAGCGCCGGCGCGCGTATGTCTGCGTGAGGGTGTTTCCGTGTGCTCCGGCTGGGCGCGCGAATGTCTGTGTGAGGATGTTTGCGTGTTAGCGCGCCCGCGGGCGAGAGCCCCGCGCCTAGGCGCTCGGCCCGGGGAGGGACCGCGGGAGCGGCGGCTCTCCTTGCCCAGCGGGATGTGGCGGGACTCGGGCCACAACCGTCGTCACCACTGCCTCATGTCCCCCAAGAGCCACCGCCGTGCTGCGGGGAGAGCGGACGGGCGGGCTAGCGAGGCGGCGGCTGCGGGCAGAGCGGGGCGGGGGTGGTGGTGGTGGTGGTGTGGAGGGTGAGAGCAGGAGGGTGGGGGCAGAGACGCGGGCAGGGAAGAGGGAGACGGAGGGGGAAGCGGAGGCAGTCGGCGCCGCTGCTGGCCCCTCCCGTCGGCTGTTGCTGTGGGTCACCTGCAGGTGTTTTGGGGTACGGGCTGTTCCGGGTGGGAAATAGAAAAAGGCCCCCTCACCACCCTGCGTTTCCTGTTGAGAAAAAGGGAGCGTTGAAGATGATGAGGGAGAGCCCAGAAGGTGGTGGCAGAATAAATACGAGCTCTCCCCCACCACCATTTTTCTGAAAATAAAATACTCTGAGCTCAACCTTTAGGAGGAAAGCCCGCCTTTAAGAAAGAGAGTCTTGGTCTGATGGACTCTGGTTTGATTGTATAATAATGATGATATAATGCTAATGACGATGATGACACTGCCTTTTATTTTTACCCCCGTGCTGATAAAGCGTAGCTACAGCTGGGGATAAAGCCCTTGAAAATTTGGTGTCTGAGGAGGGAATACTGGTGCTTTAGGAGTTGTGTTTTCTTTTTCTTTTTGAAGGATATGCTTTTTAGAGTTAAAATTTGACCGAAGGTTGATTTTTTTCCTTTTTTTTACTCATTTAAAGCCAATGCTCGTAAAATGGGGACTGGCTACTGCCATGACTGATGAAACGCTAAACACTTTTACCCACGTATAATTCCATGTGTTAAGTCACCCTTTCCTTTGAATTTTTCAACAGTTCTTAAAATGAAGAAGTTTAATTTCCGAAAAGTTTTGGATGGCTTAACTGCCTCTTCCCCTGGCAGTAGTAGCAGCAGTGGCAGTAACAGTGGTGGTGGGGCTGGAAGTGGTTCCATGCATCCAGGAGGGACTGCAGGGGTCCTCAGAGAGGAGATTCAGGAAACCTTGACTTCAGACTATTTCCAGATTTGTAAGGTAAGTTTTGAATTGGCTTAAAGCTTATTATTTCATTATTTTACTGCTGTGAGGAAAGAATGAAAACACACACTCTAGGGACTGGAAATTGTTGAGATGCCAGTATCAGAGAGTCTGGTGCAGAGAATTTTGTGGGTAGGCCAGTTTGAATTAAGATATTCCAGGCATCAACTTAAAAAGCAATGATAGTTTAAGAGGGAAATAAGCAAACATAAAAAGTAGACTATGCAAGATAATATTAAGGCCCATTAATGGACTACTTTTTTAATTTAATATTTATGTATAAATAGTTAATCCCATGCTGTTATTCAGAGAAACTAATTTTATTTCACTGTTCAGTATAAAATGATTAAAGCTATTAAGATGTTGCTAGAATTAAGTAGATAAGAGCTAGATGAATATGTCCATTTTAAAAGATCTAATGGCAGTGTTTAAAATTCTGAATAAAAACACACCCAGATTTTTAAATTCTTAATAAAGAAACATACAAATGCTATGGGCTTAATACTTGTAAGAACTCAAAAATAGCCTGTGTTCTGGTTTAGTGAGGAAGCATTTTCGGTAATTATACTTTAATATTGAACTTCTAATAAATAAGCAAAAGAAAGAGTTTCTGATGGGGAGAGATGAGAATTTACAAAACAAGGATTGTTTTAATATATAGAGATAATTGTTTTATTTTCTGACATCAAGTGATTTATAATTTTTATTGTCCCTTTTTGGGGGGTAGCCTAAGAATGTGCTTTTGACCTGTCATGTGCAGCAAGAAAGTTACCAAGTCATTCATATGATGCAGATGAATATAGTTTTATAAATGTGTTTGAATACATGAGAAGAAATAGTAAATTTTTGAAATTAAGTATTACATTTTTCAGTAATTCAACACAAATTTTTTTGAAATTATTAAAATTATTTTTGTGGTAAACATATTATGTGTAATGGGATAAGTTTCAATTATTCCCTTAATCTCTGACCCCAGTAGGGTCATTATAAAAACAAATCTATAATTATTAAAATATTATAAATTAGATTACATAAAAGCAAGTTTATTTAGAATTAGGTTAGATAAACAGATTTAATTCTAATCTACCCTGTGAAATTTGTATACAATACAGTTTTGTATACAAAGTTGTATACAATTTTGTCCTCACTTTGAAATAATAGATATTTTGTCAGATTAGGGAGGAGCTTAATAGTGGTCATGAGGCAAATATGTGAAAGGGTCCTAAAGGCCAAATTTGAACTGCTAAGCAGGGGACTTAGGCCCTGATTCTCTAATCTTTGATGTATTACTATTACCATTCCAAGAATCTTAAAAAATTTCCAAAGTCTCTCAGTTCATTAATGTGATAGTAATGCAGGATAGTTTTAGTAGAGGTAAACTTGATATAGAAAAGATAAATTTCTGAAACAGAATGGCATTGGACTGTTGATAGTATAAACTGGTAGAGAAGGTTTTAAGTAAAACATTTCAGGGGAAATGGGTGAATGCAAGAGAGGAAAATGGGATAGATAATCACCTTCCTATTTATTTAGGCAAGACAGTCATGCAAAGTGACAGAAGTTAAATATGTATAACTTCAGAAACATATGGGATGGTAGGAAGAGCACTGGCCCAGGAATCAGAAAATTTATATTTTATTTAAAGCTCTGCCACTTGTCAGCCACATATTCTTTGGAAAGCCATTTATCTGCCTTGTGACTTGATTTTCTCATCTGTAGTATGGTAATAAGTATTTCTGCTCTTCTTACCTAAGAGGGTAGTTGGGAAGATCAAACAAGACAATTAGGTGAAGGCAATGTATAAGTTGGAAAAGGCAATGAAATGCATATTTATATGATTGTTAAAGTTTTAAAATCACCTTGTTCTTGGTGGAATGACTATAACCAGTGGGTTATAAAATATTAGGTAACAATATTCAAAGAAATTGTAAGGATAGAAAGCTATGTGAGCTGAACACTAATAGTATTGAAATCTCACTAAATGGCAAAAGTTCTGTGACATCTTTAGATAGGAATATAGTTAATTTTAAAAAGTGGTTATATGACTTTAGATTACCTGGACTGTAATAAAATATGTAAAGATGCATTAAGGAAACTCCAAAATTAAAACTGTTACTAAAATGGGGAATTAATTTGGACTCACTGATTAGATGTGCAAAGAACATTCTATTTTGAGTACTAAGCAGTTGGTACCTTCTGAGTACTTCTACCTTTTCAATATGGCCAAAATTAAAGTACAAATCAAGAATCTGCTCTTTTGAAAACCATTTTCCTCTCTATTATTTGATTGGTTGTCAAATTCTATCCTATTTCCTTGGTATTTTTACAATTTATTCCCTTCTCACCATCTCCAGTACTTGTTCATTCCACCATATTTTCTTGCCTGGTCTCTTCCTTTTTTTGTGTGTGTCTGTAAAATTTATTTTGGATCTATAGCATGTTTACTGATTTGAATAAGGCTTATTTCATTAACATGTAATTTTCCCCCTGTAACTGTTACTAACAGTGCACTCTGTTGAATCTCTCTCTGGTATCAGGTTCTCTTTAACAATTCAGTCCAATTTCATAACCTTAAAAAACACCTTTATTGTGAAAAGGAGGGACAAAAAGTGTTTAAAAAGCTTCTCTGACTGCACCTTGTTTTATAGTTTTGATTTTGGAACCATGTGAACATTTCATATAATTAAAAAACTTGGATCAAAAAGGAAAAAACTCCTACAAATCTGAAACAAATGGATACAAATGAACCTAGGAGTATATAAAATTGATAGTATAAACCACACAGAAAAAAAAAATTATTTCAAATGACATTAAAACTCAAGCTTTTAATGGGCCTCCATGGTGAGGTATATCCTAAAGAACAAAAAGAACCACAATGAAATATTCAGTTGCAATTCATAGTTCCTTTTTTTTTTTTGATCATACAGCTTGTGCAAGTGAAAGCTTGGAGTCCTAACCACTGGACCACCAGGGAAGTCCCACAATTGATAGTTCTATTGTTAGTAGTAATACTAGTATTGTAGCTTTGAAACTATTTTATGCATAATATACATTATATATGTATATGTTATGTATATGCATAAGCAAATATGCAATCATGTTAATGTCATTAAAACCAAGATTTTCAGTGTGAAAGCAAAAGAATACAAATATAATAATTGATGATTTAATTTTTCACTTAAATTGGAAATATCCATATGAATGCATGATTTAGTTTTCTTTCTGAAATTCACATATTTCCTAGCTTTATTTACTGAGAGGGCATAGAAATAATGACAGTCTGGTAGAAGTGAGCATCCCCAGTGCTGATCATAGTCTCTGAAAGCCATTTCCCAACAAAAGGAAGAAGGGCTCCTTGAAAAGAATGGCTGATTCTAGGTCTGGGGCAGGAAATGTACCAGATGAGCTTGATACCTCTTGCTATGCCAGAAAGCGGGAATGCTATCAATACCACTGGGATTGTGTGGGTACAGGGGTCAACTTCAAGGAGTTCACATTGACCAAATTTGGGACAATTTGAGCCTTGAATACTGCAATGTATAAAGCATAACGTATACAGGCATAGCTCATTTTATTGTGCTTTGCTTAATTGCGCTTTGCAGATACTGTGCTTTTTACAAATTGAAGGTTTGTGGCAACCCTGCGTCAAGTAATTCTATTGGAACAATTTTTCCAACAACATTTGCTCATTCCATGTCTTTGTGTCACGTTTAGGTAATTCTCACAATAATTCAAACTTCTTCATTATTATTATATTTGTTGTGATCTGTGATTCGTGATCTTTGATGTTATTATTGTAATTGTTTGGGGGCACCACGAACCTGTGCCCATTTTTTTTTTTTAACATCTTTATTGGAGTATAATTGCTTAATGGTGTGTTAGTTTCTGCTGTATAACAAAGTGAATCAGCTGTACATATACATATATCCCCATATCTCTTCCCTCTTGCGTCTCCCTCCCTCCCACCCTCCTTATCCCATCCCTCTAGGTGGTCACAAAGCACGGAGCTGATCTCCCTGAGCTATGTGGCTGCTTCCCACTAGCTATCAATTTTACATTTGGTAGTGTATATATGTCCATGCCACTCTCTCATTTTGTCCCAGCTTACCCTTCCCCCTCCCCGTGTCCTCAAGTCCATTCTCTAGTAGGTCTGCGTCTTTATTTCGTCCTGCCTCTAGGTTCTTTATGACCTTTTTTTTTTTTTTTAGAGTCCATATATATGTGTTAGCATATGGTATTTGTTTTTCTCTTTCTGACTTACTTCACTCTGCATGACAGACTCTAGGTCCATCCACCTCACTACAAATAACTCAGTTTCATTTCTTTTTATGGCTGAGTAATATTCCATTGTATATATGTGCCACATCTTTTTTATCCATTCATCTGTCGATGGACACTTAGGTTGCTTCCATGTCCTGGCTATGGTAAATAGAGCTGCAATGAACATTGTGGTACATGACTCTTTTTGAATTATGGTTTTCTCAGGGTATATGCCCAGTAGTGGGATTGCTGGGTCGTATGGTAGTTCTATTTTTAGTTTTTTAAGGAACCTCCATACTGTTCTCCATAGTGGCTGTATCAACTTACATTCCCACCAACAGTGCAAGAGGGTTCCCTTTTCTCCACACTCTCTCCAGCATTTATTGTTTGTAGATTTTTTGATGATGGCCGTTCTGACCGGTGTGAGGTGATACCTCATTGTAGTTTTTATTTGCATTTTTCTAATTAATGATGTTGAGTATTCTTTCATGTGTTTGTATTGCCTGGTCTCTTGAAATCACTTCCTAACTGATTTTCTCACCTCTTGTTTTACCCTGTTCCAATTCATTTTGTTATAATAATGGTTATTTCTGAATTATAATGTTAATTATGTCATTTTTCCTGCTAAAAATTCTATGTTGGTTTCCCTAGAGCAGTGGTGATCTAGAAACAAAAGTCTTATGTAAAATCCCAGCAGAATAACACCTATTAAAACAAATAAATATGGTACTTTATTGGTGTACATTAAAAAAAATAAATTATAATAAATTATTCAGCCAATAAATAAAAAACTTTTTTTTATATTTGGTTTTGTTGTATGATATTATCCATAGACAGGTCATAGGACATTTGCTAACCTTAAAAAAGTAAAAGTACAACCTTTATAATCAGTGACATATCTATATGAAGTTCAAAAAGAGAAATGGTAGAAGCAATTTTTGTTCAAGGTCAGCAAAAAACAGGTTAATGGCATCGGTTTACTGCAATCTGTTTTAAGTTCAGTATGTATGCATTTGAATGCCCATGTTGTTCAGATGTTTGTGCAATAATGAACTGCCTTTTCCAAACTTGAATTCCGTGAACACAATTTGAAACCACTGCTCTATACACTAAACTTCAAACTGTTTAATTGATCTTTATATAGTTCCTTTCAGAAGGGGCTCATGTTTACCTTTCCATCCTCATTTCCTTGATACCCTAAATATATTGTATTCCCTGAAAGCACCATATTTTCTCATATCTCAATGCCTTTTCTTAGCTTATTGCTACAGATTAGAATATCTCTTCCAGCTTTAATATAATTAGAGAATTCCAGTTACTTTTCATTACTTTATAGTTGAAACACCATCTGTATGAAACCAGCTCTGACCACTGCCTTCCTCATCTACCCACCCCAGGCAGAGTTAGGGTTTTTTCCCCCTCTTCTCTGTTTGCTTATAGCATCTGCTATAGTGTGAATTTAGCAACTTATTGTGGTTAAAAAAGATTTTTTTGTCACTACTATCATACTCTGAACTCTGGGAGACAATTATATTTTATTTTCTTATTATTGTTAGGGTGCTTACTACCTATTAGGCCACTGGTTCTTAACTCTGTCTAAAAGAAAGATTTCTAGCTCCACCCCAGTCTTAGAAAATTAGAGTTTCTAGGAATGGGGCCTAGGCACTTGCATTTTTAAAAAAGACCCCACAGGAGATTCTGATGCACAGTCAATATTGAGAACCAGTATAGCAGGCACTTGATATACTTTATGAATGAAGTAGCATATACATGGTTGGTTGATTAATTGAAAAGTGATTAAAGCATAAAGTCATTAATAATGATATATGTCTTAAACATTTTATTTTAAATGAAAACATTTAAATATGCATCAATTTACAAATCACTTGGTAAATGACTAAGATTTTTTTGTTGCACACTGGTTCTCTGATTAGAGTTCTGTGTGAACTTCTCATCCATAAACCATCCCAAATTCATTACGTGCAATTTTCAGTTTTTGTTTGTTTAAAGTAGAATAAGGAGGAAGCTTCAGTGTCAGATGAGATATATATTTCAACAAGCAAATAAATTCTATATATATATATACATATATATATATCAGCTGACAGTTTATACACATGGGTGTATAATCTAGATGAATATATATATATATATACAGACCTATATACAGAGTGTAGATGAACATACATATGTGTGTGTGTGTATATGTATATATTTTTTTTCTGGATTTATTTTGCGTTCATCCCTATAGCTACCTGGCCCACACCTAGTTAGTCTGGGAGCAGGAGAGTGTGAGTATTCTAGCTACAAGTTTACTAGTTTCAAGCATTTAATGAACCATTAGTATCAATCTGTGTTTTACAAAGAGAATGGAGAGTTTTTGTTAATCTAGTAATTTGCTTAAGTTAAAATTAGAAAGCTTCATCTGTAAAATATCCCATTTGACCTTCGTAACAGTCCTATAAAGAAGTCAAGGATAGTGTTAATATTTTCCTTTTACTGAGAAGATATCTGAGACCAGAGAATTTAAGTGGTATCCTTACATCTCCAAGTTGGTAAGAGACATAGATAAGTTTAATGCTCTGGTTTTTGATTCTCAAATCCAGTACTTTTTCTGCTTCATTTTTCTTATTAGAAAAGGCAACATGATTAATTCCTTAGGAAACATAGAGATTCTGAGAAGATAAAGACTATTCTCTTGCCTCTCCCTTTAAAATACATCTCAAATCTGACCATGTCTCTTCCACCACATGTCTTGTCTGGGCTACTATTTTGTGGCCTTTTTGGGTTTCCCCTGCTTTCACTCAGTCCTCACCACAGTCTCATCTCATAATAGGTAGAAGAATCCTTTTAAAATTTAAATCATATCATGTCATTCCTGCTCAGAATTCTTCAATGGCTTTTCATTTCTCTTAAAAATAAAATCAAAAGTCCTGTTATGTCTTATAAAGCTCTAAATGATCTGGCCCCTGACAAGACATGATTTTCAACTGTTTTCTGTTACTTATCCTTCACCAGCTACACTTGCTTTCTTACTGTTTCTCAGACATGATTCCTGCCTCAGGGCTTTTTGCATTTGCTGTTTCCTTTACATGGAACATTTTCCCCCCAAATAATTATATTACTTGTTCCCTTTACATCATTCAGTTCTTAGTTCAACTGTTAACTTCTCCGAGAGATCTTCATTGACCACTGCTCATCCCCTTTACTCTCTACCCTTATCCTGATATTTTTTTCTTGATAACACTTATAACTACCTATTATTAAATTATATATTTATTTGCTTGGTTTTTTGCTTCTCCTATTATAATGTAACTCCATGAGGACAGGGCTTTATTTTGTTCACAACTATCTCTAATTCCTAGAGCAGAGCCTGCCACATAGAAGGCAGTCAAATATTTGCTGAATGAATAAATGAGAGCAAGGAATCTGATAGAGTGATGTATTAAGAGCAAACTAGATATATTTTGAACAATTTTTTGGAAAAGGCTTTTATTAAATACATTTTATATTACATAAACACAAGGAAACCATTGAGCAAAAGAGTGACACCACTTTAGGAACATGGTATATATTTTTTAGAAAGATATGGAAAAGAAGATTGTAGAAAGATTCAGTTAAATTTATTTCAGTTTTTAGTTTTGTTTCCAAATGATGTTTTTAGGGGAACAATTCAGAAATATTAGACTGACAGTGACAAACACACAGGATGTTCTAGACCTAATTAACAAAATAGACAAAATAAATATATCACTAGAACCAGATGGCATAATACCTAAAGTTTGAATAAACTCTTAAATTAGCCAACTCACTATTCATCAACATTTATAAGTTGAATTTATAAATGGTCATGGTGTCAGAGACAACATGTAGATAACTAGTGTAACTTCTTACATGGAAATGGATTTGTAATCATGATATTCATACCAAACATAATATCAGATCTTCCCAGATAAACTGGTGTAAGCTCAGAAACATAGTCGTGGACTATGGAGAGTTGAGCTTTCCAGGACCCTGGAAAGCTGAAAGGAGATTAATTGCCTAGATATCCCTTCTTCAGGTTTTTCATTGTCCCATATTCTTCCAATTTCATATCATTTTACTTGGGAGATTCTGTACCTGAGATTGGCACAAGACCATGATCATAGTTCCACATTTCTGCAGTTTTCATTCATTAAAAGAACTATACAAGATTCCCTGAGATGTGTGGACTTGTCTCATTCTATACTTATAAATGGGTTGAATAAAACATAGTACAGTTGACACTGCAGGATAACTTATTATGGATAAAGCGTCTGACAAAGACTTCATGCTCCCGTCACTAGAATGTACAGTAGCGAATAGACATCTTTAAGAATAGTAATGGAGGCAAACCAGAAGAATTAAGCTCTCTTGTTAGGATTGAGGTGTTAACAAATTTAAGAACCAAAAAGAATTAAAATAAAAATTTTTTAAGAGCTAGAAAAACCAAAGCCAAGTTATTCAGTACTCTAGGCTCTCTACTTTGCCTATCCTGAGAGCATAAGGGTGCACGGGCAGGCTTGAGTAAGGGATTATAGATTTGTGGGAAGTATGATTACAAATTTTTTAGGTTACCATAGAGAACAATTACGTTTTCTCACCAAAGGTCCTTTGGTGCTAGTATATTGTCAGCAAATTGGGCTGTTGGTCTCATTTAGTATGGCAGTTCTTATGTTCTTAAAAACAAACTGTGTCATGCTTTGTGTATGTCTCAATATAGAACTAATTTAAAATCTTACGTGATTTCTGACTTTGGTTATCTGTAGGATTATCAGTAATGTTAGAGTAGATTCCTATCTCTTGAAGTTTAGTGCATTTCTGTAGACCCCTTCCGACTTTACTTGAAGATGTGCCTGTGAAAAATCATAGTTAAGTTTCATAGTTTACTTGTAATGATAGAATGATTATATTGATTTCCTACATTATGGTTCCATGAACCATTTACATATTAGTTTAATAGCAATAACTTTGACTGTATCCATTAAAGGTTTCAAGTACAATAGAAGTCCTGTTTTAAGCTTTTAAATTGAGTTTTTCATCAGAGAAAATTGAGTTTTTGTTCCTACTTAATTGTCAAAATAATAATCTTTATAAAAGATCTTAGTTATAGCAAGAATTCTTTTCTTTTTTAATTTAAAAAAGAAGATAACTTTTCTTACTTCTTTTTAATATTTGAAGGCTAATCTTTTGATGTGTGTTAAACACAAGTGTTTTTATTTAAAAAAATATATTAAGCATACCGGGGAATCATTTCTACTTATCTAAGTAAAGCTAAAAGTTATTTATAAGGACTGGTAGAAAATCAGTGATTAAGTTTTAGAAAGAAAAAAATAGAAATTGTATTTAAAAGATTTATAGAAGGTAGTTGTAAACAATAGAATGTAAGACTTCAAAAAAGTGCATAATAGGCCTACTGTGATACATGTAGAGAGGCTTGGTTAAATGGAGCATTCATAGTCACTGAAGGAATACAAGAAGAAGATATTTTGACAAGTTTATTATTCAAAAAATATTTATTATACAGAGTTAAAAATGATTAGGACATAAACCATTCTCAGCCAACTGACTCTAATGAGTGAAATAATGTGTTTTGGTTGATTTATCAGAGAAATCACTTTTGGTACTTTCTGGACTTATGTAAGACACTAGAAAGAAGAGTATGATTTTAGTTCTATTGGAGGCCCCAAATTGCCAATTGTTGTTGATGGTGTAGAGAATGACTTTGAATATATTATGTAATGATGATACATAATCAATATAATGAATTTTAATTAAAATATATAATATTTAGTGTATTAATTTTAGTTGTGTCTTATAGTTGGATTATATATATACAGTAAGTATCTCTTGAATTGAAAATAGCATAAAAGCAACAAATAATGGTGGTTTTAGATGTAGGTTTAATACCTGGATTTAAAAGGTAGGGTAGCTAGAGAAAACTGTTATGTTTCTTCAGTTTTTCTCCTCTGTTAATCACCTATAGATTTCAGTCACATTAGAAATCTAGTACTTTACCTAAATGAACACAGTAAAGTTAGACTGTCATGAAAATTTATTGGATGGCTTAATGTTCAGTCTAATTTGTTCATTATAAATTGACTAAAAACCTGTCTATAAGTCTGCAAACCAAAAAAGTTTGAAAATAAGTAGTACAGTAAATTGAGCAGTTAGGTTGAGTCTGGGGGAAATGCTTAGTTTGTCAACATTTAAGTAGATGGAAAATGTAAAGCTAGCAAAGGAGACATAGGAGAACTGAGCAGAATGATATGAGGAAAACTCAAAAGTAGAAGCAGATAATCTGAAGCTTTCTTAAGAAAGATTATTAAGAGACAAATTCAAGAGTATCTCGGCATTGTAAAGAGATCAAGGATGGTGAAAACAAAACAAATGAAAAACAAGCAAACAAACCAGAACTACCAAGAGACAGCTGAATTAGACCAAGAGGAAGTTGATTAGGGTAAAAATATTTATGGTAAAATGATGGACAGAATTAAGGTCACACTATAATAGAGAGTAGAATTGATAGGATTAGTACTTTTAAGAGTAAGTGTGTAAGTTGATTTTAAATAAGAGAAAAGTGTTGGGAAAGTAGCAGAGATGGTAGATTCTGATAGCATTTTGGTATATTGTAGGGGAGTAATGCAGTCTATCCACAGAAGAGAAATTGAGGCTACCAGAAAAGGAAGAGTAGGGTGGGAAATAGAGGTATGATTTGCCCTTTAAAATAGTAAGGGTATCTTCCTAACAGAGTTTACTGTTGTTTAGAAATTTGCAAGGGCTTCTTTTCCACAAATGCCACCAGCAGATTATACTTTTGTCAACAATGCTCTGTTTTCTCCTTTTAGTACCACCAGACTTAGACCTGCATCATTCATGGTATAAATTTTACTCTTGCAAGATAATTCCCATCTCTCTCTTAAGACAAGACCAGGTTAGCATGATATAAAAGCTTTGTTATTTTGTTTTTCAAAACAAAGGCAAGCTTCCCTAATTGAATTTATAGTTATTAAAAAAGAAAACAAAAACAAACAAAATAAGACACAAGAAAAAGAAATATCCTGAGCAGTAAAAGATTATTTTAAATGAAAAAAAAAAAAAAGTAAGGGTATCTGATTTGGAAATTTTTCTTTACTTGAGGAGAATACATATTTCATTTGAATTCTCAGTGAACTCTGTGCTTTATCTCCTCCATATAAAAATACGTGGTTCTACTAGAGGATTGTATTAGTTTCTATTTCTGCTGCAACAAATTACCAAAAACTTAGTGGCTTAAAACAATACAAATTTATTATCTTACAGTTCAGGAGGTAAGAAGTTTGAAATGGGCATCACTGGGCTAAAATCCAGGCATTGGTAGGACTGCATTCCTTTCTGGAGGGTCTAGGAGAGAGTGTTTTCTTTCCTTTTCCAGCTTTTATAGGCTGCTCACAATTCCTTGACTAGTGGCCCCCTTCTATCGTCAAAGCCAACAGTGGCCAGTTGAATCTTTCTCACTTTGCATCACTTTAACTCTCCTGCTTTCCTCTTCCTCATTTAAAGACACTCGTGATTACATTGGGCCCACCAGGATAATCCAGATTAATTTCCCCATCTCAAGGTCCATTGATTAGCAGTCTTCATTCCATCTGCAACCCTTAACTCCCCTTTGCCATATAACCTAACATATTCACAGGTTCTTTGGGGAGCCATTATTCTGCCTTTCACAAAGATGCTCATTACTTTCACCTGTCTTTTGTTTTTCAGTTACTTTATGGAAAACAAAATAATAACAGAGACAATAGTATAATAAACTCTCAGCTTCAACGATTATCAACTTTGTAAATCTTCATCTCCCATTTCATTATTTTAATGCAAACCCCAGACATTATACCATTTTATCTGTAAAAACTTCAGAGATCAGATAAGGACTCCCTCTCTCTTTTAAAAGCTATGAACCCCAAACCATTGTCAAATGTAAAAACATTAACAAAATTTCTTTATGTAATCTAATATGCAGTTAATGTTTAAATTTCCTAAATTGTTCCATAGTATCATTTTATAATTGAATTGTTTGGATTGGGATCCAAACAAGGTCCACGTTTCATTTTCATCTGACTTGAACTTATCTTTAGTTCAATTTGTGTGCTGTTACAGAGTCTGTTGGTTTGTTTTGAGATCAGCTATCCTGTGCTTTTGTGTGTGTTGTTGAGAACAAAGCTCTCTGATTCATTTCTGAACTGGATGACTGTATGTGAGGAAGTGGGTGGGCTGTGCAGTGTACCACAAGATGAAAAGTAGACTTAAAAGTTATTTTCTAGAGATGGTCACATCTTTTAAGGAACTGGAAAATAATATTTTAAGTCAGCCTGAGCTATTCCTACTTTTTGTTGCTACTGTGGGGTATATTTCCCTGAGAATATTAGAAAAGAGGAAAATATAAAAGACATAGGATATATCAAAGTGAATAAGAGTGGAGTAGATTTTTTAGTTTGCACTCAACAGTATTAATTTTTATCTATGAAATAACTTACTGGAGGGATAGGATGGGATCCCATTGCACGTCTCTTTTTTTAAGTGAATATTTAAAAGACAGGTGAAAAAAGAAAACATTTGCAAGGACTCACGCTACTTAGAATTATATAGCAAGAAGCTGAAAGTGGATTGGTCAAGTCTATTAACGTAGATTTCTTCTACATTATAGGATATCAGATTAATAGACTAAATATACTTGAAGAACTGAATTAGAGTGCATTAAGAGGAGGAGCAGAATACTGATAAGGAACGTACTTTGATTTATTGAGAAATCCATTTATAAATAATTTGTACACTATTTTTATTGGTTACTTATATAATTCAAAAGCCTCCTGGTAGTTTATTATTGGATCTTTCTTTGCTTTTTCCAGTTCTATCTTAACCAAAATTCCATTGCTATTTGCGGTAATATTCAATACTCTTTTTTTTAAAATTCTGGTTTTAATGAGATATAATTGACATACAGCACTGTATAAGTTTAAAGTGTACAACATAATGATGCGATTTACATCTATCATTGATTAGCACAATAAGCTTAGTGAATATCCATCGTCTCATATGGTTCAAAATTAAAGAAATAAAAAATTTTTTCTTGTGATGACAACTTTTAGGATTTACTCTTAACAACTTTCACATATAATTAGCAGTGTTAATTATATTTATCACTTTGTACATTACATCACTGGTACTTATTTATTTTATAACCAGAAGTTTGTACCTTTTGACTGCCTTCAGCCAACGTCCACCCCCTACCCCACCGCTGGTAACCACAAATCTGATCTCTTTTTCTATGAGTTTGTTTGTTGGTTTGTTTGTTTTTGAAGTATAACTGACCTACAACACTATGTTAGTTCCTGTTACACAACATAGTGATTCAATATTTCTCTACATTTCAAACTGATCAATATTCAGTACTCTTTTGTTCTGACACAGGTATTAGTATTAGCCTAGGCATTAGGTGAATCATTTACTTATTATGTATATTACTTATTATGTACTTGTTTATTAAAGACCTATATTATGTATAACTCTATATTAGGCACTTTTTAACTAGGCCATCATTTTTTTTTTTTTTTTATTGATTGATTGCTATGTTGGATCTTCGTTTCTGTGCTAGGGCTTTCTCTAGTTGCGGCAAGTGGGGGCCACTCTTCATCGCGGTGTGCGGGCCTCTCACTATCGTGGCCTCTCTTGTGGCGGAGCACAGGCTCCAGACGCGCAGGCTCAGTAGTTGTGGCTCACGGGCCTAGTTGCTCCGCGGCATGTGGGATCTTCCCAAACCAGGGCTCGAACCCGTGTCCCCTGCATTGGCAGGCAGATTCTCAACCACTGCACCACCAGGGAAGCCCATATATTAACATTTGATATGTATTAGGATTTGTATCTGGGATTACAATGTTTTTACATCTTTCTGCCTGTTCTTATACCAATACCATACTGACAATTTTCAGGCTAAAGACTGGTCAAAATAATGTGTAGCCTGGGTTTTGGAATATTTGAAAGGAAATGCAGTGTCTGTGCCCATCAACCAAAGACTGTATAAATATGGTCAGACAAATCTGGGTTTATTACAACAAAGGAGATTGCATACCATAGGGAACCATGAGACATCCCAGTAAGAGGATGTTAGGAAGGGCTTGTTATAGGATACGGGCTTAGGTTAGGTGATTTTAGCAAAGTTCAAAGAAGCATGAATTGAGTGTTGTTAGAAAGTTGGGGACATTTCTGTCATTTGGTATCCTAAGAATTTTTATCCAGGAAGCAAGAGGAATGGCATAAAACTATAATTGCTAAAGAGCAGCAGTTGCTTATGTTAGCTAGATGAGGGGAACGTTTAATCATTAGTGTGGTTTGCGCAATGTTCTTATATTTATCTGACCTAGACATGGTTCTGCAGTGGTTTTGTTTTTATCTTGCTTCATAGAGTGGCCTTGTTTGATATCTGTGTTCTGTGAAATTGTTCGTGTTCAACAGAAGAACACCATGGCCTGCCTAGCTGTTAGTGCCAGGCAAGCTCCAGCTGACAGCTGTTAGAGGCTGCTTTTTTTCTCTTTTAGCAATTTATTACTTCTAAAGTAGCTTTTGTCGCTAAAGTTCCTACAATATGTTGCTAAGCAGGCCTGGTTCAATACTTAGACAAGAGAAATTTTTCTTATTGACAACCAATAATCCATGTTGGTTGATTTGAATTTGTTATATAATTGTTGGACAACAGCTATTGTTTAGTATAATTATATAGTTGAAATAGTGTACTTGAAAACAACTATTCCTAAATAAGTATAATTTCTTGTTTTCATTTGCACTATTTCTCCATTTATTCACATTTTCTTTTCCTCTCCATTTTGAGAAAATAATGCAGATTTTATTTCCTCTGTAAAATACTCCCTGGCAGGCAGCCAGGTAACTCTCTTTTTAGGTTTTTTAAAAAAATTAATTAATTTATTTTTGGCTGCGTTGGGTCTTCGTTGCTGTGCATGGGCTTTCTCTAGTTGTGGTGAGCGGGGGCTACTCTTCATTGAGGTGGCTTCTCTAGTTGCAGAGCGTGGACTCTAGGCATGCGGGCTCCAGTAGTTGTGGCTTGCAGGCTCTAGAGCACAGGCTCAGTAGTTGTGGCGCACGGGCTTAGTTGATCTGTGGCATTTGGAATCTTCCCGGACCAGGGATTGAACCCGTGTCCCCTGCATTGGCAGGTGATTCTTAACCACTGTGCCACCAGGGAAGTCCTCTTTTTAGTTTTTTAAGGAACTTCTATACTGTTCTCCATGGTGGCTGTACCAATTTACATTCCCACCAACAGTGTAGGAGGGTTCCTTTATTTCCACACCCTCTTCGGCATTTATTATTTGTAGACTTTTTGATGATGGCCGTTCTGACCAGAGTGAGGTGGTACCACATTGTAGTTTTGATTTGCATTTCTCTAATAATTAGCGATGTTGAGCATTTTTTCATGTGCCTTTTGACCGTCTGTATGTCTTCCTTGGAGAAATGTCTATGTAGGTCTTCTGCCCATTTTTTGATTCGATTGTTTGTTTTTTTGTTATTGAGTTGTATGGGCTGTTTGTATATTTTGGAGATTAAACCTCATTTGCAAATATTTTCTCCCATTTTAAGGGTTGTCTTTTCGTCTTGTTTATGGTTTCCTTTGCTGTGCAAAGCTTTTGAGTTTAATTAGGTCCCATTTGTTTATTTTTGTTTTTATTTTCATTACTCTAGGAGACAGATCCAAAAAGATATTCCTGTGATTTATATAAAAGAGTGTTCTGCCTTTGTTTTCTTTTAGGACTTTTATAGTATCTGGTCTTACATTTAGGTCTTTAATCCATTTTGAGTTTATTTTGGTGTATGGTGTTGGAGAATGTTCTAATTTCATTCTTTTACATGTAGCTGTTCAGTTTTCCCAGCACCACTTATTGAAGAGACTGTCTTTTCTCCATTGTATATTCTTGCCTCCTTTGTCACAGATTAATTGACCATAGGTGTATGGGTTTATTTCTGGGCTTTCTATCCTGTTCCATTGATCTCTAATTCTGTTTTTGTGCCAGTACCATAGTGTTTTGATGACTGTAGCTTTGTAGTGTAGTCTGAAGCTAGGGAGCCTGATTCCTCCAGCTCCATTTTTCTTTCTCAGGATTGCTTTGGCTATTTGGGATCTTTGTGTTTCCATACGAATTAAATTTTTTTTGTTCTAGTTTTGTGAAAAATGCCATTGATAATCTGATAGGGATTGCATTGAATCTGTAGATTGCCTTGGCTAGTATAGTCACTTTAACAATATTGATTCTTCCAATCCGAGAACACAGTATTTCTTTCCATCTGTTTGTGTCATTTTCAGTTTCTTTCATCAGTGTCTTATAGTTTTCTGAGTACAGGTCTTTTGCCTCCTTAGGTAGATTTATTCCTAGGTATTTTATTCTTTTTGATGTGATGGTTACTAGGATTATTTCCTTAATTTCTCTTTCTGATTTTTCATTGTTAGTGTATATAAATGCAACACATTTCTGTGCATTAATTTTATATCCTGCAACTTTACCAGATTCACTGATGAGCTCTAGTAGTTTTCTGGTAGCATCTTTAGGATTTTCTACATGGAGTATCATGTCATCTGCAGACGGTGGCAGTTTTACTTCTTTTCCAACTTGGGTTCCTTTTATTTCTTTTTCTTCTTACATTGCTGTGGCTAGCACTTCCAAAACTATGTTGAATAAAAACGGTAAGAATGGGCATCCTTGTCTTAGTTCTGATCTTAGAGGAAATGCTTTCAGCTTTCACTGTTGAATATGATATTAGCTGTATGTTTGTCATATATGGCTTTTATTATGTTGAGGTATGTTCCCTCTATGCCCAATTTCTGGAGAGTTTTTATCATAAATGGATGTTGAATTTTATCAAAAGCTTTTTCTGCATCTATTGAGATGCAGCCATTTTTAAATTCCAGCAGGTAAAAAGAAGATTTGAAGTTAACTCTTGCTTTTCTGAGAGTTCAACCCAGCAAATTAATTTAGTATTTTTGTATAGCTGGGTGGATATACAAAATTCCATTTACTGTGGAAATAAAACTGATTTTCAAAAATAAACTATTTATAGAAATAAAACTAATTTTTGAAAATCCTTTGGGAAGCTCTGTTGTGTATGAGTGAAGTAAGCTGTCTGTAATACTCTGATTTTTCTTCTGAACTCTGTGACATCAGCTAAACCAGTTATTTTAACTAAGTTCCAGAGAGAAATTATTATCTGTCCTACATCACTGCAAACATTTTACAATGCTGAAACAGTCTCTCTTCTATTTTTCAAACCCTTTCTTTTTAGTCACTCCTATATTGGCAAACATAGATTATTTGATAAAAGAAAATTATGTGAGGTAAAATAATATCCTTAGCAATTATGTATTTTGAGGATAGAATTGTATTTGGGAACAGGATGGCCAGGCTGTTGAATGAATCATACTCAAAAACTTAACTTACTGAGTCTGGTGGAGATGCAGGCAAGGAAGTGCATAGGGCATAGTCACAGAAAGCAATTAATTTGTCTAAAGATTGTGTTTGCTTGCTTTAGTCTGATCATATATAGTTAGAGATTAAGATTCAAGATGAAGGCTTGGAGGGAAGAGTGATGCAGGAGAACTGTGATATCACTTGGTACCTTTCTCCATTCACTTATTTTTAATTGATCTGTGTCTTTACAAATAAAGTAGGTTTCTTGTGGAAAAAGTATAGTTGAGGTCGTATTTTTTTTTATCCACTTTGACAGTCTCTGTCTTTTAATTGGTGTATTTAGTCTATTGATATTTAAAATCGTTATTAATGTAGTTGGATTAACATATATTGTACTTGTTACCATTTTCTATTTGTTGCTCTTGTTCTTTGGTCATTTTTTTTTTTTTTGTCTTAGACTTTTTTCCTACCTTTCCTGGTTTTAACTGAGCATTTTATATGATTCAATTTTCTCTCCTTAACTTATCAATTATACTTCTTTTTATGCTTCTGTAGTGATTGTCCTTGAGTTTGCAGTATACATTTACAACTAATCCAAGTCCTCTTTTAAATAACACTCTGATTATTATTATAATAATCACCACTATTAATTATTTTGAACAAACTATCATCTGTTAGATCGATTAAGAATAAGAAAAATAAAAATTTTTTTAACCTCTATTTATTCCTTCTCTTACACATTACTTTTCTTTATGTAGATTTAAGTTTCTGACCTATATCATTTTCCTTCTTTCTGAAGAAATTCTTTTAACATTTCTTGTAAGGTGACAAATTCACTCAATTTTTGTTTGAGAAAATTTTTATTTCTCATTCATTTTTGAAGAATAATTTCATAGGATACAGAATTCCAGGCTGGTGGTTTTTTTCTTTAAACACTTTAAATATTTTACTCCACTATCTTATTGCTTACATGGTTTCTGAAGAGAAGTCTGATATAGTTTTTATCCTTGATTCTTTACAGGTAAGGTTTTGTTTCTCTGGCTTCTTTTAAGGTTTTTCTCCTGGTCTTTGATTTTCCAAAGTTTTAATATGATATGCCTATCTGTAGATTTTTTGGTATTTATCCTGCTTAGAATTCTCTAAGTTTCCTGGAACTATGATTTGGTGTCTGTCATTAATTTTTGGAAATTCTTAGTCATTGTTGTTTCAAGTATTTGTTCTGTTTCTTTCTCTCTTCTCTTTCTCATATTCTCATTACATGTATTACACCTTCTGTAATTATTCCATAGTTCTTGGATATTCTATTCTGATTTCTTCATTCCTTTTTCTCTTTGCATTTCAGCTTTGGAAGTTTCTGTTGACATTTCTTCAAGCTCACTTATTCATTTCTCAGCTGTGTCCGGTTTATTGATGAACCCACAAAAAGTGTTCTTCCTTTCCATTTTATAGTGTGCTTTATTTCTAGCATTTTTTTTTTATTCTTAGAGTTTCCATCATTATACTTACATTACCCACCTATTCTTGTGTATTATCCACTTTTTCTTTTAGAGCCCTTAGCATATTATCATAGTTGTTTTACATTCCTGGACTGATAGTTACAAAATTTCTGCCATATCTGAAGCTGGTTCTGATGTTTGTTGTCTCTTCAAACTGTGTTCTTTTTGGTTTTTAAGTATGTCTTATAAATTTTTGTTAAGGGCCAGACATGATATACAGTGTATTTTTCCCATGATTAGGTAACCTCCTTATACAATACATTATGGAATATATGAATACACAGATTGAATTCAGGACTATTTTACTTGGCTCATGCAACTGGGATGCAGATTGAAGACTTCCAAATCTTGGGGAAACCATTGAATCCCTTGGAGATAATTTGAAATCATCACAAGATTTTAGACATGGAAGAGAATTTAGAGATAATAAAGTTGAATGTATGCCTTTTACAAGTGCAGAAATCAAGTTCAAAGACATTAAGATTACATTAAAGTAACATTAAGGTTAGACAGTGTTGACTATTGTTATATTTTTGCCAAGTTTTTTGCAAAGGAAAATAACCCATTCTGTGCTCTTGAACTAGAGATATAGTTCGAACTCTATTTAATGTTTTATTCAGTATAACAAATCTATTCCCATATTCCATTAATGTCTTTTTATTAATGTTAATCTCTTGAATGCCAGTTCTTATTCAAATAATGCTTTCATATGTCTCTTTGCCTTTAACAAGCTGTTCAATAAAGCTGTACTTTTATTATGCCATTTTTGTGCTCAGCAACTTTATTTTGGAATAACTTTATTTTATTTTAGTTTTTAAAATAAAAAAACCGTGACATGTTTTTCAAAATTCTGTTGAAAGTATAAATAATTTTTTCATTTAAATTTATAGGATGGTGTGATGGGGTACTTAGTATCTCATCACTTTGATAAAATGTCTGCTCCATACATATATGTCATTGTTTAGAGTAGAAGATATCAGATTTCACAGGAGAAAATTTTTTATTTGGAAAACTTAACTAGACGCTTAGTTTTTGACAGTTTGTATCAAATGTGCTGTTTGCTTTTGGTGGGTGGTTCAGGTAAATGGCACTTGAAATGCCTTTTGAGATATCTGAAGTTAAGTGAAAAGAGGAAAAATAAGTCAAAAGTTATCACAAGGTTTACTGTGAAAAGGTAAATCGGTTCAGTTTTCCTTTCTCTGCTGCCTACCTTAATTTTCATAGTAAATTAGCAACGGATAACTACTTTGCAAACAACTCAATGTTTACTTCATTTTTATATTTGAAATTTGTTCTGAAAGGAAAACTAGATAGCCTCCTTAGTCTCCTTAACAAAAGAAATAAAAAGAATTTAAGTCTTAGGAATTAAGATTCTGTGCATATTTGGTGAATGAACTCCACCGCTTTTTATGAGATGGAAATAGTAAGAGAACTTTATGGGCAAACCCAGCCAGCCTACAAGGACTATGGGTGAGGAATTGGGTAACCTAAAGTTATATTTTGGGGAAATACAGATGTTTTTGAGCTCTTGATATAAATTTTATTTTTGTTTTCTTTGAATTGTTCCTCATTGTCTCTGTGATAAAAGTGGTGCTCAAGAATATGAGCGGGTCTCTGTTTTGGATGAAGGGGACCTTGGTTACTATAGCACTGTTTGCTAATAGGAAACACTATAGATACATAATGTGGTAATTTACAAAGTAATTTGGGTGAGTTTTAGTTGTTTTTTATCTTGCTAAACTCACAGTTGCTACCTTAAAGCTGGCCAATGCCACTTTCAGTTTTAGCTTTTGTTGGTATTGAGTTAAAACAATTTCTAAAAGCAAAATACCCTATATTAAACCGTAAGACATTGATTAAATAGTGTTGTGAAAAGTACGCAGGGGGGAATACACCCCTGCTATAGGAACACCCCTTTATACAGTATCCTTCTTACCCCTACTTATTTGAAGATATGTGGTATATTTGATGTTTTCCTTATGGAAACCAATACTAATAAGAAGCATATGAATCTATTCTACATAGTATACCACTGGACAACTATTTTTAGTGAGACTTTTGAAGTTTCTTTGAATTCTGAAAAGGTATTTCAATGTTTTTCAGATTTCTCTAAAGGACAGTACTAATCTGACTGGTTGAATAGTATATATGCCAGAGGATCCTTGAGACAGATAAAGAAATTGAAAGACAAGGAAAGCTTATTTACCCTCTGATCTATCTCTTTGGCCAGCTGAGCATTCTTTAACAAAAATATTATAGGGAAGAATTTTAATATAGACAAAAATAGAAGAATATAAAAAACTATATGTATCCCTCACTCAGTTTCAATAGTTATCACATTTTGCTGTTATTATTTTGTCTATTACCCTTTCCTCAAACACACAACTTTTTTATTGGAATATTTTATTTTATTAAATTTCATTTAAGTATAATTTCAGATATACAGAAAGATTACAAAAGTAGTACAAAGAATTCCACATATCTTCACCCAGATTCCACAAATATTATTTTATCACATTTGAGTTACTATTCTTTCTCATTTTCTGTACTGTTTGAAAGTATGTTACAGACATGATACCCCTTTGTCCCTAAATACATAAGCTTTTATTTTCTTGAAATAAAGACTTAAAAAAAAAGCACAGTACAATTATCAAAATCAGGACATCTACATTGGTATAATGTTGCTATCTAATCTATAGACTTTATCCAAATTTTGCCAGTTGTCTCACTATTGTCTTTTATGGCAAGATAAAAATAAATTTATTTCTGAGCCAGGATCTAATCCAAGATCATATGTTATATTTAGCTGTCATGTCTTTTTAGTTTCCTTTAAAATGGGGCAATTACTCAGTCTTTCTTTGACTTCTCTCATCTTGATATTTTTGAAGAGATCAGGTCAGTTATTTTGTAGAATGTAGAAACAATTGACTGGAGTTATTGGTTTACTGGAGTAATTTAAAACAAATCCTAGAGCCTTTGTGGAGCATCTGCCCTGCTCCTTCCCCATCTTCAGCAGTCAGAGCTCCCCACCCTTCACCCCTAGCAGCCTCCCAGAGAGAGGACTACAGAGGCAGAAGCCCTTCTGCATGTTTTTAGCCCCTGCCTTTCCCCTGGAACCTGAGGAGTCCTTTTGTTTTTTACTTTTATAGGTCAGCATTGTATTCAAGACAGAAGCTGTGACTGACTGTCAATGCCAAGGAAAGGGGTTTCCTGTGTGTCCCTGGGGTTTTGGGCTCTTCCCAGAGAGAGAGGCGTTCAGTGTCCCCCACTGTCACTGTCACACCCAACACAGCTCATGAGATGTGTGACCTGTGCTGGATGTTCAGTGTTTGGTAGCAAAGAGGTGGGGGATGGTGGCAAGCAGCTGGCACCCTCTTGGGAAGCCAGGCAGTGTCCCCTGTGGGTAACACCATGAGTCTGCCAGAGAAGCCCACCATGCTCACGTGTTGTATTTCTCATTGAAAGCTGTTTCTCAGGCATTCTTTCTAGCCCTTTTCCCCTTCAGTGTGCCTCAACTGTCTCCTTCACAGAGTGAGAGGGCTGTGACCCTCCCTCTACTGGACTAATTAAAGAAAGACACTTGTGTTCCCAAGTGGTGGTTTTATTTTTTTTAGTTCTTATGTTTGTATGGGAAATTGTGGATAAAGTGAAAGAATTGTAAATAAATAATGTATTTCCTCCTCCAAAAAGTAAAAATAAACCAAGTCCTAGATATTTATTATTTCACCCAATAATACTTAAGTATATATTACTAACATGTAAGGATTTAAAAGAAGCAACCATAGTGATACTATCTTAGCAAAATTAATTATAATTCCTTAATATTATTTAATATCTAATACTTGTTCAGTTTTTCCTGATTGTCTCAAAAATGTCTTTTTATAATAGATTTGTTAGTAAAATGATACAAAGGCCATGCATCCTGTTTCTTTGCGTATGTCCCTTAAGATTATTTTAATTTATTATAGTTCCCCTTCCTTTTTTCCATGCTATTGATAGTTGAAGAAACTAGGTCATTTGTCTTAGAATTTCCCACATTCTGTATTTGGCTGGTTGCTCAACTGAGTGCTCTTAACCTCAGACTTTTTAAAAAGGTGGGCAGTGGCTTAAGAAGGAAATATTGGTGCAAACCACTTCCCCTTGGTCTGCTCTCTTGGTTCCAGAGCATGTTGTTTTCATGGTGGAGGCATTCTTCTTTATAATTGTTATAATGTTGTTGATGACTCTTGAATCATGAATTGGCTCTGCTCTTCAGTGTCTGTCTAAAGTGCTCTTTTTAGAGTCAGGCATAGGGATCAAGTCCAGTCTAAAAGTATCAACTGAACTAGCATGATGGTCACTGTAACAATTTTAGTATATGATCAGGGCTTATTTTGTCTCATAATTCTGTTCCACTCCATCTAATACAAATATGACTTGCTTTGTTCCTAGTCCTAA
Organism: Balaenoptera musculus; assembly: GCF_009873245.2. Lineage (NCBI taxonomy): Eukaryota > Metazoa > Chordata > Mammalia > Artiodactyla > Balaenopteridae > Balaenoptera > Balaenoptera musculus. The sequence goes on along the minus strand of NC_045788.1, from coordinate 78,131,606 downwards.
AATTGTTACAACAAAAATGAAGGCTTATTTTTCATTAGCTTGTTCTACTTCTGAGACTAATTCATTTAGAAGCAGGGGCCTAATTCTTATTGACTCATCTGCTTTATCTTGCCTAGGGAAAGACAGTTGAATAAAGTAGAACATAAACTATTTTTGCCAGTACTGATCAGTTCAAGCTAATGCCTTTCTGCCACTCCATAGGTTTAGGTAACTTGGCATTTAAATATTTTTTCATCATTTTTTTTCATGTTTCATCACACACACACACATAAATATACCCACATTTTCCACTAACTAGACTAAATCATCAGCCTGTCAGGACGAGAAGGTAACAGTAAATTCAGAGATGCTAAACATAGAGTAAGTGGATTTTAAGGACCTGACAAAGCCAAGGATAGTCAAAATGAATATCTGGTATTATTTTTTACATTAAATTTAAATTATGAAAGAAGGCAATGATAATAGTTAAAATTTATTCAGTGCCTACTTCTGGTCATGCACCAGAAATACAATAAGTATGCAGAAAGTATGAAGCACTTTGGAGGGATTACGTCTTTTGATTGTCATCATAACAACCCTATGAAGTAAAAACTGTTCTTATTCTCATGAATCAGATAAGAAAATTGAAGCTTAGAGAGGTTATATGAATTGTCTAAAGTCACATGACTAATAAGTGTAGGGCTATGATTCAAAATCCAGTCTGTTTAACCTGAGAGTTACACTCTAAGCCAGGTCAAATTTGCCAGTTTTTATGACTTGTTTCACTATTGCCAAGTCATTTATCACTAGTAGTTCTCTTAATTTCTGCTTATTTATCTGAAAATAACCTCCAGCCACTTAAATACTTGAATAGTATCTTGGGTCTTTTCAGACAGACCTGCCTAGTAACAAAGGCAGTCCTGTCTGTAAAATAGGCAGGTCTATCTACAAAATCTTTTTACTGCCAATCCAAAGGCTTTGTTTCCTTTTTTCTTTTCCTTTTCTGGCTTTACAAATGATCATTTATTTTGCTCATGATTCTGTGAGTTAGCTGGGCAGGTTTTCTGCTGTGGACCCACCAGCTAACCAGAGACACAGGCTCAGCTCTCTCCCATGTTTGGGATCAGCTGTTGGGTTGGCTGGTGGATTAATGATCTAACATGGCCTCACTCACATGTCTGGAGTTTGTGCTGGCTGTCAACTATGATTGGTTTTCCTCCCTGTGGCTGCTCATTCTCCATTAAGCTAGCTTGGGCTGGATCACATGATGATCTTGAGGTTCTAAGATCAGCAAAAGACCAGTCCCCAGTGCACAACACTTTTCAAATGTTGGGTCATGTGTACTATTGTCCTATTGGTCAAAGCAAATCACATGACTAAGATAGAGAGGAAGGGAGGATATAGGCTCTACTCGTTGATTGGAGGGAAAGAATTTTTGGTCATTTTTCCATCTATCAAAGAACTCCAGGGTGAGAAATACAGTGGCACTTTTGAAACATTTTAGCCAAGACTTAGAGTTCAATCAAACATCAAGACTTTGTGTGGTGTGATGGAGAACCTAAAATTATTTTTCTGAGTAGTTATTTAATTTCCTGAATTCCAATTACTGAATAATTAATTCTTTTCCTAGTAATTCTTGATGTTTTCTTTATCATATGTTAAATTCAACCAAAAATCATGGTCTGCTTCTGAGATATCAATTCTATTTCATTCATTGGTATCTAGTCCTACCCTAGTAGCATACTGATTTAATCATTACACATTTAGAACATGTTTTATTAAGTGGTAGACCTAGTTTTTTCTTACTACACTTTTTAAAAGTATATATATTTCTTGCTAAACTTAAGAATCTTAATCTACCTCCTCCAGTACATGTAAAATGCATTGAGATTTTGATTTTAAAAATATATTAAATCCGTAAGTTAATTTGAGAGATAAGTAGTACCTTAATATTTTTCCTATCCATGCAGGTATGTGGATCTCTTTCTGCATTTGTTCACATCTTTTATCTTGGTCTTTTTATCCCATATATTTCTTGTTATAATGAATCCTGATTCCGATATCATGCATTGTTAGTTTTTGCTACTATGAATAAGCATATTTATCCTGAATCCAGATCCTTTAATGAAATTGATGAGTAGATTTTAAAATTTTATTTCTTTCTTTCTTTTTGAAAAATAAAAATTGTATATAAGGTATACAGCATGATGTTTTGATATATGTATGCATTGTGAAATGATTACTACGAACAAACTAATTCATCACTTCCCAAAGTTGCCATTTTGTGTGTGAGTGTGGTGAGAATCCTTGAGATTTACTCCCTTAGCAAATTTCAGAGATACATATATTATCATTAGTTATAGTTACCATGCTGTACATTAGGTCTCCAGACCTTATTTGTCTTATAATTGAAAGTTTGTACCCTTTAATATCTCCCCTTTTTCCCCACCCCACCAGCCTCCTGTAACCACTGTTCTACTCTCTGTTTCTATGGGTTCGACTTCTGTGTTTTAGATTCCACATATACGTAAGATCATGTAATATTTGTCTTCTGTGTTTGGTTTATTTCACTTAGTATAATGTCCTCCAGGCTCATCCATGTTGTCACATATGGCAGAATTTCCTTCCTCTTAAAGGCCAAATAATATTCCATTGTGTGTGTGCACATGTGTGTGTGTGTACACAGTATTTTCTTTATCCATTCATCCATCAACCTAAGTGTCTACTTAGGTTGTTTCTGTATCTCATGAATAATGCTGCAGTGAATATGGGAGTGCATATAACTCTTTGAGATAATGTTTTTATTTTCTTTGGATGTATACCCAGAAGTACCAGAAGTAGGATTGCTGAGTCATATCATAGTTCTATTTTTAATTTCTTGAGGAAGTTCCATACTGTTTCCTATAGTGGCTGCACCAATTTATAATTCCACCATTTGTACATCTTCTTTGGAAAAAAATGTCTGTTCAGGTCCCTGGCCCATTTTTTTAGCTGGGTTATTTGTTTTGTTTTGGTTTTTGCTCTTGAGTTATATGAATTCCTTACATATTTTGGATATTAACCCCTTATCAGATAGATGGTTTGCAAATATTTTCTCCCATTTTGTAGATTGCCGGTCGATGGCTTTCTTTGCAGTGCAGAGGCTTTTTAGTTTGATATAGTCCCACTTGTTTATTTTTGTTTTTGTTGCTTGTGCTTTTGGTGTCAATTCCAAACAATTGTTGCCAAGACTAATATCAAGGAGCTTTTCCTGTATCTTTTCTTTTAGGAGTTTTATGGTTTCAGGTCTTACGTTTAAGCCTTTAATCCATTTTGAGTTGATTTTTGTATATGGTATGAGATAAAGGTCTAGTTTCATACTTTTGCATGTGACTATCCAGTTTTCCCAATACCATTTATTGAAGAGACTATTCTTTCCCTATTGCACATTCTTGGCACCTATGTTGAAAATTGACTATATATGCATGAGTTTATTTTTGGACTCTCTATTCTGTTCCATTGGTCTATGTGTCTGTTTTTATGCCTGTACCATACTGTTTTGATTACTACAGACTTGTAATATAGTTTGAAATCAGGAATTGTAATACCTCCCACTTTGTTCTTCTGTCTCAAGATTGCTTTGGCTATTTGGAGTCTTTTGTGATTCCATATAAATTTTAGGATTTTTTTTTATTTTTGTGGAAAATGCAATTGGAATTTTGATGGGGAATTGACTTGAATCTGTAGATAATTTTGTGAAGAATGGACATTTTAACAATATTAATTATTCCAATCCATGAACACAGGATATCGTTCCATTTATTTGTGTCTTCTTTGATTTCTTTCACCAGTGTTTTAAGAGAATTATAAGCCAATATCCCTGATGAACATAGATGCAAAAATTCTCAACATAATAGAATCAAACAGAATTCAACAGTACATTAAAAGGATTATATACCATGGTCAAGTCAGATGATAAATCCCTAGAAAGCAAGGATGCTCAACATACACAAAGCAATAAATGTGATACATCACATTAACAAAATGAAGGATATAAATCATATGTTCATTTCAATAGATGCAGAAAAAGCATTTGACAACATTTAATATACTCTCATGATAAAAACTCTCAACAAATTAGGTATAGAAGAAGGTACCTCAGTGTAATAAAAGCCATATATGACAAGCCCACAGCTAACATTGTACTCAATGGTGAAAAGCTAAAATCTTTTCCTCTAAGATTAGAACAAGACAAGGGTGCCCACTCCCACCTCTTCTCTTCAACATAATACTGGAAGTCCTGGCCAGACTAATTAGGAAAGAAAAAGAAAGAAAAGGCATTGAAGTTGGAAAGAAGGAAGTAAAATTGTCTCTGTTTGTAGATGACATGATCTTATATATAGAAAACCCTGAAGACTCTACTAAAAATCCTGTTCAAACTAATAAATTCAGTGAAGTTGCAGCATAAAAAAAAAAAACAGCATATAATAATCAGTTGCATTTCTATATGCTAACAATGAACTATCTGAAAAAGACATTAAGAAAACAATCCTGTTTAGAATAACAAGAAAAAGAATAAAATACTTAGGAATGAATTTGACCAAGGAAGTGAAAGATCTGTACACCAAAGGTGTTCGTTCTTAAGGTTTCTTTTTCTTCATCTTTCTACTGCTACTACCCAAGGATCAGGGATTATAAATCTTTAAGTATTACCTTTGGGATTAATGTATTTCAACATGAAAAATACCTTCATTCATAGCTTCTATTTCAGTAGATGAGGTTGGTATTCAGCTTCCAGTCTTCTCTTTCTTAACTTTTTCCCTACTATTATCTTGACACCCCTCCCACACTTCAGGAGTAAAAACACTGCTATCATTATAATAGTCCCATTGTGAAAAGGTGTTTAGTCAATGTGTTGTTTTATAAATTGTGTCTCCCAGGTGTTGTCTTTACTAGGTATTTGTTTTTTAAGTTTTTGTTGCTGTGGTATTAAAAAATGTGTTGACCTTCTGAGAGTTGTATTTTGGGCAACGGACTAAATTAATGGAAATTATGGGGGTATATGGAGCCAAAAAAGATTTACACTGCTTCTGAAATTCTGCTTTGGTAGGTAGAACTCTTAGAGTCAGCATAAATAGCTCACATTTTCCCTCTCAAGCATCCACCTGTTTCTCAGTTTTTACCTAATGGACTGACTGTGCCACCTATAGTTGAGGCCTATTACCAGCAGCAACTTGAGGTGGAGGTTTGACAGAGTGCAGGGTCATTGGCCTATAGTTTTTCCCTTTGGTGATCTCTGCCAGCCTTTTTCTTTCCCCTTTGAGCGTGGACCTTGTTCTCCTATTCCTTCTTTTTTTTTAACCATTTTAAAAAAAATTTAAGTATAATTAATATACAATGTTTTGTTAGTTTCAGGTGTACAGCAAAGTGATTCAATTATACATATACATATATATCTGTTTTTTCACATTCTTTTCCATTAGAGGTTATTACAAGATATTGAATAGAGTTCCCTGTGCTATACAGTAGGTCCTTGTTGTTTATTTCATATATAGTAGTGTGTATATATTAATCCCAAACTCCTAATTTGTCTCTCCCCCTCTGCCCCTGCTATCCCTTTTTGTTCTCCCATTCTTAATTATAAATTTCTGAGTTCTTGTATCCATTTTTACTGTACCCTGAACCACCATACTTTTGCTATCACCCATGCTCTTGTTTTTTTCTGCCCTATTTTTTGCAAAATGAACTGTTTTTACACATTCCAGGAAAATTAATAAGCTAACACTTTAGATTTTTCTAAGTACCTTGAGGTATAAAGCCATAAGAACTGTAAAGGTTGGCATGGATCAGTTTCTTCTTAACCTAACATGAAAGAGCTTATTCCAGAATGGCCCTGAGTAGTAGGAGATAAAAAAAGCATTTTTAGCATTTTGGGGACTTCCCTGGTGGCGCAGTGGTTAAGAATCCACCTGCCAATGCAGGGGACACGGGTTCTAGCCCTGGTCCAGGAAGATCCCACATGTCAGGGAGCAACTAAGCCCATGCGCCACAACTACTGAGCCTGCGCTCTAGAGCTCGTGAGCCACAACTACTGAGCCCATTTGCCACAATTACTGAAGCCCAGATGCCTAGAGCCTGTGCTCCGCAACAAGAGAAGCATCACGCACCACAACAAAGAGTAGCCCCCGCTCGCTGCAACTAGAGAAAGCCCACGTGCAGCAACAAAGACGAAAACTAAATAACTAAATAAAAAGGGGGGAAAAAAGCATGTTGCTGGTTTGTAATGCCCCTTTTTCCATACCCTATGACTCAAAGATCAGGGATGACCACAGCTCCTCCTTTTTTTTGATACAATCTTACTATTTTCTTGATTGAAGCATGAAGCATCCTTCACTTGATCTTATTTACACAACTTAGTGAAGTTAGGAGCAGAAGTGTTTGGTTATTGTCTTTGTGGTTTCCTTAATTCAATGGCTGATACTGATTCTACCCCAAGTTGAAGCTCTGATATTCCTTATGATCCTTTTCAAAGGCATTTCTTGTTCTGATTTTAAATTCTTATCATTCAAATCAGAAGGTTACATTCTTTCATACTGAGACAAGATTAGAGTACCAAAAAGCTACATGGCTCTCATTTCCAAAGCTATCAATCGAACTGTTTATCCATTAGCTTGGTGACTTTGGATAAGTTGATTAACTTTACTAAGCCTCAATTTCTTCCTCTGTAATGACACCACCTACCTCATGGAGCTACAGAAATAAATGCAAATTAAATGAGATAAAACCATGTAAAGTGTTCTTCACTGTACCCTGTACATAGTAAACAAATGGTGGTGACAGCGACCTTGGGGGCAAGGACTGTATGCATATAGTCTCCATTGTCTATTTCTAATGTAGCAAGAGGAACATTTTCATTTTCACGTTCTTTGCAATTGACAGTAACTAGGCTGAGGAAAGAAAGACATCAGCTCTGCATTACTTCTTTGGTAGGGAGCAAAAAGCTGTTTCTGCAAGTAGATTGTAAGTTTAGATCTTATTTTATTTGTAATGGAGGCTCAAAATGTCTACCCTTCCTATTATTGGAAATTTAAGAAGGTGCCATCTGAGGAAGAGAGGTGGCCCTCAAATACTTAAAGACTGTTTATACTAATAGAAATAACAATAGTATCAGCTATCTCAGTGGACTGTTTGAAATCCAAGTATGTAGCTCACAAGGGAATCAAACTAAATAAACAGCAAATCATTTTTAATAGTCTAACATGGTAACTAAGTAGATAATTAGTCCTTTTGAATCAGGGAATATACCATTAAATATAAGCCCATTGTTTCTTTTAAGGAATACATTCTTTGTGAGAAATACCTATTGGTCTATCATGTGTCTCTAAGTCTGCCATTGTTTCTAGTACAAGTTTTTGTATTAGGAGTATAGTATGGAATTGGAAAACACCTTGAAATAATTTAGCTCATTCTCTTTATTTTATAGATGAAGAAACTGAGAGCTTAAGTAATGTGTCCAGGTTAGATAGTCAGGGACAGAGTTAGGACCTGGACTAGCTCTTCTAACTCCTAGTGCAATATTCTTCCACATCATCCTACCTGTAATTTTGCTTCACAAGATTTTTCTTTTCTTTTCTTTTAAAAGTGATTTTTATTTTACCCCTAGTCTAGATTATTTTTCTATGACTACTGATTTCCATTTTTCTTATTTATCAATGGGAAAAGATCTTTAAGTTCCCAGAAATTTGTTTGATAGCTATATAGGCATATAAAATAGATTCAAAAAAGATGTATATATTTCTTTCAAGCATGATACAGAATTAAGTTGAAATGTTAAATAAGCTGGGAATAGACACTAGTGTAGCCAGAAAGAAAATAAGGGTATCAAATAAGTAGGAGGGTTTAAGTGGAAATACTATGATAGTAAGAAAGATGGAATGGAAGTGATGACAGGAAAGGTGAGTGAATATAGAGAATGCCAAATCTGGGTTCTTGAAAGAGGTCTGGAAGTGTATGATGATGAGTCTGTGTTCATTTGAGGCTGGTGATATTAATTGTGATACTCAGTTGAATTGAAAGGGAAGGAAGAATGATGTAGTCAAGGTGTTTGATAGATTGAAGCAAGGATACTGAAGACATAAGGCTGTTAATAGGGCTCAGAGTAGAGAGAAAATATATAAGCCAGATGGTAAAATCATCTAGAAGATAAAAATGAGTCCTGTGGATGGAAAAAACAAAACAAAACACAAACAGTGGAAGTACTTTGGAGAGAACAATCTGGCCACATTGAAGACGTTCTATCCTTCAGTTGTGTCCTTTATTAAACAGTAAAGATGATAGAATTGGATACCTTTGGGTATACCCATGGTTACTTGTTATTAGTGTGCTCGTGTTCATATTACTTATGTCAATACATATTTGTATATATATCTCTATACGTTTCTGTAGTGAGAATTAGGCCTGTTCATATGTTACTTGGTGTGTTTTTTGAAGGTATGTTTTAGCATACCTACGTGATATTATGAGAGAATGTGATAATATGAGAGATAATGAGATAGTATTAGAGAAGATAAATTCATTTAATTTGAACTTGATTCCCTCATGTTTTGAAAGGACACCTTTCTATTAAGTTTAAGTACTGTAAACATATATTTACATAGTATGCTCAATTTATAAAGCACATTTACATGCATTATCTCATTTATGAGTCAGATTTTTTTGGTAAGATTAACAGGGTGAACTATAGAGTCTAAGTTGCTCACTATATATGTTAAACTGTTGTAATAAAAATCAGTAGTTTTTTGAATGCCTGTAAGGCTCTTAAGCTTGAAACAACAGAATCTCTAACCTCAAGTAGTTTGTAATATAATGTGGTAGGAAGAAACACAATTAGGTAGTAAAGAATAGCCTACTTTTACATTAGATTTAATGATACATTAGTATCTATAACATATTCCCAATTAAATAACTATATATATTAAATATATTAACCAAGTGTGGGTTCTTTTTCTATTCTAACACCTTAGCATTATGTAATTGCATGTGGTTACAATAATTCACGAAGGTGCTCAGAGGGAAAAGGGTGAGAATGATAACTATTGAACATTTAAAATAAAATCTCAAGTGTGCTTTCATTACTATGGTTAGTTGAGACAATAGCTCCAGATACAGAGATATTCTAGATAAAGAGTTTATTTCAATACTTATAAAATATTTGGTTGCAATTATTCATCTTTCTTAAAAATATAAGAGAATAGTTTTTGAAGGAACTACTGCTTACATGGACAAATCATATTGATGAACTTTAAAACACCTAACTATTTAATCATAGCACTAAGCTTAGTGAAGGGGACACCATTAAAGGCATGGTCCCTGCTCACAAAGGAGTTCAGAACTTATTTGGGGAGACCAAAGGGCAATAATCATTCTTCAATAATTTTGAATAAGTGCTACACTGTGGTGTTGGTTTAGAATTTTAGTAAATATTTCATGTAGGAGTGAGACCTTGACTTGGAATTTGAGAGATAAGTAGGTAAATATTTTATTTTTGCAAAACACTAATAATTAGGACCTCATTTGTTTATTACTATGTATAAATAAAATTTCCAGTTTTTCCTATGTGTAAATATGTTTTCCTACAGAAAACTAGGTTTTTGTAGATACTTTGGAAAGAGATGCTTTTAGCAGCTTAAATCACACAACAATAATGAAAAAGTTTTTGAAGTATATAAACAAATAATTGCTTCTTGAATACTAAATTCTGATGGGATTTTGTTGTCCTAGCTACAACAGAAACTACATCAGCTCTGCATTTCTAATAGAATTTTAACAGTTGTGTTGTAACTTCTGTAGTATTAAATAAACATTGGTACATATGAATATAATTCTATTATTAATCACTAAGTTCTAGTCTAGTGAAAAATATTTTGTCTCCCTAACCATTTTATATATTAGAAAATATATTATTCAATGCTACTGAATAAAACATTTATTTTTGGACTTTTAAAAAATTTGACAGACTTCAAATTAACAACCAAAAATAAAAATGGGGATTTCCCCCCAGTTTTATTGGTAATTGGTTACTTTTAGTGGAGGGAAAAGTTGCTGATTTTTGTCTGCTTACCTTGTATCTAGACGACTTACCAGATTCTTTTTCTTCCAAAAAATTTTAGTAATTTGTTTTTTACTTTCCTATATTTATATATTTATTATTTCAATTTCTTATCTTACTAAATTAGCTTGAATCTCTAAAACAAAGCTGAACAATAATGGGAATAATGAGCATGTATTTCTTCTTCCTGACTTTAATGGGAATACTATACCTTTCTGCTGTTTAGTTTATATTTGTTGTTATTTTTGTTATTGTTAATATTTATCATATATAAGTAGTTTTCCTCTAATCCTGTTTTACATAAGATGTTTACTTGGATTGACTGCTGAATTTTATCAAATGTCTTTCCAGAACTTACTGATATAATCTTGAGGTTTTATCTTTTTATTTGTTGATTTAATGAATGTCAGTACATATCCTGATATTGAGCTGTCTTTGTGTTAATTTAAATGAGATTAGGCAACCAAACTCTATCTAAACCCAACAGAGACATACTTTAAAATTTTATTTTCTCTTCCATCCTTATGAAAGAAAAAGTACTAATGATCTTCTTCTGGCTTTATAAAGAAAACTCACATGTATTTATATTTTTCTGAAAATGCTATGTCAATTTAAATATTATTGTCAGGGGAACACATTAATAAATAAAACAACCAATCAGAATTAGAGACTGCTTAAAAACTAAAGATTGTATTCACAAGAGGTAGCATCAATCTGTAAGGTATAGGCTCCTTTTTAGAAATGGCATTTGCAAAGACATTTATATGATGAAGAATATTATTTGCTTTTCTGTGTCTGTATCTTGTCAAGGTTTATTTTGTAAGCAGAAGTGCCCCCAGTTTCAAGGCTAAGGTCTCAAAACCTTAAAATTTAAATTAAGGAAAAGAAAAGGATGAAATATGTTAGTAACAAATGAAATATGAGGTATATGTACATACTTAAATTTTTGGGATAAACAATGTGGTCTTGGTTTATCATTGTCAGTATACATTACTGGATTGGATTTACTAGTATCTTGTTTAGTATTTTGTACCTATATTCATAATTATTTACTTTATAATGCTTAAAACAATCTGAAATTATGTATACTGTACTATGTGATGTGTTTCCTGTGAAATCACTAAGACAAATATTTTCATCACTTGTGGCCTTTGCAGCAGCCCATCCCTCTTTCTGTTCCTGGACCCAGGCAACAGCTGATTTGCTTGAAGTCATTAAGGATTGTTTGAATTTTATGTAAATAGTCTGTCCCTTTCTCTCTCTTTCCCTCTCTGTCTCTTTCTCCTTCCTCTCTCTGAATCTATATACCTGTTGTGTTTAACATACTGAAAGATAATGTGGGCAATTGGGGAAAAGTTTGGGGTTGAATTAGTGACAAAAGCACATAAAAACTTAGCAAATGCAACTTAAAAAAATGTAACCTCAGGGAATAAAACATTTGTGAGGCAAGATAAGAAAGCAGTATTACTAGAGTGTTAACACTAACTGCTATGATTTATTGAGAAGATAGGGATATGGCAAGTGTGCTTGTATGTGTAATGAGGAGGTGGGAGAAAAAAGAGAATTTTTTGAAAAGTCAGTAAATAGCAATATAAAAATGTTATTTTCAGACACATTAGGTAAATGTCAAAACAAATAGCAACAAGATCCTCTAGAAAGCAGGAAATGGGCAAGGGAAGGGGACAGATTATTTCTAATTTTCGTGACATGTCCTATAGAATTATCTGACCTTTTAAATTATGTGGCATGATTGAGTTTGATAAAAATAAAACTAAAATGAAAAAAGAAAATAGGATATAAAATTTTTAAATATTAATCATAAAATCACATTTCTGTTATATCTACTTCCAAATATCTTATAAAATGGGGGTATATTTGGGCATTATTCTAATTTAATTTTTTGGCAACGCCACACAGCATGTGGGATCTCAGTTCCCCAACCAGGGATAGAACCCGCGCCCCCTGCATTGGAAGGATGGAGTCTTAACCACTGTACCGCCAGGGAAGTCCCTCTCCTTTAATTTTAATATCAACTGCCTTTTAGATCTTTGAGCATGGTGGTTTTCTCATTCTTTCAAGAGATTTAAAAGTCTTAATGAGAAACTGGTACCAATACATCAATTGCCAATGGCATTTGCATGAGAAGGTATTTTGCCATACTTGTGCATATAGAACAATCTTACCTTTCTATCGCAAAGTGACGGGGTTTCATAGGGACTTGTTATTTTTGTTACCATTATGCCACTCCATGGTGTCATATGCCTATCATAGTTCTCTTAGTCTTATTCTTCATCCAAGGGAGCAGGAAATCATTCAGCAATATTTTCAGGGATCTAAGATGACATCACATTTAGAGAAGAGCTATGGACATACACACATATCCCTAAAAACCCTCAGAGTTCAAGTAATTTGGCTGTTATTGGAAACAAATATCATTGAAATTGAGGGAATTTTCCCATCAATGGGAGTTGCTCCACAGTTACAGTAATAATTGGTTTTTGCTTACCAAAATATGTGTGTCCATGTGAATGTTCTTTTCTGTAGTAGAATAGCCCAGATATTTTATCTCAGATTATATGACTTTATGACTTACTGAACAAATTTTGAGACTGTGGTTAATTTCCAGTTTCTGGATCCAAGATCAGGAATGATTTACCCCACTCTACCCTTTCCCCAGAGTGTAACATTTGTAAACCTAACCAGGCAAGTGAACTTATATTAGAAAATGTACATATTATGTAATCATAAATATTTAGAGGCAAATCGTCTATCTAGAGGAATTTTAAATAGAATAAATTTATTTCCTAATTGTAATATTCTATCTTCTGTAATCTATAGGTAGTTTTATTTTCTATATCTGGTAGTTTTCAATTGTTGCATTCATGTTATTAGATGGAAACTGGTATATGATATTAGGAGTTCTATGCTCAGATTATAGAAATGATAGCTTTGGCACATCAATACTATAGAGATATGGTAAATATAAGCATGAATCACCAATACGGTAGCAAGTTGGAATTCTAGTAGTATAGAATCAAAAGCCATATTTGTATCTTTTTAAAAATTAATTAATTTATTTATTTTTGGCTGCATTGGGTCTTTGTTGCTGTGCGCGGGCTTTCTCTAGTTGCGGCGAGCGGGGACTACTCTTTGTTGTGGTGCACGGGCTTCTCATTGAGGTGGCTTCTCTTGTTGCAGAGCACCGGCTCTAGGTGTAAGGGCTTCAGTAGTTGTGGCACGTGGGCTCAGTAGTTGTGGCTCGCAAGCTCCAGAGCACAGGTTCAGTAGTTGTGGCACACGGGCTTAGTTGCTCCCTGGCATGTGGGATCTTCCCGGATCAGGGCTTGAACCCGTGTCCCCTGCATTGGCAGGTTGATTCTTAACTACTGGGCCACCAGGGAAGTCCCATATTTGCTTCTTTCATTTTTCAGACTAATGAGCAATACTAGGGAACATTCCCTATAAACTAACTTGGTGGTCTAATAAATATTTTCTTCTTTTTAGGAATGAATGGTTGGTATGGGTGTTAGGATGACAGTTAAGATGTTTTAACAAGCCATAATAACTGCAGCTTAAACAATGTAGAAGTTTATTTCTCTTTCATGAAATCTGTCTAAGATTAAGCAACCAAGGACTGATTCAATGGCTTTATGGTATCTGGAACCCAACAAGGTCTTTCTATCTTGGTGCTCTACTGTCCTTGACATATGGCTTTCATCTCATGTTCTAAGATGGCTGATCCAATTCCTGCCATTGAATCCATTTTCCAGTTAGTAGAAAGGTGAGAAAAATAAGTTGTATTTGCCCTTATGTTTATGGGTTTATATCATTTCTGCTCTCATTCCTTTGTTTAGAATCTAATCTCGGCAGTGGAGGCTGGGAAATATAGTGTGAACTGGATTGCCATGTGCTGAACTCAAAATTTTAATACTATAGAAAAAGGGGAGAAGAAGATAGTGGGGAGCAACAGACAGTCTCTGTCATAGGTGGTTTTGAGGCTGTTTTGAAATATTATGATAATATTAAGCCCAGTCAGCCAGGCCTAATATGAGTTCTTCTTTGCCTCATACTGCCCTTGTTTAAGCTATCCAGTATTTTGTTATAGCAGCCTGAGCAGACGAATACAGAGAGTAAAACAAAGCAAGAGAAACAAAATAATATTAGGAAAAATTAGATATTTAAGAACCTCATTTTATTTGTTGGTGATCAGCTTTGCTTATTTCACCAACTGAACATAAACTATAGTATTTCAACAACCCTTTCTGACTCTGTCTAAAATTGAGAATTTTTGACCTTGACAAGTTGTCTTCAGACTCAGTTGTCCTACATTTTTCTCTGCTTTAATTTTTTTTTTACTGCATCTATGTCATTCCAGTTGATAGCCTTGATTCTTTTGAAATCAGCCAGGTATCCCAACTGATCCTAACTTCTTATTGTATACATTGTCTGATGATGCAATATCAGAATATTTGATATTCTTGAGGAGAACAGTATTTTTTCTTTCAAATTAAAATAAAATTCACCCAGTTAAAGCATACATTTCACTGGTTTTTAGTATATTCACAGTTATGTAACAACCACCATAATCACTTTTAGAACATTTCATCAGAAGGTGCAATGTCTGGTGAATATGGTGGATGAATCAGAACTTCCCAGCCAAGCTGTAACAGTTTTTGCCTAGTCGTCAAAGAAACATGCAGCCTTGCATTATCCTGATGAAAGATTGTGCGTTTTCTGTTGACTAATTCTGGATGCTTTTCATCAAGTGCTGCTTTCAGTTGGTCTAACTGGGAGTAGTACTTGTTGGAATTAATTGTTTCGTTTTCCAGAAGGAGCTCATAATAGAGGACTCCCTTCCAATCCCACCATATAAACAACATCACCTTCTTTGGATGAAGACTGGCCTTTGGTGTGGTTGGTGGTGGTTCATTTCATTTGCCCCAGGATCTGTTCCATTCCACATTATTGTACAGTATCCACTTTTCATCACCCGTCATAATTTGTTTTAAAAACGGAACATTTTCATTACGTTTAAGTAGAGAATTGCATGCGGAAATATGGTCAAGAAGTTTTTTTTCACTTAACTTATGTGGAACCCAAACATCAAAACAATTAACGTAACCAAGCTGGTGCAAATGATTTTCAACGCTTGATTTGGATATTTTGAGTATGTCGGTTATCTCCCGAGTGGTATAACGTTGATTGTTCTCAGTTAATGTCTCGATTTGATTGCTGTCAACTTCAACCGGTCTGCCTGACCATGGAGCATCGTCCAGCAAGAAATCTCCAGCATAAAACTTCACAAACCACTTTTGACACGTTTGATCAGTCACAGCACCTTCTCCATACACTGCACAAATCTTTTTTGCGTTTCAGTTGCGTTTTTACCTTTCGTGAAATAATACAGCATAATATGCTGAAAATGTTGCTTTCTTTCTTCCATCTTCAATTTTAAAATGGCTACACAAAAATTCACCAATTTTGATGGCTTTTTAAAAATATACACTGATATGACAGCTGTCACATACAATCTAACAAAATTGTTTTGAATGGAGTTAAAGATGACTAAGAGCTACTAGAGCCATCTTACAGAAAAAACTGAATGAACCTTTTGGCCAACCCAATAATTTCTCTATAGACTTTTCTATTCTGTACATTCCATATAAATGGAATTATACAATATATGACTGGCTTCTTTCATTTTCAAGGTACATCCCTGTTGTAGCATGTATCATACTTCAGTCTCTTTTATTGATGAATAATATTCCATTGTACAGACATACCAAATTTCATCTATCCATTCATCAGTTGATGAATGTTTGAGTTGTTTCTACTTTTTGAATATTTTGAGTCATGTTGCTATGAATATTTGTATAAAAGTTTTATATGGATTTCTTTTTTATTTTCCTTGGTTATATATATACCCAGGAGTGGAATCCCTGGGTTATAGGGTAACTCTATTTCACATTTTGAGGAAATGCCAAACTATTTTCCAAAGACACTACATGATTTTACATTTCTACCAGCTGTATTAGGGCTCCAATTTCTCTACATCTTAGTCAACCTGTATTAATATCTTTTTTTGTAGCCATCCTAGTGAGTATGCAGTTATAGCTCATTGTGGATATGATTTGCAGTTCCCTAATGGCTAATGATGTTGAGCATCTTACCATGTGCTTATTGGTCATTTATATATATATTTTTGGATAAGTGTCTATTAAGATCCTTTGCCCATTTTTTAAATTGAGTTATTTGTCTTTTTATTATTGAGTTGTAAGAGTTCTTTATTTATTCTGGATATAAATTCCTTATCAGATATATGATTTACAAATATTTTCTCCCATTCTGTTGGTTGTCTTTTTACTTTCTTGATAGTATCCTCTACAGCACAAAAGTTTTTAATTCTCACAACATTCAATTTATCTATTTTTAATTTTATTGCTTGTGCTTTTGGTGTCATATGTAAGAAACCATTGCCTAATCCTAAGTAACTAAGATTTAAGCATATGTTTTCTTCTAAAATTTTTATAGTTTTGGCCCTTACATTTAGGTCTATGATCCATTTTGAGTTAGTTTGTACATATAAGAGTCCAACTTGATTCTTTTGCATGTTGATATCCAGTTGTTGCAGTATCATTTGTTAAAAGACTGTTCATTTCTCATTGAATTGTCTTAGCACCCTTGACAGTAATCAACTGACTGAAAATGTGAACATTTGTTTCTGGAATCTCAATGCTGTTCCATTGATCTAAACGTTTATCCTATGCCAGTACCTCATTGTCTTGATTACTGTAGATTTGTCTAAATTTTAAAAATGTGAGTGCTCCAATTTTGTTCTTCCTTTTCAAGATCATTTTGGTATTCTGGGCCTCTTGAATACCCATATGAATCTTAGGGTCGACTTGTCAATTTCTGCAAAAAAAAGCCAGCTGGGGTTTTGTTAGGGATTGCATTGATTCTGAAGATCAATCTGTGGAGTATTGTCACCTTAACAATAGTAAGTATTTTAATCCATGGGTATGAGAAGCATTTCCTTTTATTTAGGTTGTCTTAAATTTTTTTCAAAAGTGTTTTGTAGTTTTTAGCATGTAAGTTTTGTACTTCTTTTGTTCATTTTATTACTGAATATTTTATTCCTTTGGTTGCTATTGTAAATGACATTGTTCTCTTAATTTCATTTTTGGATAGTGCATTGCTAGTATATAGAAATATAATTGATTTGTACATTAATTTTGTAATCTTGCTTAACTTCTTTATTAGTTCTAATAATTTTTCAGTGTATTTCTTAGGCTTATATACACAAGATCATGTCATCTGCATATAGTTTTAGTTCCTTTTTCAAAAAAATCTGATGTCTTTCTTTTTTTCTTTCCTAATTGCCCTGGATAGGATGTAGAAGTGGCAAGAGCTGACATACTTGTTTCATTCCTGATCTTAGAGGGAAAGCATTTATTCTTTCACTAATTAGTATGATGTTAGCTGTTGGTTTTTTGTACATGCCATTTATCAGATTGAGGAAGCTCTCTACAGTTCTATTTATTCAGTGCTTTTTAACATGAATGGGTGTTGGATTTTCCGAAATAATTTTTCTGCATCTATTGAGGTGACCATGTGATTTTTGTCCTATGTTTTATTGAGATAGGATATTACATTAATTTTTTGATGTTAAACCAACCTTGCATTCCTGGGATAAATTCTACCAAGTCATATTGTATTTCCTTTTTATATGTTGCTGGAATTGGTTTGCTAATATTTTATTGGGGATTTTTATACCTATATTAATTAAGAATTAGTGATATTTAGTTTTCTTTTCTTGTGATGACTTTGTTTCTGGGATCAGGGTAATACTGGCCATAGAATGAGTTGGGAAGTGTTCCCACCTGTTCTAATTTTTTTTGAGAGAAACTATATTCTGATTATTGTTATCCACATTGATCTGCATGAAGATTATGAATATCTTCCTGTTGACAATTCTGTTTATAAGTCAAAATAAGAAGGACAGTTCAGAATCAAAAGGGAAACACCTCAGTTAAGGATCATGAATAGAAAATGGGTTTTCTTAGTAATAATTTTTTAACCAACTTAGTTGAGGATTCTTTGGAGGTTATAGAACAGTAGTTGGTTGGTTAAAGACATTGTGGTATATTCATACTATAATAAATTCTGCACCCTTTAAATAGGTTGAAGCATTATACATCTAAACATATTTTTTTGTGGAAATATTTCTATGATATACTGCTAAGTGAGAAAACCAGATTACAGATCTGGTTATATATTAGTTAATATGCATATGCATATATGTTTATATATGCTTTAAAAGAAAATGAGTTTATGCAATGAACTCCTTACTGTGTTTTCTCTGGGGAATGAGTTTTAGATAAACTACATGCTATAGTTAATCTTTTCATCTTCAAATATTTACAAAAGCCATATTTTATTATAAAGATATTTCCACTAAAAATAGTTTTTAGAGCACTAAATATGTGTCTGAACAAGATATAGAATCCCTTTTATCCTGACCTATGTGAGTCCTCTATTTTTTTTGAAAAGTTATAGCACATTTCATATTGAAATTAATTCCTGTCTAATATTGCATATTCCTTTTTTACATGTTAGTCTTATCTCTTTTGTGATATTATGAACTCTTTATATTTTTCTTTTCCTTTCTTTCCCGCTGTGTTACTATGAAAGCTTTCAAACATACAGAGGAGTTGAAAGAATTATACTGGAACACTCATATATGTATTTATATGTTAAGTCACAAATTTTATTGTAATGTTTGATGAGTTTTGACTAAAGTATACACATGTGTAATTCAAACCTTGTCAAAATATAGAATATTACCTTCACTCAATAAAGTCCCTTCATACCCCTTCCAGTCAGTTCTCCTCAAGTCAACCACTGTTCTGATTTTTTTCACCATAGGTTAGTTTTACTTGTTTAGAATTTAATATAAATGTAATCATACTATATGTACTCTTTGTGTATTGCTTCTTTTACTTAGCATAATATATTTGAGAATCATCCATGTTTTGGCTTCTGTCATTAGTTTTTATCTTTTAATTGTTGAGTAGTATTCTACTGTATGCGTATACCACAGTTTTGTTTTTGAATTCTCTTGTTGATTGTCACCTGGGCTGTTTGTAGGTTGTTATGTATAAAGCTGTTAGGGGCATACTTATACAAATTATTATGTGGGCATATGCTCTTCATTTCCTTGGGTACATACATAGGAGTGGAATTTCTAGGTCATAGGACAGGTATATGTTTAGTTTTTAAAGAACTACAGCACATTTTTCTAAAGTGGTTGTGTCATTTTACACTCCTACCAACAATACTTGGTAGTAATTTTTTAAAAATTAAATAAATAATTATTTTAGCCATTCTGGTGGTTGGATAGTGGTATCTTGTTGTGATTTTAATTTTTATTTCCCTGATGACTATTTTCACTGTTTTCTCTCTTTCAGACAGTTCGGCACGGTTTTCCTTATCAGCCCACAGCATTAGCCTTTGATCCAGTTCAGAAAATCTTGGCTATTGGGACGAGAACTGGTGCTATACGAATGTATCCTTAATTTTTGGTTCGTTATTTGCTATACTAATACCAATTACATTTCCTTAAATATTTAGGTAAGTGAAATATTTATGACCAAATAAAGTTTATTGTTTCTTTAGAAATGAGTAACCCACATCATCAAATTTATTGGCATATATTTACTGTCTGTGAGATAAGTATTGATGCTCCTTTTAAAATCCCTGATATTGGTGATTTGTGTCTTCTACTTTTTCCTGATTAGTCTGACTAGAAGCTTATCAGCTGCACTGATTTTCATAAGAACCAACTTTTGGTTTCATTGCTTTTCTGTATTGTTTTCCTATATTTTATTTCATTGATTCCTGGTTTGATTTTTAAAATTTCCCTTCTTTTGATTAATCTTGGGTTTCATTTTATCTTTTTCTAGTGTTTTAAGGTGGAAACTGAGGACACAGATTTGAGAACTTTCTTCTTTTCTAATATATGCCTGTAGGGCTGTGAATTTCCTCCCAAATTTTGTTTTAGTGTCATCCCGTTTCTGTAAATGTTTTCCTCTAAGAGTTCTATAGTGTCTGTCCTTACATTTAGGTCTTTAATACATTTTGAGCTTATTTTGGTGTATGGTGTTAGGGAGTGTTCTAATTTCATTCTTTTACATGTAGCTGTCCAGTTTTCCCAGCACCACTTATTGAAGAGGCTATCTTTTCTGCATTGTATATTCTTGCCTCCTTTATCAAAGATAAGGTGACCCTATGTGAATGGGTTTATCTCTGGACTTTCTATCCTGTTCCATTGATCAATATTTCTGTTTTTGTGCCAGTACCATACTGTCTTGATTACTGTAGCTTTGTAGTATAGTCTGAAGTCCGGGAGCCTGATTCCTCCAGCTCCATTTTTCTTTCTCAAGATTGCTTTGGCTCTTCGGAGTCTTTTGTGTTTCTATACAAATTGTGAAATTTTTTGTTTTAGTTCTGTGAAAAATGCCATTGGTAGTTTGATAGGGATTGCATTGAATCTGTAGATTGCTTTGGGTAGTATAGTCATTTTCACAATGTTGATTCTTCCAATCCAAGAACATGGTATATCTCTCCATCTATTGGTATCATCTTTAATTTCTTTCATCAGTGTCTTATAGTTTTCTGCATACAGGTCTTTTGTCTCCTTAGGAGGTTAATTCCTAGGTATTTTATTCTTTTTGTTGCAGTGGTAAGTGGGAGTGTTTCCTTAATTTCTCTTTCAGATTTTTCATCATTAGTGTATAGGAATGCAAGAGATTTCTGTGCATTAATTTTGCATCCTGCTACTTTACTAAATTCATTGATTAGCTCTAGTAGTTTTCTGGTAGCATCTTTACGATTCTCTATGTATAGTATCATATCATCTGCAAACAGTGAGAGTTTTACTTCTTCTTTTCCAATTTGTATTCCTTTTATTTCTTTTTCTTCTCTGATTACTGTGGCTAAAACTTCCAGAACTATGTTGAATAATAGTGGTGACAGTGGACATCCTTGTCTTGTTCCTGATTTTAGAGGAAATGGTTTCTGTTTTTCACCATTGAGAACGATGTTGGCTGTGGGTTTGTCATATGTGGCCTTTATTATGTTGAGGTAAGTTCCCTCTATGCCTACTTTCTGGGGAGTTTTTATCATAAATGGGTGTTGAATTTTGTCGAAAGCTTTTTCTGCACCTATTGAGATAATCATATGGCTTTTATCCTTCAGTTTGTTATTATGGTGTATCACATTGATTGAATTGCATATATTGAAGAATGCTTGCATTCCTGGGATAAACCCCACTTGATCATGGTGTATGATCCTTTTAGTGTGCTGTTGGATTCTGTTTGCTAGTATTATGTTGAGGATTTTTGCATCTATGTTCATTAGTGATATTGGTCTATAGTTTTCTTTTTTTGTGACATCTTTGTCTGGTTTTGGTATCAGGGTGGTGGCCTCGTAGAATGAGTTAGGGAGTGTTCCTCCCTCTACTATTTTTTGGAAGAGTTTGAGAGGATAGGTGTTAGCTCTTCTCTACATGTTTGATAGAATTTGCCTGTGAAGCCATCTGGTCCTGGGCTTTTGTTTGAAGATTTTTAATCACAGTTTCAATTGCAGTGCTTGTGATTGGTCTGTTTATATTTTCTATTTCTTCCTGGTTCAGTTTCGGAAGGGTGTGCTTTTCTACGAATTTGTCCATTTCTTCCAGGTTGTCCATTTTATTTGCATATAGTTGCTTGTAGTAATCTCTCATGATTCTATGTATTTCTTTTTTTCTTTTAACATCATTATTGGAGTATAATTGCTCTACAATGGTGTGTTAGTTTCTGCTTTATAACAAAGTGAATCGGCCATACATATACATGTATCCCCATATCGCCTCCCTCTTGCATCTCCCTCCCACCCTCCCTATCCCACCCCTCTAGGTGGTCACAAACCTTTATGTATTTCTGCAGTGTCAGTTTTTACTTCTTTTTCATTTCTAATTCTGTTGATTTGAGTCTTCTCCCTTTTTTCTTGATGAGTCTGGCTAATGGTTTATCAATTTTATTTATCTTCTCAAAGAACCAGCTTTTGTCTTCTTGATCTTTGCTATTGTTTCCTTCATTTATTTTTTATTTTTTTCTGCTCTCATCTTTATGATTTCTTTCCTTCTGCCAACTTTGGGTTTTTTTTTCATTCTTCTCTACTTGCTTTAGGAATAAGGTTAGGTTGTTTATTTGAGATTCCTCTTGTTTCTTGAGGTAGGATTGTATTGCTATAAACTTCCCTCTTAGAACTGCTTTTGCTGCATCCCATAGGTTTTGGGTCATCTTGTTTTCATTGTCATTTGTTTCTAGGTATTTTTTGATTTCCTCTTTGATTTCTTCAGTGATCTCTTGGTTATTTAGTAGCGTATTGTTTAGCCTCCACGTGTTTGTATTTTTTACAGTTTTTTTCCTGTAATTGATATCTAGTCTCATAGCATTGTGGTCAGGAAAGATACTTGATATGATACCAATTTTCTTAAATTTACAGAAGCTTAATTTGTGACCCAAGATATGGTCTATCCTGGAGAATGTTCCATGCACACTTGAGAAGAAAGTGTGTTCTGTTGTTTTTGGATGGAATGTCCTGTAAATATCAATTAAGTCCATCTTCTTTAATGTGTCATTTAAAGCTTGTGTGTCCTTATTTATTTTTATTTTGGATGATCTGTCCATTGGTGAAAGTGAGGTGTTAAAATCCCCTACTATTACTGTGTTACTGTCGATTTCCCCTTTTCTGGCAGTTAGCATTTGCCTTATGTACTGAGGTGCTCCTGTGTTGGGTGCATAAATATTTGCAATTGTTATATCTTCTTCTTTGATTGATCCCTTGATCATTATGTAGTGTCCTTCTTTGTTTCTTGTAATAGTCTTTATTTTAAAGTCTATTTTGTCTGATATGAGAATTGCTACTCCAGCTTTCTTTTGATTTCCATTTGCATGGAATATCTTTTTCCTTCCCCTCACTTTCAGTCTGTATGTGTCCCTAGGTCTGAAGTGGGTACCTTGTAGACAACATATATACGGGTCTTGTTTTTGTATCCATTCAGCCTGTCTATGTCTTTTGGTTGGAGCATTTAAGCCATTTACATTAGGTAATTATTGATATGTATGTTCCTATTACCAGTTTCTTAATTGTTTTGGCTTTGTTTTTGTAGGTCTTTTCCTTCTCTTGTGTTTCCTGCCTAGAGAAGTTCCTTTAGCATTTGTTGTAAAACTGGTTTGGTGGTGCTGAATTCTCTTAACTTTTGCTTATTTGTAAAGGTTTTAATTTCTCCATCGAATCTGAATGACATCCTTGCTGGGTAGAGTAATCTTTGTTGTAGGTTTTTCCCTTTCATCACTTTAAATATCTCCTGCCACTTCCTCTGGCTTGCAGAGTTTCTGCTGAAAGATCAGCTGTTAACCTTATGGGGATTCCCTTGTATGTTATTTGTTGTTTTTCCCTTGCTGCTTTTAATATTCTTTCTTTGTATTTTATTTTGATAGTTTGATTAATATATGTCCTGGTGTGTTTCTCCTTGGATTTATCCTGTATGAGACTCTCTGTGCTTTCTGGACTTTATTGACTATTTCCTTTCCCATGTTAAGGAAATTTTCAACTATAATCTCTTCAAATATTTTCTCAGTCCCTTTTTCTCTTCTTCTTCTGGGACCCCTATAATTCAAATGTTGGTGCATTTAATGTTGTCCCAGAGGTCTCTGAGACTGTCCTCAATTCTTTTCATTCTTTTTTCTTTATTCTGCTCTGTGGTAGTTATTTCCACTATTTTATCTTCCAGGTTACTTATCCGTTCTTCTGCCTCAGTTATTCTGCTATTGATTCCTTCTAGAGAATTTTAAATTTCATTTATTGTGTTGTTCATCATTGTTTGTTTGCTCTTTATTTCTTCTAGGTCCTTGTTAAACATTTCTTGTATTTTCTCCATTCTGTTTCCAAGATTTTGGATTACCTTTACTCTCATTACTCTGAATTCTTTTTCAGGTAGACTGCCTATTTCCTCTTCATTTGTTTGGTCTGGTTGGTTTTTACCTTGCTCCTTCATCTGCTGCATATTTGTCTGTCTTCTCATTTTGCTTAACTTACTGTGTTTGGGATCTCCTTTTCACAGACTGCAGATTTGTAGTTCCTGTTGTTTTTGGTGTCTGCCCCCAGTGGCTAAGGTTGGTTCAGTGGCTTGTGTAGGCTTCCTCGTGGAGGAGACTGGTGACCGTGTCCTGGTGGCTGGGGCTGGATATTGTCTTTCTGGTGGGCAGGGCTGCATCCAGTGGTGTGTTTTGGGGTGTCTGTGAACTTAGTATTATTTTAAGCATCCTCTCTGCTAATGGGTGGGGTTGTGTTCCTGTCTTGCTAGTAGTTTGCCATGGGGCGTCCAGCACTGGAGCTTGCTCGCCATTGGGTGGAGCTGGGTCTTAGTGCTGAGATGGAGATCTCTGGGAGAGCTCTCGCCAATTGATGTTATGTGGGGCTCGAGGTCTTTGGTGGTCTAATGTCCTGAACACGGCTCTCCCACCTCAGAGGCTCAGGCCTGACACCAGGCTGGAGTACCAAGATCCTGTCAGCCACACGGCTCAGAAGAAAAAAAGAAAAAAATAATAATTAAAAATAAATAAAGAAATAAAGAAATAAAAGTAAATAATTAAAATTAAAAACTATTAAAATAAAAAAGTAAAAAAGTAATAAAAAAAGAGAAGAGAGCAACCAAACCAATAAAAAAAATCCACCAATGGTAACAAGCACTTAAAACTATACTAAGATAAACATAAAAATCAGAAACAAGTCAGTCGCAGAGAGCAAACCCCAAGTCTACAGTTGCTCCCAAAGTCCACCGCCTCAATTTTGGGTTGATTTGTTG
Source organism: Balaenoptera musculus (assembly GCF_009873245.2). NCBI lineage: Eukaryota > Metazoa > Chordata > Mammalia > Artiodactyla > Balaenopteridae > Balaenoptera > Balaenoptera musculus. The sequence goes on along the minus strand of NC_045788.1, from coordinate 78,106,629 downwards.
TCTATTCAGGTATTCCACAGATGCAGGGTACCTCAAGTTGACTGTGGAGATTTAATCTGCTGCTTCTGAGGCTGCATGGAGAAATTTCCCTTTCTCTTCTTTGTTCCCACAGCTCCTGGGGTTCAGCTTTGGTTTTGGCCCCACCTCTGCGTATAGGTTGCCCTCAGGTTTCTGTTCCCACCCAGACAGGATGGGGTTAAGGCACCAGCTGATTAGGGGGCTCTGACTCACTCATGCAGTGTGGAGGGAGGGGTATAGTCATTATAATTGGAATGCGGGGTGAGCCTGCGGCAGTAGAGGCCACTGTGACACTTCAACAGCCTGAGGCATGCCGTGTGTTCTCCTGGGAAAGTTGTCCCTAGATCATGGGACCCTGGCAGTGGCAGGCTGCACAGGCTCCCAGGGAGTGGATTGGGGGGAGGGCGTGTGGATAGTGATCTGTGCTTGCACACAGGATTCGTGGTGACTGCAGCAGCAGCGTTAGCGTTTCATGCCAGTCTCTGGTGTCTGAGCTGATAGCCACAGCTCGTGCCGATCTCTGGAGTTTGTTTAGGTGGTGCTCTGCCTTCTGTGGGCAGACAGGGAAGGAATCCCCTCTCCTCGCACACCCCGAAACAATGGTCTCTTGCCTCTTAGTCCAGTCCAGAGTTTTTCCTGGACTCCCTCCCGGCTAGCTGTGGTGCACTAGCCCCCTTCAGGCTGTGTTAACGCAGCCAACCCCAGTCCTCTTCCTGGGGTCTGACTTCCAAAGCCTGAGCCTCAGCTCACAGCCCCCACCCGCCCCGGCGGGTGAGCAAAGCCTCTCAGGGTGGTGAGTGCTGGCCGGCACTGATCCTCTGTGTTGGAATCTCTCCACTTCGCCCTCTGCACCCCTGTTGCTGTGCACTCCTCCGTGGCTCCGAAGCTTCCCCCGCCCACCCCCTGTCTCTGCCAGTGAAGGGGTTTCCTATTGAGTGGAAACTTTTCCTCCTTCACAGCTCCCTCCCAGAGGTGCAGGTCCCATCCCTATTCTTTTGTCTCTGTTGCTTCTTTTTTTCTTTTGCCCTACCCAGGTACGTGGGGATTTTCTTGCCTTTTGGGAAGTCTGAGGTCTTCTGCCAGCGTTCAGTAGGTGTTCTACAGGAGTTGTTCCACATGTAGATGTATTTCCGATATATTTGTGGGTAGGAAGGTGATCTTTGCATCTTACTCCTCTGCCATCTTGAAGGTCCCCTGTTTATCTATTTTATATATAGTAGTTTGTATCTGCTAATCCCAAACTCCTAATTTATCTCTCCCCCTCTTTTCCCCTTTGGTAACCATGTTTGTTTTCTATGTCTGTGAGTCTGTTTCTGTTTTGTAGATAAATTCATTTGTATCATATTTTAGATTCCACATATAAGTGGTATAATATGATATTTGTCTTCTTCCAGTCTTTAACTTGTCTTTTCACCTCTTAACAGGGCCTTTCAGAGTCCAGTTTATCAGTTTTTCCTTTATAGGTGCTGGGAGCTGAGGCTCGGGCTTCGGAGGTCAGACCCCAGGGAGAAGACTGGGGTTGGCTGCGTGAACACAGCCTGAAGGGGGCTAGTGCACTACAGCTAGCTGGGAGGGAGTCCAGGAAAAACTCTGGACCTGCCTAAGAGGCAAGAGACCATTGTTTCGGGGTGTGCGAGGAGAGGGGATTCCTTCCCTGTCTGCCCACAGAAGGCAGAGCACCGCCTAAATGAGCTCCAGAGATGGGCGTGAGCCACGGCTATCAGCTCGGACACCAGAGACTGGCATGTGCTCTTTTGGTATCACCTTTTAAAACTCTTTGTCTAACCTTGGATCTTAATTATTTTCTTTCATTTTTTTCTAAAAATTTTATAGTTATACATTTTATATTTAAATACAGGTTCCATTTTGAGTTAACTTTTTATTTGTATTGTCTTTATCTGCTTTCAGTATTAGGGTAATACTGGGTTCATAAAATGAATTGAGAAGTGTTCCCTCTGCCTCTGTTTTCTGTAATAGTTTGTATAAAATTGGTGTTAATTCTTTAAATGTTTGGAAGAATTTTCTAATGAGAGTACCTGGGCCTAGAGATTATGATATTTTTTTAATACAGATTCACTTTTAAAAATTAGTTTTAGGACTATTTTAGCTTTCTATTTTATCTTGTTAAATTTGCATAGTTTGTAGTTTTACTAGTGGTTTATAAATTTTACTGATTTTTTGTTTTTGAGGAGCTAGCTTTTTGTTTAATTGATTTTCTCTGTTTTATTCTTTTCAATTTTTTTCTGAATTATCTTTATTATTTCCTTTCTTTACTTTACTTTAGCTTATTTTGCTCTTTTTTCCTAGTTTTTTGAAGTAGGAACCTACGTTATTGATTTGATTCCCTTTCTCTTTTCTAAGGTATACATTTAGTGTTATTAATTCTCCTCTCAGCATGGCTTTAACTGGATTCCACAAATTTTGATATGTGCATTTGAATTTTCATTCAATCGTATGTAGTTTTAAAAATTGCCTTTGAGACTTCTTTGAACCATCAGTTACTTAGAAGTATTTTAATTAATTGGCAACTGTTTGGAAGTTTTCTTATTATTGATTTCTAGTTTTGATACCATTATGGTCAGAAAACACACTCTTTATGATTTCAGTTCTTTTAAATTTGTTAAGATTTGTTTTGTGGCCTAGGATATGATCTGTCTTGGTGGATACTCTATGGACTATGGAAAAACATGTGCATTCTTTTCTTGTTGAGTGGAATGTTTTATATTTGTCAACTAGATATTGTTGGTTGATTGTGTTGTTGAGTTCCATATTCTTGCTAATTTTTTGTCTGAAAATTCTTGTCAAATCCTGAAAGTAGAGTGAATTAGGTTCTCCAAACTCTAATTTTGGATATATTTATCTCTTTCTAACTTCATTAGTTTTTGCTTTCTGTATTTTGAGACTCTGTGGTTTGGTGTGCACACATTTAGGATTGTTATATCTTCCATGGATTGATCCCTTTACCATTATGTAATGTCTTTTCTTATCTCCAGTAATTTTCTTTGCTCTATAATTGACTTTATGTGATCTTAGTATAACCACTCTTACTTTTTTAAAACAAATTAATGTTTACATGTTATATCTGTTTCCATCCTTTTACTGTAAACTTACTTATGTCATTGTATTTGAAGTGAGTTTATTGTATACAGCATATTGTTGGATCATTTTTTCTTTTTTTATTGAGGTGTAATTGACATATAACATTAACTTAAGGGTGTACAACATAATGATTCAGTATCTGTATGTATTGTGAAATGATCACCACAATAAGTCTAGTTAACATGCATCACCACACATAGTTACAAAAATTTTTTTCTTCAGATGAGAACTTTAAAGATCTACTCTTTTAGTAACTTTCGAATATACAATAGAGTATTATTAACTATAATCACCAGGCTATGCATTACGTCCTCAGATCTTATTTGTGTTATAATGGAAGTTTGACCTTTTGAGCACCTTCATTGATTCTGCCCACCCCACACCTCCCACCTTTGGCAACCACCAATCTGTTCTCTATGTCTACGTGTTCAGTATTTCTGTTTGTTTTTTTTTTAGATTCCACTACAAATGAGATTGTACAGTATTTGTCTGTCTCTGTCTGACTTATTTCAGTCAGCATATGCCTTTAGTGTCCATCCATGTTGTCACAAATGGCTAGATTTCATTCTTTTAATATGGCTGAATAACATTCTGTTCTCTCTCTATGTATACCACATTTCTTTGTCTATTCATCCATCATTGGACACTTAGGCTGTTGTATCTTGGCTATTGTAAATAATGCTGCAATGAATATGGGAGTATAGATATCTTTTTAAGTTAGGTTTTCATTTCCTTCTGATAAATACCCAAAAGTGGAATTGCTGGATTGTATGGTAGTTCTATTTTATTTTATTCTTTAAAAAATTATTTTATTTTATATTGGAGTATAGTTGATTAACAATGATGTGTTAGTTTCAGGTGTACAGCACAGTGATTCAGTTATACACATACAAGTATCCATTCTTTTTCAAATTCTTTTCCCATTTTGATTATTAAAGAATACCGAGCCGAGTTCGCTGTGCTATACAGTAGGTCCTTGTTGGTTAACTATTTTAAATATAGTAGTGTTTACATGTCAATCGCAAACTTCCATACTGTTCTTCATAGTGCCTGCACCAATTTACAGTCTCACTAACAGTGCACAAGGGTTCCCTTTTCTCTACATCCTTGCTAACACTTGTTATTCCTTGTCTTTCTGGTAATAGCCATTTTAACAGGTGTGAGCTGGTTTCCCATCGTGGTTTTAAGTTGCGTTTCCCTGATGATTAGTGATGTTGAATACCTTTTCATGTACCTCTTGGCCATCTGTATATCTTCTTTGGAAAAATGTCCATTCAGCTCCTCTGCCAATTTTTTAATTGAATTGTTTGGGGTTTTTTTTCTATTGAGTCATATGAGTTCTTTATATATTTTGGATATTAATCCTTTATCAGACATGATTTGCAAATATTTTCTCCCATATGATAGGTTACTTTTTCATTTTGTTGACAGTTTCCTTTGCTGTACAGGAGCTTTTTAGTTTGATGTAGTCCCACTTAGTTTTGTATTTTGTTGTTGTTTTTTTGCTTTTGGGGTCAAGTCTAAAAAATCATTGCCAAGAATGATTTCCAGGAGCTTACTGCTTATATTTTCTTCTAGGAGTTTTATGGTTTCAGGTCTTTTGTTCAAGTTCTTAATCCATTTTGAGTTAGTTTTTGTGTATAGTGTAAGATAATGGTCCAGCTTCATTCTTTTGCATATGGCTGTCCAGTTTTCCCAGCATCATTTATTGAAGAGACTGTCTTTTCCGCATTAAGTATTCTTGGCTTCCTTGTCAAATATTAGTTGACCATATATGCATGGGTGTATTTCTGGGATCTTGATTCTGTTCCATTGGTTTATGTGTCTGCTTTTATGCCAGTATCATATTGTTTTGATTACTTATAGCTTTGTAATATAGTCTAAAACCAGGGAGCATGACACCTCCAGCTTTGCTCTTCTTTCTCAAGATTGCTTTCACTATTTGAGGTCTTTTGTGGTTCCGTACAAATTTTAGGATTATTTGTTCTAGTTCTGTGAAAAATGCCATGGGTATTTTGATGGGGATTGCATTGAATCTTTAGATTGCTTTGGATAGTATGGACATTTTAGCAGTATTAATTCTTCCACCCATGAGTACAGTATATCTATCCATTTATTTGTGTTTTCAGTTTCTTCCATCAATGTCTTATAGTTTCCAGTATATAAGTGTTTTACCTCCTTGGATAAATTTATTCCTAGGTCTTTTATTCTTTTTGATGCAATTGCAAATGGGATTGTCTTCTTAATTTCTCTTTCTGGTAGTGTATAGAGATGTAACAGATTTCTGTATATTAATTTTGTATCCTGCAACTTTACTGAATTTATTTATTAGTTCTAGTAGTTTTCTGATAGAGACTTTAGGATTTTCTATGTATAGTATCATGTCATCTGCAAATAGTGACAGTTTTACTTCTTCATTTGCAGTTTGAGTGCCAGGTGGGTGTGCATGTTCAGTTTCTTGGTGAGCCCTGTCAACATACCCCCAGAAAAAGAGGATAGTGACTGACACTGCCTCACTTCAAATGGATGGGGTGGAAGTTCATCTTCCCGCTGTGCTCCAGTGACATCAGGAGATATAGGAAGCATAGTATCAATCACTTCTCCCTGCACCACCTTGTTTTGCCTCATCCATGTGAATAGAGGTTCAGCTCCTACTAGGATTCTCTGATACAGTGTGGTTGCTGACTAGCCCTGCTTCATCCACCTTGTTCAGTCTTGTTGCTGTCAGGTGGAAGTGAGGATTCTGGTTCTGAAAAACCACCTTGCTGACTTGGAGTGCTAGGAGGGTGTGAGTGAAGGCTAATGATGACTAGCCCCACCTTATACTACCTCATTCAATCTTGTTGCCCTTGGACTCCACTTATGCTACCTTGGTGGGGGAATTAGAACAACTCTTCCTTATGCTTGTAAGGGGATGGAAGATCAACTGCTAATTTAGACTCACTAATACTACTGCATCAGGATTGGATTGCTGCCACCTGCCTCCGCTTGTATGGAGATGGGTGATCAGCATCCTGCTGAGTGCACTGATACAACCTGGCAGTGGAACAAAGGGCTACCTGCTTCTTCCAGGCAGGGGATGGGTGATTAGCAACCTGCTTGTGCCCTTAAATACTACCTGCTGGGGGAGTTGAAGTGTGCTCTCTGCAGGGTGGGAGTGAGATGAGGTAGAAGATCAGCTCTGCAGTCAGCTCTGTTGAACTCCCATGGAGTGGGAAGGAGGAGAGTATGGTTTTCTCATTGTTGTTTGGCTAGAGTATGGTTTTCTCATTGTTGTTTGGCTAGAATTGTGGGTAATGTCACAATTTGCTTTTAGCCTACCCTATTCTCTGTCCTTTGACTGGGAGAACAGCCTTTTCTTGGATTGTTTTTTGTTTTTGTCTTTATTTTTTGCTTGTGCTAGTTGGTGGTCCTGGGTTGGAAACTTCTGCAGTGTCCTGTCCAGGATATATGGGACACAATAAGGAAACTCAAGGAACTCACTGCTGTGTCACTCCCCATTTCCTGAGATGCCTGGGCATTTCTCCTTTCTACCTCAGAGTTCCCTTTCGCTTGTTTATAATGTCATCTCCAGGGCAGGGTTTTTGTTTTTGTTTTTGTTTTTGTTTTCAGTTGTGAAAGACAGAAACTGGGAGGAATAGGGCTCTTTCATCTTGGCAGAGTTGTAATTCTCCATCCCCAAATTTTAACATGTTGTTTTTTCCTTCCATTTAGCTTAAAATATTTTCTAATTTCTGCTTGATTTCTTTTCTTTATGTGTAGGTTATTTATAAGTGTTTTATTTAGTTTCTAAACATTAGAGATTTTTCCAGAGAGAGATCTTTCTGTTATTGATTTCTAATTTAATTCAATTGTGGTCAGACAATATACTTTATATGACCTGAATCCTTTTAAATTAATTGAAGCTTGTTTTATGGCCCTGTCTGTGGTCTATCGTGATAAATGTTAAATATGCATTTGAAATGAATGTGTATTCTGCTATTGTTGGGTGGATTTATCTGTAAGTATTAATCAGGTAAAATTGATAGTGTTATTCAAATCTATATTTGTGCTGATTTTTTAATCTACTTCTATCTATTACTGAGACAGAGGTACTGAAATCTCCCACTGTCATTTTAGAATGATCTATTTATCATTGAAGTTCTATCAGTTTTGTTTTGTTTTATTTCATGTATTTTGAAGCTCTGTTTTTAGCTGTATGAACAGTTAGAAGTATTAAGTTATTTTGTTGAGTTAACTCTTTTAACATTATGAAATGACCTTCTTTGTCTCTGGTAATATTCTTTGATCTGAAATTTACTTTGTCTGATATGGATATAGCCACTAAAGCTTTCTTTTGATTATTCTTAGCATGGTGCATCTTTTTCCATCTCTTTTACTTTAACCTATTTGTGTCTTCATATTTAGTGTGTTCTTGTAGGCAGCATATAGTTGGGTATTGCTTTTTTGCCTAATTTGACAATCTCTGTCCTTTATAATTTTTTGATTCATTTTTATATTAAAGACAAATTTATGTTTTAACATAATAGTTATTTTTAAGAGATGTTACTTTTCTTGTTAGAGAATACATTAATCAATTTAAATTTCATCTTTCAATATTATCATATAGTAAATTTGACTTTTTTATTTTAATAATATACAGTTCTATGAATTAAATACAGGTATACCTCATTTTATTTTGCTTTGCAGATATTCATTTTTTATAAATTGAAGGTTGAAGACACAGTGGCAACCCTGTATCTTCAGGTCTATCAGCACCATTTTTCCAACAGCATTTGCTCACTTAATGTCTCTGTGTCACTTTTTGGTAATTTTCACAATATTTCAAGTCCTCCACCAGCAAAAAGAGTGCGACTCACTGAAGGCTCAGATGATGGTTAGCACTTCTTAGCAATAAAGTATTTTTAATTAAGGTATGTACATTTTTTTTTAGACATAATGCTATTGCACACTTAATAGACTACAGTATAGTGTAAACAGCATTTATACACACTGGGAAATCAGAAAATTCGTGTGACTCCCTTTACTGTGACTGTTTTCCTCTATTAGTTTTATAGTTTTAGCTTTTTAATTTAAGCTGTGATTCATTTTGAGTTAATTTTTGTATATGGTGTTAGGATGGGATCTACATCCTTTTGCATGTGGATATTCAGTTGTTGTAGCACTATTTCCTAAAAAAAAAAATCTATCTCCATAAAATTGTCTTGATATCCTTCTTGAGAATCATTTGACTAAGTATGTGAGGGTTTATTTCTAGAATCTCAGTTCTGTTCCAATTAGCTATATGTCTACCCTATTCCAGTACCTCATTGTTTTGATTACTGTAGCTTTCTATACAATTTGAAGTTAGAATCTTCCAACTTTATTCTTGTTTTTTAAGATTATTTTTACATTCTGTGTCTCTTAAATATCCATATGAATCTTTGGATCATCTTGTCTATTGCTGCAAAAAACGTAGCTGGAATTTTGATAGAGATTTTGATAGGGATTGAATTGATTCTGAATTTGGGGAGTATTACCACCTTAATATTGTCTTTTGATCTATGGGTATGAGATGTCTTTCCATTTATTAGGTCTTTAATTTTTTTCATCAATGTTTATAGTTTTTAGAATACAAGTTTTATGCTTCTTTTGTTCAATTTATTCCTATTTTATTACTTTGGATGCTACTGTAAATGGTATTATTTTCTTAATTTAATTTTTGGATAGTGCTTTGCTAGTATATAGAGAAACATAATTGATTTTTGTACATTGATTTTGTTACCTGCAGCCTTAACGAACTCCTTTATTAGTTGTAATAATTTTTCAGTATATTTCTTAGGATTGTGTACAGACATACCTTGGAGATATTGTGGGTTCAGTTCCAGACCATTGCAATAAAGCAAATATTGCAATAAAGTGTCACATGAATTTTTTGGTTTCCCAATGGATATAAAAGTTACGTTTACACTCTACTATTGCCTGTGAAGTATGCAATAGCATTATGTCTAAAAAAAATGTATATGCCTTAATTGAAAAACATGTGTACATGCCTTTATTGCTAAAAAGGCTAATCATCATCTGACAATGCAGGGTTGCCATAAACCTTACATTTGTAAAAAAACTCAGTATCTGAGAAGTGCAATAAAGCAAAGCACAATAAAAGAAGGTATTCCTGTGTGTACAAGATCATGTTACCTACAAGTAGTTTTAGTTCTTCCTTTCTAATCTGGGTGTCCTTTATTTCTCTTGTTTAATTGCCCTTGATAAAACCTTTAGTGCATATTTGTCTCATTTCTGATCTTAGAAGGAAAGCATTCATTTTTTCACTAGTATGGCGTTAGCTAGCAGTGGGTTTTTTGTACATGCCCTTTATCAGATTGAAGAAATTTCTTTCTATTGTTAATTCATTGAGAGTTTTTTATCATGAAGGTGTACAAAATTTTCTCAAATACTTTTTCTGCACCTACTGAGATGACCAAGGGACTTTTGTTCTTTATTCTATTGATATGGTATATTACATTAATTGATTTTTAAATGTTAAACCAGTGTTGCAATCCTGGAATAAATCTCACCGGGTCATGAGAAATGACCCTTTTTAGATGTTGCTGTTTTCAGTTTGCTTATATTTTACTGAGAATTTTTGTGTCTATATTAATAAATTATTGATCTTTAGTTTTCTTTCTTTGTAATATCTCTGTCTGTTTCTGATATCAGGGTAGTCTGGCCTAATAGAATAAGTTGGAAAGTGTTTTCTCTTCTGATTTTTAAGAGAGTTAATGAAGAATAGGTATTAATCTTAACTTTTGGGTAGAATTCACCAATGAAGCCATCTGGGCTTTTCATCCTGAGAAGTTATTTGATTACTAAATCAATCGCTTTAAAGGTCTATTCAGATTTTTAAATTTCTTTTCTAATCAATTTCAGTAGCTTATGTCTTTCTAGGAATTTTTTCATTTTATCTATATTATCTAATTTGTTGGCATATAATTGTTTATAGTATCCCCTTATAATCTTTATTTTTGTAAGATTTGTAGTCTGTCCCATTTTTTACTTCCTGATTTTAATTATTTGTGTGTTCTCTTTATGGTTGATCTAGCTGAATGTTTGTAAATTTTGATGTTTTTTTTTTCTTTAAAGAACCAACTTTTGGTTTCATTGATTTTCTTTATTTTTGTCTTATACTCCATTTTAGTAATATCAACTCATCTTTTTCATTTCCTTTCTTCTGATTGCTTGGGTTTAGTTTACTCTGCTTTTGTTGTTTCTTGTGGTGCAATTTTAGGTTATTAAATTGAGATCTTTTTTTTGTATAGATGCTTACAGCTCTTGATTTCCATCTAAGAACTTCTTTAGCTGTATCCCCTAAGTTTTATTATGTTGTGTTTTCATTTTTATTCATCTAAAATTATTTTAAAGTTTCCCTTGTGACTCCTTTGACCTGTTGGTTATTTAGGGATATGCTCTTTAATTTCCACATATTTGTGAATTTCCCAAATTTCTTTCTGTTACTGATTTCTAACTTCACTCCACTGTGGCCAGAGAACATAATTTATATGATTTCAATCCTTTTAAATGTATTAAGGCTTGTTTTATAGCCTATCTGGTTTCAACTTCTACATGTGAAGAGCTTGGAAGTTGTCAAATGAAATAAAATGAAATAAAAATGTTGGTCAAACCTAAAATCAACAACTTTTCCTGAACCTATTAGAGAAATAAGGTTGCAGGGCATACTTCCACCCCAAAATCTGAAGAGAACAGCAAATCTAGAGAGTCACAGATATTTTAGAAGCCGCTGGGACCATAAGCTGGTAGGAACACTCAAATAATAATTTTTTTTCCAAATTGTTAGATGCTGAATGTGCGATTAGCCTGAAAACATAAAACTCCTGGGGGCCAAATTGTTAGGGGAGCCCCCATACTTTCATGTCTGACTTTCAACAAAAACTTGTAGGCCATTCCAAAACAATAAGACATGCTGTCTAAACAGCAATAAGAAATGCAATCTAAATAGATAAAGCAAGCATCATAACCAGACTCGACTATGACACAGATTATGGAATTATTAGATAAGAAATTAAAAATAACTATGATTAATATGCTAAGAGCTCTAATGTAAACATTAGACAATATGTCTAAAAGTTAACCACATGTAAGATGGGTAATCTAAGCAGAGAGATGGAAACTCTAAGAAATAGTCCAAAGGAAATGCCAGAAATCAAAAACACTGTACAGAAATGAAGAATACCTTTGATGAACTTATCAATAGACAAGACTCAGGCAAGGAAAGAATCATTGAGTTTGAAGGTGGGTCAATAGAAATTAAAGAGTAATGAGAGAAAATAATTGAAGAAAAAGAACAGTAGAATATCCAAGAGCTGTGTGACAATTTCAAAAGGTGTAAAGTAAATGTTCTTGGACTACCAGAAAGAGAAGAAAGAGTGAGAAGAACAGAAGAACTATATTTGAAGTAAACTATGGCTGAGAACTTTTCAGAATTAATAACATACACCAAATCACAGATCAAGGAATCTCAGGGAACAACAAACAGGATAAATACAAAAAAGAAAACTGCATGAGGCATGTAATAGTCACTGTAGATAAGCAAATACAGAAAATCTTGAAGGAAGCCAGAGGAAGGAAACTGCCTTACTAGTAGAGGAACAAGGATAAGAGTGAAATATATAAAGGGTTGAAAGGAAAAGCCAACAACATATAATTCTTTTTTTTTTTTACATATAATTCTGTATCTAGGAAATTATATTTCACAAGTGAAGTGGAAACCCTGAAAATTAAAAAGAAATGTTAGAACTAATAAATCCAGCAGAGCTTCAAGATACAAAATCAACACCAAAAAATCAGTTGTTTCTATATACCAACAATGAATAATCTGAAAAGGAAATTAAGAAAACAATTCCAATTACAGTAGCATCAAAAAGAATAAAATATTTGGGAATGAATTTAACCAAGGAGACAAAAGACTTGTACACTAAAAACTACAAAATGTTTCTGAAATAAGTTTAAGAAGATCTAAATAAATGGAAAGAAATCCTGTGTTCTTGGGTTAGAAGGCTTAATATTGTTAAGATGTCAGTACTACCCAAAGTGATCTACAGATTCAATGTAATCCCTATCAACTCAGTATGTTTTTCAGAAAGAGAAAAATTCATCCTAAATTTCATATGGAATTTCCAGGGACTCGAAATAGCTAAAACAATCTTGAAAGAGGACAAAGTTGGAGGTCTCAAACTTCCTGGTTTTGAAACTTATTACAAAGCTGTGGTCATCAAAGCAGTGTGGTAATAGCACAAAGACAGACATATAGACCAATGGAATAGAATAGAGAGCCCACAAATAAACCCTTGAATACATGGTCAAATGATTTTTGATAAGAGTGCCAATACCATTCAATTGGAAAAGGACAGTCCTCTCAACAAGTGGTTCTGGGAAAACTGGATATCCACATGCAAATAATAGAGTTGGAATCTTACCTTAAACCATATACAAAAATTAAGTCAATATGGATCAAAGACCTAAAAGCTAAACCTATAAAACTCTTAGAAAAAAATAAAGGAAAAGTTCATGACATTAGATTTAGCAATGATTTTTGCATATGGTGTCCAAAGCATAGGCAACCAAAGAAAAAAATAGATGTATTAGACTTCTTCAATATTAAAAACTTTTGTACATCAAAGGACACTATTAAGAGAGTGAAAAGGCAACCCATGGAATGGGAGAAAATATTGGCAAATCATATATTTGATAAGGGATTGATATCAGAATATTGTAAAGAACTCTTACAACTTAACAGCAAGAAACCAAACCCAGCTAAAAATGGGCAAAGGACTGGAATAGACATTTCTCCAAAGAAGATATACAAATGGCCATTAAACATGAAAACATGCTCAGTATTAGGGAAATGCAAATCAAAACCACAATGAAATACCACTTCACACTCACTAGGAACGATATTATTTAAAAAAATTTAAAACGTGGATAGATGAACAGAAAGTTAGTACATATACATGGTGGAATATTATTCAACCTTGAAAAGAAAGGAAATTTTGTTACATGCTACAACATGAATGGACCTTAAAGACATTATGTTAAGTGAAAGAAGCCAGTCACAAAAGGACATGTATTGTCATTATATGAAGTTCTTTGAGTAATGAAATTCATAAAGACAGAAACTAGAATGGTAACTTCCAAGGCTGGGAATGGAGAGCGTAATGGGGAGTTATTGTTTAATAGGTACAGAGTTTCAGTTGGGGAAGAACAAAAAAGTTCTGGAGATGGATGGTGGTAGTGGTTCCCAACAATGTGATTGTCCTTAATGCCACAGAACTGTGTACTTGATAATGGTTAAAATGGTAAATTTTATGTTATATATATTTTATCACAATGAAAAAATAAAATAAGAAAATAATTAAAATTTTTCAAAAAGAAATAAAATTTGGGGATAAAAGTAAGTAGAAATAAAGAGTTCCTCAGACAAACAAAAATTAGAGAATTCACTGCCAGCAGAGCTGCACCTAAAAATGTTAAAAAGAAGTGTTTTAGGGAGAAAGAAAATGATATGTCAGAAATGTAAATCTGTGTAAAGAAAGAGTGTTGGGGAAGGAATAAATGAAGGTAAAGCAGAATCTCTTATTTTTTCCTCTTATTTTTTTATTGAGATATAATCAGCATATAACATTGTATAAATTTATGGTATACAGTATGTTTGATACATTTACATATTGCAATATGATTACAATGTAGTATTAGGTATTGTTCCCAACCTCAGGAGCTCCCCAGGTGAAATTCAAAACTGGGCTCCATACACGGAGGGCAAGGAGAGGCCAAAGAAAAAGGCAGACCAGTCCAGATTGGTAGGTGGCAGTTTTAATCAGCAAGGCAATTTGCATACAAGGCTTGTCTTGGAAAACTCAAGATGAATAGATGACCACTCTGGCCCACCAGAATCCCGAAAGTTTATATAGAGGCCTTAACTGGGTTCAGCCATGTATTCAATCTGGATGGTCTCAATAATACATTACTCTCTCAAAGCTGCATCTTTGAAATGGCTACTAGTATGAGAATAGTAGGTGGATGGACCTTACATTCCAAGGACAAGGGAGGGTGTATGGAGCCTCTAATTGCCTGGATAGACTGGTGGTTTAATCTTCTTGATGACCTCCTCCAACATACCTTCATCATATCCCATAATTATCTTTTTATTTTTGTGATCTAGTTTCTTTATAACTTTGTAAAGAGTTTCTTTACAACTTTGAAGTATATAATACAGTATTTTTAACTATAATGACAATGTTATACATTAGATCTCCAGAACTTATTCATCTTCTAACTGCAAGTTTGTACCTCTTGATCAACAGCTCCCCAATTCCTCCACCTCCCCAGACCCTGGTAACGACCATTCTACTCTTAGTTTCTACAAGTTCAAGTTTATTAGAGTCTACACATAAGTGATAATATACAGTATTTTTCTTTCTCTGTCTGACTTATTTCACTTAGCATAATGCCAACAAAGTCCATTCATGTTGTTGCAAATGGCAGGATTTCCTTCTTTCTCGTGGCTGAATGATATTCTATTGTGGTGTGTGTGTGTATGTGTATACATGCATTACATATATATACATATATATGTATATATGTACATATATTTATACACACACATATATAAAAAATGTTTTCTTTATCCATTCATCTGTTGATGGACACATAGTTTGTTTCCATGTCTTGGCTGTTGTGAATAATGCTGCAGAGCATGGGGATACAGATATCATTTTGAGAGAGTGATTTCATTTCCTTAGTATATGTACACCCAGAAGTGGAATTGCTGGATCATATGGTATCTCTATTTTTATCTTTTGAGGAACCTCCATACTGTTTTCCATAATAGCTGTACCAATTTACATTTCCAGCAACAGTGCACAAGGGTTCCCTTTTCTCCACATCCTCACCAATGCTTTTTATCTCTTGTCTTTTTGATGACAGTCATTCTGACAGATGTGAGATGATAGCTCATTGTGGTTTAGATTTGCATTTCCTTGATGATTAGTGATGTTGAGCATGTTTTCATGTACCTATTGGCCATTTGTATGTCTTTTTTGGAAAAATGTCTATTCAGGTCCTTTGCCCCTCCCCTCCTCTTGTGGCTATTGATTTCTATGAATATTTTGGTACATTTTGGATATTAACCTCTTACCTGATATATGGTTTGCAAGTATGTTCTCTAGCTCTGTAGGTTGCTTCTTCATTCTGTTAATTATATCTTTTGCTGTACAGAAGCTTTTTAGTTTGCTGTAGTGCCACTTGTTTTTTTTTTTTGCTTTTGTTCCTTGTGCTTTTGGTGGCATATCCAAAAAATCATTGCCAAAACCAATGTCAAGGAGATTTTTGTGTATATTTTCTTCCAGGAGTTTTATAGTTCCAGGCCTTACGTTGAAATCATTAATTCATCTCAAGTTACTTTCTGTGAGTGATATAAAATAGGGGTCCATTTCATTCTTTTGCATCAGAATATTTATTTCTATGTATAGAAAACACCCAATGTCATTTTTTGAAAATACTATCCTTTCTTCATGGTGTATTCTAGGCTCCCTTGTCAAATATTAGTTGACTGTATATGTGTGGGCTTATTTCTAGGCTCTTGATTCTGTTTCGTTGGTCTCTGTGTCTGTTTCTGCACCAGTATCATACTGTTTTGGTTACTGTAGCTTTGTAATATAGTTTGAAATCAAGACGTGTGGTGGCTCCAGCTTTGTTCTTTTTTTTAGGGGGTTTGAAAAATGTAATAGTTGAAATAAAAATCTTTTTTTTATACATCTTTATTGGAGTATAATTGCTTCACAGTGCTGTGCTGGTTTCTGTTGTACAACAAAGTGAATCAGCCATATGCATACATATATCCCCATATCCCCTCCCTCTTGAGCCTCCCTCCCACCCTCCCTATCCCACCCCTCTAGGTTGTTGCAAAGCACTGAGCTGATCTCCCTGTACTCTGCTGCTTTCCACTAGCTATCTATTTTACATTTGGTAGTGTATATATGTTGATGCTTCTCTCACTTTGCCCCAGCTTCCCCCTCCCCCACCATGTCCTCAAGTCCATTCTCTATATCTGCGTCTTTATTCCTGCTCTGCCACTAGGTTCATCGGTACCATTTTTTTAAGATTCCATTTATATGCATTAACATACGGTATTTGTTCTCCCTTTCTGACTTACTTCACTCTATGACAGACTCTAGGTCCTTCCACCTCATTACAAATTACTCAAATTCGTTTCTTTTTATGGCTGAGTAATATTCCATTGTATATATATACCACATCTTCTTTCTCCATTCATCTGTCGATAGACATTTTGATTGCTTCCATGTCCTGGCTATTGTAAATAGTGCTGCAGTGAACATTGTGGTACATGTCCCTTTTTGAATTATGGTTTTCTCAGGGTATATGCCAAGTAGTGGGATTGCTGGGTCATATGATAGTTCTATTTTGAGTTTTTTAAGGAACCTCCATACTGTTCTCCATAGTGGTTGTATCACTTTACATTTCCACCAACAGTGCAGGAGGGTTCCCTTTTCACACACCCTCTCCAGCATTTATTGTTTCTAGATTTTTTGATAATGGCCTTTTTGACCAGTGTGAGGTGATATCTCATTGTAGTTTTGATATGCATTGCTCTAATAATTAGTGAGGTTGAGCATCTTTTCATGTGCCTCTTGGCCATCTGTATGTCTTCTTTGGTGAAGTGTCTATTTAGGTCTTCCGCCCATTTTTTAATTGGGTTGTTTGTTTTTTTGAGGTTGAGCTCCATGAGCTGTTTGTATATTTTGGAGGTTAATCCTTTGTCCGTTGGAGATTAATCCTTAGTCCGTTGTTTCATTTGCAAATATTTTCTCCCATTCTGAGGGCTGTCTTTTCGTCTTGTTTATGGTTTCCTTTGCTGTGCAAAAGCTTTTAAGTTTAATTAGGTCCCATTTGTTTATTTTTGTTTTTATTTTCATTACTCTAGGAGGTGGGTCAAAAAAGATCTTGCTGTGGTTTTATGTCAAAGAGTGTTTTTCCTATGTTTTCCTCTACGAGTTTTATAGTGTCCAGTCTTACATTTAGGTCCTTAATCCATTTTGAGTTTATTTTTGTGTATGGTTTTAGGTAGTGTTCTAATTTCATTCTTGTACGTGTAGCTGTCCAGTTTTCCCAGCACCACTTATTGAAGAGGCTGTCTTTTCTCCATTTTATGTTCTTGTTTCCTTTGTTGTAAATTAGGTGACCATATGTGCGTGGGTTTATCTCTGGGCTTTCTATCCTATACCATTGATCTATATTCCTGTTTTTGTGCCAGTACCAGCTTTGTAGTATAGTAGTATAGTTTGAAGTCGGGGAGCCTGATTCCTCTGGCTCCATTTTTCTTTCACAAGATTGCTTTGCCTATTCAGGGTCTTTTGTGTTTCCATACAAATTGTAAAATTTTTTTGTTCTAATTCTGTGAAGAATGCCATTTTCTCCACATCCTTGCCAACACATTATTTGTGGTCTTTTTGAAGATAGCTATTCTGACAGGTGTGAGGTGATATCTCATTGTGGTTTTAATTTGCATTTCCCTGATGATTAGCAATGTTGAGCATCTTTTTATGTGCTTGTTGGCCATCTGTGTGTCCTCTTTGGAAAAATGTCTATTCAGGTCTTCTGCCATTTTTAATTGAGTTGTTTGTTCTTTTGATATTGAATTGTGTGAGCTTTTTATATATTTTGGATATTAACCCTTATTGGTCATATCATTTTCAATTTTTTCTCCCATTAAGTAGGTTGTCATTTCCTTTTGCCAGTGGTTCCCTTTGCTATGCAAAAGCTCTTAAGTTTAATTAGGTCCCATTTGTTATTTTTCCTTTGTTTCCTTTGCCTGAGGAGATTGATCCAAAAAAATATTGCTATGACTTATGTCAAAGAATGTCCTGCCTGTCTTTTATACTAGGAATTTTATGGTTTCTGGTCTTATATTTATATATTTAATCCATTTTGAGTTTATTTTTGTATAAGGTGTGAGAAAATGTTCTGATTTATTTCTTTTACATGTAGCTATCCAGTTTTCCCAGCACCACTTATTGAAGGGACATTTTTCCCATTGCATATTTTTGCCATATTTGTCATAGATTAATTGATCATATGTGCATGGGTTTATTTCTGGGCTCTCTCTTCTGTTCCATTGATCTGTGCGCCTGTTTTTGTGCCAGTGCCATATCGTTTTGATGACTATAGTTTTGTAGTGAGTCTAAAGTTAGGGGGTCTGATACCTCTAGCTTTGTTTTCTTTTTTTTTCCCTCAAGATTGCTTTAGCTATTTGGGGTCTTTAGTGGTTCCATATAAATTTTAAGATGATTTATTCTAGATCTGTGAAAAACTTCATGGGTATTTTGATAGGGATTGCATTAAATCTGTAGATTACTTTGAGTAGTATGGATACTTTATCAATATCAATTATTCCAGCCCATGAACACAGGATATCTTTCATTTTCTTTGTATCAGCTTCAACTTGCTTCATGTTTTATAATTTTCAGAGTATAGGTCTTTTACCTCCTTGGTTAAGTTTATTCTAAGGTATTTTGTTTTTCTTGATATGATTTCAAATGGGATTGTTTTCTTACTTTCACTTTCTGTTATTTCATTTTTAGCGTATAGAAAAGCAACAGATTTCTGTATGTTAATCTTGTATTCTACAACTTAACTGAATTAATCTCTAAGTTCTAATAGTTCTTTTTTTTTTTTGGTGGGAGACACTTTAGGGTTTTCTCTATATCGTGTCATGTCTTCTGCAAATAGTGACAGTTTTGTTTCTTCACTTCCAATTTGGATGCCTTTTTATTTCTTTTTTTTTTTTTTTTTTGTCTGAGTGCTGTTGCTAGGAATTCCAATACTATGTTAAATAGAAGTGGTGAGAGTGGGCATCCTTGTCTTGTTCCTGATTTTAGAGGAAAAGCTTTCAGCTTTTCAACATTGAGTATGATGTTAGATGTGGGTTTGTCATAAATGGACTTTATTATGTGGATATATCTTCCCTCCATACCAACTTTGATGAGAGTTTTTATCATGAATGGATGTTGCATTTTGTCAAATGCTTTTCTGCACCTATTGAGATGATCATGTGATTTTTATTCTTTATTTTGTTAACATGGTGTATTACATTGATTGATTTGTGGATATTGTAACCTTCCTTGCATCCCTGGAATAAATCCTATTGATCATAGTATATTGTCCTTTTTATATATTAAGTTTGGTTTGTTAATATTTTTGAGGATTTTTATATACACATTCATCAGAGATACTGGCCTATAATTATCTTTTTTTATTTTATTTTAGAGTATACTTCTTTAACAATGTTGTGTTAGTTTTAGGTGTACAGTGAACTGAAAGTGATTCAGTTATACACATACAAGTATCCATTCTTTTTCAAATTCTTTTCCCATTTAGGTTATTACAGAATATTGAGCCAAGTTCCCTGTGCTATACAGTAGGTCCTTGTTGGTTAACTATTTTAAATATAGTAGTGTGTACATGTCAATCCCAAACTACCAATCTATCCCTGCCACCACCACCTGTTCCCCCTGGTAACCATAAGTTCATTCTCTAAGTCTGTGAGTATTTCTGTTTCATAAATTAGTTCATTTGTATCATTTTTCTTATATTCCACATGTAAGCAATATCATATGATACTTGTCTTTCTCTGTCTGACTTACTTCACTTAGTATGATAATCTCCAGGTCCATCCATGTTGCTGCAAATGGCAGTATTTCATACTTTTTAATGGCTTAATCATATTCCATTGTATATATGTACCACATCTTCTTTATCCATTTATCTGTCAGTGGACATTTAGGTTGCTTCCATGTCTTGGCTATTGTAAACAGTGCTGCAGTGAACATTGGGGTGCATGTATCCTTTCGAACCATGTTTTTCTCCAGGTATATGCCCAGGAGTGGGATTGCTGAATCATATGGTAGCTCTATTTGTAGTTTTTGGAGGAACCTTCATACTGTTCTCCATAGTGGCTGTACCAATTTACATTCCCAATGGTGTAGGAGGGTTCCTTTTTTCCCACACTCTCTCCAGCATTCATTGTTTGTAGACTTTTTGATGATGGCCATTCTGAGTGGAGTGAGCTGGTACCTCATTGTAGTTCTGATTTGCATTTCTCTAATAATTAGTAATGTTGAGCATCTTTTCATGTGCTTCTTGGCCATCTGTACGTCTTCTTTAGAGAAATGTCTATTTAGATCTTCTGCCCATTTTTTGATTGGGTTGTTTCTTTTTTTTTTTAATATATTGAGCTCATGAGCTGTTTGTAGATTTTGGAGATTAATTCCTTGTTGGTTGCATCGTTTGCAAATATTTTCTCCCATCCTCTGGGTTGTCTTTTTGTTTCGTTTATGGTTTCCTTTGCTGTGCAAAGGCTTTTGAGCTTAATTAGTCCCATTTGTTTATTTTTGTTTTTATTTCCATTACTCTAGGAGATGACTTGAAAAAGATATTGCTGTGATTTATGTCAAAGAGTGTTCTGCCTATGTTTTCCTCTAAGAGTTGTATAGTATCCGGTCTTACAATTAGGGCTTTAATCCATTTTATTTTTGTGTATCATCTTAAAGAATGTTCTAATTTCATTCTTTTACATGTAGCTGTCCAGTTTTCCCTGCACAATTTGTCGTAGAGACTGTCTTTTCTGCTTGTGTACTCTTGCCTCCTTTGTTGTGGATTAATTGACCATAGGTGCATGGGTTTATTTCTAGGCTTTCTATCCTGTTCTACTGATCTATATTTCAGTTTTGTGCCAGTACCATACTGTTGTGATGACTGTAGCTTTGTAGTGTAGTCTGAAGTCAGGGGAGCTGATTCCTCCAGCTCCGTTTTTCTTTCTCAAGTTTGCTTTGGTTATTTGGGCTCTTTTGTGTCTCCATACAAATTTTAAGATTTTTTGTTTCAGTTCTGTAAAAAATGTAACTGGTAATTTGATAGGGATTGCATTGATCTGTACATTGCCTTGGGTAGTGTAGTCGTTTTCACAATGTTGATTCTTCCAATCCAAGAACATGGATATCTTTCCATCTGGTTGTGTCATCTTCGATTTCTTTCATCAGCATCTTATAGTTTTCAGTGTACAGGTCTTTTGCCTCCTTAGGTAAGTTTATTCCTAAGTATTTTATTCTTTTTATGCAGTGGTAAATGGGAGTGTTTCTTTAATTTCTCTATCTGATCTTTTATTGTTAGTGTATAAAAATGCAACAGATTTCTGTGTATTAATTTTGTATCCTGCAACTTTACAGAATTCATTGATGATCTCTTAGATTTCTGGTAGCTACTTTGGGATTTTCTATGTATAGGATCATGTCATCTGCAAACAGTAACAGTTTTACTTCTTCTTTTCCAATTTGTATTTCTTTTTCTTCTCTGATTGCCATGGCTAGGACTTCTAAAACTATGTTGAATAAAGGTGGCAAGAGTGGACATCCTTCTCTTGTTCCTGAACTTAAGTAAAATGCTTTCAGCTTTTTGCCTTTGACTGTGTTGTTAGCTGTAGGTTTGTCATATATGGCCTTTATTATATTGAGATATGTTCCTCAGTGCCCACTTTCTGGAGAGTTTTTATCATAAATGGGTGTTGGATTTTGTTAAAATCTTTTTCTGCATCTATTGAGATGATCATATGGTTTTTATTCTTTAATTTGTTGATGTGGTGTATCACACTAATGGCTTTGCAGATATTGAAAAACCCTTGTATCTCTGGGATAAATCCCACTTGATCATGGCGTATGATCCTTTTAATGTATTGTTAGATTCAGTTTGGTAGTATTTTGTTGAGGATTTTTGCATGTATGTTCATCAGTGATAATTGGCCTATAGTTTTCTTTTTTTGTGACATCTTTGTCTGGTTTTGGTATCAGGCTGATGGTGACCTCATAGAATGAGTTTGGGAGTGTTCCTTCCTCTGCATTTTTTGGAAGAGTTTCAGAAGGATAGGTGTTAACTCTTCTCTAAATGTTTGATAGAAATCACCTGTGAAGTCATATGGTCCTGGTCTTTTGTTTGCTAGGAGTTTTTAAATCACAGTTTCAATTTCAGTACTTGTGATTGGTCTGTTCACATTTTCTATTTCTTCCTGGTTCAGTCTTGGAAGGTTGTGGCTTTCTAAGAATTTGTCCATTTCTTCTAGGTTGTCCATTTTGTTGGCATATAGTTGCTTGTAGTAGTCTCTTAGGATGCTTTGTATTTCTGTGGTGTCCACTTTAACTTCTTTTTCATTTCTGATTTTATTGATTTGAGCCCTATCCCTTTTTATCTTCATGAGTCTGGCTAAAGGTTTATCAATTTTGTTTATCTTCTCGAAGAACCAGCTTTTAGTTTCATTGATCTTTTCTATTGTTTTCTTTGTCTCTATTTCATTTATTTCTCCTCTGATCCTTATGCTTTCTTTCCTTCTACTAACTTTGGGTTTTGTTTGTTCTTCTTTCTCTAGTTGCTTCAGGTGTAAGGTTAGGTTGTTCATTTGAGATTTTCCTTGTTTCCTTAGGTAAGATTGTATTGCTATAAACTTCCCTCTTAGAACTGCTTTTGCTGTGTCCCATAGGTTTTGGATCATCATGCTTTCATTTACATTTGTCTCTAGATATTTTTTGATTTCCTCTTTGATTTCTTCAGTGATCCATTGGTTTTTTAGTAGCATATTGTTCAGCCTCCACGTGTTTTGTTTTTTACAATTTTTTTTATTGTAGCTGATATTTAATCTCATAGCATTGTGGTCAGTAAAAATGCCTGGTATGATTTCAGTTTTCTTAAATTTTCCAAGGCTTGCTTTGTGGCGCAGCATGTGATCTATCCTGAACAACGTTCCATGTGCATTTGAAAAGAATGTGTATTCTGCTGCTTTTGGATGGAATGCTCTATAACTATCAGTTAAGTTCATCTGGTCTAACATGTCATTTAAGGCCTGTGTTTCCTTATTGGTTTTCTTTCTGGATGATCTGTCCATTGATGAAAGTGGGGTGTTAAAGTCCCCCACTATTATTGTGTTACTGTTGATTTCTCCTTTTATGGCTGTTAGCATTTGCCTTATATATTGAGGTGCTCCTATGTTGGGTGCATATATATTTTCCACTGTTATATCTCCTTCTTGGATTGATCCCTGTCCTTCTTTGTCTCTTGTTTCAGTCTTTATTTTAATGTCTTTTTGTCTTATGTGAGTATTGCTACTCTGGCTTTCTTTTGATTTCCATTTTTATGGAATACCTTTCCATCCCCTCACTTTCAGTCTGTATGTGTCCCTAGATCTGAAGTTTGTCTCTTGTAGACAGCATATATACGGGTCTTGTTTTTGTATCCATTCACCAAGTATATGTCTTTTGATTGGGACATTTAATCCATTTACGTTTAAGGTAATTACTGATATGTGTGTTCTTATTGCCATTTAGTTAATTGCTTAAGATTTGTTTTTGTAGATCTTTTTTTTTCCCTTTCTCTTTTGTTCTCTTCTTTTGTGATTTGATGACTAACTTTAACATTGTATTTGGATTTCTTTTTCTTTTTTGCATGTGTACCTATTGTAGATTTTTCGGTTTGGGATTACCATGAGGTTTTTTTTTTTTACCATGAGGTTTTGATGTCAGTCTATATAGAAACAATATTGTTTTACGTTGCTGGTGTTTTGATTTCAAATGCATTTTCAATATCCTGCATTTGTGCTCTCCTCTTCTCACGAATGCTGGTTTTGATATCATATTTGTTTGTGGATGATTTCCTACATTTACTGTGTGTTTTTCTTTACCAGAGAGGTTTTCCATTCGTAATTTTTTTGTGTCTAGTTTTGGTCTCTTCTTTTCCCTATAGAGAAGTTCCTTAAGCATCTGTTGCAGAGCTGTTCTGGTGATGCTGAATTCTCTTAGCTTTTGCTTTTCTATAAAGCTTTCACTTCACTGTCAAATCTGAATGAGAGCCTTGCTGGGTAGAGTATTCTTGGTTGTAGGTTCTTTCCTTTCATCACTTTAAATATATCATGGCACTCCCTTCTGGCCTGCAGAGCTTCTCCTGAGAAACAGCTGATAACCTTGTGGGGATTCCTTGTAAGTTATTTGTTGCTTTTCCCTTGTTGCTTTTAATATTTTTTCTTTGTCTTTAATTTTTGTAATTTGATTACTATGTGTCTCGGCATGTTCCTCCTTGGGTTTATCCTGCCTGTGACTCACTGAGCTTCTTGGGCTTGGGTGACTGTTTCCTTTCCCATGTCAGGGAAGTTTTCATCTGTTATCTCTTTAAATATTTTCTGAGGGCCTTTTTCTCTCTCTTCTCCCTCTGGGACCCCTATAATGCAAATGTTGGTGCATTTTATGTTGTCCCAGAAGTCTCTTAGGTTGTCCTTGTTTCTTTTCATTCTTTTTTCTTTATTCTGTTCTGCAGCAGTGATTTCCACCACTCTGTCTTCCAGTTCACTTATCTGTTTTGCCTCAGTTATTCTGTTATTGATTCCTTCTAGTGTATTTTTCATTTCAGTTATCGTGTTGTTCATCTCTGTTTGTTTGTTCTTTAGTTCTTCTAGATCTTTTTAAAACATTTCTTGTGTCTTCTCGATCTGTGCCTCCACTCTTTCTGAGATCTTGGATCATCTTTACTGTTATTGTGAATTCTTTTTTGGGTAGATTGTGTATCTCCACCTTGCTTAGTTGTTGTTCTGGGGTTTTATCTTGTTCCTTCATCTGGGACTTATTCCTCTGCCATATATCATTTTGTCTAACTTTCTGTGATTGCGGTTTCCTTTACATTGGCTGCAGGGCTGTAGTTTTTCTTGCTTCTGCTGTCTGCTCCCTAGTGGATGAGGCTGTCTAAGAGGCTTGTGCAGGACACTGGTTCTTGCCCACTGGTGGGTGGAGCTGTGTCTTGTCCCTCTGGTGGGTAGGGCTGTGCCAAGGGGTGTGTCTAGAGGGCTGTGGGTTCAGGAAGACTTTATGCACCCTGTCTGCTGATGGGTGGAGCTGTTTTCCCATCTTGTTGGTTGTTTGGCCTGAGGCATCCCAGCACTGGAGCCTGCAGGCTGTAAGGTGGGGCCAGGTGTTAAGAAAATGACAGTCTCCAGGAGGGCTCACACCAATGAGTACTCTCAAGAACTGCCACCACCAGTGTTTTTGTCCCTGTAATGAGCACAGCCTTCTCCCACCTCCACAGGAGACCCTACAATACCAGCAGATAGGTCTGGCACAGTCTTTTATGAGATCACTGCTTTTTCTATGCGTTCTGATGCACACGAGACCTTGCGTGCACCCTCCAAGAGTGGTGTTTGTGTTTCCCCCAGTTCTGGAATTCCTGTAATCAAACCCTGGTGGCCTTCAAAGCCAGATTTTCTGGGGGCTCCTCCTCCCATTGCCACCATTGCCAGACCCCCAGGCTGGGGAGCCTGATGTGGGGCTCAGAACTTTCACTTCTGTGGTATAATTATTTTCCAGTTTGTGGGTTGCCCACCTGGTGGGTATGGGATTTGATTTTATAGCAGTTGCACCACTCTTACTGTCTCATTGTGGCTTCTTCTTTGTCTTTGGATATAGGGGATTTTTTTAGTAGGTTCCAGATTTTTTTGTTTATTTTGTTTTGTTTTTTGTCGATAGTTGTTTAGCAGTTAGTTTTGATTTTGGTGTTTTCATAAGAGCAGTGAGCTCACGTCCCTCTACTCCACCATCTGTCTCTGTCCTTTGTAATTTTCTTTCTTTTTTTCTTTTTTTTTTGCGGTGTCTTTGGTTTAGGTATTAGGATAACAATGGCCTCATAGAGTGAATTTGGAAGTGTTCCCTCTTCTTGACTATTTTGGAATAGTTTGTGAAGGACAGGTATTGATATTAGTTCTTCTTTTTATGTTTGGTAGAATTTCCTGGTGCAGCGGTTTGGTCCTGGACTCTTGTTTACTGGGAGCTTTTTAAAATTATAAATTCAGTTTCACTACTAGTGATAGTTTGTTCAGATTGTGTGTCTCTTCCTGAATCAGTCTTGGAAGAATATGGTTCTAAGAATTTGTTTATTTTATCTAGGTTGTTCAATCTATTGGCATATAACTGTTTGTAGTATTCTCTTATGATTTTTTTGTACCTTTGTGATATCGATTATAAATTCTCCTATTTCTTATGTTGTTAATTTGGATCTTGTCTTTTTTATTCTTGATGAGCCTAGCTATAAACTTATCAATTTTGTTTATCTTTTCGAAAATTCAGTTCTTGGTTTTATTGATTTTTCTGTTTTTTTTGTGGGGGGGTCACTATTTTATTTATTTCCTTTCTGATCTTTATTATTTCCTTCCTTCTCCTGAGTTTGGGCTTTGTTTCTTCTTCTTTTTTTTTTTTTTAATTCTTTCAGATGGTAGGTTAGGTTGTTCATTTGAGATTTTTCTTATTTCTTGATGAAGGCCTGTATCACTGTAAACTTCCCTCTTAAAATGGCTTTTTTTGTGTGTGTCCCATAGATTTTGGAAAGTTGCATTTTTAGTTTTATTTGTCTTGAGGTATTTTACGATTTCTTCATTGATCTATTGGCTTTTTAGTTGCATGTTGTTTAGTTCTCCATTTTTTTTTTTTTTACCCATTTTTCTTTCTGTGATTGATTTCTAGTTTTGTATTAGTTTCTAGTTTTTATTTTTCAGAAAAAATGCTTGATGTCTTTTTATCCTTTTAAATTTGTTTAAACATGTTTCGTGGTATAGCATGTAATATGTCCTGGAGAACATTCCATGCACCCTTGAAGAGAATGTGTAGTCTGCCATTTGGTGATGTAAAGTCCTTTAGATACCTATTAAGTCCAGTTGGTCTAATGTATCATTTAAGACTACTGTTTCTTAATTTTTTTTCTGGATAATCTGTTTATTGATGTAAGAGGATGTTAAAGTACCCTACTCTTATTGTATTATTGTCAGTTTCTCCCTTTACATCTGTTAATATTTGCTTCATTTACTTATGTGCTCCTATATTAGCTGTATATATGTTAACGAGTGTTATATCCTCTACTTGTATTGACCCCTTTATCATTATATAATGCCCTTCTTTTTCTTTTGTGGTTGATTTTGTCAGATGAGAGTATTGCTACTCCCATCTTTCCTGTCGTTTGCATTTGCATGAAATATTGTTTTCTATTCCCTCGCTTTTAGTCTGGGTGCCTTTAGCTTTGAAGTGAGTCTCTTATAGCCAGGATATAGATGTGTCCTGGTTTTTTTTAATACAATCAGCACCTTATATCTTTTGATTTGAGCATTTAATCCATTGACATATAAAGAGAGCATTGATTGGTATGTACTTATTTCCATTTTGTTACTTTTTTTTGTTACTTGTTTGTTGTTGTTTTTGTTCTTCTCTGTTCTTTTCTTCTTATTTTAATTTCTTCCCCTGTGGTTTGATAGTTTTGTGTGTGTGTGTGTGGTATGCTTGTGTTCCTTTCTCTCTAGTTTTTGTGTACCTGTTGCCTATTTTATGGTTTTGATTTGTGGTTAACATGGAGTTTATATATGTTGACCTATAACTATGTCTACTTCTTCCAAAGCAGTAGTCATTTAAGTTTAAACACATTCTAAAAGATCTACATTTTTTACTCGCCTGCCCCATGTTTTCTGTTTTTGATGTCATATTTTACATCTTCATATTTATCCCTTAACTGTTTATTGTAGTTACAGTTGATTTTACAATTTTTGTCTTTTAATCTTCACACTAGCTTATTTAAGTGGTTGATCCACAGTCTTTACTATATATTTGCCTTTACTAGTAGGGTTTTTCCTTTCCTATAAATTCTTACTTCTTGTTGTAGCCATTTCTTTTCCATTTAGGGAAGACGCTTTAACATTTCTTTTAGGGTCAGTTTAGTTAGTATTGATGAACTCTTTTAGTTTTTGCTTGTCTGAGAAATTTTTTTCTCTCCTTCATTTATGAATGATAATCTTGTGGGACAGAGTATCCCAGGTTGTAGGTTTCCCCTTTCAGCACTTTAAATATATCATGCCACTCCTTTCTGGCCTGCAAAATCTGTAGAATAATCAGCTGATACCCTTATGGACATTCCCTTGTATGTGACTCTTTGTTTTTCATTTGCTGCCTTTAGAATTCTCTCTTTATCTTTAACTTTTTCCATTTTAATTATGATATCTCGTGGTGTGGGTCTCTTCAGTTCATTTTGTTTGGGACCCTCTGTGCTTCCTATACCTGGATGTCTGTTTCCTTCTTCAGGCTTGAAAATTTTTTAGCCATAATTTCATCAAACACATTTCCAACCCCTTTCTCTATCGCTCCTTCTTGAACCCCTATAATGCAAATGTTAGTATGGTTGATGTTGCCTCAGTGATCCCTTAAACTATCCTTACCTTTTAAAATTTATTTTTCTTTTTGCTGTTATGATTGGGTGATTTCCATTATTCTGTCTTACAGATTGCCTATGCATTCTTCTGCATCACCTAGTCTGCTGTTAAATCCTTCTACTATGTTTTTCATTCCAGTTATTATATTCTTTTTCTCTGACTGGTTCTTTTTTATATTTTCTAGTTCCTTGTTAGAATTCTCACTGTGTTCATCTATTCTCTTTCCAAGTTCAGTTAGCATTCTTATTACTAATGCTTTTAACTCTTTATCTGGCAAATTATTTATCTCTGTTTCATTAGTTGTTTTTTCAGGGCTTTGTTTCTTGTTCTTTTGCTTGAAACAAATTCCTTTGTCTTCTCATTTTGCTTAACTTTCTTTGTCTTTACAAAATTAGGTGAAACAGTTACCTATTTCAGTCTTGCAGGGGTGTCCTGTGTGACAGCATCCCCATGCAGTCTTCACATGCTCAGTGGCTTTCTTGGGATTGCTAATCTGAAGTGAGCACAGGTCACATCTTCCCTTTGGGTGTGCTAGCAGCTACCACCTTGCTGGGAGGCAGGGGTGGAGGTGGAGGGGCTAGAGCCAGAGCCAGGTGTGAGCCTTGTTTTCTTCTATGCTCAGTGGCTATCACCACCCTATGGGAGTGGGTTTGGGGCCCAAGATGCTGGAGCTGAAGTCCCATGTGTCGATTGGAGCTGGTTCCATTCCCTCTAAGTGTGCACTCTCCCCTGCCTCTGGTGTTGGCACCTCCACCCCAGTGGAAGGGAACATAAGAGGAAAAGGGGCTTGAGCAGCCCCCAGTGGGGCTGTGGTATGCCCTGGTATGGTCCCAGCAAGCCAGTCAGAGCCCCAGGCCATTTCTGATCCGCTGCCTTCATGTGCTCACCAGAAGCATCCTCCCTTGCCCTGTTTAGAAGCAGGGCCTGGCCCTAGCTGGCTCTGCTTCCTCCAAGTGTGTGTACCTTCACCCTAGCGGAGAGCAGTTCTGGAGCAAGAGGAGCTGGAGCAACTGCCTGCCGTGGGCCAGGGTGCCTACTGGGTTGGTTCCCATACAGGAGTCAGAGCCCCAGGCTGCTCCCAAACTGCTTCCTCCCCACACACCAGCAGTGGCCGCCCTCACCCTGTTCAGATTCAGGGCTGGTTGCACACCAGCTCCATCACCTCCAAATATGTTATTCCTTAGCAGTGGCAGCCTTTGCCCTAGTGGAGAGATGTGCTGGAGCAAGAGGGGCTGCAGCAGTCTCCAGGTGCAGGCTGGGGTGCACTGGGGCAGTAGTGGGAAACTGGCCAGAGCCCTGGGGTGTTTTCAGCCTACTTTCTCCACCTTGTTCCTGGGAGTAAGCAAGCATGCGTGAGTGGAGTCTCAGTTTCTTTCAACTCTCTGGTATATCCCACTGGTTTTTAAACCTGCTCAGGGGACTCATTTACCTGATGTCCAACCCAATGGCTGGGGTGCCCAATATGTAGTTCAAACCCCTCAGTCCCCAGGGAGGATCGCCCAACCTGTGATATCCCCTTCCTCTTCTCTGTTTCCTGCTACAAGAACTGGTCCCAGCCTGATCCCCTCTCCTCCCTTCCTACCCGACTCCATGTGGGTCTTTCTTTATAGCCTTGGTTGTAAAAGAGCCTTTCTGCCAGTCTCTAGTTTGTTTTCAGCTAGAGTTGCCCATGTGTAGATCTGTTTTTGATTCATTCATTGGGGGAGGTGAGCCCAATGTCCTTCTACTCCACCATCTTGATCTCTCTCCATTTATTTATTAAATGCATTTTGTTTGTGAATTGTTTTCTTGATTTTGCTCAGTTGTATATCTGTGTTTTCTTGCATTTCATACAGTTTAAGATGATTATTTTACATTCTTTGTCAGGGAAATCATAAATTTCCATTTCTTTGGGGTCATTTGCTGGAGCTCTATTACTTTCCTTTGGTGGTGTCATACTTGCATAATTCTTTGTTGTCTATGTAGACTTACATTGGTGTCTGTGCATTTGTGAAGCAAACACCTCTTCCAGTCTTTACAGACTGGTTTCAGAAGATAAAGACCTTCTGTTTGTTTCCCGAGCTGATATGATTACTTCCATAATTGCAGTTGTGCTTCATTAGAGCCAGTTTTGAGGCTTTTGCTGGGTCTGCAGTAGCATCTATGATTTGTGGGCTTGATACTGGGTCTTATGCTGGTGTGGATCCCTTCCAGTCCCCGGGTAGATGTGACTACCTGCAGTACCTTGTTCAGTAGGGTGGGACTGGGAAAAGGGTCTGCTTTAGGGTCCATGTATGGGTCCCCAGATAGCAAGCCTATTACCAGGTAAATGGTGGGTGTGGCTCCTGCCAGATCTTGGGTGGGCTGCTGCCTGGTCACTGGATGGGTCCCTGTATGGACAGGACTGACCCTGGACTGTGGCTGAGAGGTGCTGAAATTGAGCCTCAATGCTGTTTCAGATTCCACAGCCAAGATTTGCTCTGCAGTCATGGATGGGTATGTCTCCCTCCAGATCATTGGATGGGCTGAATTGGTCCCTGACTGTGGCCAGAGGTGCTGGAGTTGAGTATTGGGCCCTTTCAGGATCTCTTGGAGTGCAGTTATGTCTTCTGACAGGTCCCTGTGCCAGGACTGCTTGTGGATTGTGGTTGGGAGTATTAGGCCCTCTCAGGATCTCTGGGAGTGCAGACAGGAGTGTGTCCTGTTGGATACCTGTGGCAACAGAACTGTTCACAGCCTGCAGTTGGGAGGGGCTAGGACTCAGTGTAGGGCCCTTTCAGATCTCCAGGGTTGCAGCCAGGGGTGTTTCCTACTGAGACCTTGGACCCTCAGGACTGCTGTAGACTGGCAAACTGTAGTTATGAGGAAGCTGGAGTCACATACAGGGCCTTTTCAGGAACTCCAGGGGGCAGAGACAGGAGTGTCTCCTGCCTGGTCTTTGTGCAAGCAGAAATTCTAGAAGACTGTGGCAGTGAGGGGGCTTGAGCTGAGTATAAACCCCTTTTAGGATCTTAGAGGGTACAGACAAGCGCGTTTCCTATAGGGTTCCTTTGCCAGCATGATTGTTCCTAGACTGTGGCTGGGACTTGCTGGAGCTCTGTTACAGGCCGTTTCAGAATCCACAGTCTGACGGACTGTACCTTACTTCCAGGGGCTTACCTTCAGGGGTTCCCACACCGCAGCCTAGTGAGGCTGGAGCTGGTTCAAAGGTCACTTCCTGTTCTACAGCCAGGAACAAGTTCTTTAAGTTCTTTATTATGCCTATTACCTATACATGAATGACTGTGACTCCTTTGGGTCCCTTGACATGTGGCATATGCTGGTGACAGACCCAGAGCCAGGTGGAGCTGTAGCTAAGTTCTCAGGGGTACAGAGCTATTTCTGTTTCTATAGCTGAGACCACAGTCAGTGAGTCACCTGCCTAAGTGCAAGCCTGTCTCCTCAAAATGGCTCTCTTCATTCTTGGACTGCACCAGGGTTTCACAATCTCCAACCTGGATCCTGAAGCTCCTGTGAAGGCACTTTTGTCTGTGAGTGTAGATGCAAAATTATTGTTGTTGAGGGGGGTTGGTTATGTACAAGGGACATTTTATCCAGCCATTTTGCTGACAAACAATGCTATATAATGTAATTTCCATCAACTAAAACCAAGATTTTTCAACTCTTTATTTACAAAAATAAAGATAACTAGTAAGCCAAATGTCAGTTGCTAAGTAAGTTAGTTTTTTCTTTACACATTAATATTAATGCTAATTAAAATGTTAGAGTCCTTGACTTTAATTATTTTAGACTTGGGAGACCTGGCGTTGATTGTTATTGTCAACATGAAAGTGGTGCAGCTGTTCTGCAGCTCCAATTCTTGATCAATGAGGTAAGGATTTTCTTAGATATTTCTGTCTCACACACACAAACACACACACGTTGTGTAGTCTTTTTAATATTATTTTTCTACATGCTTAAAGATATATACGTATGCAATATTGTTCATGGTTACATTTTTCATAAAAGACTGTACTCTTGTATTTGTCAGTTTATTAAATTTTAAAGGAAAAATTTTGTATGTACCAGAAGATCCTGTTATTGTGATTGCGTAGTATAATTTATAGATTAATTGTTTAAATGGTTTTTAAAAAATTTCTAAAATCCTTTGATTGCTACACTGACCATTAAACTCTCCCTCTACACACTCCCACCAATTTGTTTTCTAATCCAGCGTTAATTTTCATGTTTTGTCTTTATCTTCCATTAAATAATCTTTTCAGTTATTTACTTTGGGCTTCTTTGTCTGTATATATCTCCATATTCATTTGTTGGTATACATATGCATAGCTTTATAACAATTGGCTGCCTACCCTACTCCTATTTTTATAGACCTATGGTGATGAGGAACTCCCTAAAGACAAAGTTTGTAAAGCTCAGAAAGTTTGCAGGTCTTCCAGTAGCTGAAGGCTACTTAAGGCTTTCTTGACTCATATTTTTACAATGGATCCTTGAGTCTTTTGAACTCTTTTATGTTAAGTGATCCAGTCAATGCAAAAATGTTTTAAGAGTTTATGACATACCAAATTTGGGCACTTAGGAGATTGAACTCAGTGTGTCGAAAGAAAAAAAAAAGAGGTATCACTGGTTGTTTCTTGTGGCATGAATGATCTTTTATTCAGTATCTCTATATATTTGCATATATATATTCTAAGAATTTTTACTCATAACCATGGGTGAAATGTTTCATATAACTTTATACTAGAGATACCTGAGGCATGAAAAATTTGTGATATTGGGAAATGTCCACTTTTTACTTCTCTTAGCTCAAAAATCTTTCTCAGAAGGCTGTGAGATTCTCCTTGTTGACCAGCCTAGCATATTTCATGTTGTAGGCATACTTGCTGTGGGGTACCAAAACGAGACAGGGAAATAAGGAAGAGCAGGGGAAACATTAAAAAAATATTTTATCGTAATAACTAGTCTTTAGTATCTAGACTGACAACCTTTTTGAAGTCTCAGTGTTACTCTAGTTGAGAGATCTCAGCCTTTTGCCTTCTGCATGGATGTTTACTGGCAAGCATAAATTGTTTCCAGGTGATTTCCTCTGTGTCCTGTCCTCTGAGAACTGTCTTCAAGGCCATAAGTTTGCCTCTGTGCTGTTACATAACTAAGAAGAAATAAAGGCAAGCCTTCAACATCTTTCCAGTGTTTACATTGTCTATCCTAAACTGCTCACCTTGATCTGCTTTATACTCAACTTCTGTACCTTTTTCCAAACTTCCCAGCTTCTGACCTCTTGACCTGTGTTTTTATTCAGTTTTTAATCTTTTCACAGATCTTCATTAGTAGTGCTTCTTATGGATTTGCTTTTTGTAAATGAGCCCTAGACACCCTGCCAATGTGCTTACTTTCATGTGTCTTGTATTTCTGTTGGCGCTGTTCAGTGGTTCTGTTCACTTCCCTCAAATGCTAAGTTATCTCCTAGTTTTATCATAGAATTATTAATACTGACTTCCTTCCTAGATTTATTCAGCTATTACACTAAGATATTATTGAACATCTGATTTATTTTACTTTCATTGCCTTTGGCATATTATATCTTTTGTATAACACGTAACTATTTACTGTAGAGAATGTTTTATTAATTTCATATATCATAGTCTATCTTCACCCTATCCCAAATGAGTTTCCACTTTCCTGAGAAATGAGATCACTATTCTATATCTCAAAAAAAAATTGTAGTTCATCAAGTACTTCCAAGCAGTCCTAATAATTTTCTAATTTGAATATGTAGAACACTTGAGAACAGTTTACAAAAAAAGCAGACAAACACAAAAATCCTCAAGGCACATGTAGGATACATTTTATTGCATGAATGTAATTATCTATGAGTTCATTTTAAAATGTATATATCAATGTATACCTCTTTGAATATGTGTATTTACATATTTATATACAAATATGCAAATTGTACACATTTTAAAACATTTTAATGGTTATACTCTCTGATTATGATTATTGTTTTAAAAGTTATTTTTCTTTGAGACTAAAATCATAGGTATATAATATCAAGAGAACCATCATAGGCTACATGAGCATATGTTTGTCGTAGGAATTGTTATGGAACGGCATGTAGATTCCTATATTCTTCTCTCCTCTAATTCCTAAAGAAGAAGTAAATTCTAGGAATTTCAATATAGTTCTTCCTAACATCTACATGGTTGATCATTTTTATATCTGTGATTGATTTAATAAACTGTGAAAGGTTACTTGTAACCGAGTACTTTGTAAAGTATGAAAAGAATTTTAGGTATCTCAGGACTACCATAATTGTGCAAGATCACTTTTACAGAACACATTCAATACTCTAGAGTAGCTTCAGGCTCTGACGTAGGGCAAGCATTGACATTTTTTTTGCCGGGAAACTCATAATGGCAAAAGTTCTGACATAGTTTAAGATGATCTTACTTAACTCAGTAAAATAAATAGTTTAAAATATGTATATGAAGTCATACATGGCAGCTAATTTTCTGCCCATATGGTGTCTGCCATACTAATAGGTAGAACCCATCCTATTGTATTTGAAGTAGGATTCATTTTTATTTGGAGGCTTTGTATAAAAAGGATCTTAGTATTATTTTTGTAGTTATACTGAATTCTAGTTGGAGAAATATTTTCTTTTATTACAGATGTTTTCTTTTGTCATAGATGAAGCTTCTTGAAGTAAGAAAACAAATTAAATTATATCAAATATACTATATAGGAAGACTATATACTTCTTAACTATACAGAAAATTTTTAGGAAGACTATATACTTCTAGGAAGACTATATACTTCTTTTAGGAAGACTATATACTTCTTAACTATACAGAAAATTTTTACAAACAGTGTACTTTTATATGACCAGATTGCAATTTAAAACTGGGTTGGATATTTGCTTTTCTGTAGAGCTACATGGTATATGTGTAAATAGTAAAAACAACAAAAAAATTAAACTTAGTTTTTCCCAAAGAAAATATAAGAAATCTTTAATAGTCACAATGATTCTTATAATAATAATCCCTCTATTGATAAATGCATATTCCTTGAACTAATCATTCTCACCAATCCATATACAGTAGTTTACCTGCTTCTTCTACTGTTAGCATTCTTAGGCTTCCTGACTGAAGTATGTGCATTGTCCTTCCTTGTATTTCTACATTATATAAATACAAATAACATTAAAAACAGTGAAAAATTCAGTAAATTAGCTTGTTTTTGCTTCACAAAAAAAAAACCATAAATTAAGTAAATCGCTCACTTTGTCTTCATTTTGTTCCAGGGTGCTTTGGTCAGTGCAGGTTCAGATGATACACTTCATTTGTGGAACCTTAGACAAAAAAGGCCAGCTATTCTTCATTCTCTTAAATTTAACAGAGAACGGTAAGAATGTAAGAGTTAAACAATTTCTTAATGTGTAAGAAAATTATTTCCCGAGCAAGTTTCAGGTTAATTTTTGAAAGAATTTAAAAAATAATATTAATAGCTAGAAATAATATTTATGCTTACTTTTATAATAGTTTATTTTCATAGAAAATTCATAATTGATATAGATTCAGTCCTTTTCTAATGGGGAACTCCTAGCATTCTTGTTCTCCTTGCTATAAACTAGGACTTCACCAATGATGTGTTCTTTTCCTTAGGTCAAGGTGCTGAAAACCCAGACCTAAAATTTAAAAGTCAAGTAAATACTAAATGTATTTCTACACCTTTTGATCATGGAAGTTACCTCCTACACTTTCACCCTTTTGCTTAAATATTTTTTACCTTAAAAAAATATGAGACAGAGGTTTTAGACATCCAAAAATATTGGGGTACTAAGTTGCACAACATTGCACATCCAAGATTAATATTTTCAAAGATGGTGAATTGATCAGAATTCAAATTCTCCCATTTTAGAATGAAATAATAATTGGAAAAAGAAAATTTTATGAATGGATATGGAAAATGTTATTAGATTTTATTTGTAACAAATTGTCCCAAATTTTAATGTTTCTAGTGTTGGTTTCAACCAGAGCTAGAATGTAACAGACATCTACTTAGCTGATAATCCATCTTGAGATGAAGTAAAATTTGTATTTTATTATCTGTATCTGTTATTTAACTATTAAATAATCTGATATTTGTTTATTATTTGGGAAACAGTCAAACTTTTTGGTGTGATTGAGAAGGCTATCACAGGAAAAATTGATATTAATGAAAGAAAAAGAAACCTCTGAGAAGTAAATTTACACAGATTAGCAAGTACTAGTCAAAACTGAGTTAGGTAGATAATAGAGACAGGCAGCCACTGCTGAGAGCTCAAGAAAGTGCTTATTTTATTTTGTTGAATGGTAATAGTTCATAAGGAATCATCACTGTATGGGCAGAGCTTAATGAAGTAAACCTGTTTTTATACGTTTGATGAGAAAAAAGGATGGCAGCTATACAGACATTCTTCCTTTTTCTATCTGGAGCTTTTTCTTTTTCTTCTTGTATGCATACTGTAATATTTGAATCATTAACCTTCAATATTCTGAGTAGTATTCATGAGTATTATGTTCACAGTATTTTGGGATTCAGCATCAATGGAAGTTTTTATTAATCCAGTATTTTTTTGAGAGGAGGAAATTTATATTTTAGCTATTTGCTAAAACTAGATAGGACTTCTTTCTTTATATTAGATCTAATTTTGGTTATGTTATTTTAAATTTTAAAATAAGTAATGTAGCAAACATTTCAGGATATGAAAAATTGAAAGGTCAGTCAAGAGTTGTTATACTGTTCCTTGTACCTTTACCACTGAAAATATTACCTACTCAGATATTGCCATATTGATTTTATCTCTTTCTCTGCTTGTAAGATTTTTTGTTTGTCAGTGTTTTGAGTAGATCTGGCCCTACCCTTTTGTGTAGATAGGCAGAATGAGTTTTTTTCCCCTCACAATTGGAATGTTGAAGGAAATGTTCTGGCCTCTTTTATAGCCATTTTGGGGAGAAGAAATGATTGATGGTGATGATTTCCAATTATAATTTTATTAACTCATTTGAGGTATATTTAACTGGTAGGAACATAAAAGACCAAGCTGACAGATTTTGGACAAGTTTAAATCTTAGGAACTTTGCAGGCACTGCCTATTTTTTTAAATTAATGTTTATTGGAGTATAGTTGCTTTACAATGTTTTGTTAGTTTCTGCTGTACAGGAAAGTGAATCAGTTATACGTATGCATATATCCCCTCTTTTTTAGATTTCTTTCCCATTTAGGTCACCACAGAGCATTGAGTAGAGTTCCCTGTGCTATACAGTAGGTTCTCATTAGTTATCTATTTTATACATAGTAGTGTATATATATCAATCCCAATCTCCTACTTCATCCCACCCACTCCCCTTGGTATCCATAAGTTTGTTCTCTACATCTGTGTCTCTATTTCTGCTTTGCAAATAAGTTCATCTATAACATTTTTCTAGACTCCACATATAAGTGATATTATACGATATTTGTTTTTCTCCTTCTGACTTATTTCACTCTGTATGACAGTCTCTGGGTCTGTCCACGTCTCTGCAAATGGTACTATTTCATTCCTTTTATGGCTGAGTAATATTCCACTGTATATATGTAACACATCTTCTTTATTCATTCTTCTGTTGATGGACATTTAGGTTGCTTTCATGTCCTGGCTATTGTAAATAGTGCTGTAATGAATATTGGGGTGCATGTATCTTTCTGAATTATGGTTTTCTCCGGGTATATGCCCAGGAGTGGGATTACTGAGTCATATGGTAGTTCCATTTTTAGTTTTTTGAGGAATCTCCATACTCTTCTCCATAGTGGTTGTGCCAATTTGCATTCCCACCAACAGTGTAGGAGGGTTCCCTTTTCTCTACACACTCTCCAGCATTTATCGTTTGTAGGTTTTTTTGATGATGGCCATTCTGACCAGTGTGAGGTGATACCTCATTGTAGTTTTGATTTGCATTTTTCTAACAATTAGTGATGTTGAGCATCTTTTCATGTGCCTCTTGGCCATCTGTATGTCTTCTTTGGAGAAATGTCTATCTAGGTCTTCCGCCCATTTTTTCTTTGGGCTGTTTGTTTTTTTGATATTGAGCTGAATGAGCTGTTTGTAGACTTTGGAGATTAACCCCTTGTCAGTTGCTTCATTTGCAAATATTTTCTCCCATTCTGAGGGTTGTCTTTTCATTTTTTTTATGGTTTCCTTTGCTGTGCAAAAGCTTTTAAGTTTAGTTAGGTCCCATTTGTTTATTTTTGTTTTTATTTTCATTACTGTAGGAGGTGGGTCAAAAAAGATCTTGCTGTGATTTATATCAAAGAGTGTTCTGCCTATGTTTTCCTCTAAGGGTTTTATAGTGTCCGGTCTTACATTTAGGTCTTTAATCCATTTGGAGTTTATTTTTGTGTATGGTGTTAGGGAGTGTTCTATCTTCATTCTTTTACATGAAATTAAAAGACAATGCTGTCCGACATTGCCTATTTTAATGCTTACAAAAATGTGATATTTATCTTTTTGTGAAAGATAAATTAATTATCTTGAACTTGAGAATAATCATTAATATCACAATTTATTGTGGAGGGGAAAATATCTTTAAATGTATCGTGAATGCAGGGCTTAAGTCAATGAAGGAGAATTTAACCAAGCATCTTTGGGAACTCTAAGCCCTCTTAAATCGGCCATTTAACTGTATACATTCCTATATACTTGTCAACTGAAAGAAAGACACACGATATGAGAGTTGTGAGTGAAGTTTTATTGAGGGTCTTACTGAGGACTGTAGCTTGGGAGATAGCCTCTCAGATAGCTCTGAGGAACTGCTCCAAAACCGTAGGGGAGGAGCCAGTATATATATTAATTTTTTGGCTGGGAAATACATGTAGTCAAGCATAAAAGATTACTGCTAATCACAAAGAACAGACATCTCAAGTTAATGATTTAAGTGCTTTTCTATGTATGGGAAGATGCAAGAATCTGGGGTCATTGAAATTCTTCCTTAGATATGAATCTTAACTGTCTAGGGACCATATATCTAAAACACAGAATGCTCCATCCTGTTTTTCTCTGTCCTGAATTCCCCTCTGGGGGCACTGTCAGTGGGTGACTGCAGTGGGTTGCAACTTAATCCTTGTAGAACTGGAATGTTGGGCAGTATTCTTTGTTTATGTATCTTTATGCTTATGCCATGTACATATATACATATTTAGTTTATATAGTTCGTAAATTTTAGTTTTTTTTTAATTAGGGCAACTTCAGTCTTTGGTTTTATAGTCTTTGAAGGTAGCAACCAGGCTTAGATTGTTGAGAAATAGGTTTAGATATTCCAGCTGCTTCTGGTGGATGATCTTTGGGTTCCTCTCATATCTGAGTTTATAAACTTAAATATGGAAGAAAAACTTTTGATTTCTGTGATGCATGATCTGAAAAATGAATAAAATCAAACATTTACATTTCAGGCATATTAACAGTCCTTGCTATCACTGATCATAAATCATGTAACGTTGGGGAAAGCCTAGAATTGTTTTCTATGGTTTTCAAGTAAAATTCAACAGATAGGCTATAATATACAGATTATAAAGTATTTGTACTGATTATATCAGAGTTTATTTTTTCTATCTGTGGTGTTCTGCTAATTAATATTGTCAGAATACTTCTAAGGAATACTAGCTAAACCGCCAGCAAGGAATATGTTATTAAGAACCTTATTTCTGAAGTCTCTAGCAAACTTGACCCATCAGAGTTGGCTTTTGGGGACACTATTTATAACCCCAATTTAAAATATTTTATTGCTTTATAAAGATAATCTGAATTACTTTTCTTTTAAAATTTTCTTAAGTAATTAACATATTTGCCTGCTTTGACAGTCAAAAGATAAAAGTTGTATGTACAGTGAAGGATCTTTCTTCCACTCCTGTTCCCTGGACACTCAGTGTCTATCCGCAGAGCCAAGCAGTGCTATTTATTTCTTGTGTCTTTCTAGAGATTCATTCTGTACACATATAAGCAAATATTATATGTAACATAATTTTCTTCTTTATGTGTTTATAGACAAATATGAAAGTATCATATATTTCTGTTACACAAGTTGTAGCACATTATACAGTTTTGTACCTTGTTTTTTTCTCTTTATATGTTCTCAACATCATTCCTTATCAGTACATAAAAAGTTTCCTTATTCTTTTTTTGGTGTGTGTGCAAATGTTACCGAACTATCAAGAAACTGTGTAAATATTAAGTGTATGCCTTGAAATAATTTTACATCCATGTAACAAATGTACAATTCAAGAAACAGAAAATTGCTAAAGCCACAGAAATCCCTCTGTGTTACCTTCTAATCACTACCTAACCCCCAAGTGTAGCACTATTCTGATTTCAAACATTATAGATTAGTTTTGCCTGTTGTTTTTGACTGTTATAGGAATGGAATTGTACATATCTGCTTGCTTATATTTGGCTTCTTTTTTAAAAAAATTAATTAAATTAATTAATTAATTAATTTGGCTGCATTGGGTCTTTGTTGCTGTGCACGGGCTTTCTCTAGTTGTGGCGAGTGGGGGCTACTCTTCATTGCTGTGTGTAGGCTTCTCATTGCAGTGGCTTCTCTTGTTGCGGAGCATGGGCTCTAGGCATGTGGGCTTCAGTAGTTGTGGCTCGTGGGCTCTAGAGCACAGGCTCAGTAGTTGTGGCGCATGGGCTTAGTTGCTCCACGGCATGTGGGATCTTCCTGGACCAGGGCTCGAACCTGTGTCCCCTGTTTTGGCAGGTGGATTCTTAACCACTGTGCCATCAGGGAAGTCCCTATTTGGCTTCTTTTGCTCAACATTATATTTGTAAGTTTCATCCATGTTGCATGTAGCCGTAGTTTGTTATTTTCATTGTTATGTAGTATTCAATTTAATGGATATTCTTTAATTTGATTCTTTATTTTTAATTTTTTAAATTCTTTAATTTTAAAACTTTTAACATCTTGTAAATTTTAGAAATAGCTTGTCAAATTCCACAAACATATCTGCTGAGATTTTGATTAGAAATATCTTGAATCTGTAGATCAATTTGGGGAGAACTGACATTCCCCATGATGATGGGGAATGGCAGTATCGATTGATTGTCATTAACAATGATGACATATTGATTCATTGTCTGAATCACACACAGTCAGGGAATCAAACATGGTATATATCCCACCACTTACTTAGGTATTCTTTGATTTCTCTAAATGACATTTATAGATTTCTCTGTAGAGGTCTTCTACATTTTTGTTACGTTTAGTCATAAATATTTGATAATTTTAAATGCTATTGAAAATTGTACATAATGATAAAGAATAATATATTGTAAATTGTACATAATTAAATTATAATATATTATTTTTCATATTATTTTTGTTGGAATATGAAAATATAATTTATTTTTATATGTTGACTTTGTGTCCAATGACTTTACTTAAATTCAATTAATAATTCAAATTGTTTATCTATTGTAGATTTTCCTATGTACACAGTCATGCCGTCTTCAAATAATGACAGTTTTATTTCCTTCTTTAGTTATATATGTATTTATATTTATTTC
Source organism: Balaenoptera musculus (assembly GCF_009873245.2). Taxonomy (NCBI): domain Eukaryota; kingdom Metazoa; phylum Chordata; class Mammalia; order Artiodactyla; family Balaenopteridae; genus Balaenoptera; species Balaenoptera musculus. The sequence continues at coordinate 78,064,618 of NC_045788.1, read as the reverse complement.
TTTTTATTATTGCACTGGGGTTAGGACCTTGTATTAGTTTTTTTTTTTTTTTCCCACTGTTGGAGTACTGAAGCATTTATTTATTTATTTATTATTATTAATTATTTTTTTATATCTTTATTGGAGTATAATTGCTTTACAGTGTTGTTAGTTGCTGCTGTACAACGAAGTGAGTCAGCTGTATGTATACATATATCCCCATGTTCCCTCCCTCTTGAGCCTCCCTCCCACCCTCCCTATCCCACCTCTCTAGGTCGTCACAAAGCATCGAGCTGATCTCCCTGTGCTATGCAGCAGCTTCCCACTAGCCTTCCATTTTACATTTGGTAGTGTATATATGTCAATGCTACTCTCTCACTTCGTCCCAGCTTCCCCTTCCCCCCCCCCGTTGTATTAGTTATTTATTGCTGTGTGACAAAATTACACAAACTTAGTGGCTTAAAACAACATGCATTTCTTATCTCAGAGTTTGTAGGTCAGGAAACCAGGCGTGGCTTAGATGAGTTTCTGTTTCAGGATCTCACAAACTACAGTTAAGGTGACTGCCAGGGCTGTGACCTCATCTGAGGCTTGATTGGGAAAGGATCCATTTTCAAAACTTATTTGGTTGTTGGCAGCGTTCTGTTCCCTAGCAAGTTGATGCATCGAGAGCCTTAGTTTTTACTGGCTGTTGACCAGAGGCCACTGTCAGTTGCTTGCCATATGCCTTTCTCCATAGGCCATCTGACAACCTAGCAGCTTCCTTCTTCAGAGCCAGTAAGGGAGAGAGTCTCCTCACAAGATGATTGTTACAATCACATGTAATTTAGTAATGAAAGTGGCATCTCATGACCCTTGCCATATTCCGTTGGTTATAAGCAAATCACAGGTCCTGTGCACACTGAAGGGGAAGGGGATTATGCAAGGGCAAGGATATCAAGAGGTGGTGATTGTGGGGACTACCTTGGAATCTGTCCATCATAGACTTCCAGTACAATATTGAATAAAAAGTTCAAGGACAATGCTTTTCTTGTCTACTTACTGATCTTAGGGAAAATATTTTTATTATTTCACCTTTAAGTGTATGTTTGCTGCAGGTTTTTTTTTTTTTTTTTAAGAAAGACATCCTAAGTTATTTATTTATTTATTTATGGCTGTGTTGGGTCTTTGTTTCTGTGCGGGGGCTTTCTCTAGTTGCGGCGAGCAGGGGCCACTCTTCATCGCAGTGCGCGGGCCTCTCACTATGGCGGCCTCTCTTGTTGCGGAGCACAGGCTCCGGACGCGCAGGCTCAGTAGTTGTGGCTCACGGGCCTAGTTGCTCCGCGGCATGTGGGATCCTCCCAGAGCAGGGCTCGAACCCGTGTCCCCTGCATTGGCAGGCAGATTCTCAACCACTGCGCCACCAGGGAAGCCCTTGCTGCAGGTTTTTAAATACATATTCTTTATTAGTTTAAGGAAGTTTCTTGTGCTCCTAATTTGTTATAAGCATATATATATTAAAATCATGAATGGTGTTAAATTTTATTATATAGTTCTTATGTATCTTTTGTGATGATCATATTATTTTTTTCTTTTTTATCTATTAATGTGGTAAATGACATCACTTGATTTTTGGGTGTTAAATGACCCTTGTATTCCCAGAATAAATACAACTTTTGTGATGTATTAACATTAATATATGTGCTGGATTTGCTAATATTTTGCTAATAAGTTGGTTAAGAGTTTTATATCTATGTTAATAAGAGCTTTGCATGTAAGTTTCCTTTCTTTTGAATTCTCTGCTAGGTTCTCATGTCATAGTTATTTGACCTTATAAAATGAATGGGGGAATGTTTCCTCTTTTCTATGCAAATACTTGTGAACGATTGGTGTTATTTCTTTCTTAGAATTTGAAAAAAAATTCACCAGTAAAGCAATCTGGGCCTGGGTTTTTCTCTGTGGGAAGATTTTAAATGGCATATTCATTTATTTAGTAGGTTTAGAAATATTCAGATATTCTTTTTTTTCCTTAAGTCAGTTTTGGTAAGTTATGTTTTGGTAGAAATTTATCCTGTTCATCAAAATTTTTAAATTTATTGGCCTTAACAGTTGTGTCTATAGTAATTTCCTGTTTTTCATTCTTTTTTTTCTCTCTCTCTTTTTTTTTTTAAACATCTTTATTGGAGTATAATTGCTTTACAATGGTGTGTTAGTTTCTGCTTTATAACAAAGTGAATCAGTTATACATATACATATGTTCCCATATCTCTTCCCTCTTGCATCTCCCTCCCTCCCACCCTCCCCATCCCACCCCTCTAGATGGTCACAAAGCACCGAGCTGATCTCCCTGTGCTATGTGGCTGCTTCCCACTAGCTATCTATTTTACATTTGGTAGTGTATATATGTCCATGACACTCTCTCACCCTGTCACATCTTACCCCTCCCCCTCCCCATATCCTCAAGTCCATTCTCTAGTAGGTCTGTGTCTTTATTCCCATCTTGCCACTAGGTTCTTCATGACCTTTTTTTTTTTTTCCCTTAGATTCCATATATATGGGTTAGCATACTGTATTTGTTTTTCTCTTTCTGACTTACTTCACTCTGTATGACAGACTCTAACTCCATCCACCTCACTACAAATACCTCCATTTCATTTCTTTTTATGGCTGAGTAGTATTCCATTGTATATATGTGCCACATCTTCTTTATCCATTCATCCGATGATGGACACATAGGTTGCTTCCATGTCCTGGTTATTGTAAATAGAGCTGCAATGAACATTTTGGTACATGACTCTTTTTGAATTATGGTTTTCTCAGGGTATATGCCCAGTAGTGGGATTGCTGGGTCGTATGGTAGTTCTATTTTTAGTTTTTTAAGGAGCTTCCATACTGTTCTCCATAGTGGCTGTATCAATTTACATTCCCACCAACAGTGCAAGAGTGTTCCCTTTTCTCCACACCCTCTCCAGCATTTATTGTTTCTAGATTTTTTGATGATGGCCATTCTGACTGGTGTGAGATGATATCTCATTGTAGTTTTGATTTGCATTTCTCTAATGATTAATGATGTTGAGCATTCTTTCATGTGTCTGTTGGCAATCTGTATATCTTCCTTGCAGAAATGTCTATTTACGTCTTCTGCCCATTTTTGGATTGGGTTGTTTGTTTTTTTGTTATTGAACTGCATGAGCTGCTTGTAAATCTTGGAGATTAATCCTTTGTCAGTTGCTTCATTTGCAAATATTTTCTCCCATTCTGAGGGTTGTCTTTTGGTCTTGTTTATGGTTTCCTTTGCTGTGCAAAAGCTTTTAAGTTTCATTAGGTCCCATTTGTTTATTTGTGTTTTTATTTCCATTTCTCTAGGAGCTGGGTCAAAAAGGATCTTGCTGTGATTTATGTCATAGAGTGTTCTGCCTATGTTTTCCTCTAAGAGTTTGATAGTGTCTGGCCTTACACTTAGGTCTTTAATCCATTTTGAGTTTATTTTTGTGTATGGTGTCAGGGAGTGTTCTAATTTCATACTTTTACATGTACCTGTCCAATTTTCCCAGCACCGCTTATTGAAGAGGCTGTCTTATCTCCACTGTATATGCTTGCCTCCTTTTCAAAGAAAAGGTGACCATATGTACGTGGCTTTATCTCTGGGCTTTCTATCCTGTTCCATTGATCTATATTTCTGTTTTTGTGCCAGTACCAAACTGTCTTGATTACTGTAGCTTTGTAATATAGTCTGAAGTCAGGGAGCCTGATTCCTCCAGCTCCATTTTTCGTTCTCAAGATTGCTTTGGCTGTTCGGGGTCTTTTGTGTCTCCATACAAATTGTGAAATTTTTTGTTCTAGTTCTGTGAAAAATGCCATTGGTAGTTTGATAGGGATTGCATTGAATCTGTAGATTGCTTTGGGTAGTAGAGTCATTTTCACAGTGTTGCTTCCTCCAATCCAAGAACATGGTATATCTCTCCATCTATTTGTATCATCTTTAATTTCTTTCATCAATGTCCTATAATTTTCTGCATACAGGTCTTTTGTCCCCTTAGGTAGGTTTATTCCTAGATATTTTATTCTTTTTGTTGCAATGGTAAACGGGAGTGTTTTCTTAATTTCACTTTCAGATTTTTCATCATTAATATATAGGAATGCAAGAGATTTCTGTGCATTAATTTTGTATCCTGCTACTTTACCAGCTGCTAGTAGTAGCTCTACTAGAGCTACTTTAGCTCTAGTAGTTTTCTGGTAGCATCTTTAGGATTCTCTATGTATAGTATCATGTCATCTGCAAACAGTGACAGCTTTACTTCTTCTTTTCCAATTTGGATTCCTTTTATTTCTTTTTCTTCACTGATTGCTGTGGCTAACACTTCCAAAACTATGTTGAATAATAGTGGTGAGAGTGGGAAACCTTGTCTTATTCCTGATCTTAGTGGAAATGGTTTCAGTTTTTCACCATTGAGGACAATGTTGGCTGTGGGTTTGTCATATATGGCCTTTATTATGTTGAGGAAAGTTCCCTCTATGCCTACTTTCTGCAGGGCTTTTATCATAAATGGGTGTTGAATTTTGTCGAAAACTTTCTCTGCATCTATTGAGATGATCATATGGTTTTTCTCCTTCAATTTGTTAATATGATGTATCACGTTAATTGATTTGCATATATTGAAGAATCCTTGCACTCCTGGAATAAACCCCACTTGATCATGGTGTATGATCCTTTTAATGTGCTGTTGGATTCTGTTTGCTAGTATTTTGTTGAGGATTTTTGCGTCTATGTTCATCAGTGATATTGGCCTGTAGTTTTCTTTCTTTATGACATCTTTGTCTGGTTTTGGTATCAGGGTGATGGTGGCCTCGTAGAATGAGTTGGGGAGTGTTCCTCCCTCTGCAATATTTTAGAAGAGTTTGAGAAGGATAGGTGTTAGCTCTTCTCTAAATGTTTGATAGAATTCGCCTGTGAAGCCATCTGGTCCTGGGCTTTTGTTTGTTGGAAGATTTTTAATCACAGTTTCAATTTCAGTGCTTGTGATTGGTCTGTTCATATTTTCTATTTCTTCCTTGTTCAGTCTCGGCAGGTTGTGCATTTCTAAGAATCTGTCCATTTCTTCCAGGTTGTCCATTTTATTGGCATAGAGTTGCTTGTAGTAATCTCTCATGATCGTTTGTATTTCTGCAGTGTCAGTGGTTACTTCTCCTTTTTCATTTCTAATTCTATTGATTTGAGTCTCCTCCCTTTTTCTCTTGATGAGTCTGGCTAATGGTTTATCAATTTTGTTTATCTTCGCAAAGAACCAGCTTTTAGTTTCATTGATTTTTGCTATTGTTTCCTTCATTTCTTTATTTCTGATCTGATCTTTATGATTTCTTTCCTTCTGCTAGCTTTGGGGTTTTTTTGTTCTTCTTTCTCTAATTGCTTTAGGTGGAAGGTTAGGTTGTTTATTCGAGATGTTTCCTGTTTCTTGATGTAGGCTTGTATTGCTATAAACTTCCCTCTTAGAAATGCTTTTGCTGCATCCCATAGGTTTTGGGTCGTCGTGACTCCATTGTCATTTGTTTCTAGGTATTTTTTGATTTCCCCTTTGATTTCTTCAGTGATCACTTCGTTATTAAGTAGTGTATTGTGTAGCCTCCATGTGTTTGTATTTTTTACAGATCTTTTCCTGTAATTGATATCTAGTCTCATAGCGTTGTGGTCAGAAAAGATACTTGATATGATTTCAGTTTTCTTAAATTTACCAAGGCTTGATTTGTGACCCAAGAAATGATCTAGCCTGGAGAATGTTCCATGAGCACTTGAGAAAAATGTGTATTCTGCTGTTTTTGGGTGGAATGTCCTATAAATATCAATTAAGTCCATCTTGTTTAATGTATCATTTAAAGCTTGTGTTTCCTTATTTATTTTCATTTTGGATGATCTGTCCATTGGTGAAAGTGGGGTGTTAAAGTCCCCTACTATAATTGTGTTACTGTTGATTTCCCCTTTTATGGCTGTTAGTATTTGCCTTATGTATTGAGGTGCTCCTATGTTGGGTGCATAAATATTTACAATTGTTATACCTTCCTCTTAGATCGATCCCTTGATCATTATATAGTGTCCTTCTTTGTCTTTTGTAATAGTCTTTATTTTAAAGTCTGTTTTGTCTGATATGAGAATTGCTACTCCAGCTTTCTTTTGATTTCCATTTGCATGGAGTATCTTTTTCCATCCCCTCACTTTCAGTCTGTATGTGTCTCTAGGTCTGAAGTGGGTCTCTTGTAGACAGCATATATATGGGTCTTGTTTTTGTATCCATTCAGCCACTCTGTGTCTTTTGGTGGGAGCATTTAATCCATTTACATTTAAGGTAATTGTCGATATGTATGTTCCTATTCCCATTTTCTTAAATGTTTTGGGTTTGTTATTGTAGGTGCTTTCCTTCTCTTGTGTTTCTTGCCTAGAGAAGTTCCTTTAGCATTTGTTGTAAAGCTGGTTTGGTGGTGCTGAACTCTCTCAGCTTTTGTGCTTCTCTGTGAAGGTTTTAATTTCTCCATCAAATCTGAATGAGATCCTTGCTGGGTAGAGTAACCTTGGTTGTAGGTTTTTCTCCTTCATCACTTTAAGTATATCCTGCCACTCCCTTCTGGCTTGCAGAGTTTCTGCTGAAAGATCAGCTCTTAACCTTATGGGGATTCCCTTGTGTGTTATTTGTTGTTTTTCCCATGCTGCTTTTAATATGTTTTCTTTATATTTAAGTTTTGATAGTTTGATTAATATGTGTCTTGGCGTGTTTCTCCTTGGATTTATCCTGTATGGGACTCTCTGTGCTTCCAGGACTTGATTAACTATTTCCTTTCCCATATTAGGGAAGTTTTCAACTATAATCTCTTCAAATATTTTCTCAGTTCCTTTCTTTTTCTCTTCTTCTTCTGGGACCCCTATAATTCGAATGTTGGTGCGTTTAATGTTGTCCCAGAGGTCTCTGAGACTGTCCTCAGTTCTTTTCCTTCTTTTTTCTTTATTCTGCTCTGCAGTAGTTATTTCCACTATTTTATCTTCCAGGTCACTTATCCGTTCTTCTGCCTCAGTTATTCTGCTATTGATCCCGTCTAGAGTATTTTTAATTTCATTTATTGTGTTTTTCATCGTTGCTTGGTTCCTCTTTAGTTCTTCTACGTCCTTGTTAAATGTTTCTTGCATTTTGTATATTCTATTTCCAAGATTTTGGATCATCTTTACTATCATTATTCTGAATTCTTTTTCAGGTAGACTGCTTATTTCCTCTTCATTTGTTAGGTCTGGTGTGTTTTGACCCTGCTCCTTCATCTGCTGTGTGTTTTTTTGTCTTCTCATTTTGCTTATCTTACTGTGTTTGGGGTCTCCTTTTCACAGGCTGCAGGTTCATAGTTCCCGTTGTTTTTGGTATCTGTCCCCAGTGGCTAAGGTTGGTTCAGTGGGTTGTGTAGGCTTCCTGGTGGAGGGGACCAGTGCCTGTGTTCTGGTGGATGAGGCTGGATCTTGTCTTTCTGGTGGGCACATCCACGTCTGGTGGTGTGTTTTGGGGTGTCTGTGGCCTTATTATGATTTTAGGCAGCCTCTCTGCTAATGGATGGGGCTGTTTTCCTGTCTTGCTAGTTGTTTGGCATAGGGTTTCCAGCACCGTAGCTTGCTGGTTGTTGAGTGAAGCTGGGTCTTGATGTTGAGATGGAGATCTCTGAGAGATTTTCGCCGTTTGGTATTACGTGGAGCTGGGAGGTCTCCTGTGGACCAGTGTCCTGAAGTTGGCTCTCCCACCTCAGAGGCACAGCCCTGATGCCTGGCTGGAGCACCAAGAGCCTTTCATCCACACGGCTCAGAATAAAAGGGAGAAAAAATAGAAAGAAAGAAAGAAAGAGGATAAAATAAAATAAAATACTGCTATTATAATAAAAAATAAGAAAAAAAGTGTTAAGAAAAAAATATTTTTAATTTTAAAAAATAGATTTATTAATTTTTTATAATAAAAAATAAGAAAAAAATTATTAAAAAATTTTTTTAATTTTTTAAAATAAAAAATATGAAAAAACTTATTAAGAAAAAAATTGTTTTTAATTTTTAAAAATAGAAAATAAGGAAAAAATTATTAAGAAAACATTTATTAAGAAAAAAAAATTTTTAAGTTTAAAAAAACCCCAAAAAAACAGACGTACCGAACCCTAGGACTAATGGTGAAAGCAAAGCTATACAGACAAAATCTCACCCAGAAGCATACACATATACACTCACAAAAAAAGGAAAAGGGGATAAAGTAATATATCCTGCTCTCAAAGTCCACCTCCTGAATTTGGGATGATTCGTTGTCTATTCAGGTATTCAACGGATGCAAGCACATCAAGTTGTTTGTGGAGCTTTAATCCGCTGCTTCTGAGGCTGCTGGGAGATATTTCCCTTTCTCTTCGTTGTTCATACAGCTCCTGGGGTTCAGCTTTGGATTTGGACCCACCTCTGTGTGTAGGTCGCCTGAGGGCGTCTGTTCCCCCCCAGACAGAACGGGGTTAAAGGAGCAGCTGCTTCGGGGGCTCTGGCTCACTCAGGCCGGGGGGAGGGAGGGGTACGGATGTGGAGTGAGCCTGCGGTGGCAGAGACTGGCGGGAAGTTGCAGCAGCCTGAGGCGCACCATGCGTTCTCCTGGGGAAGTTGTCCCTGGATCACGGGACCCTGGCAGTGGCAAGCTGCACAGGTTCCCGGGAGGGGCGGTCTCGATAGTGACCTTTGCTCGCACACAGGCTTCTTGGTGGTGGCAGCAGCAGCCTTAGCGTCTCATGCCCGTCTCTGGGGTCCGCACTGATAGCCGCGGCTCGCGCCCCTCTCTGGAGTTCGTTTAGGCGGTGCTGTGAATCCCCTCTCCTTGCGCGCCGCGAAACAAAGAGGGAAGAAAAAGTCTCTTGCCTCTTCGGCAGCTGCAGACTTTTTCCCGGACTCCCTCCCGGCTAGCTGTGGTGCACTAACCCCTTCAGGCTGTGTTCACGCCGCCAACCCCAGTCCTCTCTCTGGGATCCGACCGAAGCCCGAGCCTCAGCTCCCAGCCCCCGCCCGCCCCGGCGGGTGAGCAGACAAGCCTCTCGGGCTGGTGAGTGCTGGTTGGCACCGATCCTCCGTGCGGGAATCTCTCCGCTTTGCCCTCCACACCCCTGTGGCTGCGCTCTCCTCGGTGGCTCTGAAGCTTTCCCCCTCTGCCACCCCCAGTCTCCGCCCGTGAAGGGGCTTCCTAGTGTGTGGAAACCTTTCCTCCTTCACAGCTCCCTCCCACTGGTGCAGGTCCCATCCCTATTCTTTTGTCTCTGTTATTTCTTTTTTCTTTTGCCCTACCCGAGTACGTGGGGAGTTTCTTGCCTTTTGGGAGGTCTGACGTCTTCTGCCAGCGTTCAGTGGGTGTTCTGTAGGAGCAGTTCCACGTGTAGATGTATTTCTAATGTATCTGTGAGAAGGAAGGTGATCTCCGCATCTTACTCTTTCGCCATCTTGCCCAGACCCCCTCTCTCTCTCTCTTTTAAATTGAAGTATAGCTGATTTACAATATTGTGTTAGTTTCAGGTGTAAAGCAAAGTGATTCAGTTATATATATATATTTCAGATTATTTTCCATTATAGGTTATTATAAGATACTGAATATTGTTCCTTGAGTTATACAGTAAATCCTTATTGCTTATCTGTTTTGTATATATCTTATAGTGTATATTCGTTAATCCCATACTCTTAATTTATCCCTCCCCTCTTCCCTTTCCCCTTTGGTAACCCATAAATTTGTTTTCTAAGTCTGTGAGTCTGTTTCTGTTTTGTAAATAAGTTCATTTATATCATTTTTTTTAGATTCCACATATAAGTGATATCATATGATATTTTTCTTTCTCTGTCTGACTTACTTCACGTAGTATGATAATCTCCAGTCCATCCATGTTGCTGCAAATGGCATTATTTCATTCTTTTTAATTCCATTGTATATATGTACCACATCTTTTTCCATTCCTGTCGATGGACATTTAGGTTACTTCCATGTCTTGGCTATTGTAAACAGTGCTGCAATGAACATTGGGGGTGCATGTATCCTTTCGAACCATGGTTTTCACTTTTCTCCACACTCTCTCCAGCATTCATTGTTTATAGACTTTTTGATGATGGCCATTCCGACCAGTGTGAGGTGATATCTCGTGGTTTTGATTTGAATTTCTCTGATAATTAGTGATGTTGAGCATCTTTTCATGTGCCTCTTGGTCATCTGTATGTCTTCTTTGGAGAAATGTCTATTTAGGTCTTCTGCCCATTTTTGCATTGGGTTGTTTGTGGTTTTTTTTGGTATTAAACTGCATGAGCTGTTTGTAGATTTTGGAGATTAATCCCTTGTCAGTTGCTTCATTTGCAAATATTTTCTCCCATTCTGTGGGTTGTCTTTTCATTTTGTTTATGATTTCCTTCGCTGTGCCAAAGTTTTTGAGTTTAATTAGGTACCATTTGTTTACTTTTGCTTTTATTTCCATTACTCTAGGAGATGGATCAAAAAAGATATTGCTACGATTTATGTAAAAGGGTGTTCTTCTTCTGTTTTCCTCTGAGAGTTTTTTTTTTTTAAGCATCTTTATTGAAGTATAATTGCTTTACAATGGTGTGTTAGTTTCTGCTTTATAACAAAGTGAATCAGTTATACATATACATATGTCCCCATATCTCTTCCCTCTTGCATCTCCCTCCCTCCCACCCTCCCTATCCCACCCCTCTAGGTGGTCACAAAGCACCGAGCTGATCTCCGTGCTATGCGGCTGCTTCCCACTAGCTATCTATTTTACATTTGGTAGTGTATATATGTCCATGACACTCTCTCACCTTGTCACATCTCACTCCTCCGCCTCCCCATATCCTCAAGTCCATTCTTTAGTAGGTCTGTGTCTTTATTCCCCTCTTGCCACTAGGTTCTTCATGACCTTTTTTTTTTTTTCCCTTAGATTCCATATATATGGGTTAGCATACTGTATTTGTTTTTCTCTTTCTGACTTACTTCACTCTGTATGAGAGACTCTAACTCCATCCACCTCATTACAAATACCTCCATTTCATTTCTTTTTATGGCTGAGTAATATTCCATTGTATATATGTGCCACATCTTCTTTATCCATTCATCCGATGATGGACACTTTGGTTGCTTCCATGTCCTGGCTATTGTAAATAGAGCTGCAATGAACATTTTGGTACATGACTCTTTTTGAATTATGGTTTTCTCAGGGTATATGCCCAGTAGTGGGATTGCTCGGTCGTATGGTAGTTCTATTTGTAGTTTTTTAAGGAACCTCCATACTGTTCTCCATAGTGGCTGTATCAATTTACATTCCCACCAACAGTGCAAGAGTGTTCCCTTTTCTCCGCACCCTCTCCAGCATTTATTGTTTCTAGATTTTTTGATGATGGCCATTCTGACTGGTGTGAGATGATACCTCATTGTAGTTTTGATTTGCATTTCTCTAATGATTAAGGATGTTGAGCATTCTTTCATGTGTCTGTTGGCCATCTGTATATCTTCTTTGGAGAAATGTCTATTTAGGTCTTCTGCCCATTTTTGGATTGGGTTGTTTGTTTTTTTGTTATTGAACTGCATGAGCTGCTTGTAAATCTTGGAGATTAATCCTTTGTCAGTTGCTTCATTTGCAAATATTTTCTCCCATTCTGAGGGTTGTCTTTTGGTCTTGCTTATGGTTTCCTTTGCTGTGCAAAAGCTTTTAAGTTTCATTAGGTCCCATTTGTTTATTTGTGTTTTTATTTCCATTTCTCTAGGAGCTGGGTCAAAAAGGATCTTGCTGTGATTTATGTCATAGAGTGTTCTGCCTATGTTTTCCTCTAAGAGTTTGATAGTGTCTGGCCTTACACTTAGGTCTTTAATCCATTTTGAGTTTATTTTTGTGTATGGTGTCAGGGAGTGTTCTAATTTCATACTTTTACATGTACCTGTCCAATTTTCCCAGCACCACGTATTGAAGAGACTGTCTTTTCTCCACTGTATATGCTTGCCTCCTTTATCAAAGATAAGGTGACCATATGTGCGTGGGTTTATCTCTGGGCTTTCTATCCTGTTCCATTGATCTATATTTCTGTTTTTGTGCCAGTACCAAACTGTCTTGATTACTGTAGCTTTGTAATATAGTCTGAAGTCAGGGAGCCTGATTCCCCCAGCTCCATTTTTCGTTCTCAAGATTACTTTGGCTATTCGGGGTCTTTTGTGTCTCCATACAAATTGTGAAATTTTTTGTTCTAGTTCTGTGAAAAATTCCATTGGTAGTTTGATAGGGATTGCATTGAATCTGTAGATTGCTTTGGGTAGTAGAGTCATTTTCACAGTGTTGCTTCCTCCAATCCAAGAACATGGTATATCTCTCCATCTATTTGTATCATCTTTAATTTCTTTCATCAGTGTCCTATAATTTTCTGCATACAGGTCTTTTGTCTCCTTAGGTAGGTTTATTCCTAGATATTTTATTCTTTTTGTTGCAATGGTAAACGGGAGTGTTTTCTTAATTTCACTTTCAGATTTTTCATCATTAGTATATAGGAATGCAAGAGATTTCTGTGCATTAATTTTGTATCCTGCTACTTTACCAAATTCATTGATTAGCTCTAGTAGTTTTCTGGTGGCAGTTTTAGGATTCTCTATGTATAGTATCATGTCATCTGCAAATAGTGACAGCTTTACTTCTTCTTTTCCGATTTGGATTCCTTTTATTTCTTTGTCTTCTCTGATTGCTGTGGCTAACACTTCCAAAACTATGTTGAATGATAGTGGTGAGAGTGGGCAACCTTGTCTTGTTCCTGATCTTAGTGGAAATGGTTTCAGTTTTTCACCATTGAGGACAATGTTGGCTGTGGGTTTGTCATATATGGCCTTTATTATGTTGAGGAAAGTTCCCTCTATGCCTACTTTCTGCAGGGCTTTTATCATAAATGGGTGTTGAATTTTGTTGAAAGCTTTCTCTGCATCTATTGAGATGATCATATGGTTTTTCTCCTTCAATTTGTTAATATGGTGTATCACATTGATTGATTTGCGTATATTGAAGCATCCTTGCATTCCTGGAATAAACCCTACTTGATCGTGGTGTATAATCCTTTTAATGTGCTGTTGGATTCTGTTTGCTAGTATTTTGTTGAGGATTTTTGCATCTATGTTCATCAGTGATATTGGCCTGTAGTTTTCTTTCTTTGTGACATCTTTGCCTGGTTTTGGTATCAGGGTGATGGTGGCCTCGTAGAATGAGTTGGGGAGTGTTCCTCCCTCTGCAGTATTTTGGAAGAGTTTGAGAAGGATAGGTGTTAGCTCTTCTCTAAATGTTTGATAGAATTCGCCAGTGAAGCCATCTGGTCCTGGGCTTTTGTTTGTTGGAAGATTTTTAATCACAGTTTCAATTTCAGTGCTTGTGATTGGTCTGTTCATATTTTCTATTTCTTCCTGGTTCAGTCTCGGTAGGTTGTGCATTTCTAAGAATCTGTCCATTTCTTCCAAATTGTCCATTTTATTGGCATAGAGTTGCTTGTAGTAATCTCTCATGATCGTTTGTATTTCTGCAGTGTCAGTGGTTACTTCTCCTTTTTCATTTCTAATTCTATTGATTTGAGTCTTCTCCCTTTTTCTCTTGATGAGTCTGGCTAATGGTTTATCAATTTTGTTTATCTTTTCGAAGAACCACCTTTTCATTTCATTGATTTTTGCTATTGTTTCCTTCATTTCTTTTTCATTTATTTCTGATCTGATCTTTATGATTTCTTTCCTTCTGCTAGCTTTGGGTTTTTTTTGCTCTTCTTTCTCTAATTGCTTTAGGTGCAAGGTTAGGTTGTTTATTCGAGATGTTTCCTGTTTCTTGAGGTAGGCTTGTATTGCTATAAACTTCCCTCTTAGAACTGCTTTTGCTGCATCCCATAGGTTTTGGGTCGTCGTGACTCCATTGTCATTTGTTTCTAGGTATTTTTTGATTTCCCCTTTGATTTCTTCAGTGATCACTTCGTTATTAAGTAGTGTATTATGTAGCCTCCATGTGTTTGTATTTTTTACAGATCTTTTCCTGTAATTGATATCTAGTCTCATAGCGTTGTGGTCGGAAAAGATACTTGATACGATTTCAATTTTCTTAAATTTACCAAGGCTTGATTTGTGACCCAAGATATGATCTATCCTGGAGAATGTTCCATGAGCACTTGAGAAAAATGTGTATTCTGTTTTTGGGTGGAATGTCTTATAAATATCAATTAAATCCATCTTGTTTAATGTATCATTTAAAGCTTGTGTTTCCTTATTTATTTTCATTTTGGATGATCTGTCCATTGGTGAAAGTGGGGTGTTAAAGTCCCCTACTATGATTGTGTTACTGTCGATTTCCCCTTTTATGGCTATTAGTATTTGCCTTATGTATTGAGGTGCTCCTATGTTGGGTGCATAAATATTTACAATTGTTATACCTTCCTCTTGGATTGATCCCTTGATCATTATATAGTGTCCTTCTGTGTCTCTTGTAATAGTCTTTATTTTAAAGTCTATTTTGTCTGATATGAGAATTGCTACTCCAGCTTTCTTTTGATTTCCATTTGCATGGAGTATCTTTTTCCATCCCCTCACTTTCAGTCTGTGTGTGTCTCTAGGTCTGAAGTGGGTCTCTTGTAGACAGCATATATATGGGTCTTGTTTTTGTATCCATTCAGCCACTCTGTGTCTTTTTGTGGGAGCATTTAATCCATTTACATTTAAGGTAATTATTGATATGTATGTTCCTATTCCCATTTTCTTAAATGTTTTGGGTTTGTTATTGTAGGTGTTTTCCTTCTCTTGTGTTTCTTGCCTAGAGAAGTTCCTTTAGCATTTGTTGTAAAGCTGGTTTGGTGGTGCTGAACTCTCTCAGCTTTTGTGCTTCTCTGTGAAGGTTTTAATTTCTCCATCAAATCTGAATGAGATCCTTGCTGGGTAGAGTAACCTTGGTTGTAGGTTTTTCTCCTTCATCACTTTAAGTATATCCTGCCACTCCCTTCTGGCTTGCAGAGTTTCTGCTGAAAGATCAGCTCTTAACCTTATGGGGATTCCCTTGTGTGTTATTTGTTGTTTTTCCCATGCTGCTTTTAATATGTTTTCTTTATATTTAAGTTTTGATAGTTTGATTAATATGTGTCTTGGCGTGTTTCTCCTTGAATTTATCCTGTATGGGACTCTCTGTGCTTCCAGGACTTGATTAACTATTTCCTTTCCCATATTAGGGAAGTTTTCAACTATAATCTCTTCAAATATTTTCTCAGTTCCTTTCTTTTTCTCTTCTTCTTCTGGGACCCCTATAATTCGAATGTTGGTGCGTTTAATGTTGTCCCAGAGGTCTCTGAGACTGTCCTCAGTTCTTTTCCTTCTTTTTTCTTTATTCTGCTCTGCAGTAGTTATTTCCACTATTTTATCTTCCAGGTCACTTATCCGTTCTTCTGCCTCAGTTATTCTGCTATTGATCCCGTCTAGAGTATTTTTAATTTCATTTATTGTGTTTTTCATCGTTGCTTGGTTCCTCTTTAGTTCTTCTACGTCCTTGTTAAATGTTTCTTGCATTTTGTCTATTCTATTTCCAAGATTTTGGATCATCTTTACTATCATTATTCTGAATTCTTTTTCAGGTAGACTGCTTATTTCCTCTTCATTTGTTAGGTCTGGTGTGTTTTGACCCTGCTCCTTCATCTGCTGTGTGTTTTTTTGTCTTCTCATTTTGCTTATCTTACTGTGTTTGGGGTCTCCTTTTCACAGGCTACAGGTTCGTAGTTCCCGTTGTTTTTGGTATCTGTCCCCAGTGGCTAAGGTTGGTTCAGTGGGTTGTGTAGGCTTCCTGGTGGAGGGGACTAGTGCCTGTGTTCTGGTGGATGAGGTTGGATCTTGTCTTTCTGGTGGTCACGTTCACGTCTGGTGGTGTGTTTTGGGGTGTCTGTGGCCTTATTATGATTTTAGGCAGCCTCTCTGCTAATAGAAGGGGCTGTGTTCCTGTCTTGCTAGTTGTTTGGCATAGGGTGTCCAGCACTGTAGCTTGCTGGTCGTTGAGTGAAGCTGGGTCTTGATGTTGAGATGGAGATCTCTGAGAGATTTTCGCCGTTTGGTATTACGTGGAGCTGGGAGGTCTCTTGTGGACCAGTGTCCTGAAGTTGGCTCTCTCACCTCAGAGGCACAGCCCTGATGTCTGGCTGGAGCACCAAGAGCCTTTCATCCACCCGGCTTTTGGGAGGTCTGACGTCTTCTGCCAGCGTTCAGTGGGTGTTCTGTAGGAGCAGTTCCACGTGTAGATGTATTTCTACTGTATCTGTGGGAGGGAAGGTGATCTCCGCGTCTTACTCTTCCGCCGTCTTGCCCCAAGTCTCCTCTGAGAGTTTTATAGTATAAGATCTTACATTATGTCTTTAATCCATTTTTAGTTTATTTTTGTGTATGGTGTTAAAGAATGTTCTAATTTCATTCTTTTTTATGGTTGAGTAATATCCCATTGTATATATATATATACCACATGTTCTTTATAGATGGCCAACAGGCGCATGAAAAGATGCTCAACATCGCTAATTATTAGAGAAAAGCAAGTCAAAACCACAGTGAGGTATCACCTCACACAGGTCAGAATGCCATCATCAAGAAGTCTACAAATAATAAATGCTGCAGAGGGTATGGAGAAAAACGAACCCTCCTACACTGTCGGTGGGACTGTAAATTGGTGCAGCCACTATGAAACAACAGTATGGAGGTTCCTTAAAAAACTAAAAATAGAACTACCATATGATCCAGCAATTCCACTCCTGGGCATATACCCAGAAAAGATGAAAACTTGATTCAAAAAGATACATGCACCCCAGTGTTCATAGCAGCACTATTTACAATAGCCAAGGCATGAAAGCAACCTAAGTGTCCATCAACTGATGAATGGATAGAGAAGATCTGTTCTTCATTCTTGATATTGGTGAGTTTTGAGTTATCATTTTTCATGATCAATCTGCATATTTATCATTTTTGTGATTTTGATAGATTTATCATTTTGATGGATTTGTTGACTTCCTCAGTTGAACAACATATGTCGCTCTAGTTCATTGATTACTACTCTTTGCAACTTTTGTTGTGTCTGATTAACTTTCTTTTAACTAGATGCTTGAGATGGAATCTCATGTAATTAATTTAATATTTCTTCATTATAACAGATGAATTTAAGGCTAAAATTTTTCCTGTAAATTATACTGTTTTAGCTGTATTTAGAGATTGTAGGTATGTCTTATCCTTATTAATGTGAAGCTAAAGTCTTTTATAATTTCTCCATGATTTCTTGTGTTATTTATAAATGACTTAATTTCCAAGCAGTTGGAGGTTTTCTATTTATCTTTTTATTGTTAGTAAACAATGAAATACTACTGTGGAGAGATTATAGTCTATATGATTTTAGTTCTTTTTGCATTTGTTAAGACTTGTTCTATGATTCCGAATGTGGACAATTTTGGTAAATGTGCACAAAAACTGAATTTTTACTCATCTGTTATTGGATGCATGTTATATATGTAACTTAGACCAGGTGTGTTAATTGTGTTGTTTGGATTTTTAAATTATTACTGACTTCTATTTGTATTTGTTCTATGTAGTATTGAGGAGTGTTAAAATATCCCACTATGATTATAGATCTGACTACCTCTCTTTCTCTCTCTCTTTTTTATTGGGGTATGGTTGTTTACAATGTTGTTAGTTTCTGCTGCACAGCGAAGTGAAGTAGAGGGATACTTCTCTTTTTAATGCTAACAATTTATATGTTTTGAAGCTAAATTGTTGGATGCATACAGATTTGGAATTGTTATATATATTTATTTATTCCTTTATCAGTATGAAATATCCCCTTTCTCTTTAGTAATGTATCTTGTTTTAAAATATACATTGTTGATATTTATTTAGCTATACCAGCTTTCTTTGGTTAGTGTTTGCATGGTGTGTATTTTTCTATTGTTTTACTGTCAGTTTCTCTATGTTCTTTTTTGTAAACATATGCTTTAAAAAATTAGTCTGACAATCTTGGTCTTGCACTTGGTATATTTACATTTAATATAGTTTACTGATATACCTGGGTTTATATCTACTATCTTAATGTTTTTTATTTCACTCTAATTTTTATGTTTCTTTTTAATTTTCCTTTCTTTTGATTTAAACTTTTGATTATCCTGTTTTCTCTATGTGAAGTTAATATGTATTTTTTCCCTTTTGTTTGAGGGTTTAACTTAGAGACTTCAACATAGAAGCTTCACTTATTTCATTCTAAAACAGTATTTCTTTGGTCACTTCTTTGATAATGACAGTAACTTAACGTTTATCTCCACTTACCATCCCTCTTGCCTTTTGTATAATTGATAACATGTGTTTTATTTCTAGATTCACTTTAAACTCCATAATGTATTGCTAATATAGTTTATAATCTCAATATTCAGTTTATATTAATATATTTTTGCCATTGTATATTTATTCTTTCTTCTGATCCTCATCTCTTCCTGTAATTCTGTTTGGATTCATTTTCTTCTTCCTAAAGAATATTCTTTATTCTTTATTTTACTGTAGGTTTATTAGATGAATTCTCTCAGGCTTTGTTTGTTGTTATTTCACTTCTTAGAAAACTTCTTATTTTGAAATAATTGTATATTTGCAGGAAGTTGCAAAAATAGTACAGAGAGGTTCTGTGTTCCCTTCACCCAGTTTTCTCCAATTATAATATCTTATATAACTATAGTATAATATTAACCAAGAGATCAACATTGTACTATTCACAGTTTCAGATTTCACTAACTTTACATGTACTCATTTGTGTGTGTGTGTGTGTGTGTTTGTAGTTAAGTCTGCATAAATAATGCAATTTTATCATATGTGGACACTCATGTAAACACCACTACAATCAAAATAAGAAACTGTTCTATTATTACAGAGATCTTTTTTGTGCTGCACCTTTATAGTTACACTGACTCTCCTCCCTCCCTGTCCCATTACTAACCCATGGAAGTTTTCTGCATATAGATCTTGTACATATGTTGTTAGAATTATATCCATGCATCTCATTTTTTGGTGCTATTATAGATGGTATTGTGTTTTTAAATTTAAATTCCTATTGTTTATTTCTGGTACATAGTAAAGCAATTGACAGCAATTGTCCTGTATCCTGAAACCTTACTAAAATTGCTTATTAGTTTTAGGAGGTTGTTTTTGTCAGTTCTTTGGAATTTTCTACGTAGACAATCATGTCTTCTATGAACATAGACATTTTTATTTCTTTTTTTCCCAATCTATATATCATTTATTTCTTTTTAATTTTCATATTGCATTAGCTAGGTCGTCTAATACAATGTTGAATAGGAGTGATGAGAGGGGACATCATTCCCTTGTTTCTGATCTTAGGGGACAAGCATCTATTCTCACCATTAAGTGTGATGTTGTTGAAGCATTTTTGTAGCTATTCTTTATCAAGTTGAAGAAGTTCCTCTTTATTCCTAGTTTACTGAGAGTTTTTGTTATTGAGCAAGGGCTCGTGTGCTCATGGCACAGAAAGCCAAACTCTGACAGTGGTTGTTTGAAGCCAAGTTAGGGCTTATTTGTAGGGCGGCAGCAAGGGAGTGGGAGACGTGTCTCAGATTTACTCCAACTTGGTCTTTGAATTAGCATTTTTTTATAAGGGGGAAGAACGTAGAGGCTGGATTGATCATCATCTCGTGACATTCCTTAATCATTTTTTTGGGAGTCAGGATGTCTCTGGTTTATGATTCTCAGGCCAGGTGGTCCATGGCTCAGGGGTCTGTTAGCTCATCTTGCCCTGGAGAAACAACCTGAGTTTGTACGTTAATGATGATATCTATAGTAGCAATTTTAGTACATTAATGATGTCATCAACAATAGCAATTTTAGTCATTTGACTCTGGTTGATTAGTTTTCAGTTAGCACAGAATTGATGTCAGAGGGGACAAGAAGGAAATAAAGTTTTTTATGGAGAGGTTAATCATAAACTCAGTAAGGGAACTCGGATTTAACAGGAGTTGGTTTCATTTTTGTTATGAATGAGCGCTGGAATTTTTCAGTGTTTTTCCTGCATCTATTGACAATGATCCTTCTTCTTTAGACTGGTGATATAATTCATTACATTAACTGATTTTCAAATACTGAACTAGCCTTGCATACCTAGAATAAATCACATTGAGTTGTAGTATAGAATTATTTTTATACATTTTAAAAATTTGATTTGTTAATATTTTGAAGATTTTTGCGGGTATGTTCATGAGAATCATTGGTCTATTGTTTTCCTTTCTTGTGATGTCTTTGTCTGGTTTTGGTATTAGGCTAATGTTAACCTCATAGCATAAGTTAGAAAGTGTTGCCTATGCTTCTGTTTTCTGGAAGAGATATAGATAATTGGTATTTTCTTTTCCTTAAATGTTTAGTGGAGTTCACTAATGAACCCATCTGGGCCTGTTGCTTTCTTTCTTTTATTTTTTTTTTTAAAGGTTATTAATTCATTCAGTTTCTTTAATAGGTGTAGTCCTACCATGTGACTGAACCACACTGACTCCATTTTGTTAGCTCCATCTTAGGCCTGAAGTCCTAATCCCTCCTCTTTCTGTGGGACTGAGCTTTAGCCTACTCACAAGGAATATGCCCAAACCAGATAAGTCCCCAATCAACTTCTACCCTTGCCCTCATCTGTTATGAAAACTAGAAGAATGCCTTTTGCTGATACAGATGCTTAACGGTCATGAGACCCCTGGGGTGGGGGGAAACCCTTGTTCCTGTTGGTACGGACATGCTTCTCACTTGGTAGGCAGATTCTATTTTTACCTTTGGCCCTTTTATATCTCTCTGCACCCCTTTCATCCTCTTGGAGTGTAGCTGCAAATGCCTCTGAATCATTGTCCACCCAGTCCTGCCTTTGTGTAAGATAACTACAGTAAACTTCATAATTGCACTTTATGGAGATGCCTGCTTCATTTTTTGGTCTTAAAGTTCCCTCTCAATTCAAAGGATATTATTCAAAATCTCCACCTCCCAACACCTATTCAGATTATCTACTTTTCTTTGTGTGAGTTTTAGTAGTTTATGTCTTTCAAGGACTCAGACCATTTCTTACAGGTTATCAAACTTATGGACATAGAATTTTTCATAGCATTCCTTAATGATCCTTTTAATGTCCATGGGATTAGCATGATGATCCTCCTTTGTTTCTGACATTGGCAATTTGTGTTTTCTCTCTTTTGCTCTTGATTAGCCTGGCTAGAGGTTTATCAATTTTATTAATCTTTTTAAAGAACAAGATTTTGGTTTTGTTGATTTTCTCTATTGTTTTTTATTTTTTTTACTTTTGCTCTAATTTTTTACTATTTCCTTTATTCTTCTTGATTTATTATTAAATTGCTCTTCTTTCTCTAGTTTCCCAAGGTGTAATATTAGATTATTGGTTTTAAAACTCTTTTTTTTAAAGTTTTATTTTAAACTGAGGTATAGTTGATTTACAGCATATTATGTTGTGTTAGTTTCAGGTGTACAGCAAAGTGGTTCAGTTATATATGTATACACATATATTCATCATTTTTCAGATTCTTTTCCCATATATGTTATTACAAAATATTGAGTATAGTTCCTTGTGCTATACAGTAGGTCCTTGTTGATTATCTATTTTGTATATAGTAGTGTGTATATGTTAATCCCAAATTCTTAATTTATCCCCCCCCCCCCACCTTTCCCCTTTGGTAACCATGTGTTTGTTTTATTTTCTCAAATATTCACTTTGGTGCTATACATTTTCCTCTTAGCCCTGCTTTCACTGTGTCCTGTAAATTTTGAGTAGTTCTGCTTTCGTTTAATTAAAATATATAAAAATTTTTCTTGAGATGTCTTCTTTGAACCATGCTTTATTTAGATATGTATCTCTAAATGTGTGGGAATTTTCCAGCTATCTTTCTGTATTTGATTTCTAGTTCAGTTCCATCATATTTTGAAAACACACTTTATGTAATTCCTACTTTTAGAATTTGTTAAGGTGGTGTGTTTTATTTCAGAATGCGTTTGTCTTAGTGAATATTTCATGTCAGCCTAAACAGAATATAATTTTGCTGTTTTTATTTGGAGTAATCTGTAAATGTCAGTTACATCAAGTTGATTGATGCTGCTATTCTGGTCACCTGTATTCTGACTTTCTGCCTGGGTGTTAGAGTCTCCAGCTATATTAATAAATTCTTCTCTTCATACTTGCATTTCTATCAGTTTTTTTTCATGTATTTTAATGTCTGTTGTTACGTGCATATACATTAAGATGTTACATCTTCTTGAAGAATTGACCTTTTTATCATTATTTTATGCCCATCCTTATCCCTGATAATATTTATTGTTCTGATGTCTACTTTGTCTAAAGTTACTATAGCTACTTTAGCTTTCTTTCGATTAGTGTTAGCATCGTATGTATATCTTTCTCCTTTCACATATAAGTGAAAACATGCAGTATTTGTCTTTCTCTGTCTGACTTACTTCACTAAATATAGTACCCTCCAGGTCCATCCATGTTGTCACAAATGACAAAATTTCATTCTTTCTATGGCTGAGTAGTATTCCATTGTATATATCTCCCACATCTTCTTTATTCACTCATCTGTTGTTGGACACTTAGGTTGCTTCCGTATCTTGGCTGTTGTAAGTAATGTTGCTATGAACCTTGAGGTGCATATATTTTTTAAATTAGTGTTTTCAGTTGCTTTGGATAAATACCACAGAGTGGAACACTGTCAGTATTTTTAAGAGTTTTTGTTTCAATAACACATAGTTATTTTTCTTATCTACTTTGAAAATCTCTATCTTTTAATTTGTCAACAAAAACATTTACATGTAATTATTGAATAGTTGAATTAATATCTACCATATTTGTAACTGTTTTCTAAACATTGCACTTATTCTTTAAATCTTTTCTTCTCCCTTTTCTACCTTCTCTGGTTTTAACTGGGCATTTTATATGATTTTGTTTTCTCTCTTCTCCTAGCATATCAGTTATACTTCTTTAGAAAGTTTGTAGTGGTTTTTCAATATGCTTTTACAATGAATGTAAGTCTACTTTCCAATACCATACACTAAGGACACTAACAGGTTGTAAGTGAAGGGATGGAAAAAGATATGTCAAGAAAATGGAAACCAAAAAAGAGCAAGGGTAGCTATACCTGTATCAGCAAAATATACTTTAAATCCAACACTAACAAAAGGCAAATAGTTCATTATATAATGATAAAGGGGTCAATTCATCAAGAGGATATAACAGTTATAAACGTATATGTATCGAATATTGGAGCAGTTAAGTATATTAAGCAATTGTTAACAGATATGAAGGGAAAAATAGCAATTCAATAATAGTAGGGGACTTCAGTACCTACTTTTAGCAATGAGTAAATCATCCAGACAGAAAATCATTGCACAAATAATGGACCTGAATGACAGTTTAGACTAAATGGATCTAACAGACATACACAGAACATTCCACCCAACAGGAGCAGAATATACATTCTTCTCAAGTGCACATCGAACATACATACTTTAGGAGAGATCACATGATACGTCACAAAACATGTCTTAGCATTTAAGAAGATTGAAATCATACCAAATATCTCCTGACCACAACAGTATGAAACTAAAAATCAATAACAGGAGGAAAGCTGGAAAATTCACACATATGTGGAGATTAAACAACATGATCTTGAACAGCCAATGGGTTGAAGAAGAAATCAATAGAGAAATCAAGAAATATCTTGAAACAAATAAAATTAGAAACATAATATATCAAAACCTATGAAAGTCTGCAAAAGCAGTTCTAAGAGGGAAGTTTGTAGTGATAAATGCCTACATTACAAAATGAGACAGACCTTAATAATTTCACTTTACACTTCAACGAGCTAGAAATAGAAGAACAAACTAAGCCCAAAGTTAGCAGAAGGAAGGAAATAACAAAGAGAAGAGAAGAAATAAATGAAATAGAGACCAGAAAAACAATAGAAAAGATCAATGAAACTAAGAGCTGGTTCTTTGAAAAGATAAACAAAATAGATAAATATTTAGCTAGATTAACTAAGATAAGAAGAGAGAGGACTCAAATAAAATCAGTATTGAAAGAGAAAACATTATAACTGATACCACAGAAATAAAAGGGATTATGAGAGACTACTACCAACAAGTATGTGCCAACAAACTGGATAATCTAGAAGAAATGGATATATTCCTCCAAACATATGATCTACCAAGACCAAAAAATGAAGAAATAGAAAATATAAACAGATGAGTAAGGATACTGAATCAGTAATCAAAAACCTCCCAACACAGAAAAGACTGGGACCAGATGGTTTAACTAGTGAATTCTACCAAACATTTAAATAATTAACACCAGTCCTCCTCAAACGCTTCCAAAAAAATTGAAGAGGGGGGAAATACTCCTAAACTCATTTTATGAGGCAAGCATTACTCTGATACAAAGCCTATTAAAGACACTACAAGAAAAGAAAATTACAGACCAATATCCTTGTTGAATATAGATGGAAAAGTTCTCAATGTAATATTAGCAAACTGAATTCAACAGTACATTAAAAGGATCATTCACCATGATCAAGTGGGATTTATCCCCGGAATGCAAGAATGGTTCACCATACACAAATCACTTCTGTGATACACCATAGAATGAAAGATAAAATAGATAGAATGAAAGATAAAAAATTATAGAATTGTCTCAATAGCTACAGAAATGCATTCAAGAAAATACAACATCCTTCCATGAGAAAAACACTTGGCAAACTGGGTATAGAAGGAATGTTCCTCAGCATAAAAAAGGTCATATATGACAAGCCAACAGGTAGGTAACATCATACTCAATGGTGAAAGTTAAAATCCTTTCCTATAAGATCAGGAAGAAGACAGGGATACCCACTCTTGCCATGTCTGTTCAACATAATTCTGGAAGTCCTAGCCAGAGATGTTAAACAAGAAAAAGAAATAAAAGGCATACATATTAGAAAGGAAGAAGTAAAATTATCTCTGTTTGCAGATGACATGATCTTATGCACAGAAAACCTTAAGACCCCACTAAAATTTTTTTAGAACTCATAAGTGAATTCAGTAAAGTTGCAGAATACAAAATCAGCATACAGAAACCTTTTGTATTTCTATATATAAACAGTTATCTGAAAGAGAAATTAAGAAAGCAACCCCATTTATAATAACATCAAAAGCAATATAATACTTAGAAATAAATTTAACCAAGGTGCTGAAAAACCTGTACATCAAAAACTATAAAACATTGATTAAAAAAACTGAAGAAGACACAAATAAATGGAAAGATATCCCATGTTCTTGGATTGGAATAATTAATATTGTTTAAATGGCCTTACTACCCAAAGCAATCTACGGAGTCAATGTAGTTCCAATCAAAATTCCAATGACTTTTTCTACCAAAATAGAAAAAACTATCAAATTTGTTTGGAACCACAAAAGACCCTAAATAGCCAAAACAATCCTGAGAAAGAAGAACAAAGCTGGAGGCATCACAATACCTGATTTCAAGCATTATTTCAGAGCTATAGAAATCAAAACAGTATGGTACTGGCCTAAAAATAAGCATATAGATGTAACAGAATAAAGAGTTCAGACATAAACCCCAACAACTAATTTTTAACAAGGTCACCAAGAACACTCAATGAGGAAAGGACACTCTCTTCAATAAATGGTGTTTGGAAAACTGGTATCCACATGCAAAAGAATGAAATTGGACCCCTGTCTTATGCCACGCACAATAATTAACTTGAAATGGATCAAAGATTTAAGTGCAAGACCAAAAACTGTAAAACGACTAGAAGAAAACATAGGGAAAAAGATCCTTGACAATGTAGAATAAACAATATTAAATATTGCTTAATTAAATTAAGGAGCTATATTAAATTAAGGAGCTTCTGCACAGCAAAGGAAATAGTAAATTGAAAAGGCAACCTAGGGAATGGGAGAAAATATCCACAAACCATATATCTGAAAAGGGACTAATATCCAAAATGTATAAAGAATGTATACAACTCAATAGCAAGAAAAAGCAAATAATCCAATTTAAAAATGGGGAAAGAACATGAATAGACATTTTTTCAAAGAGGACATGCAAATGGCCAACAGATACATGAAAAGATGTTCAACATTACTAATCATCAGGGAAATGCAAATCAAAACCGCAGTGAGATATTACCTTACACCCATTTGTATAAAAGGGACCAAGAGATAAAAAATGTTGTTTGGGATATGGATAAAAAGGAACATTTAAGTACTGTTGGTGGGGAAGTAAATTGATATAGCCATTATGGAAAAGAGTATCGAGGCTTCTCAAAAAATTAAAAATTGAACTACCATATGATCTAGCAATCCCACTTTTGAGTATATATTTAAAGAATTGAAATCACAATCTCAAAGAGATATCTGTACACCCATGTTCATTGCAGCATTATTCACAGTAGCCAAGATATCAAAACAATCTGAGTCCATCCGTGGATAAAGAGGATGTAGTTTATATGTACAAAGAAATATTTCAGCCACAAGAAAGAAGGAAATCCTGCCATTTGCAAAAACATGGATGGACCTTGAGGGCATTATGCTAAGTGAGACGAGTGAGGCAGAGGAAGACAAATACTGTATGATATCCCTTATATGTGGAATCTTACCTGAACTTGTAAAAACAGAGTAAAATGGTGTTATGAGGAGCTAGGGTATGGGGGAACTGGGGAGACGTTTTTTATGGGTACAAACTTGAAACTAGTAGATAAATAAGTTCTGGAGATGTAATGCACATCATAATGATTATAGTCAACAATACTGTATTATGAACTTCAAAGGTGCTAAGAGACTAGATCTTAACTATTCTCCACACAAAAAAGAAATGATAATTATGTGAAGTGATAAATGTGTTAGCTAACATTATTGTAGTAATCATATTATACTATATAAATGTATCAAACCAACACCTTGTACACCTCAATCTTACACAATGTTATATGTCAATTATGTCTCAATAAAAAATTTTAAAATAACATATATTACTTCAAATATAGCTTATAATGGAATATTCCCAAATTTTTCTTCCTGTCCCTTATGACATTGTTGCCACTTAATTTATCTATTTACAATAATTACACAGTGCATTGTTACTATTACTACTTTGAATAGACATTTATCTTTTAGATCAATTAAGAAAAAGAAAATATGTTATTTTACCTTCATTTATTCCTTCTCCCAAGTTCTTCTTTTTTTTAATGTAGATTCCATCTCCCTGAAAAAATTTCAACATTTTCTTTTGCCATGCAGCTCTACTAGCAAAAAAATTCTTAATTTAAAAATTTTTTCTGAGAGTGTTTTTTTAAATTATAGTTGCTTTACGATATTATATTAGTTTCAGGTCTACAGTATAGTGATTCAGTATTTTTTATAGATTATACTCCATTAAAAATCCTTGCAAGATAATGGCTGTAATTCCCTGTTCTATACAATATATCCTTGTTGCTTATCTATTTTATACATAGTAATTTGTATCTCTTAATCCCATACCCCTAACTTGTCCCTCCCACGTTCCCTATCCCATCTGGTAATCACTAGTTTGTTTTCTATATCTGTGGGTCTGTTTCTGTTTTGCTGTATACATTCACTTGTATTATTTTTTAGATTCCATATATAAGTGATATCATACAGTATTTGTCTTTCTCTATCTGACTTACTTCACTTAGTATGATAATCTCTAGGTCCATCCACATTGCTGCAAACGGCAGAATTACATTCTTTTTATAGCTGAGTAATATTCCATTGTGTGTGTGTGTGTGTGTGTGTGTGTGTTTGTGTTTGTATCACATCTTCTTTATCCATTCATCTGTTGATGAATACTTGGGTTGCTTCCATTATCTTGGCTATTGTAAATAGTGCTGCTATGAAGATTGGGGTGTGTATGTATTTCCAAATTAGTGGTTTGGTTTTCTGGTGTTTTTTTTGGATATATACCCAGGAGTGGAATTGCTGGGTCATATAGTAGTTCTATTCTTAATTTTTTGAGGAATCTATACTGTTTTCCATAGTGGCTGTACCACTGTGCTCACTCTGACAGTGTTTTTATTTCTTCACTCTTGGAGCATAATTTCTTTGGATATACAAATCTAGGTTGGTGAGGGTATTTTCCTCTCAGCACTTTGATTATTTCACTCCACTCTTATTCTTTCTTGCATGGTTTATGATGAGAAGTCCATCATAAACCTTATCCTTTTTTTCTCTATAGGTATTGTAGGTAAGCGGGCTTTCCCTCTACCCCTGGATTTATTCAAGATTTTCTCTTTGTTGTTGGTTTTCTGCAGTTTGAGTATGATAAAGCTAGGTGTCAGTTTTGTATATTTCCCCCTCCTAGGTGTCTCTGAGCTTCCTGGATCTGTGGTTTGGTGTCTGTCATTAATTTTGGGAAGTTTTTAGCCATTATTGCTTCAAATACTTCTATTCAGTTCTCTCTTCTGGCATTCCACTTATAAGTATGTTACACCTTTTGAAACTATCCCACAGTCCTTGGATATTCTCCCCTGCCTCTTTTTTTTCTCGTTGTATATAAGTTTGGCAAGTTTCTAGTAACCTATGTTCACGTTCGTTGATTGTTTACTTGGCCATATTGACTCTTGATGAACACATCAAATGCATTCTTCATTTTGTTTACAATGGTTTTAATATCTAACACTTCCATTTGAATCATTGTTAGTGTTTTCATCTCTTTGCTTACATTACCCATCTTGCATGTTGTTTACTATTTTCATTAGTGCACTTAAAATATTAATCATAGTTATTTTAAATTTCTTATCTAATAAGCATATTATTTTTGTCACATCTGAGTCTGGTTCTAATGTTACTTTGTCTCTTCAGACATTTTCCCTTGCTTTTTAGCATGCCTTATAAATTTTTTGTTGAAAGCTAGACATGTGTATTGGGTAATAGTACTTGAGGTAGATAGGACTTTAACATGAGGTTTTATGTTGATACAATAAGGAGTTAGGCTGTATCGACGTTTGCTGTGGCTGTAGGTACCAGAGGCTTCAAACTTTTCTAGTGTCCTTGATTTTGTCTCCCTTGCTTTTTGGATTCCCTAAGAACACCTTATATAGAAATTTTGGAGTTGTAGCTCGTTCCAAGATTTCAGTTCTCTTCTGGGTCCAATAGAGTAATTGATTTTCCATTTGTTAGCACTTTCTCATGTATTTTTTTTTTTTACCATTCAGTTTTGAGCATTTAAAAATTTATTCTAAAAACTAGTCCTTTGTTGGATATGTGGTTTGTAAATATTTTCTCCCAGTCTATAGCTTGTATTTCCATGCTTGTAAGAGAGTCTTTCATGTAGAAAATGGGTTATATTTTGATGAAGCACCATTTATTAGTTCTGTGATTACGGATCATACTTCTAAATTAAATCTAAGAACGTACTGCTTAGTCCCAGATCCCAAGGATTTTCTCCTTTTTTTGGTAAAGTTTTATATTTTACATGTAAATATAAATGTGTGATCTGTTTTGAGTTAGTTTTTGTATAAGGTTTGAAGTTTAGGTAGAGATTCAATATTGTCTCAGTAGATATCCAGTTCTCTAGTACTATTTGTTGACCTTCTTTCATTGAATTGCCTTACAAATTTGTCAAAAGTCAGTTGGACATATTAAAGGGTTTATTCTTCTGTGTTCTCTATTCTATTGCATTGATCTATATTTCCATCCCTCTGCAAGTACCACGTAGTCTTTACTATAGATATATATGGTCTTGAAATTGGGTAGGCTGGTTCCTCCCACTTCATTCTTCTTTTTCACAATTGCTTTAGCTATTCTTGTCCCTTTGCCTTTCTATATAAATATTAAAATAAGCATGTCAACAAAATCTACAAAAATATTTTGCCAGAGTTTTATAAAAAAAGTGAATTGACATTTTTACAATGTTGGGTATTAAAATTCATAAACACAGGATATCTGTTTACTTAGATCTTTTATTTCTTTCATCTGGATTTTGTAGTTTTTAGCATTCAAGTTCTATAATTGTTTTTTATATTTATACCTCAGTATATCATATTTTGAGTGATTTTAAATGGTGTTGCATTTTCAGCTTCCACATGCTCATTGCTACTGTGTAGAAATACAACTGAGTTTTGTATGCTTATCTTATATGCTGCAACATTACTGAACTTATTTATTAGTTCTGTGACTTTCTTTGCAGATTC
Source organism: Balaenoptera musculus (assembly GCF_009873245.2). Classification (NCBI taxonomy): domain Eukaryota; kingdom Metazoa; phylum Chordata; class Mammalia; order Artiodactyla; family Balaenopteridae; genus Balaenoptera; species Balaenoptera musculus. Next base: position 78,034,407 of record NC_045788.1, on the reverse strand, counting down.
CTTGGGATTTTCTATGTGGACCATCATGTTATCTGCAAACAAGGAAGTTTTATTTCTTCCTTTCTGATCTACATGCCTTTATTTCTTTTTCTTGCTTTTTTGAACTGGCTGGAACTTCCAAAACTATGTTCATGAAGAGGGATGAGAGCAGCCATGCTTGCCTTGTTCTTGATCTTAGAGGGAAAGCATTCATTCTTTCACCATTAAGTATAATGTTCCTTGTAGGCTTTTTGTAGCTGATCTTTATGAAGTTGAGAGAATACTCTCTAATACTATTTTTGATAGCTTTTATCATGAGTGCATGTTGAATTTTGTCAAATGCTATTTCTGCATCAATTGATATGATCATGTTTTCTGTTTTAGCCTGTTACTATAGTGAATTACATTGACTGATTTCCAAATATTGAGCTAGCCTTGCATTCCTGGAATAAGCCTCTCTTGGTCTTTTATATATTGCTGAATTCTATTTGCTAACCTTTTGTTAAGGATTTTTACATCAATATTCATGAGGAGTATTGGTGCATACTTTTCTCCCCCTCCCAGCTTTATTGAGTTAAAATGACAAGTAAAAGTTATATATTTTTAAGGTATACACTTTGTGGGTTTCTTTATTGTATTGTCTTTATCTGATTTCACTCTCAGGTAATCCTATCTTTATAGAATGAATTGGGAAGTTTTCCCTCTTGTATTTTCTGGGAGAGATTGTTAGAATTGGTGATAATTTTTCTTTAAATATTTGGTAGAATTCTCTTGTGAAACCATATGGGCCTGAAGATTTCTTTTCTGGAAATTTTTAAGTTACTAATTAAATTTTCTTAGTAGTTATAGGACTATTCAATCTACTTCAGATTTGGGGAATTGCTCTAATTTGTGCTTTTTGAGGAATTAGTTCATTTCATAAGTTGTCAGAAATACTTGTGTAAAATTGTTACTGTCATATTTAAGTTTGCATGATCTGTAGTGATATTCCTTTTTAATTCCTAATATTGCTAAATTGTCTTTCCTGTCTTTTTTTTCTTGTCAGTTTTGCTGGAGATTTTTCAGTTTTATTGAACTTTTCAAGGAACCTGCTTTTTGTTTCATTGATTATTTCCATTGCTTTACTGTTTTCAATTTCATTAATTTCTGCTCTTTATTATTATTATTTTTTTGTCTACTTGGTTTGGATTTATTTTGCTCTTATTTTTCTAGGTTCTTGAGGGTGGGAACTTAGACAATGATTCGAAACTTTTCCTTTTTTCTAATGTAAGTATTTAGTGCTATAAATTCCCTTTTGG